>NC_058521.1:171447547-172079277 GCF_904849725.1 Hordeum vulgare subsp. vulgare
TTTTTAGTTTGTTTTACTTTTGCTTTCTGGTCATAACAAGTAGGAACTATCCTACCTTGTTTGGGAGAGAACCACGCTCCATTCTACTCTAGAACGCAACATAGGTTTTCATGCTTATCTTTTATGTGTCTTCTCTATCTTTACTTAGCTGTTGTCATGCCTAGCTCTTAGTTTTCATGCTATATATTTCTAAGAGCTATTTTTTAGGTTGGTTTTGGAACTCTCTTGAGTTATCATTCGTATCTTGTTTAGAGAGTTGGCTTGTTGCATAGAGTTGCGTGTCTTGCATGAGTAGGTAATTGAGGTTGCTATTTAAGTATAGTAGTAACTTGCAATAGTTTTGAGGTATTGATTTGAGTAATGTTTGGACTAATGGTCCCAAGAGCTTCAGCCTATTAGTGATAGGTGTCGTATTTTGGGAAATCCATGTGTTTTTCAAAAACTAAAAATTAGTTGAGAACTCTAGCTACTAAACTGATCGCTAACCTCTGGAGGGGTTGGAATATAAAGAGTACCCTAGCGTTACCATTGGTCGAGGATGCGCAAGGATAACCAAACCCCAAACACTCCTTCTCGGGGTACTTGTCTCTTTGTGAATTTCCTAACTAGATAGAGAGTTACATATAGTATGTGTATGAGTTCTTCAGACTAATGTGAGTATTTGATTGTTGTCACTTCCACCATCCATATTTTGCTAGTCTCTTCGGTACCGTGCATTGCCCTTTCTCATCTTAAGAGTTGGTGCAAACTTCGCCGGTGCATCCAAACCCTTGGAATGATATGCTCTGTCATCATAAGCCTCATTATATCTTTCCTCAAAACAGCCACCATACCTACCTATTAAGGAATTTCCATAACCTTTCCGAGATACATCACCATGCAACATCCACCATCTAATGACTTGATCTTCATGTCATACATGCTTTAGATTGATCGAGGAGCCGCATGATAGTTGGTCCTTGCCCTTATTACTACTACATGACACGCTAGTTTCATTGCATATCCTGCTACACTTGCAGAGGCATACATTTGCATACATCATGATAGTTTTCACTTGTCTTTATGTTGAGTACTTCTTATAAAGTGTGATGATTTTATTTTTATTCTTGTAAAGCATAGAGTGTTGCCCTTAAGTGAGGAAAAGTTCCCAAAGAGGACAAATTAAAAGATCCCAAAGAGGACAAATGAGAGGTAAAAAGAAAGAGCCAAAGATGCCACAAAAAAAGAGAGAAAAAGTAAAAGAAAAAAAGAAAAAGAGATAAGGGGCAACACTACTATTCCTTTTGAAAGATCCACACTCGTACTTCATTGCTATATTTGTACTACATAGAGATTATCATTCATGTATAACTATGTGGGGACCCTTACACTATAGAACTTGGCTTGCATATTCCAATGATGAGCCTCCTCAAATGAGCTATAGGTCTTCATGAGCAAGCAAGTTGGATGCACCCCCACTAGTTCCATTAGAGAGCTTACCTTAGCTCATATGTGCATCCTTTGCATGACAATCCCTACTCCTCACATCATATCTATCATTTGGCTTTCTCTCGCCTTTGGTTGTCCTCGTTGATGTGAGCCTTTCACAAATTTTTGTCTTCCTTACCCATCATTATTCTATTTGCCATCCTAAGTGCCAAGATATCTTGCTTACGCTCATCCATTGCATGAGTGCTCAAAGTCGAAAGGGAGAGGATCATTTTGACTTGTGCCTGACTAGTGGTCTCGGGATGAGTCAAAATAAGATTCTGAAGGAGACCAAGTGTGAGGTTTAGTAGATTGAGTTCTCAATTAAAATATATATTTTATGCTCTAAACCCATCTCCCACTTCTTTCACGCAAACACCATTTGGAGACATTCGAGTCACGGACAGCGAGAGCTCTTGCACCTTTATGTTCTTACTTTGCTAATTTCATTACTAGATATAGACTGTTGCTTGTTATTGTCTTGAATTGAATTGCATATCTCACTTGGTTTACATTGAAGTTCTTATATGTGTGTTAGCATGTCACCGCAGAAATTGTTGTGTTATCATTTACCTAGTTGAGGACGAGCAGGAATTAAGCTTGGGGATGTTGATACGTCCCAAATGTATCTATAATTTCTACTTGTTCCATGATCTTTTGGGTGACATTGTTATATGTTTTGCTACACTTTTATATCTTTTTACACATATTTGGACTAACCTACTAACTCGGTGCACCGAGTGCCAGTTTCTGTCCACTGGTATCTTTTTTGCATGGGCCTTTACCCAATTTTCCGGAGCCCCAAAAATCCCGAGAAAAATATATAAAAATCAGCGCACCAGAAGTTTCACGAAGCACGAAAGGGGGCCAGAGGGGTGCCAGGGGCCTCCCAGGAGACCTATGCGCAAGGACCACCCCCAGGCCACGCGAAGAGGCCGTCGGTGGGGCCCACGCCCTCTGGTGCCCTCCTTTTGCCTATATTTACCCCATGACGAGGAAAACCCTTTACGGGATCCAGAATCGTGAATTTCTCCATCGTTCCGCCGCTGCAGCGCTTTCGAGATCAGGAGCGTTAGGAGACCTCTTCCCGGCACCCTGCCAGATGGAGGATTGACTTCCGGGAGCTTCTCCACCACCATGGACGCTTCCCGGATGTGCCGTGAGTAGTCCTCCTTGGACCATCAGTCGATGACCAGTAGCTATGTGATGTCTCCTCTCCAATCTTGTGCTACCATGATTAGTTCTTGTGAGCTGCCCTACATGATCAAGGCACCTATGTAATTTTTCATGTTATTGTTATGCTCGGTTTGTTGGGATCCGATTGATTATGAGATTATGTTCAGGTTGTTATGAGTTATATATTTGATTATCCTTTTATATTATGTTCTTTAGTGATTCATGCATGTTCTCTGTTGCTTTGTATTGCTTTGGCTGAATAGTAGGTTGCAACTCCAAGAGGGAGCGTTATGCATGATTGTGGGTTCATGCCCCCTCATGTCTATCTTGAGCGACAGAAACATGAGACTAGGGGATGTGTTGTTGCCACCAGGGATAAAACAACAGTGCTTGTGACCACGGCAGCAAGAATTGTTTACCTTACGCATAGTTCGTTAATGCAGTTGTCTGTTGCTTTGAGTTTACACTTTGGGTGGGGCTCGCAACTTAATACTAGCGAGATATTCTGGATAGATATCTCGAGGTGGATGATTAGTAAGTAGATGCTGATGAATAAACGGTCTATTTGTCTTGGCGTACTGCCCATTACTATTGAGCCTCTAACTTTCAAGTAGCATAATTAGCATTGCGGTGCGTTCATAATTTTGTGAATTACCGAGCTGTAATTTTTTTACCCAAGCATAGTTGTTTATCGTCTTCTGGGAGAGAGACATCACTAGTGAACATCATGTGACTCCGGTCCATATCATTACCATTGCTTACACGTCCATCATTTACTGCTTTCATTTACTTTTCCGTTGCAATCACTATTACTATTCCCGCTTGCGTTTTGATCCTTTGCAAACTACAAGGCCGGAGAGATTAACAACCTCTCTGTACTTGTTGGGAGCGAAGTTATTTGTATGTGTGCAGGTCCTCGTCTTCTGCTAGCGCTAGGGTAGGGGATACCTACTTGTTGATCCTTGGAGTCCTCCTGGTTCGATAAACCTTACAGGCTCCATGTAAGAGAAAACTTGCTGCTGACTACATCTCAACCTTCCACTTGGGGTATCCAACGAGGAAGTGAGAAGTATATACATCATCTCGTCATCAACATGGCACCATTAGCATAGGTTTATTGTAGCTTAATTATAGAGATCACTGTAGCAAAAGCGTAGGATGTCACAATCTTGGGCGGCGCCCAGACCCCGGCCTCCAATCGCGCCTTCAAGCAGTTCGCACGGGAGGTGAATGCCGCTCTCCCGAAGCCTGAAGCGATGCACTCGCTCAACTGGTCCCAAACAACCATCACCTTCGACTCGAGTGATCAGCTCAGGTGGTCGTTCATGGCCGGCAGGCTCCCCATGATGTGCACCCCGACCGTTAGCAATGTCCTCGTCACCAAGACCCTTATCTACAGTGGAGCAGGTAACAACGTCCTCTCGGCCGAGACCTTCGAGAAACTCTAGCTTCCGTACGAACAACTCATGCCGACAAAACCCTTCTCATGAGTTACACAGGGGTCCACCGTATCGATTGGGCAGGTGCATCTGCAAGTCACCTTCGACGAGTGCAAGAACTACCACACTGAGATCATCATCTTCGACGTCGCACACATCCACCTGTCGTATAACGCGATCCTTAGGTACCCAACTCTCGCCAAGTTCATGGCATTGCCCCAGCATGGCTACAATGTCCTCAAGATGCCAGGGAGCGGCGACGTCATCACCATCGCGTGCGATGAGAAGGATGTCGTCTGTATTCTAGAGCGCAGCGGCGGCGGAACACTCAAACGGTGAAGGAGACGAGCTACCTCACAAGGACCCATGCAAGAAGAAGAAGCTGCTCCTCCTCACGAAGTGCCTCGGGGCTTCGGGCTCCGTGCCCGGGGACGGGGTCGTGCCTCCCATCACATAGGAAGGCGCGCTCGGTGCCCCCCTTGGGTCAGGGCTGGGAGCTCCATCCGGGGAGGTCCCCAGCCTGACCAGTGAGGCGAAGGTGGCGATCGAGCACAACCCGAGGGCGCACTCCGGCGTGTGTGAGTCCGTCATCAGAGCAATCCAAGAACTTCAAGAGGCCCAGGCTCTGCGAGGCGGGGACTGGACTGCATCACCAATCGCCATCGCCGTCGTCGGCACGGCAAATTGGCCCCGCATCTGCATCAACGCTCTCGCAATCAATAGAGCCGCGGCACAAGGCCCCTTTTGACCCGCGCAAGATCACCATCGCTGGGTGTGCCCAGACGCCGGTACCCCCATGCCCTTCGGGTTGGGGAACGTGACTGCTACCTACCGGAAGCTCCAGCGGGTCATGCTCATGCCTTGCCTGCTAGGGCGTGGTGAGGAAGAGGAGGAGATGCTCAGGCCAAGCGAAGGTCCCGAGCCTTGGGAGACAGCGGACCTGTAAGGGTCGCGATGATGGAAGTAGCAGATCGGACGAAGGTGGCGCCCTTGACACTTCAGCAGCATTGTCGCGATGTGATTTTTGGATGGATGCCACCACGTAACTTCTTGGCTCACTCCGTCCGAGGGCGCCCACGGGGCTGCATGGCCTCCAGGAGTTGAGGGCATTCCCCAGCCGCCACACACTTTCATTTAAGTTGTTTCTGTCGCACCAACTTTGAACCCTAACATTCTACCTTGCTTGCGTCTTTGGGCGGTCGACCATTGCTTGGGGGCTCCGGTCGAAGCTTATCCGTGCATGCCTCCTGATGCAGCAGACACCCTGTCCCACTCTCGAGGAAGAAGAAGTGAGCAGGGTTTATGAATGACCCATAGAAGCTCAGGCCCCAATGCCTCGGGGGTAGGGACACTCGCGAGGCCAAAGCGTCCTTGCGACCTCCCAGATACACCCCTACCATAACACTCTCATGTAATAATGAGCCGTGGCTGTATACGCCCAGGGTCCCCCGAGGACGCGGAGTGGTTCATCACACGCCTAGTGGAAGCCCTATGCTCCGTGTTGAGCAGAAGCTCAGGCCCCAATGCCTCGGGTGTAGGGACACTCGCGAGGCCAAAGCGTCCTCGCGACCTCCCAGATACACCCCACCATGGCACTCTCACGTAATAACGAGCCAAGGCTGTATAGGCCCAGGGCCCCCCGAGGACACGGAGGGGTCCATCACACGCCTAGTGGCAGCCCTACGCTCCACGCTGGGAAGAAGACAGAGGCAATCAACTCAGTCCGCCAATGACTACGCCCGCAACTGGCCAGGAAATCAACTCAGTCCGCCAATCACTATGCCCATATCTGACTAGGAAATCAACCTAGTCCACCTGCGACTACGCCTAGGCCCAATGCGGGGGTCAGACAACTGGAGGTACGGGGCCGCTCGTACGTCAAGGGGCACCCCTGAGCATCGCGACTCATGGGCCTAACTGCGCCCGTAGACCCTTCCCTCTTGGGCCGTCCTGGGTTCCGGTCGGTTCAACGGCGGTGGAGGTATGCACGCGGCGGGCCCTGCCGACGTAGAGCCTAGTGCACTCAACAAACCACTTAAAATATCTGAGGGAGAACGCTGGAGTCACTCGTACATCAAGGGCGACTCATGAGCATCACGACTCAGGAGCCTGAACTGTGCTCGTAGCCCCTTCCCCCTTTGGGCCGTCCTGGTTTCCGATCGGTCCAATCGCGGCGAAGGTTCACGCGGGACGGGCCCTGCCGACGCAGAGCGCTGAAGGTGTTCTGAAGTTCCAAATCCTCGCCACGTTCCCCTCATGAGGGCTGCTCGTGCGTCAAGGGGGACCCCTGAGCAACATGACTCAAGGGCCTAACTGTGCTATTTGCCCCTCCCCCCTTTGGGCCATCAAGGTTTCCGGTCGGTTCACTGGTGGCAGAGGTACACGCGGGGCAGGCCCTACCAACGCAGAGTATCACAACAAGCATGAAAGAAACGAGGTGAAGAAACCATTCAAGTAGTTAGCCTATTATTACAAGCCTCAACGATGTGCATTGTAGGAAAAAAACAGGGAGAAGAAATCAGGAGGAGCCGCGTGATAACCCACAAGTGTAGGGGATCGCAACAGTTTTCGAGGGTAGAGTATTCAACCCAAATTTATTGATTCGACACAAAGGGAAGCGAAAGAATATTCTCAAGTATTAGCAGCTGAGTTTGTCAATTTCAACAACACCTGAAAGATTAGTGTCTGCAAGCAAAGTAACAGTAGCAAAGTGGTATGATAGCAACGGTGTCAGAATAAGATCTGTTGACGGCAGACTATTCCTAACTGTTGTATCAATGGGACCAGTAAAGAGCACGTGGACGGGGAACTATTCTTCCTAGGCAATGGTTCCAGAAAAGTCTTGCAACAAGTAACAACAAAGTAACAGCAGTAGTGACAGAAGTAACAAGGAACAACAGTAGTAACGGCAGTAGCAGCAACAGAGTAACAACAGTAGTGAAAACAGTAGCAGCAAAGTAACGTATCAAGGACCAGTAGTAAAATACTCGTAGGCAATGGATCGGTGATGGATGAGTATGATGGATGTGATTCACCATGTAACAGCTATAACACGGAGAGATAAGTAACTAGCTCCCGTTCGTCAATCTAATGTAGGCATGTATTCCGTATGTAATCATACGTGCTTAGGGAAAAGAACTTGCATGACATCTATTGTCCATCCCTCCCGTGGCAGCGGGGTCCTAATGGAAACTACGGGATATTAAGGTTCTCCTTTTAATAAAGAACCGGACCAACGCATTAACACTTGGTGAATACATGAACTCCTCATAGTATGGTCATCTCCGGGAGTAGTTCCGGCTATTGTTACTCCGGGGTTGCCGGGTCATAACACATACTAAGTGACTACAACTTGCAAGATAGGATCTAAGACACACATTTATTGGCAACAACATAATAGGTTCATATCTGAAATCATGGCACTCGGGCCCTAGTGACAAGCATTAAGCATAGCCAAGTAGTAGCAACATCAATCTAGAACATAGTGGATACTAGGGATCAATCCCCGTCAAAACTAACTCGATTACATGATAGATCTCATCCAACTCATCACCTCCCAGCAAGCCTACGATGAGATTACTCCCGAACGGTGAAGAGCATCATGGAATTGTCGATGGAGGAAGGTTGATGATGACGATGACGACGATTTCCCCTCTCCGGAGCCCAGAACGGACTCCAGATCTGTCCTCCAGATGAAGAACAGGAGGTGGCGGCGCCTCCGTATCGTAAAACGCAATGAAACCTTCTCCCTAATTTTTTTCTGGGCGAGGCGGAAGATATAGAGCTGAGTTTGGGGGCGGTGGTGCCACGTGGGCCCCACAAGCCCTCACGGCGCGGCCTAGGGGGGTGGCCGTGGCCCAGGGGCTTGTGGCCCACTAGCACACCCCCTCCGGTGGATCTTTGCGCAGGTATTTTTCTTTAATTCCAGAAAAAATCTCCATAAATTGTCAGGATATTCTGAGAACTTTTATTTCTTCACAAAAACAACACCATGGCAATTCTGCTGAAAACATCGTTATTCCGGGTTAGTTCCATTCAAATCATCCAAGTTAGAGTCCAAAACAAGGGCAAAAGAGTTCGGAAAAGTAGACACGACGGAGACGTATCAACTCCCCCAAGCTTAAAGGCTTTCTTGTCCTCAAGCAATTCAGTTGACAAACTGAAAGAGACAAAAGAAAAACTTTGACGAACTCTGTTTGATCTTGTTGTTGCAACTATGTCTAACTCATAACCAGAATTTCTGCAAGATCACAAGAAAACCACATAAGCAAATGACATCTAGGTCTCACAGTAAACTCATATCAATGGCATAATCAACTAGCGAGCAAATAATAATAGGCCTCAAATGTCAACACTTCAATCAAAACAACATGAAGCAGTACAAACAGATGGTATCTCGCTAGCTCTTTCTGAGACCGCAAAACATAAATGCAGAGCACCTTCAAAGACCAAGGGCTGACTGAACATTGTAACTCATGGCAAAGAAGATCCAGTCACAGTCATACTCAACACAGTTAAAAGCAAAGCATAAAAATGACAGAGGTGCTCTCTAATTGGTGCTTTTGTAAGAGGAGGATGACTCAACAGGAACATAAATAGACAGGCCTTTCGCAGAGGGAAACATTGATTTGCAGAGGTGCCAGAGCTCAAGCTTTGAAAACAGAGATAATAATTTTGGGTGGCATGCTTTCATTGTCAATGCAATGACTAAGAGTTCTCGACATCTTCCACGCTACACATGCTATAGGCGGTTCCCAAACAGAAAAGTAAAGTTTTAACTCCCCCACCACCAATCAATCACACTCCACGGCTAGCCGAATCCTTGGGTACCGTCCATACCAACATCAATCCTGGGGTAGTTTTGTTTGCAATTATCTTTTCGATTTGAGCATGGATTTGGGAATTCCAATTACCGGCCCCTTTCTCGTGAATGATAGTGAATAAACACATATCGAGGATAACACGCCTAGCATGGAAGGTACTAATAGCCCCCTATCACCACATGAGCGGTTCGTGCATGCAAAACAGATTATTTCTTGAAGGTTTAGAGAGTGGCACATGCAAATTTACTTGGAACAGTAGGTAGATACCGCATATAGGTAGGTATGGTGGACTCATATGGAACAACTTTGGGTTTATGGAGGTGGATGCACAAGCAGTATTCCCTCTTAGTACAATTGAAGGCTAGCAAAAGACTGGGAAGCGACCAACTAGAGAGCGACAACAGTCATCAATATGCATTGAGATTAACTAACATTGAGTGCAAGCATGAGTAGGACATAAATCACCATGAACATGAACATCATAGAGGCTATGCTGATTTTGTTTCAACTACATGCGTGAACATGTGCCAAGTCAAGCCACTTGAATCATTCAAAGGAGGATACCATCCTATCATACTACAACACAGTCATCTCCACATTCATGTGGGCATCCAAGACAAACCATTATAAGCTCCTAGCTAACTAAGCATGGCATAAGAAACTATGATCTCTAAGTTGTCATTGCAAACATGTTTCTCTCACAACAAATATGAATCAGGCATGATGAGCTAGTCATATTTACAAAAACAAAATAGATCGAGTTCATACCAGCTTTTCCAGGCTCAGTCACTTCATCATATATCGTCATTATTGCCTTTCACTTGCACGACCGAACAATGTGAACAATAATAAGCGTTCTCGTGCATTGGACTAAAGCTGGAATCTGCAGGCAAACACAAAGGAGAAGACAAAGTAATATGGCTCTTTGAAAGCTAAACATGTATGCATGCAAGAGGCACTAAACATTGTAACCAATATCTTCTACCTTGACCCAAAGAAAAAGAAAACTAATTACACAGGAAAGCTCCCAACAAGCAAAAGAAGAAAAATAAAATCTTTTTGGGTTTTCTCAAACTAGACAGACACACGAAAAGAAAACGAGAAAAAAGAAAATAAACTAGCATGGATGATACAGTGGCAAAGTGTGAACACTGGCTAACAAATTGAAAGCATAAGCAAGAATGTAAAGTCAGTGAGAACACGTACTTCCCCAAGCTTAGGCTTTTGGCCTAAGTTGGTCTACTCCCAAGGAGGGAAATAACCAGCTCCGGGATACTCCGGAGTGGACTGAGGATGCCACTGCTGTGTGAGCTCCTCTGTCTCCCACTAATAAACAGGCGTCTGGTACTCGACTGGTGGCTCGGGCACGGGCACCTGTGGTTGGGCCAAGCCCCAATATGCGTAGATGTCCGAGGGAATAATAATGTACCTGCCTGCATGAAGATTGAACAAAGAAGGAGTAGGCAAAGTAATAGTCTCACGAGTACCATGACTAAATACCAGGTTATAAATCATCCTTCTACTAATATCTCTATCTAGAAAGTCATGGCGAACCATGCTATCGTAATCTAGATATCTCTCGGGAAGAAGAATCTCTTCTTCCTCCTCCAGTCTAATGGGTATCTCAAAGTGTCTGGCTAGACGGGTAGCATAGATACCTCCATAGACAACACCTTTAGAACGGTTCAGGTTCAACCGTTGAGCTAGTATAGCGCCCAAGCTATAAGTTTTATCGTTATAAAGGGCTTCACGCAAGACCGCAAGATCTGGGGAACTAAGTGACCCAGCTATCCCACGCCCAATCAAACATTTTCCCACAAAGAATGAGAAGTACCGAAGCACGGGAAAATGAATGCTAGCAGCTCTAGCGCAAGACAGTCCTCTCTCCTCTCCTACAACAATAGTACCGATGAAAGCTTCCAAGTCCCGTGGACGAGGTTCATGAATATCCCCAACAAAAGGCAATTTGCAAACATTGCAAAAATCCTGGAGTGACATGCACTGGGGGATATCATAAAGTTTGAACTCAACCATAGGAGGACTCTTCCTCGGATATAAGTTAAAGCTTTGTACAAAGATATTAGTGAGGAGGAGGTATTCCGTACACTTATCTTCAACGAAGGCGGTAAGGCCTGTGTTTTCCACCAAGTAATAAAACTCCTCATAAATTCCAGCGGCGCGTAAGAACACGTCGCTTGGCCACTCGCACACTCGAACTTCTGCGACTCAAGGGACCAGATACTTGGACTTCTTCTCACTCCCATCATCCTTGGGGTCACGGCTTGAAGAGCCTCTCAAGAACCACCTCATCTTTTACCTTTTCTATCTCTAAAAATTTCTGAAATTTTTAGTGATTCTAAGGAAAAGTGAACAAGGCTCAACGAAACTCGTAGCAACTACTCCCGCAAGTGCCTAGAGGCCATATTACGCATCAAAACCACTTGGAACCAGCTAGAATTAGCATGCAAAGCTCAAGAACATGGTCACCAAGGCAGCAAAAATGCGCGGAGTATAAGGCAATAGAGCAAAAACTAATTGGACCAATGGAGGAGTCACTTACCAAGGAGTAATTTCCCCAAAACAGTTCGGAGAATGGTGATTTGAGCAAAGAGATCGAAAATCCCAGCAAGAGGAGCAAGAACACGGGTTTGAGCTGCGAAACGATTTTTTCTGGAGGTAGGAGAACTAGATGAGAGCAACAATGAGTGGAGGGGGTGCCTGTGGGCACCACAAGCCTGGGTGGCGCGGCCAGGGGGTGCCCGCACCCCAAGGGCCTGTGGTCCACTGGTGTGGCCCCCAGACAAACTCTTTGTCTCAGAATTTTTCAAAAATTCTAGAAAACATCATACTAGATTTTCACGGCGTTCGGAGAACTTTTATTTTCGGGGTACTTTTCTACCAGATGCTAAAATAGAAAACAAGGAAAACTAAACTAAACCTATCATTTTTATTCTAGGCAACCTAAAGTGAAAGCTTGGAACAGAGGTTTGTGACTCCTCGATTCATCCATCTCATGGTTATCGAAAGAAATCCGTCAATGAGGTTGATCAAGTATCCTCGACAAACCTTTTAGAATCGCAAAAGAAGACGGACAATTTTCGAATAGTCACTAGGTCACCTCAATGGGGATATGTATCTCCCCAACAAGCAAATCATACTTCATCTTGACACGAGGAATAGGGCATTCAAAGCTCCCAATAAGAATCGATGAAGTTTTTTCGATAGCATTGATGCAATGTACTCGATATTGTTTTTTCGTAAAGTTCACCGTATGCTCATTACCGTTGACATGGAAAGTGACATTGCTTTTATTGCAATCTATAACAGCCCATGCGGTGTTAAAAAGGGTCTTCTGAGGATGACCGCCATAACATCGTCCTCGGGAATATCCAAGATAACAAAGTCTCTTAAGATAGTGACATTAGCAACCACAACAGGCACATCCTCGCAAATGCCGATAGGGAAAGCGGTTGATTTGTCGGCCATTTGCAGAGAGATTTTAGTGGGTGTCAACTTATCCAGGTCAAGTCTACGATAAAGAGAGAGAGTCATAACACTAACACTAGCTCCAAGGTCGCATAATGCAGTTCTAACGTAGTTACCTTTAATGGAGCAAGGTATAGTGGGCACACCGGGATCACCTAGTTTCTTAGGAGTTCCACCTTTGAAGGTATAATTAGCAAGCATGGTGGAAATCTCAACCCCAGGTATCATCCTCTTATTAGTCACAATATCTTTCATGTACTTAGCATACGGAGACATTTTGAGCATATCTATCAAACGCATTTGCAGAAAGACAGGTCTGATCATTTCAACGAATCGCTCAAAATCCTCATAATCCTTTTTCTTGGATGGTTTGGGAGGAAAGGGCATGGGTTTCTGAACCCATGGCTCCCTTTCTTTACCATGCTTCCTAGTAGTGAAGTCACTCTTATCATATCTCTTAGTCTTAGGTTCTGGGTTATCAAGATCAACAAGTTCAATCTCCACATCCTTATCATTGCTAGGCTGAGCATCATCATGAACATCACTATTGATATCATCATTAGGCTCATGTTCGTCACCGGATTGTGTTTCAGGATGAGAGACAGAGGCATCATTTGGACTCTCAGGGGTAGCAGCAACAGGGTTGCTAGCGTGCATGTTCCTATCATCTTCCTTCTTCTTTCTAGGATGACTAGGTGCATTAGTGCTAACTCCTTGAGAATCTTGTTCAATTCTCTTTGGATGACCCTGAGGATACAAAGGTTCTTGGGTCATTCTACCGCCTCTAGTGACGATTCTGACAGAATTGTCATTCAACTCATTGAGCAAGTCATTTTGAGCTTTAAGTACTTGTTCTACTTGAGTAGTAACCATAGAGGCATGTTTACTCAGAAGCTTAAGATCGTTGACGTTTCTGTCCACACAAGCACTTAAATGACTAAGCATACGAGCATTCTGTTCCAATTCTCTGCTAACGTAATCATTGAAACTCTGTTGTTTGGCAACAAAGTTATCAAATTCTTCCAGGCGTAAGCTAGCAGGTTTATCAAAAGGAATATCACTCTCAGCAAACCTACGCAGAGAATTTACTTCTACTACCTGTATTGGGTTACCAAGACCATGGATCTCTTTGATAGGTGGTAGATTTTTGATATCTTCAGATTTAATGCCTTTCTCTCGCATAGATTTCTTGGCTTCTTGCATATCTTCAGGACTGAGGAATATAATACCTCTTTTCTTTGGAGTTGGCTAAGGAGGTGGTTCGGAAATAGTCCAAGCATTCTCATTGCACAAGATGTTATTCAGTAGAATCTCAGCTTGTTCTACGGTTTGTTCCCTAAAAACACAACCAGCACAACTATCTAGGTGGTCTTTGGAAGCATCAGTAAGTCCATTATAGAAGATATGAAGTATTTCATTCTTCTCAAGAGGGTGATCACACAAAGCATTCAGTAGCTGGATGAGCCTTCCCCAAGCTTGTGGGAGACTCTCTTCTCCAACTTGAGCAAAGTTGTATATTTCCTGCAAGGCAGCTTGCTTCTTGTGGGCAGGGAAATATTTTTCAGAGAAGTAGTAGACCATATCTTGGGGGCTACGCACACAACCAGGAGCAAGAGAAGTGAATAAGGTCTTAGCATCATCCTTTAGCGAGAAAGGAAACAACTTGAGGATATAGTAGTGGCGGATCTTTTCCTCACTAGTGAATAGGATGGCTATATCATGCAGTTTGGTAAGATGGGCTTCAACCGTTTCAGACTCATAACCATGAAAAGGATCATATTCGACTAGAGTGATTAACTCAGGGTCGACAAAGAATTCATAATCCTTATCGGTCACAAAGATAGGCGAAGTAGCAAACTTCGGGTCGTATTTCATCCTAGCATTCAGAGATTTTTCTTTCCACTTGCGCAGTAATTTCTCAACATCATAGCTATCCTTACACGCAAGAAAGTCCTCAGCTATCTCTCCCTCCATAATATGGCGCTCAGGCATAACAGGCAATTCAGGCATAGTAGTAGGTTCTACTTCAGTAGTATCAGCAGTTTCAGAAGTATCATCACATCTAGCAGCAACTCTAGCAATTTGTGCATCAAGGGCACCTAGTGGCAAAGCAGTATCAAGCATAGCATCATGAAGCATAGTATCAAGCATAGCATCATCAGGCATAGTATCAAGCATAGCATCATCAAGCATAGTATCAAGCATAGCATCATCACGCATAGTATCAAGCATAGCATCATCAGGCATAGTATCAAGATTTCTAGCAGGAGGCGAAGTCGCAAACTTGCTCAAAACTGAAGGTGAATCAAGTGCAGAGCTAGATGGTAGTTCCTACCTCTTCTCTTAGTGGAAGGCAAGATTTTGGTTCTTGGATCTTTCAGATTCCTCATAGTGACCAGCAGACGTCAATCCCAAGTGACTCAGAGAATATAGTTGTGCCTCCCCGGCAACGGCGCCAGAAAATAGTCTTGATAACCCACAAGTGTAGGGGATCGCCACCGTTTTTGAGGGCAGGGTATTCAACCAAAATTTATTGATTCGACACAAAGGGAAGCGAAAGAATATTCTCATGTATTAGCAACTGAGTTTGTCAATTTCAAGCACACCTGAAAGATTAGTGTCTGCAAGCAAAGTATCAGTAGCAAAGTGGTATGACAGCAACGGTGTGAGAAAAAGATCTGTTGACGGCAGACAATTCCTAACTGTTGTATCAATGGCGCCAGTAAAGAGCACGTGGACGGGGAACTATTCTTCCCAGGCAACGGCTCCAGAAAAGTCTTGCAACAAGTAATAGCAAAGTAACAACAGTAGTGACAGAAGTAGCAAGGAACAGCAGTAGTGACAGCAGTAGCAGTAGTAGAGTAACAGTAGTAGTGATAGCAGTAGCAGCAAAGTAACGTAGCAAGGACCAGTAGTAGAAGACTCGTAGGCAGTGGATCAGTGATGGACGAGTATGACGGATGTGATTCATCATGTAACAGCTATAACACGGAGAGATAAGTAACTAGCTCCCGTTCGTCAATCTAATGTAGGCATGTATTCCGTATGTAGTCATACGTGCTTAGGGAAAAGAACTTGCATGACATCTATTGTCCATCCCTCCTGTGGCAGCGGGGTACTAATGGAAACTACAGGACATTAAGGTTCTCCTTTTAATAAAGAACCGGACCAACGCATTAACACTTGGTGAATACATGAACTCCTCATACTATGGTCATCTCCGGGAGTGGTTCCGGCTATTGTCACTCCCGGGTTGCCGGGTCATAACACATAGTAGGTGACTACAACTTGCAAGATAGGATCTAAGACACACATTTATTGGCGACAACATACCAGGTTCAGATCTGAAATCATGGCACTCGGGCCCTAGTGACAAGCATTAAGCATAGCCAAGTAGTAGCAACATCAATCTAGAACATAGTGGATACTAGGGATCAATCCCCGTCAAAACTAACTCGACTACATGATAGATCTCATCCAACACATCACCGTCCAGCAAGCCTACGATGAGATTACTCACGAACGGTGAAGAGCATCATGGAATTGTCGATGGAGGAAGGTTGATGATGACGATGACGACGATTTCCCCTCTCCGGAGCCCAGAACGGACTCCGGATCTGTCCTCCAGATGAAGAACAAGATGTGGCGGCGCCTCCGTTTTGTAAAACGCGATGAAACCTTCTCTCCATTTTTTTTCTGGGCAAGGCAGAAGATATAGAGCTGAGTTTGGGGGAGGTGGTTCCACGTGGGCCCCACAAGCCCTCACGACGCGGCCTAGGGGGTGGCCGCGGCCCAGGGGCTTGTGGCCCACTGGCACACTCCCTCCGGTGGATCTTTGCGCAGATATTTTTCTTTAATTCCAGAAAAATTCTCCGTAAATTTTCAGGACATTCCAAGAACTTTTATTTCTGCACAAAAACAACACCATGGCAATTCTGCTGAAAACAATGTTAGTCCGGGTTAGTTCCATTCAAATCATGCAAGTTAGAGTGCAAAACAAGGGCAAAAGAGTTCAGAAAAGTAGATACGACGTAGACGTATCACCGCCCCCGCCTTTAAGGGGCTGGTCGTCGGCGTCAGAGGCATCGTCTTCCCTATCATCGGCTTCAGCAACATCCGGAGATGAAGGAGCTGTGAAGCGGGCGAACCTCTTCACCAATGCCTCCACGGGGCCCTTCACCGCTTTCGCGGCGCTGTGGCGGGCCTTTATAGGGACCGGCAGGATCAAGGAGCCAAAGTCAAACCCTAGCTAGCGAAGATGGAGATGACTGAAGACGCATCTCGCGGGCTCGAAGAAGAGGTCACAGCACACGCTGTCCAAGATCTTGTCCACCTGGACGACGGTGTTCTTCAACGCCACGGCGAGCTCCGCCGCAAGCATGGCGAAGCCGCTCTTTGGGGTGGCCAGAAGCTCATCGAACCCGTCCCGGCAGAGGGTGCCGACTGCCGTGTGGAGTCTGAGCTCAAAATCTGGGAAGCCGACCAGCTCCGCTGCCTTCTTCCTCTCGGGCGCGGCAAGGGCTTTGTCCTTGGCATCGAGAAGGGTCATCCTTGAGGCGACCTCCTTCTTCTGCTCGTCCAAGCACGCCTGCTTCGCGCCCAGATAATTTTCCCCCGGGACACCTTCTCTTCCCGGGTGGCGAGCTTGGCCTCGCGGGCCGCGAGCCCCTCCTCCCACAGACGAAGCTGCTCGGTTAGCTTGGCTTGCTCCGCTTGGAAGGCCTTGAGGCGAGCCTCCGCCCCTTCGCAGCGTTTGGCAGCTATAGCGGCTTCCTCCAGCGCCACTTCGCGTGCAGCGCGAGTGGCCTTGGTCTCCTCCTCTCCCTTCGACATCGCGACCGCGACCTTGCTCAGGGCGTTGAAGGCATTGTTCAAGATGCCCTGGGTAAACACAGAAGTCTTCAGAACCTCCTCCCGAGGAGCCTCTAGTGCTGCTGCGGGCGGTGCCGTTAGGGATACATCGTCGCGAACGAGAGGGGCCTCCGGAGGCTGCTCGGAGATCGCGAGCATTGGTGCGTTGGTAGACCAGGGGGCCTCAAGGATCTTCCCCTCATGCAATGGCGTCACCGCGACCGCCTCAGGATGCTTCGGAGGCTCGATGATCAAGGCCAGAGAGGTCACCCCGTGATCCCCCTTCCTCATCGGCGGGCGGCGACGCATTGGGCGGAGCCAGCGGTGCGTCAGGAGTCTCCTTCGGCTTGATGCCCGCCTTCTTCTTCTTTGTCCCCGGCGAAACGACGTCCCTGGACATCAGGCGAAAAGAGGATCGTCCATGCACGGACGACGAGCGTGTGGAGCGTGCCAGGACGAGTCACTTACTCTCCGACATTGCGCCATCTCTTTCTCCTCTCGGCCCCAGTGACGACAGGGGCAACAGGCCCCTCATTGAGGGGGAGAGTCCGGCGCCTCAGATCCACCGCTGTCGGAGGTGGGACGCACCAAGGATGGCTCAGCCCCGTGCCTCTTTGGAGCGAGCACGCGCGAAGACCGCGTGGCACGCGGGTCCCCTGGAGGTCCTGGTCGGGCGCGAGGAGATCACCGTGGAGACCTTGCGGGCGGCATCATCATCTTCAAGCTCGCGCAGAAGGTTGGCCTACAACGGGGGAGGAGCATTTGCGGGGCAGTCTTCGATGGTTTTCTCCAAGTCCTCCCTACCGAAGGCGTCATTCGACGATACCTCCACCGGACCGGAGCCCTCGGCCAGGAAGAGCCCTCGCTCATCGAAGATAGGCAGCGCGGCGATCAGATAGGCCCGGTTATCGCGATGGTACAACGGACCTAGAGCCTCGGGCAGGTCTCCGGGGTCACCGCCCAGCAAGATCGCCACGGACCTGTTCAGCTCCTTGATGGGAAGGTCCTCGGACGAGAGCCTGAGCTCGTCGTCATCGGCCCGCTAGTCCCGCAAGATCTTGGAGTGGGCCCGACGGGGCTCCAGGTGTTGCGCCAATAATTCCTTCACTATCCTCCCTCCAGTCAGCCTCCTGGCGCTGATGTCGTGGGAGAAGCGCTCCAGGATGGGCATGGCCCAAGGGTTGGAGAGCTTCACCGAGCTCCACGCAGAAGTCTTCTCTGGCAGCCCCTTCGGCTCCTCCAACCGAGGGTTGGCGTCCTAGAGACCCACGAGAACCCAGCGGTGCCTGAAGTTTTCCACCTTCTTCTCGGCCTTCACGAGCAAATTTCCGCTGTGGGCCGCTACAAAGGGGATGCACGCTGACAAATGCGCACCGTCGTGTAGGCGCAGGCTCAAGAAATGACGGAAGAGGGCTACTGAAGGCCGCATACCCACAAAGGCTTCGTTGTAGAAAACAAAGACGAAGAGAAGCAAGATGGAGTTGGGCTGGAGATGAAGGGCCTGGATCCCGTAGTGATTCAGGATGGCGGTGAAGAATGAGAAGAAGGGAAAGCAATAATGGACCAATGCAGTGAGTCAGCTCCTTGATAATTCGAGTGAATACAGAAGGCAAGGGGAACCCGACATCAGCCGTGTGGCGCGCGCAAGACCTGGTCCACAGGCGTTAAGGGGCCGCGGTGCTTCAGGCCCCCAGCAAGGCTCCGCCGAGAAGCCAGCCCAGGCGCGCCTTGGGCCCAAGGGCTACTGTCGGTGTTCTGGGAACGGGGGTACCCAAACCTGCCTGCCTATGGCCCCGGGCTGGCCCACTTCATCGATCAAAAACCAACAGGCCCGACGCCCCTCAAGGCAAGACCCTCGCGAGGGTCCAAGCCTCGCGAGGAGGAGCAACTTCAAGACCCGCAGGGGGCCTCTTCAGGACCCCTCCGGAGTGGTGGAGATACCGAGGCAAGGCCCGGCCTCAGGAGTAAAGGATGACGTGTAGAAAGGACAGGCGAGGAGCAGGCAGCAGGGCGGAGCAGTTTCCTCTTTATAGCAGAGAGGGCAAGGACGTACCGGGGTTGCCAAGGCATCTTCTAAAGGTTTCCCTTCTGGTGTAACAAAGCCGTCGCCGCCAATCAGCAGGACGGGCGTCATCCCTGGACCCGACCCTGTTGAGCTGAAAGTCAGTTTGTAGGTGAAGACCACCTTTGGGTAGGGGGAGCATGTTCCCTTGTTCCCCTTCAAAATTGGCCATTGTGGGATCCCTTCCCGCCACTATATATAGATGATAGGATACTTTGTAGAAAGGGGGATTCATTCATTTTCCCACCGGCACCACACTTAGCCCACCTAGCCTCAGGAGGCCCTCGAACATTGTACTAGTTCATCCACCATCCTCCAGGAGAGGCAATCCACCAAAGCAGGAGTAGGGTATTACACTTCCCAGCGGCCCGAACCTTGGTAAATTGTCGTGTTCTGTGTCTTTCTCACCATCGAGTGAGTTCTTTGCCATCCACGACGTGTAGCGACTTAGGTAGAGCGAGCTTATGAGAGATCTTTGTACACGCCCTTGAGTTCGAACCTTAAGGGTTTTTGCAGAGCCCGAAATCCGACAACATCTCCTTCCACATCCAGTTGGACACATCAAAGGTAACACCAGAGCCTCCTTCTATATGCATAGCGACTAGTAAGTCCACTAGATCGCCATGAATCTCATCTTGATTCCCAACCTTGGTAAGAAGCACATTACAAAAGACACGGTGCATGATATCATATATTAGCAACAAATCGTTGGACTCACCAATGATACCCCTCCCTATAATGTACATTGGGGAGAGCTCCTCCTTCTCCATGGCAAAGGGATGGTTGTGAGAACGGCTGCCACTGTTGCCAGAGAGACCGGTTTCATGATACCCTAGAGCATTGAAAAACGCCTGCCACGGGACACTGAAGAACTTATCACGGCACATGAATGACAGGTTACGAGCATCGTCAGTACCAAAGTGTATAGTGGCATAGAACTGGTGAACTAGGTGAATATAAAAGTCACAGCTGATGGTCATGAGCTTGATCGGGTCAAACGCCTCACATAGTGCCAAGGCCTCACCAAAGTACTCTGGGCTAGCCCTCTAGTGATCAAGATCAATCGTCCATTGCTTGGCAAACTTTTTTTGTTGTTTTCAGACATCTCATGCACAATACGGATCTGCATCTCATTCCTGAAGTCAGTGGAGTCCGAGCGGGGAGGAAGGTGGACCACATAGGGATCCTGGACACGAAACCTCTCCATGTACAGTTTCCTTCGTTACCGCAAAGGAACAGCAGTCTTTCTCTTGACAACGGGAGACTTCTCACGATGAGTTGGCTTTGTAGGAACGAGAACCTCCTGTTCTGCAGAATCCTCATTGCGGTGGCCCCGACGGGATCGTTTCTTGGTCTTTCGGGGAGGACCAGAGTGAGAACCTGAGCCACCTGCACACACACACTAGCAGCATACAAGAACCCCACCGAAGATAAGAGGATTATACGCAAACAGAGGATTATATTATGTGTGATGCGGAGAAGATGAAATAATGGATAGAAGTTCTGAGAAGTCGGTTGAACCGGTCACCCAAGCGGGTTTGCCGCTGGGGCGGTTGTACCTCCGGCCAGATAGTATTGTATTAATGGGGAACTAGCCAAATCGGATCTGAACCACGAGTACTTGACATTCTAGGCAACTCAAATAGGAGGAGGCAAATATATGGATCTCTTCCATCCAATAGTTTGACTACAAACGCGGGAAACCAAGTAATGCCCTAACAATGGAGTGTCCGAGAAGAGGAACAAGACATTATCAACATCCATTGGAAGAGATCATTGAGGAGGAGGGATCCGGGGAGCGGATCCGAGAGATATCTGCCGATCCGGGACGCCAGAGGCACACAAGTGCAATAGGAATGATAGCCGGCGGTACGGGCACGAGAGGAAATAGGGCCGAAGGGGAAAACTGAAAACCCACTTTGGCTCGATGTCTTTAAATACCTGCACCACCATGGCCTGTTGTACCGCCCTACTTGGCGATTGTGTCGCATAAGGTAGGAAGCAGTAGAACTGCCTGGGACACATGGTTGTACTGCTAGGAGGGATCAACAGGGGACTAAGCGGTTGAACCGCTAGGGTCACGTCCGTTGTACCGCTGGGAGGAAAGCAAAGGAGAGGAAGAACCAGGAGACCTGTAATGAAATCATGAATGCAAGGGGCGATGGTTGAAACACCTATGTTTGAGTCAATTGGTATGGCACCACGAAGATTCTAACCTTGGGCCCATGATCAAAACTCGCCTTTGAAGAACACGTGTCATCGATGATGACTAATGTGAAAGACTTGATTAATTTATGCATAATAGGAGGAGGGAGAGTTCATTGAGATAACAACACTCCCCCTAAATTCATGCCTACATCTAAACAAGATAGTATGATGAGAGTGGTGGGGTGTGCCTAATTTCAATTCACATTGCTCAAATCAATGATAGTTAGCTCATGCCTTAACTCGCGAAATCTTGGTTCATTTAGTGGCTTCATGAAAATTTGTGCAAGTTGATCGTTAGTGTTGAGGTAAATGTTGGAAATATGCCTTAGAGGCAATAATAAATTGGTTATTATTATATTTCCTATTTCATGATAATTGTCTATTATTCATGCTATAATTGTATTAACCGGAAACCGTAATACATGTGTGAATATATAGATCATAATGTGTCCCTAGTGAGCCTCTAGTTGGCTAGCTTGTTGATCAATAGATGATCATGGTTTCCTGGTCATGGACATTGGATGTCATTGAAAACAGGATCACATCATTGGGGAATGATGTGACGGACGAGACCCAATCTTAAGCATAGCACTAGATCGATTTGTTCATTTGCTAAAGCTTTTCTAATGTCAAGTATCATTTCCTTAGACCATGAGATTGTGCAACTCCCGGATACCGTAGGACTGCTTTGGGTGTATCAAACATCACAACATAACTGGGTGATTATAAAGGTGCACTATAGGTATCTCCGAAAGTGTTTGTTGGGTTGTACGAATCAAGAGTAGGATTTTTCACTCCGTGTGACGGAGAGGTATCTCTGGGCCCACTCGGTAATCCATCATCATATTGAGCTTAGTGTGACTAAGCAGTTAGCCACGGGATGATGTGTTACGGAACCAGTAAAGAGATTTGTCGGTAACGAGATTGAACAAGGTATAGGGATACCGACGACCGAATCTCGGGCAAGTATCATACGTGTAGACAAAGGGAATTGCATACGGGATTGATCGAATCCCCGACATCGTGGTTCATCCGATGAGATCATCGTGGAACATGGGGGAACCAACATGGATATCGAGTCCCCGCTGTTGGTTATTGACCGGAGAGGTGTCTCGGTCATGTCTGGATGGTTCCCGAACCCGTAGGGTCTACACAATTAACGTTCGATGAGGCTAGGGTTATATGGGAATAGTGTACATGGTTACCGACGGTTGTTTAGAGTCCCGGATGAGATCTCGGACGTCATAAGGAGTTCCGGAATGGTCCGGAGGTAAAGATTCATATATAGGAAGTGAGGATTTGATCACCGGAAAAGTTTCGGGCGTCACCGGTAATGTACCGGGACCACCGGAAGGGTTCCGGGGGGTCCACCGGGAAGGGCCACCGATACGTCCCAAACGTATCTATGATTTCTGCTTGTTACATGATCTTTTGGGTGACATTGTTGTATGTTTTTCTTCAATTTTATATTAATTTACACATATTTGGACTAACCAACTAACTCAGTGCACCCAGTGCCTGTTTTTGTCTGCTGATGTCTATTTTGCACGGGCTTTTACCCCATTTTCCGAAGCCCGAAAAATTCCATAAAAACTATATAACAAATCAGCGAAATAGAAGCTTCCGGATCATCGAAGATGGGCTAGACGGGGGCCAGGGGCCTCCCAGGCGTCCTCCTAGCGCGGCGAGGCCCTAGGTCGTGCCAGGAGGTCACGTGGGTGGGTCCCACCTCCTCTGGTGCCCTCCTTTGGCCTGTATTCACAGTCCCGGGAGAAAACCCTCACAAAACTTCTGGAATTGCGAATTTCTCCATCGTTCCGCTGCAATAGCGCTTCCAAGATCGGGAGCATCAGGAGACCTCTTCCCGGCACCTGCCGGAGGGAGGATTGACCTCCGGGAGCTTTTCCACCGCCATGGACGCTTCCCGAATGTGCCATGAGTAGTTCTCCTTGGACCATGAGTCCATGGCCAGTAGCTATGTGATGTATTCTCTCCAATCTTGTGCTTCAATGGTTAGTCCTTGTGAGCTGCCCTACATGATCAAGGCATCTATGTAATTCTCTTTCTATTGCTATGCTCGGTTTGTTGGGATCCGATGGATTGTGAGATTATGTTCAGATTTTTATGAGTTATATATTTGATTATCCTTTTATATTATGTTCCTCAGTGATTCATGCATGTTCTCCGTTGCTATTTATTGCTTTGGCTGAGTAGTTGATTGTAACTCCAAGAGGGAGCGTTATACATGATTGTGGGTTCATGCCCCTCGATGACTAGCTAGAGTGACAGAAACATGAGACTAGGGGATGTGTTTGTTTCCACCAGGGAGAAAACAACGGTGCTTGTGACCACGATTGCACGAATTGTTTACCTTACACATAGTTCGTTAATGCAGTTGTCCGCTGCTTTGAGTTTACACTTTGGGTGGGGCTCGCAACTTAATACCGGCGAGATGTTCTCGATAGATATCTCAAGGTGGATGATTAGTAAGTAGACGCTGATGAATAAACGGTCTACTTGTCTTTGTGTACTGCCCATTACTATTGAACGTCTAACTATCAAGTAGCATAATTAGCATTGCAGTGCAATCATAATTCTGTCAATTACCCAACTGTGATTTGTTTACCCAAGCATAGTTGTTTATCATCTTTTGGAAGAGACACAACACTAGTGAACTTCACGTTGCTCTGGTCCATATCACCATCATTGTTTACACCTCCATCATTTACCGCTTTCATTTACTTTTCCGTTGCAATCACTATTACCTTCCCACTTGTGTTTTGATCCTTTGCAAACTACAAGGCCGAAGAGATTGACAATCTCTGTGTACTCGTTGGGAGCACGTCTTCGGCTAGCACCAGGGTGGAAGACACCTACTTGTTGAGCCTAGGAGTCCTCCTGGTTTGATAAACCTTGCAGTCTCCGTGTAAGGGAAATCTGCTGCTGACTACATCCCCACCTTCCACTTGGGGTAACCAACGAGGGGCGAGAAGTATATCCATCAACTCGTCATCAGGCAAATTTCTGGCGCCGTTGCAGGGGACTGCAGTCTTCAATAAAGGGGAGTTGCACACTATCCTTTACCTTTGCTTTTTAGTCTTGTTAGTTTGCTTTTTAATCTTTACTTTAGAGTCCTATACCAATAACCACAAAAAAATTTGTTACTTTGCTTTTAGTCGTCAAGCATGTTAAGGCTTGATGCTTGGAAGAAATCCGAGGTCCTAGGTTTCCATCAAAGGAATGGAAAAATATGAAGGAAGCATGGGATAGAATTTCTGAAGCACACAAAAGAATTATGCCTTGGATACCTATCAAAATTGTGCTTAGAAATTTTTATCATGGTCTCTTTATATGGTGCAAACACTCTCTTGATATTATAGCCAAAGGAGATTTTTTAGAGTGTGATGAGGCAAGAGCACTTGATATTATACACGGTCTATCTAATAATCTTGTTTATAATCATGGCTATGACACTATTATAGATAGACTTGCTACTATTGAAGGGAAAATAGATGGTATAGACATAAGAGAAAGAGAGAAACCCATGGTTGATAAGGAACAAATTTTGAAAATAGATGATGACTGGGAAACTTTTGTTAGAATTAGCATCTCTAACTTATTGTGATGTTGGATCCATGGTTTCTACAATGCCAAAAATTGTTTATGATTGTCTCTGGTTAGACATAGAATTTTTTCCATCTTATCATGAACATGCTAATGGTGATATTTCTGAAATCCAGGGAAAGGTAAAAGATGTCCAGGTTACATTCTCTAAAAGGAATGCAACGGTTGATTTCTTCATCATGGAGCCCAACAACGGGAATATAGTGCTTGGAAGGGACTTCCTCTGAGCCATAAGATGCTTCATTGATATAGGTAAAGTACACGTACGGTTACGTGGGAAAGCGAAAGTTACGTACCTGTTCCCTAGGAAAAATAAGGATGAACTTGTTGAGGATCCGTTTGAAGGTTTTTATAATTCCGATGACCTCGGTGAATCTTGATCCTCCTTCTTGCATTATGCCTAGCTCAAAGGCATAAAAGAAAGCGCTTGTTGGGAGGCAACCCAATTTGCTTTTACTTTCTGTTTTAGTGGTCTAGATGCTTGTTACTAATGTAGCAACATCATTGTATCTTTATTTTTAATTATTGTGCCAAGTTATAGCCTGTGATTGCAAGAAAGTTCAAAAATTGTGACATGCTGTCCAGAAACAGATTTTGTCTTCTTGACGGAAACATCCGCCAAAAATCACCAGATCCTCTTTTTTATCTGAATGTTTTTGGCAGCATGCTCTATATAATTTCCTTTCTCGCATCTGTTCTGAGTTTTTTGAATTGAGTTGAAGAAGTGCCCCGAATAAATTATTTACTACCTGTTGTTATATTTTTCATAGATTCTGCCATGCTTTGCGTTTTCGTTGTTTTGCAAATCCTAAGCTTACTTTTTATTTGCAAAAACATTATGGCATTCATAAGAAGCAGTAGATTTTAATCAAAATCTTTATTTCTAGCAGGTAATGAATTATTTAATTAAGGGAACCGACCACCCAAATCAGGTTATGATGAGTTTCGTATGAAGGGAGTTTTCAAGTATGCGATTGGAGATGATGAAAGAAGATACAAGAGTGTCAAGCGCTCATGCTTGGGGATGCCCCCATGCACCCCAAGAAATATTCAAAGGAGACTCAAGCGTCGAAGCTTGGGGATGCCCCCGTGCATCCCCTTCTCTATCAACAATCATTAGTTCGTCCATCTACATGCTATATTTTTATCGCTTCATATGATATGTGCTATGCTTGGAGCGTCTCGCTCTTTACTTTTTACTTTTTTGAGTTTTTCTTTCTGTTCATAACAAGTCGGAACCTAGCCTACCTTGTTTGGGAGAGAGACACGCTCAATTCCACTCTAGAACATAACATAGGTTTTCATGCTTATCCTTTTTGTGTGTTCTTCATCTTTTCTTAGCTACTGCCATGCTTAGCTCTTAGTTTTCATGCTTATCTTTTTAATAGCTATTATTTAGGTTGCTTCTGGAACTCTCATGAGTTAGCATGCTTATCTTGTTTAGAGATTTGGCTCGTTGCACTGAGTTGTGTGTCTTGCATGAGTAGGTAATTGAGGTTGCTATTTAAGTATATTAGTAACTTGCAATAGTTTTGAGGTATTGATTTGAGTAAGGTTTGGACTATTGGTGCCAAGAGCTTGAGCCTATTAGTGATAGGTGTCGTATTTTGGGAAATCCGTGTGTTTTTCAAAAACTAAAATTAGTTGGGAACTCTAGCTACTAAATTGATCGCTAACCTCTGGAGGGGTTGGAATATATAGAGTACCCTCACGTTACCATCATTCGAGGATGCGCAAGGATAACCAAACCCCCAAACACTCCTCCACGGGGTACTTGTCTCTTTGTGAATTTCCTAACTAGATAAAGAGTTACCGATAATAATCGTATGAGTTCTTCGGACCAATGTGAGTATTCGATTGTTGGCACTTCCACCATCTATATTTTGATATCCTCTTCGGTACCGTGCATTTTCCTTTCCCACATTGAGAGTTGTTGCAAACTCCGCCGGTGCATCCAAACACATGACATGATACGCTCTGTCATACATAAGAGTCATTATACCTTTCCTCAAAACAGCCACCATACCTACCTACTAAGGCATTTCCATAGCATTTCCGAGATACATTGCCATGCAACATCCACCATCTGATGACTTGATCTTCATGTCATACATGCTTTTGCTTAATCGTATAGCCACATGCTAGTTGGGCTTTGCCCTTATTACTACTACATGATGCGCTAGTATCATTGCATATCCTGCTACACTCGCAGAGGCATACATTTGCATACATCATGATAGTTTTCACTTATCTTTATGTTCAGTACTTCTTATAAAGTGTGATGATTTTTCTTTTTATTCATGTAAAAAATAGAGTGTTGCCCTTAAGTGAGGAAAATATCGCAAAGTGGTCAAATCAAAAGATCCCAAAGAGGACAAATGAGAGATAAAAAGAAAGAGCCAAAGAGGCCACACAAAAAAAGAGAAAAAGAAAAAGAAAAAAGGGGGCACCACTACTATTCCTTTTGAAAGATCCACACTCGTACTCCATTACTATATCTGTACTACATAGAGATTATCATTCATGCATAACTATGTGGGGACCCTTACAGTATAGAACTTGGTTTGCATATTCCAGTGATGAGCCTCCTCAAATGAGATCTAAGTCTTCATGATAAAACAAGTTGGATGCACCCCACTAGTTCCATTGGAGAGCTTACCTTAGCTCATATGTGCATCTGTTACATGGCAATCCCTACTCCTCACATCATATCTATCATTTGGCTTTCTCTCGCCTATGATTGTCCTCATTGATGTGAGCCTTTCACACCTTTTTGTCTTCCTTCCCCATCATTATTCTATTCGCCATCCTAAGTGCCAACATATGTTTCTTGCGCTCATCCATTGCATGAGTGCTCAAAATCGAAAGGGAGAGGATCATTTTGACTTGTGCCTGACTACTGGTGTGGGGATGAGTGAAAATAAGATTCCGAAGGAGACTAAGTGTGAAATTTTAGTAGATTTAGTTCTCAATTAAAAAATATTTTATGATCTCAAACCATCTCCCACTTCTTGCACGCAAACACCATTTGGAGACATTCAACTCACGGACAGCGAGAGCTCTTGCACCTTTATGTTCTTACTTTTCTATACTCAATACTAGATATAGACTCTTGCTTGTTATTGTCTTGACTTGAATTGCATATCTTACTTGCTTTACTTTCAAGTTCTTATATGTGTGTTAGCATGTCACCACAGAAATTATTGTGTTATCATTTATCTACTCGAGGACGAGCAGAAATTAAGCTTGGGGATTTTGATACGTCCCAAACATATCTATAATTTCTGCTTGTTCCATGATCTTTTGGGTGACATTGTTATATGTTTTGCTACACTTTCATATCATTTTACACATATTTGGACTAACCTAATAACTCAGTGCACCAGTGCCAGTTTCTGTCTGCTGATGTATATTTTGTAGGGGCTTTTACCCAATTTTCCAAAGCTTGAAAAATTCCAGAAAAATATATAAAAAATCAGGGAAAAAGAAGCTTCCGGATCAGCAAAGATGGACCAGAGGGGGCCACGGGCCTCCCAGGCGGCCTGCTAGCGCGACCAGGCCCTAGCCCGCGACAGGAGGTCGCCTGGGTGGGTCCCACCTCCTCCGGTGCCCTCCTTTGCCCTATATTTAGAGTCCTGAGAGAAAACCCTGACAAACTTCTGGAATCGCGAATTTCTCCATCGTTGCGCCGCCGCGGCGCTTCCGAGATCGGGAGCGTCAGGAGACCTCTTCCCGGCACCCTGTCGGAGGGAGGATTGCCTCCGGGAGCTTCTCCACCGCCATGGACGCTTCCCAGACGTGCCATGAGTAGTCCCCCTTGGACCATGAGTCCATGACCAATAGCTATGTGATGTCTTCTCTCCAATCTTGTGCTTCAATGGTTTGTCCTTGTGAGCTGCCCTACATGATCAAGGCATATATGTAATTCTCTTGCTATTTCTCTGCTCGATTTGTTGGGATCCGATGGATTATGAGATTATGTTCAGATTGTTATGAGTTATATATTTGATTATACTTTTGTATTATGGTCCTTAGTGATTCATGCATGTTCTCCATTGCTATTTATTTCTTTGGCCGAGTAGTAGATTGTAACTCCAAGAGGGAGCGTTATGCATGATTGCGCGTTCATGCCCCTCGATGTCTAGCTTGAGTGACAAACATTACACTAGGGGATGTGCTTGTTTCTACCAGGGAGAAAACAACGGTGCTTGTGACCATGGTTGCAAGGATTGTTTACCTTACGCATAGTTTGTTAATGCAATTGTCTCTTGCTTTGAGTTTACACTTTGGGTGGGGCTCGCAAC
This sequence comes from Hordeum vulgare subsp. vulgare, assembly GCF_904849725.1. Taxonomy (NCBI): domain Eukaryota; kingdom Viridiplantae; phylum Streptophyta; class Magnoliopsida; order Poales; family Poaceae; genus Hordeum; species Hordeum vulgare. The sequence goes on from NC_058521.1 coordinate 171,476,988, forward strand.
TTAATACCGGCGAGATGTTCTAGATAGATATCTTAAGGTGGATGATTAGTAAGTAGATGCTGATGAATAAACGGTCTACTTGTCTTGGCGTACTACCCATTAGTATTGAACCTTTAACTATCAAGTAGCATAATTAGCATTGCGGTGCGATCATAATTCTGTCAATTGCCCAACTGTGATTTGTTTACCCAAGCATAGTTATTTATCGTCTTTTGGGAGAGAGACATCACTAGTGAACATCATGTGACTCCGGTCCATATCACCATCATTGTTTACACCTCCATCATTTACCACTTTTATTTACTTTTCCGTTGCAATCACTATTACTATTCCCGCTTGTGTTTTGATCCTTTGCAAACTACCGCGTTCTAGCAACGCTTCCGCTTAGCGATATTCAAAGGTATGAAGATGATCTACACCTTTGCTCGTTGCTGGATCCTCCATAGATAGATCCTTGTGTGGCATATGATTTTTTTTGAAATAACTACGTTCCCCAACAGTAAATGATATCAATTTCCGCATGCTTGATATGATCCCAGATGAAGTGGTGAAGAATAGTAATGTGCTTCGTCTTGAAGTGTTGAACCGGGTTTCGGAGATCAAGATTGCACTTACATTATCACAATAAAGAGGCACTTTGTCACATGTGACAACGTAATCCTTTGAAGTCGGCCTCATCCAAAGCGACTGAGCACGCCAACTTGCACCAGTGACATACTCGGCCTCGATGGACGAGAGAAAAACACATTTTTGTTTCTTGGAACACCAACTTACCAGAGAGTGACCAAGAAATTGGCAACCTCTGGAATTGACTTCCTCTCCACATTGTCTCCCGCACAATCCGAACCCAAGTATCCTATGATATCAAATGAAGCAACTTTGGGATACCATAAACCAAAGTTTGGGTTATGAACCAAATATCGAAAGATACGCTTGACAGCCACATAGTGACTTTCCTTAGTTGCAGATTGAAAGCATCCACAAATCCCACACTCAACATAATAACTGGTCTAGATGCACAAAGGCAAAGCTAGGAGTCAATCATATAGTGGTATACCTTTTGATCCACAACGTTACCATTGGGACTGAGGTTAAGATGGAAGTTGAGATGCACGGGAGTGTTTGCCTTGGCTGGTTTGAGGTCATCCATCTTGAACCTCTTGAGCATGTCTTGATTATATTTTTCTTGATTTATGAAGGTTCATTGACTTCATTGCTTGACTTCGAATCCATGGAAAAACTTCAACTCTCCCAGCATAGACATATCAAACTCTTTGGTCGTTAGTGTGGCAAACTCTTCATTAAAAGCTTTGTTAGGAGAACCAAAGATAATATCATCAAGATATAGTTGGCATATGAACAAACTCCCTTTGACCTTCTTAGTAAAAGTCGGGTCAATTTTCCCAATCTCAAACCCACGATTATGTAACATCTCAGTAAGGTGCTCATGCCACGCACGTGGGGCTTGTTTACGACCATAGAGTGCCTTATCAAGAACGTAAACATGATTGGGGAACTTGGTGTTGGAAATATGCCCTAGAGGCAATGATAAATAGTTATTACTATATTTCCTGTTTAAAGATAATCGTTTATTATCCATGGTATAATTGTATTGTGTGAAAACATAGATACATGTGTGGATACATAGACAAAACAATGTCCCTAGCAAGCCTCTAGTTGGCTAGCTAGTTGATCAAGGATAATAAAGGTTTTCTGACTATGTGCAAAGTGTTGCTGCTTGATAACTGGATGACATCATTAGGAGAATCATGTGATGGACTAGAACCAAACTATGAACATAGCATATTGACCGTGTCATTTTATTGCTATAGTTTTCTGCGTGTCAAGTATTTGTTCCTATGACCATGAGATCATATAACTCACTGGCACCGGAGGAATACCTTGTGTGCATCAAACGTCACAACGTAACTGGGTGACCATAAAGGAACTCTACAGGTATATCCGAAGTTGTCCGTTGAGTTAGTATGGATCAAGACTGGGATTTGTCACTCTGTGTGACGGAGAGGTATCTCGGGGCCCACTCGGTAATACAACATCACACACAAGCCTTGCAAGAAATGTGACTAAGTGTAAGTCACGGGATCTTGTATTATGTAACGAGTAAAGAGACTTCCTGGTAACGATATTGAAATAGGTATGCGGATATCGACGATCGAATCTCGGGCAAGTAACATACCGAAGGACAAAGGGAATGACATACGGGATTATATGAGTCCTTGACAGTGAAGTTCAACCGATAAGATCTTCGGAGAATATGTAGGTTCCAATATGGGCATCCAGGTCCCGCTATTGGATATTGACCGAGGAGTGCCTCAGGGCATGTCTACATAGTTCTTGAACCCGCAGGGTCTGCACACTTAAGGTTTGATGATGTTTTAGTATAGATGAGTTGTATGTGTGGTTACCGAATGTTGTTCGGAGTCCTGCATGAGATCACAGATGTCACAACGGTTTTCGGAATGGTCCGGAGACGAAGATTGATATATAGGATCGCTTCATTTGGTTACCGGAAGGTTTTCGGGCATTACCGGCAATGTACCGGGAGTGACGAATGGGTTCCAGAAGTTCACCAGGAGGGGGGTAACCCACCCAGAGGAAGCCCAATGGACCTAGGGGTGGCACACCAGCCCTTAGTGGGCTGGTGGGACAGCCCAAGAGGGCATTGGCACCAAGGAAAGAAAACCAAAGAAAAAGAAAAAAAGAGAGGTGGGAAGGAAGAGAAGGACTGCACTTTCCAATCCTAATTGGAGTAGGATTGGAGTAGGACTCTTCCTCTCCCTTGGCTGGCGCACCCTTGAGGGCTTGGCCCTCAAGGAAAGCCTCCTCCTCCTCCCTCCTATATATAGTGGTGATTTAGGGCTGATTTGAGACAACTTTTGCCACGTGCAACTCAAATCTAGACACCATAGTTTTACCTCTAGATCATATTTCTGTGGAGCTCGGGCGGAGCCCTGCAGGAGTAGATCCTCACCACCACTGGAGCACCGTCACGCTGCCGTAGAAGTCATCTACTTCTCCGTCTTGCTTGCAGGATCAAGAAGGCCGAGATCATCGTCGAGCTGTACGTGTGGTGAACACGGAGGTGTTGTCCGTTCGGCACTAGATCGGAACGGATCGTGGGGGAGTTCGTGGGACGGTTCACGGGGCGGATCGAGGGACGTGAGGATGTTACACTACATCAACCGCGTTTATTAACACTTCCTACGGTGCGATCTAGAAGGGTACATAGATCCAAATCTCCTCTCGTAGATGGACATCACCATGATAGGTCTTCGTGTGCGTAGGAAATTTTTTGTTTCCCATGCAATGTTCCCCAATAGTGGCATCATGAGCTAGGTTCATGCGTAGATGTTATCTCGAGTAGAACACGAAGGGTCTTCTGGACGGTTATGTTCGATTTTCTCCCCTCCTTAGTCTTTTCTCGATTCGGTGGTATTGTTGGATTGAAGCGGCCCGAACCGACATTATTCGTACGCTTACGAAAACTGGTTTCATCGATTGACATGCAACCTCGTTGCATAAAGATGACTGGCAGGTGTCGGTTTCTTCAACTTCAGTTGAATTGGTTTTGACCGAGGCGGTCCTTGGAGAGGTCAAATAGCAATTTGCACATCTCCGTTGTGGCTTTTGCGTATGTAAGATGCGATCATACTAGATACCCATAACAACCACATAAAACATGCAACAACAAATTAGAGGACGTCTAACTTGTTTTTGCAGGGTATGCTTGTGATATGATATGGCCAATGACATGATGTGATATATTGGATGTATGAGATGATCATGTTGTAATAGTTAATATCGACTTTCATGTCGATGGTACGGCAACCGGCAGGAGCCATAGGGTTGTCTTTAAACTAACGTTTGTGTTTGCAGATGCGTTTACTATATTGATTGGACATAGCTTTAGTAGTAATAGCACAAGTAGCACGACAACCACGATGGCGACATGTTGATGGAGATCATGGTGTGGCGCCGGTGACAAGAAGATCGTGTCAGTGCTTTGGTGATGGCCATATGATGTCACTTATGAATTGCATGTGATGTTAATCCTTTTATGCACCTTATTTTTCTTAGAACGACAGTACCATTATAAGGTGATATCTCACTAGAATTTCAAGATGAAATTATGTTCTCCCCGACTGTGCACTTTTTCTATTGTTCGTTGTTTCGAGACACCACGTGATGATCGGGTGTGATAGACTCAACGTTCACATACAACGGGTGCAAAACAGTTGCACACGCGGAACAGTCGGTTAAGCTTGACAAGCCTAGCATGTGCATACATGGCCTCGAAACACATGAGACCGAAAGGTCGAGCATGAATCGTATAGTTGATATGATTAGCATAGAGATGCTTACCACTGAAACTATTCTCAACTCACGTGATGATCGGACTTGAGTTAGTGAATTTGGATCATGTACCACTCAAATGATTAGAGAGATGTACTTCTTGAGTGGGATTTTAGCAATTAATTTGATTAGTTAAACTTTAATTATCTTGAACATAGTCTAAGTCCACTTTGGAAATATTTGTGTTGTAGACCAATGGCTCACGCAACAGTCACCCTGAATTTTAATACGTTCCTAGAGAAAGCTAAGTTCAAAGATGATGGAAGCAACTTTGTAGAATGTGCTCGTGATCTTAAGTTGCTCTTGCAAGCTGGGAAGAAGGATTATGTCCTTAATGCTGCGCTAGGAGATGAACCACCCGCCGCGGTTGGCCAAGATGTTAAGAACGCCTGGTTAGCACACATCGAGGACTACACAGTAGTTCAATGTGCAGTCTTGTATGGCTTAGAGCCGGGACTTCAACGTTGCTTTGAGTGTCATGGAGCATTTGAGATGTTCCAGGAGTTGAAGTTTATCTTTCAGAAGAACGCTCGTATCGAGAGGTATGTGACCTCCGATAAATTCTATGCTTGCAAGATGGAGGAGAATTCGTCTGTCAGTGACCATGTCCTCAAAATGTCTGGGTACTCAAACCGTCTAGCGGAGCTGGGGATTGAACTCCCGCAAGAGGCTATCACTGACAGAATTCTTCAATCACTGCCACCAAGCTACGAGAGCTTTGTGTTGAACTATAACATGTAAGGGATGAACAATTCACCCGGTGAGTTATTCGCGATGCTGAAAGTCGGAGAGTCAGAACTCCGTAAAGAGCATCAAGTGTTGATGGTGAATGAGACCACTAGTTTCAAGAGAAATGGCAAAGGAAAGAAGGGTAATTAAAAGAATAGCGACAAGCCTATTGCCAATCCAACAAAGAAACCCAAAGCTGGCCCTTAGCCTGAAATGGAGTGTGATTATTGCAAGGGTCTGGGTCACTTGAAGCGCAACTGCACCAAGTATCTGGCTGATAAGAAGGCGGCCAAGGAAAAATCAGGTATATTCGATATACATGTTATTGATGTGTATTTAACCAGTTCTTGTAGTAGTGCCAGGGTATTGGATACCGGTTCTGTTGCTCATATTTGCAACTTGAAACAAGAACTACGGAATAAGTGAAGGCTGGCGAAGGAAGAAGTGACGATACGCGTGGGAAATGGTTCCAAGGATGATGCAATCACGGTCGACACAGTTTCACTTCAGTTACCATCAGGATTAGTTATAAACTTAAATAATTGTTATTTAGTGCATGCGTTAAGCATGAACATTATATCTGGATCTTATTTATTGCGAGACGGTTACTCGTTTAAGTCAGAGAATAATGGTTGTTCTATTTCTATGAGTAATATCTTTTATGGTCATGCACCCATTGTGAGAGGATTGTTCATATTGAATCTTGATAGCGATGATACACATATACATAACACTGAGACCAAAAGAGTTAGAGTTAACAATGATATCGCCATGTTTTTATGGCACTCCTGCATAGGTCATATTGGTGTAAAGTGCACGAAGAAACTCCATTCTGATGGACTTTTGGAGTCACCTGACTTTGATTCACTTGGCACGTGCGAACCATGCCTCATGGGCAAGATGACTAAGACTTCGTTCTCTGAAACAATGGAGCGTGCATGTAACTTGTTGGAAATCATACATACCGATGTGTGCGGTCCGATGAGTGTGCAGGCGCACGGCGGATATCGTTATTTTATCACCTTCACAGATGATTTGAGTAGATATGGTTATGTATACTTGATGAAGCACAAGTCTGAAACATTTGAGAAGTTCAAGCAATTTTAGAGTGAAGTTGAAAATCATCATAAAAAGCAGATCAAGTTCGTACGGTCTGATCGTGGGGGGGGGGAATATCTGAGTTTCGAGTTTGGTGCTCACTTAAGACAATGTGGAAATGATTCACAGTTGACACCGCCTGGAACACCATAGCGTAATGGTATGTCCGAACGTCGTAATCGTACTTTATTAGAGATGGTGCGATCTATGATGTCTCTTACCGATTTGTCGTTATCATTTTTGGGTTATGCATTAGAGACAGCTGCATTCACTTTAAATAGGGCACCATCAAAATCCGTTGAGACGACACCATACGAACTGTGGTATGGCAAAAGACCAAAACTGTCGTTTCTTAAAGTTTGGGGATGTGATGCTTATGTCAAAAAGCTTCAGCCTGAAAAGCTGGAACCCAAAGGAGAAAAGTGCGGCTTCATAGGTTACCCAAAAGAGACAGTTGGGTATACCTTCTATCTCAAATCCGAGGGCAAAGTGTTTGGTGCTAAAATCGGAGCTTTTCTTGAGAAGGAGTTTCTCTCGAAAGAATTGAGTGGGAGGAAGATAGAACTTGATGAGGTTGATGAACCCCTAAATCCTCTAGATGGTGTCGCATGGAAAGGGGAAACCCCTGTTGTTGCGGTGCCGGTTGAGGAGCAAGTTGATGATGATGATCATGAAACTTCGGATCAAGTTGCTATCGGACCTCGCAGGTCGACAAGATCACGTACTGCACCTGAGTGGTACGGTAATACTGTCTTAACAATTATGTTGTTGGACAACAATGAACGTGCGAATTATGAAGAAGCAATGGTGGGCCCGGATCCAACAAATGGTTGGAGGCCATGAAGTCCGAGATAGGATCCATGTACGAGAACAAAGTGTGGACTTTGGAAGTACTACCTGAAGGACGCAAGGCTATTTAGAACAAATGGATCTATAAGAAGAAGACGGACGCAGACGGTAATGTGACCGTTTATAAAGCTCGACTTGTGGCAAAGGGTTTTTCACAAGTTCAAGGAGTTGACTACGATGAGACTTTCTCACCGGTAGCGATGCTTAAGTCCGTCTGAATCATGTTAGCAATATCTACCTTTTACGATTATGAAATCTGGCAGATGGATGTCAAAACGGCGTTCCTTAACGATTTTCTTAAGGAAGAGTTGTATATGATGCAACCCGAAGGTTTTGTCGATCCAAAGAATGCTAACAAAGTATGCAAGCACCAGTGATCCATTTATGGACTGGTGCAAGCATTTCGGAGTTGGAATAAGCGCTTTCATGAGGTGATCAAAGCGTTTGGGTTTATGCAAGTGGTTGGAGAATCTTGTATTTACAAGAAAGTGAGTGGGAGCTCTGTGGCGTTTCTAATATTATATGTGGATTACATATTGATGATTGGAAACAACGTGGAGCTTTTGGAGAGCATAAATGATTACTTGAATAAAAGTTTCTCTATGAAGGACCTAGGAGAAGCTGCTTACATTCTAGGCATTAAGTTCTATAGGGATAGATCGAAACGCCTGATAGGACTTTCACAAAGCACATACCTTGATAAAGTTTTGAAGAAGTTCAAAATGGATCAATCCAAGAAAGGGTTCTTGCTAGTATTACAAGGTATAAAGTTGAGTAAGACTCAGTGCCCAGCAACTGCGGAAAATAGAGAACAAATGAGTTCCGTCCCCTACGCTTGAGCCGTAGGTTCTATCATGTATGCAATGTTGTGCACTAGACCAGACGTCATCTTGGTCATAATGATGGCAGGTAGGTTTCAGAGTAATCCAGGAGTGGATCACTGAACAGAGGTCAAGAATATTCTGAAGTACCTGAAAAGTACTAAGGAAATGTTTCTCGTTTATGGAGGTGACAAAGAGCTCGTCATAAAATGTTACGTCGACGCAAGTTTCGACACTGATCCGGATGACTCTAAGTCACAAACTGGATACATATTTATTCTTAATGGGGGTGCGGTAAGCTGGTGCAGTTCCAAGAAGAGTGACGTAGAAGATTCTACATGTGAAGCGGAGTACATGGCTGCCTCAGAGGCAGAAAGGAGGGTGTTTCGATGAAGTAGTTCATGACAGATCTTGGAGTTGTGCCGAGCGTACTAGATCCATTAACTCTGTTATGTGCCAACACTGGTGCCATTGCCTTAACAAAGGAACCAAGGTTTCACAAGAAGACCATACACATCAAACGACACTTCAACCTCATCTGCGACTACATCGAAGGAGAGGACGTGAATATTTGCAAAGTGCACACGGATCTGAATGTAGCAGACCCACTGACTGAACCTCTTCCACGGGCAAAACATGATCAACACCAGAACTGTATGGGTGTTCGATTTATTACAATGTAAATCCATGGCGATGTAATGACTAGATTATTGACTCTAGTGCAAGTGGGAGACTGTTGGAAATATGCCCTAGAGGCAATGATAAATTGTTATTATTATATTTCCTGTTTAAAGATAATCGTTTATTATCGATGCTATAATTGTATTGAATGAAAACATAAATACATGTGTGGATACATAGACAAAACAATGACCCTAGCAAGCCTCTAGTTGGCTAGCCAGTTGATCAAGGATAGTCAAGGTTTTCTGACTATGTGCAATGTGTTGTTGCTTGATAACTGGATCACATCATTAGGAGAATCATGTGATGGACTAGACCCAAACTATGAACGTAGCATATTGATCGTGTCATTTTATTGCTATAGTTTTCTGCGTGTCAAGTATTTGTTCCTATGACCATGAGATCATATAACTCACTGGAACCGGAGGAAAACCTTGTGTGCATCAAACGTCACAACGTAACTGGGTGACTATAAAGGTGCTCTACAGGTATCTCCGAAGGTGTCCGTTGAGTTAGTATGGATCAAGACTGGAATTTGTCACTCCGTGTGACGGAGAGGTATCTCGGGGCCCTCTCGGTAATACAACATCACAAACAAGCCTTGCAAGAAATGTGACTAAATGTAAGTCACGGGATCTTGTATTACGGAATGAGTAAAGAGACTTGCCGGTAATGAGATTGAAATAGGTATGCGGATATCGATGATCGAATATCGGGCAAGTAACATACCGAAGGACAAAGGGAATGACGTACGGGATTATATGAATCCTTGACACTGAGGTTCAACCGATAAGATCTTCAGAGAATATGTAGGATACAATATGGGCATCTAGGTCCCGCTATTGGATATTGACCGAGGAGTGCCTCGGGGCATGTCTACATAGTTCTCGAACCCGCAGGGTCTGCACACTGAAGGTTCGATGGTGTTTTAGTATAGTTGAGTTGTATGTGTGGTTACCGAATTTTGTTCGAGTCTCGGATGAGATCACGGACGTCACGAGGGTTTCCAGAATGTTCCGGAAACAAATATTTATATATAGTATGGCTTCATTTGGTTACCGAAAGGTTTTCGGGATGACCGGGAATGTACCAGGAGTGACGAATGGGTTCCGAAAGTTCACCGGGAGGGGGGCAAGCCACCCGTGGGAAGCCCAATGGACCTAGGGGTGGCGCACCAGCCCTTAGTGGGATGGTGGGACAGCCCAAGAGGGCATTGGCGCCAAGGAAAGAAAACCAAAGAAAAGGAAAAAAAGAGGTGGGAAGGAAGAGAAGGACTCCACTTCCCAATCCTAATTGGAGTAGGATTGGAGTAGGACTCCTCCTCTCCCTTGGCCGCTGCACCCTTGAGGACTTGGCCCTCAAGGAAAGCCTCCTCCCCCTCCCTCCTATAAATAATGGTGATTTAGGGCTGATTTGAGACAACTTTTGCCACGTGCAACTCAGATCTAGACACCATAGTTTTACCTCTAGATCGTATTTCTGCGAAGCTCGGGCGGAGCCCTCTAGGAGTAGATCCTCACCACCACCGGAGCGCCATCACGCTGCCAGAGAACTCATCTACTTATCTGTATTTCTTGCTGGATGAAGAAAGCCAAGATCACCGTCAAGCTGTACGTTTGTTGAACGCGGAGGTGCCATCCGTTCGGCACTAGATCGGAACAGATCGTGGGACGGATCGCGGGACGGTTCGCGGGATGGTTCGTGGGACGGTTCGCGGGGCGGATCGAGGGACATGAGAACGTTCCACTACATCAACCGCGTTTCTTAACGCTTCCTGGTGTGCGGTCTAGAAGGGTACGTAGATCCAAATCTCCTCTCGTAGATGGACATCACCATGATAGGTCTTTGTGTGCGTAGGAAATTTTTTGTTTCCCATGCAATGTTCCCCAACACTTGGGATCCTTGAACCCTGGGGGTTTCTTGACATATACCAACTACTTAAGGGGGATATTAAGAAATGAATTATTCAGATCCACTATATATAATTTGAAGTTACGATGTGAAGAAAATGCAAGCAACATGCGAATAGATTCAAGACGAGCAACATGAGCAAAGGTTTCACCGTAGTCGATACCCTCGATTTTGGAGTAGCCTTGTGCTACCAATCTTGCCTTGCTATGAATGATGACACCAGTTACATCTTGCTTGTTCTTAAAGATCCACTTAGTTCCGTTGACATGGTAGTTCTCTTTTGGTCTCGGCACCAACCGCCACACCTTGTTGCGTTGGAATTTGTTGAGTTCGTCATGCAGGGCTTCAACCCAGTCCATGTCTTCGAGCGCCACTTCTACCTTCAGGGATTCAATGCAATATACAAACACTTGATGGGAACTAAATTTTAATAATTGACGATGAGTGGTTACCCCTCTCATCAAGCTGCCGTAGACATTCTCCAACATATGAGAATTATTTAGGAGCTTGTCAGCATTCCTCGCGACACGTCTTTCTTGAATCTCCTCAGGGGTAAGCTGAGGAGGAAACTTTTTGTGACCTTTAACGCATTTGCCATCTTGATCTTGATATTGAACTTGGTCTTGATATATAGCATGCTCTTGATCTTGAGATCTATCGGAGGTGTGAGCTTGATCAAGGACATCACTTGGTGCAGCACCATCATGAGGTTGATCTCTCCTTGATCTTGATCACAGGGTTGAGGCCCTTCCGTTGGTTATTTAGAAGTGTGTGGTTCTTGCGTTGCTGATGGTTCCACTTGAGTGGAACATTGTCCTTCTCCTTCTGCCACAAGGGGTTCATCAATGGATAGGAAGTGTCCCACGCCCATTCTTCTTATGCCTTGGGTAGGAATTGCATCACCTACATCACAAAGACCACTTTGCTCCACTTGGGAGCCATTATTCTCATCAAATTCCATGTTGCACGTCTCCTCAATGAGTCCATTGGACTTGTTGAGCACACGGTAATAATGAGAGTTTGTATCATAACCAACAAATATGCCCTCTTGATCTCTGATCAAATTTAGACAAACGAGCACCTTCCTTAAGAATGAAACACTTACAACCGAACACCTGGAAGTACTTGAGGTTGGGCTTGTTAACGGTAAGAATTCCTTAAGGAGTCTTCTTAAAGCCTTTGCGAAGGTTGAGCCAATTAGATGCATGGAATATGGTGTTGATGGCTTCGGCCCAAAAGTTGTACAAAGATTTAAAATCCACCATCATGTTTCTTGCTGTTTCCATCAACATCCGATTCTTCCTTTCTGCAACACCATTTTGTTGAGGGGTATATGGTGCAGAGTATTGATGCCTAATTCCCTCGTCACTCTGAAATTCATTTAAGGTGTAGTTCTTGAACTCGGTGCCATTGTCACTTATAATCAGTAATATCTTTGCTTCATGTTAACGTTGAACTTCATTGGCAATGTCGATGACAATTTGTTGGGTCTCACTCTTCCTCTTGAAGAAGTACACACAAGTATATCTTGAGTAATCATCCACTATCACCAAGCAATACTTTCTTCCCGCAAGACTATCATAAGATGGAGGAGCAAAGAGATCCATGTGGAGGAGCTCCAAAGGCCTCTTCGAGTATATGGTAGTCGTGGGGTGGTGAGCTGTCTCATGTAGCTTTCCTTCAATGCATGCACTGCAAGCACGATCTTTGGCAAAACTCACATTTGTTAGTCCAATAACGTGATCTTGGAGAACGTTGCATGGGAAACAAAAAAAATTCCTACGCACATACAAGATCTATCCATGGTGATGACCATCTACGAGAGGAGAGATTAGATCCACATACCCTTGTAGATCGCTAAGCGGGAAGCATTAAGAAACACAATTGATGTAGTTGAACGTCTTTGTGATCCAAATCGCAAGCCGTCCCACGATCCAGACACAATCTAGTGCCGAATGGGCGGCACCTCCATGCTCAGTACACCTACAGCTCGATGACGATCCAGGGAGTTCCGAATTAAGGGGTCCTTGGGGGGTCGAGTTGCCCCTTATGGGTCAATCATATGGGCTGCATCATTGAAGACCGGATTACCTGATGACGACGTAATTAGGATGATAGTTCCAAAGACGAGGCGTGTACTCCAAGGCAGGAGGACCAGCTCGGCCCATCTACCCCTGATCTATGTCTGTAACATGTAACCCTAGGGGCCCTTATGCGTAGAGGCAGGTTATCTCATCTAGGGTTTAGCTCGTACGATCTTGTGGTAGATCAACTCTATAACCATCATTCCCCATCAATATAACCAACAAGGATGTAGGGTTTTACATCCTCAAGAGATCCCAAACTTGGGTAAACATCGTCTCCCCCTCTCTCCTTCAACCCATCGATCTAAGCTGCATAGTTCGGGACCCCCTACCAGAGATTTGTCGGTTTTAACACCGACAACGATATCGACCTCCTTGATCCAGCAAGCAAGGGTGGAGAGGTAGATGAGTTCTCTCGCAGCACAATGGTGTCGTGGCACTAGTGCTGAAATAATCCGGTAGGGCTTCGTCGAGCTCTACCGAACTAATCTAGAGGAGGGAGACGATCTAGACACGAGAGGGAAGCACATGGCTTTTCAGGTGGTGGTTGTCCTAAAAACCTCCACTATATATAGGAGGAAGGGGTGGAGGAGGCGCCCTAGGATTTCCCCTCGGGCCTTTGGCCTTCGACCAAGGAGGTGGAGTCCACCTCCTAGAAGGAGGTCGGTGTGGGGAGAAGTCCTACTCCAACAAGGACTCCTCCACCCTCCACCTTTTCTCCTCTTGTGCCCATGGCCCCTTATGGGGTCGGTTGCCAAACCCACCAGGGGATGGTCTGCCACCTCTTGGGCCCATGCGCCCCCCCCCCCCCCCCCGCCCGGGGTGGGTGGGCCCTGATACATCCATTTTGCATCATGCTTTTATGTTGATATTTATCGCTTTATGGGCTGTTATTACACTTCACGGTACAATACTTATGCCTTTTCTCTCTTATTTTATAAGGTTTACATGAAGAGGGAGAATGCCGGCAGCTGAAATTCTGGAAAGAAAAAGGAGCAAGTTTGAGATACCTGTTATGCGCAACTCCAAAAGCTGTGAAAATCAACGAGGAATTATTTTGGATTTATAAAAAATACTGGGTGGAAGAAGTACCACACGGGAGCCACCAGGAGGCCACAAGCATGCCAGGCGCGGCCCACCCCCCTGGCCGCGCCTAGGTGGCTTGTGGGCCCCCGTTGCCCCTCTGGCTCCCATCTTTTGCTATAAGGAGGGCTTTGTTCCAGAAAAAAAATCAAGAGGAGGCTTTCGGGAGGAGTCACCGCTGCCACAAGGCGGAACTTGAGCAGAGCCAATCTAGAGCTCCGACAGGGCCGTCCTGCCGGGGAAACTTCCTTCCCGGAGGGGGAAATCGTCACCATCGTCATCACCAAAACTCCTCTCATCAGAGGGGACTCATCACCATCAACATATTCATCAACACCATCTCATCTCCAAACCCAAGTTCATCTCTTGTAACCAATCTCCGTCTCGCGACTCCGATTGGTACTTGTAAGGTTGCTAGTAGTGTTAATTACTCTTTGTAGTTGATTCTAGTTGCATTACTCGTTGGAATATTATATGTTCAGATCCTTAAGGCTATTCAATACCTCTCTGTTCATGAACATAATTATGCTTTGTGAGTAGTCACTTTTGTTCCTGAGGACATGGGATACGTCTTGCTATAAGTAGTCATGTGAATTTGGTATTCATTCGATATTTTGATGCGTTGTATGTTGTCTTTCCTCTAGTGGTGTTATGTGAACGTCGACTACATAACACTTCACCATTATTTGGGCCTAGAGGAAGGCACTGGGAAGTAATAAGTAGATTAACGGTTGCTAGAGTGACAGAAGCTTAAACCCTAGTTTATGTGTTGCTTCGTAAGGGGCTGATTTGGATCCACTAGTTTAATGCTATGGTTAGACTTTGTCTTAATTCTTATTTCGTAGTTGCAGATGCTTGCGAGATGGGTTAATCATAAGTGGGATGTTTGTACAAGTAAGGGCAGCACCCAAGCACCGGTCCACCCACATATCAAACTATCAAAGTAGCGAACGCGAATCATATGAACATGATGAAAACTAGCTTGACAGAAATTCCCATGTGTCCCCGGGAGCGCTTTACCTCCTATGAGAGTTTGTCCAGGCTTGTACCTTGCTACAAAAGGGATTGGGCCACTTTGCTGCACCTTTGTTCGTATTGCTACTTGCTACTTTCTACGAATCATCTTATCACACAACTATCTGTTACCGATAATTTCAGTGCTTGCAGAGAATACCTTGCTGAAAACCACTTGTCAGTTCCTTCTGCTCCTTGTTGGGTTCGACACTCTTACTTATCGAAGAGAATACGATAGATCCCCTACACTTGTGGGTCATCAAGACTCTTTTCTGGCGCCGTTGCCAGGGAGTGAAGCGCCTTTCGTAAGTGGAATTTGTTATGGAAACATTTATATAGTGTGCTGAAATTTATTGTCACTTGCCACTATGGAAACTAATCCTTTGAGGAGCTTGTTCGGGGTATCTTCACCTAGAACGGAAGCACAAGGATTTGCTCCTCAACCTACTACACCTACTGAAAATATTTGTTATGAAATTCCTTCGGGTATGCTAGAGAAATTGTTGGCTAATCCTTTTACAGGAGATGGAACATCACATCCCGACTTGCATCTAATCTATGTAGATGAAGTTTCTGGTTTATTTAAGCTTGCAGGTTTGCCCAAGGATGAGGTCAAGAATAAGGTCTTTCCCTTATCTTTGGGGGATAAAGCATTGACATGGTATAGGCTATGTGATGATACTGGATCATGGAACTACAACCGATTGAAATTGGAATTTGATCAAAATTTTCGTCCTATGCATTTGGTACATCGTGATCAGAATTATATCTATTATTTTTGGCCTCGTGATAGAGAAAGTATCGCTCAAGCTTGGGGGAGGATTAAGTCTATGTTATATTAATGCCCCAACCATGAGCTCTTGAGAGAAATTATTATTCAGAACTTTTATGCTCGACTTTCTCATGATAATCGCACCATGCTTGACACTTCTTGTACCGGTTCTTTTATGAAGAGAGATATTGACTTCAAATGGAATTTATTGGAAAGAATTAAATGCAACTCTGAAGATTGGGAGTTTGATGAAGGTAAGGAGTCAGGTATGAATCTTAAGTTCGATTGCGTTAAATCCTTTGTTGAAACAAATACTTTTTGTGATTTTAGCGCTAAACATGGACTTGACTATGAGATTGTAGCTTCATTATGTGAATCATTTGCTGCTCATATTAATATCCCTAAAGAGAAGTGGTTTAAATATCATCCTCCCTTAGAAGTCAATGTGGTTAAACCCAATCCTGTTGAAGAGAAATTCATTGCTTATAATGATCCTATTGTTCCTAGTGCTTACATTGAGAAATAGCCCTTCCCTGTTGGAATAAAGGATCATTCTAAAGCTTCAACTGTGATACATAGGGGCTACATTAGAACCCCTACACCCCCTGAGCAAATTAGAGTTGAACCTAGCATTGCTATTATCAAACATCTCATCTCCGACAATGTTGATGGCCATGATATTCACTTTTGTGAAGATGCTGCTAGAATTGCTAAACCTCATGCTAGAGACAAACATAGGCCTGTTGTTGGCACGCCTGTTGTTTG
The DNA here is from genome assembly GCF_904849725.1 of Hordeum vulgare subsp. vulgare. Classification (NCBI taxonomy): domain Eukaryota; kingdom Viridiplantae; phylum Streptophyta; class Magnoliopsida; order Poales; family Poaceae; genus Hordeum; species Hordeum vulgare. The sequence goes on from NC_058521.1 coordinate 171,493,169, forward strand.
TGTTAAGATAGGAGATCATTGTTATCAAGTTTTATGTGACGTGGGTGCTAGTGTTAATGCAATACCTCAATCTTTATATGATGAAATTAAAGACGAGATTGCACCTGTCGAGATGGAACCTATTGATGTCACTATTCAGCTTGCCAATAGAGATACTATCTTCCCTTTGGGAATTGTTAGAGATGTTGAAGTCTTGTGTGGTAAAACTAAGTATCCTGTTGATTTTCTCGTTCTTGCTACCACACAAGATAGCTTTTGTCCCATCATATTTGGCAGACCTTTCCTCAATACTGTCAATGCTCATATTGACTGTGAGAAGCAAACTGTCACTGTTGGCTTTGAAGGTGTGTCACATGAGTTCAATTTCTCCAAGTTTGGTAGACAACCTCATGAAAAAGAATTGTCTAGTAAGGATGAAATTATTTCCCTAGCTTCTATTGTTGTGCCTCCTACTGATCCTTTAGAGCAATACTTGCTTGAGCATGAAAATGATATGCATATGGATGAAAGGAATGGGATAGATAGAGTTATCTTTGAACAATATCCTATCCTTAAGAATAATTTGCCTGTTGAACTACTTGGAGATCCACCCCCACCAAAGGGTGATCTTGTGTTCGAGCTTAAACAGTTACCTCATACTCTTAAGTATGCTTATCTCGATGAAAAAGAGATATATCCTGTTATTACTAGTGCTAGCCTCTCAGAGCATGAAGAAAAGAAATTATTGAAAACTCTCAGGAAGCACCATGCTGATATTAGATATACTCTTGATGATCTTAAGGGCATTAGTCCCACTCTATGCCAGCACAAAATTAAAAGCGATCCTGATTCGAAACCAGTTGTCGATCATCAATGGAGATTAAATCCTAAGATGAAAGAGGTAGTAAGAAAAGAAATACTAAAGCTCCTAGAAGCAAGTATTATCTATCATGTTGCTCATAGTGATTGGGTAAGTCCGGTGCATTGCGTCCCTAAGAAGGGAGGTATTATCGTTGTCCCTAATGATAAATATGAATTGATCCCACACAGGATTATTACTGGCTGTAGGATGGTAATTGATTTTAGGAAATTGAACAAAGCCACCAGGAAAGATCATTACTCCTTGCCTTTTATTGACCAAATGCTAGAAAGATTGTCTAAACACACACACTTCTGCTTTCTAGATGTTTATTCGGGTTTCTCCCAAATACCTATTGTGCAATCTGATCAGGAGAAAACCACTTTTACCTGCCCTTTCGGTACCTTTGCTTACAGACGTATGCCTTTTGGCTTATGTCACTACTAGAAAAAAGGCTATTAGTGGCGCACCTACTTTGTCTATTAATGGCGCACTATAGGTGCGCCATTATTATCACGCCACTACTAATAAATAGTAATGGTGCACCCCTGGTGCGCCAATGTTAATATACATAACAGTGGCGCACCACCTGGTGCGCCATTACTATCCCAGACACTAATGGCGACCACCTGGTGCGCCATTACTATCCCACACACTAATGGCGTACCTCCTCGTGCGCCACTAAAGTGCAATTTGGTGCGCCATTACTATGAATATTAGGATTTTTTTCTTGTCTGATATTTGTACAGGTTACAAAATACACTATAGCATAGAATATAAAGAGCAAAACATATAAACAGCAGATTTATCGAATACAATAGAAGATTAGTCTCCGAATACAATTCATCATATTAGTCTCTGAATTCAAAATAACGAACAAAGTCAGAACATTACAAGTCTGGAGATCGCGAGTAGCGAGTTTGTCTTCACATTACAAGTCGATATCTAAACTACCATCACATAGAAGAGGGTTGCATTCAGGATGAGCATCATCGCGATGAAACTGATCTTCATCCGGTTCCTCCTCCGCTCCCTCCTCTCTCCCGCTAGATAGCGCACGTATCTAGCTTCCGCCTCCGCCCTAGTGGTGTACCCTTTGTAACTGTTACCGCTGAAACGGTGAACCTGTCTCCGACACTCCTCCCAGTCGTCGTAGACTCCGGGAACCTCACCCTTGTACACGACATACGACGGCATCTCTATGCACTAGACAAACAAAATGTTAGTAGCAATTCACAGATAATATATAAGCAATCTATAAGTATGCAACAAAAGGATCGGAAGAGAAAAGCAACACAATAATAGCACGATTCATGGTCCTACTAATAAATAGCATCGACTACACATATAAGTTCAACACTGTCCAAACTAAAGATACATACAAGTTCTTTAAAGTTTAATAACAACATAGCATCAGTACTTTCGACTCGACTCAGGGACCGGAGCGTGGATGAAGCTGCCGTCTTTCGTGATGGTCATGAATGTGCGGTCGTTGTCAGCCTGCATTTGTAGCGTTGTGTCAATTTCACGGTTGGACGGTTGACAGTTTAGGTAGGACTGCCCCGATCTAGCAAGGACGTCTTGATAGATGATCTCTGCCAACTCCGACTAGATGCGAAAGAATTCTTGTATGATGTCCTTGTCCTGGATTGCCAACAAGCGTGTGGCCCATTCTTTGAGAACATTTGGTAGCATACAGTGATGCTGGTCCCGTACGATCGCCCGCATGTGATGGAGGGCGTAGTAGCCATCCTTCTGATTGCCAGGCGGCTGCTTGACGCAGGGGAACGTCGTTATGTGGGTGAACACATGCTTGCCATACCTAAGAATTGGCCTCCTGAAGGTGCCTCCAGATTTGGCGTAGCCAGGGAGGACATCATCAAGAACTTTCTTGATATTTGTGTAGTCTTTCTTCGACTGACGGTCCGAGTCGAAATACGTGGCCATGGGATATTTCGGGCTTAAGAGGATGAGTGTGCAATTTGTGTCACTGCACAAAACACGGAATGTTAGAAAAAAAAACGATCAAAATCTAAGAAATCATATGTTACGGGGCGATGAGGGGATGAATTACTCGGAAAAGTAAGGCACGAGGAAGTTATCCTTATCTGCGTTCGCCAGAATGACGCCTTCGAGGTATGAACTCGCGACTTGCCGGTCCCCAGCGCCGTCCAAGAGCTTGGCACGCATGTAGAAGGGGTCGACTATCACGATGTCCGGGGTCTTGTCTCTAATGATCCGCATCTCCATAATGAGCGAAAATAACCGAATAAAGGTGTAGTGCAGCGGATAAAGGTTAAGCATAGCGAAGATGTCATCAAACCGAAGGACGATCATACGCCCGATAGTGCTATCGGCAAAGCCCTTCCCTTTGGCACCTTGGCCACGAAAACCGGGTATGTCACATCATTCTCGGAGAGACGCCGCTTCTCCATATAAAGAATATCGTCATGCAGACTCCGCATAGTACCGGTTGCAACATTGAGCAAATTAGTCGGTAGCATCGGCCTACCCGCCACATGCACCCTCCTATCAATATCCTTAGATATTGTAGGCCCGTCCTGAGCACGGATCGTACTCGGTGCCGGCAGGCTCGCACCCTTGTTGTTTTTTCTTTTCCGTCCCTTCTGCTTCTTCTGCTGTAATGGGATCGAGTTTTGCTCAGAGACCACCTTCTTGAGTGTGTTGGGGCTGATAATATTTCGCACCTCGGCTATTTGAGTCTCGGTGAAGGCGGCAGCTGGAGGCATCTCCTGAGAACTTAACAGACGACGCCTGTTGAAATTGGGTTTCTCCGCGGTACCAGCTAGATCGCCATCGTCTTTTGCAGGGTTGGGTTCTTGAGAAGGAGGCCCGAACAATTCGTCACCGTACCCATGTTCGTTGATGTACTTATCGACGTTGGAAATTGTATCATCGTCGTCGTACGGAGTCTGTGCCATATGCATGTTCGGATCAGCTGACGGAGGTAGCGTTGCGGCGGTCTTGCCATGGCTTGGCGCCGGCACGACTGGCGGTGTTGTCTATGGGGTGGTGTCCCCCGCCCCCAAACGAATCTGGCTCTTCAGCCAAAGCATGGACCAGTTTAAGCAGGCACTGAGGGTCATCAAATCATCTTCGTCGGCCCCAGCGGGTCGACACAGAGGTAACAAGTCATCGTAGCCCCGCAGCACCCGAACCAGTTGAACCCTATACACGGTGGGTGGCATCGCATTACCGTGGAACATGCGGTTGCCCGGTTCAATGACTTTGGCCTTGGCGACATCGATCAACTCGCAGTCCACGAAGTGCAGGAGAGTGCATGGAACGTTGGCGGCGCACTGCGAAAACATGTAGGGCGTCAGGGATGCCCAGTCAAAAAGGCAAGGAGATGAAGTCATCGGCCGAGGCTTAGTTACCGTGATGGCATCGAGCTCGGCTAATGTCGTGGCACCGCCAACGGCGGGCGTGCAAGTGACGGAGGGGCCGCTTGATGCCGAGGTTCCGGCCAGCGTATTCTTCCCATACACGGGTGCATTAAGCTCCAATATCGGCACCGACGCCGGAGGCACCTACAATGCCACCTCCGCGAGAGACACCGATGCTGGCGGGTTGTGCGAGTTGCTGCCCATGAAGCTGGGAATCGGGGGCGGCCCCTGTTGGCCGCCCGCAATCCACCCCCGCAACCCCTCAAGCATGGAAGGCATAATGGTGGTGATCGTCGCTCCAAGTTGGTCTCGCACTTGCTCTTGGACTATCTCCAGAATTCGTGCCACTTGTGCCTTGAGTTCTTTAACCTCGTGCTCCTGGCTTTCCGAGATGGTCTTTCTGTCCTTTCGCCCAGCCTTATAGTATTCCAACCATTTCGTGGACAATCCTTCTCTGGCCACACGACCAGCTGACGACGGCTTACTGAGCTTATCCCTGTGTTTCATTACGTTCGACGCCCTATTTAAAGTGTTGTCCCAAGGGGCAGACGAGGAGCTAGGAGACCCCGCGCTACTGCTTTCAGTTTCCTGCAGAAGGAATGTGAACCATTTAGAAATTTGGCTTCATTAATTGGAATGCAACCATATGGAGCTAATTACGCAGGGGTGTATTCCTTACCACAACACGCTCAGGCTCCTTCACCTTTGGATCCGTGGTATGTTTCTCTGTTACCGGGTCCACCTTGTACTGGGCCCTGACATAGTTCCTGGTCTGCTTTTCATGGTATTTATCGAAGAGGAGCGGTAGGCCTTGCTCGGCACGCTCCGCGTCCTCCTTATCCCATTTAGGTTCCGCCACACTGTAACCGCCGGGACCGAGTTTGTGGACCCCCTAAGTTCAAGTCCCGCATATCTTTCCCCCACTGACTTGATTCCGTGGATGCATTGCTCTCGCACTTGATCTTGAACTCCAGGTAGTCAGCATCGCTGATCGAAGGATTTGTCTCCTTGATCTTCTCATAACTATCACCTCTTAGAATCCTTCTCTTCACCGAGGCTCTCCAAGTAGCTAGGGCCGTGATCATCTTCATGAGGGCGGCATTGTTCACTTTATTCCCTGCGAGGCGTGTTTTTGCGACGTCTCCGGGGAACTTGTATCGTTCGTGCAGCTTCGTGAAGAGGAGGTTGCGCAAATTCGCTCAGCCTTGATGCCTTAGGTTCTCGGTGTTGATCGAGACGGTGCTCCGGAAAATGCACCCGAGTTGTCCCGCGTACCCACCGACTAATTCTTTGGGCGTCGTTGGATGCCCACTGGAGGTCACTTCAGTAAATTCCTCCCTGACGGTGCCGAGCACGTTCGGGCGCCGGTCCTTCCGTTGCTTCTTCGGTTGGCTGCCATCTGTGCGTTCATTGCCATCATCGGTGGTGGCATCCCCGGCGGCACCATCAGTGGTGTCATCCCTGACGCCACTAGGGGTTCTGTAGTCGGGACCGGTGTCTTCCGCGGCGTCCTCATAGCGGTGAGGTTCTTCCTCCAGCTCTTGGGACAGCTCCCAGAATGGCTTGCCCGAACCACCGGCCTCATCGTTGTTGGCCATGTTCGCTCTAAATAGGAAAAAAGGCTACTAGAGTTATTGGATGAGATCAGGGTAGGATCTATTCTTCTCATATTTAGAGTAGCTCCTTATTTCATCTATGGAGTATTAAGTAAGTACTTGCATCACATATATATAACCCCAATAAAATTAAACTATGTTCCCTGCACACATGAGGTATGGCTAACTGGGAAAAAATCTAGTAAAGGCGTATTAATTTGTGTATGGATAACCGTGCATATCAACAAGGGATTATATAGGCTTGAGCAAATCTTACTTTATCCTTAAATAATATTGATTAATGGGCAAAAAAATCATATTTATTAATGGGCAGAAAAATCATATTGCTTCATGGGCAGAAAAATCATATTGATTAATAATTATCTTGCCTCAAAATGCGATTTTTCTTTCCTTGGAAGGTATTGTAGATGTGTAAAAATGTAATCATGTGACTGCACTACTTGAACTGTAATCATGTCACCGTATCTGTAGATGCTTTAGTTCGATGGTTAATTTGTATCGAAAGGTCACAATTACACTTTCATGGCCTTGTCCCTCGGCTCATTCTTGTATTTTAAATCAGCATTTTGTTACTAGGAGTCTAGGAGTGCATGTAATTCAATCATGCCCAACCAGGTCTCAATTTCAGATTAAAAACTCTATGTGTGCTACAATTGCTTATAGGTTCATTTAGTCGGAGGACAAAGCACCAGCATTTTACTCTATCTATGCCAAAATGCTAGTTGTCCTCACTCACACCACCTTATGCTTTCACTACCTTAAAATTGCAATGACTCAAGTGAAACTATATTAGCATCGTTGTACAAAATCTTCAAGTGAGATCAGCATTAATACGAAGGCATGGATTTATTTAGCCAAAGCAATCTTGTATTCTTGATTCCAATGAACACTCATTTTTGTATCCTTCTACTATATCTGAACTAAACCAGCATTTCCTAGTAATAAGTAATAACGTTGCAATCTCAGAATTATGAAGATGGCATATTCTTGCTAACATTGAAATTTGGAAATTTGTCATACTGATCCAGTAGTGTGGTAGTATTGATAATGTCATGTAATCTAACATTTGAACAGATCATTTTGGAACCATTTCACTCACATAAAAATAAACATACGGTTTAAAAAGAAATAAGCTCTGTTTTCAAGAAAGGATAAGGATTTTGTTTCGGTTGAGAATCGGGCACCTTCTAGGTCAAGAAATTTGGGCATGACCTTTGCTAATTTTCTTGACCTAGGAGTGCCCAATTCTCAACCGAAACGGAAATTAATCTACGCTTCAGGAGAAAGGGGTAACAAATATGAGTCAGCGGTTCCCCCACATGTAGAAAGTTGGATTTCAAAGACATGGGTTTCATTATCATTATACACGACACTTCTTTCAAATCCACACAGTTTTTTAAGTGCTGTTTGATTCCATGCGTAGGATTGTCACATTTTTACCACACCTTTTTTGCCAAGCTTGCCTAAAATAGTTTACCAAAATAAAAGCCACAAGTTGGCAAGACCAAGTGAATGTATTAATACACAAGCACATTAGGAAAATTAGTGACCCTTATTAAGTGATATATTAAAACTCTATAGATTATCAGTGGTGCGTGCCAATGATAAAAGCAGGACACATTCCTTCCCCTTGTAATAATTTCCTTTTAATCTATAAATACAGTCCGTAAAAAAAGATAAATTAGCATGGAAAAAGTGTGATGGGAAATCTTCAGGGGACACCTACTTCTAAATGATACAGCATATAAACAAAAATGTTTCTAAAATCTTCTGTCACAAACTAAAGGAGTCCGTATGAGCTATCTGCAATAGTAGCAGTGCACATGATGGCAGGTTCTAAGCATCTACTCCCTCCGTCCCAAAATTCTTGTCTTACCTTTGTCTAGAAATGAATGTATCTAAATACTAAAACTTGACTAGATACATTCGTATGTAAACACATTTAAGACAAGAATTTTGGGACGGAGGGATTATGCAACAAGTAAAAAAATTCCACATATATCTGTAGCTTTCTCGTAGGGATGGAAATCAGCAGCAGCAGCAGCAAAAGGCCTCACAATCGAACCTTGCGCCTAGAAGAACATGTACAAGAGCGGGAAGAGGGATAAATACCTCGGAGAGGAGGACCTCGATAGCTGGCGGCGGAGGCGGAGGGGGAGGAGGGAGTCCTCGGCGGTGTAGTCCCTGTGGAGGAGGAGGAGGGACTCCCCGGCGGCGCACTCTCCATGGAGGAGGAGGAGGGAGTCCTCGGCGGTGCAGTCCCCGTGGAGGAGGAGGAGGGAGTCCCCGTCGGTGTAGTCCCCGTGGAGGAGGAGGAGGGAGTCCCCGGCGGCGCAGTCCTCATGGAGGAGGAGGAGGGAGTTCCAGCAAGATCAAGGAGAGGTGGGGAGAAACGACGGGCGCTGTGGGTAGAGTGAGGGGAGGGGGAATGAATTGGTATAGTGGGGGGAGGGTTAGCAATGGCGCACCATTTAGGGGTGTGCCGTAAGTAAGGTTTTAGCAATGGCGCACCTTCTAGTGGTGCGCCATAAGTAAGGTGATAGCAATGGCGCACCTTCTAGTGGTGCACCATAAGTAAGGCGATAGCAATGGCGCACCTTCCCCTTGTGCGCCATTACTAACTTTTTTTATTTTTTTGTTTTTTAGTTGCATGTAATAATTTCGCCGCCTATCTAGTATACTTTGTATTTAGTTCATCTATTTTCTTACTAAGAACTATGTACGACCAAGAACTATGTCCTTTGGAAGACATTCTTCTATATATTTGTAGGTTTGGTCCACATTCGAATGTTGATCTACATAGTAGCATCCTTTGTATGGATTTGGTTGGATCTTTGAGGACTACAACCATGCGGGAGGACAAATAAAGGGTGGCTACTTAATGAAAAGAGACAATCACTCATTTCCACTTGTTTACCCAAACGAGCTAATGTTTTTTACGAGTAGCCTGAGGAAAGCATGTTTTACACCTAACCCATCCATAAAGCTCACGGAGAGAGACACTTACAAAAAATCATGTTATGAGGTGATATCACATTGTGCAAAGATTTAGAATTACATGACATGGTTGAAATCAAGTGACATGAAATAACAGTCATAAAAGATTGAGCTTGCCACTAACACACACACGCAGTCGACACATCCTGATTCGATCTTAGCTTTCTTTTCACAATAATCTTCTTGCCCTTCTTTCTCGCGGTTGAATAATTTAGCCCCGGAACCACTTGAATTCTTCTCTTTAACGGACGTCCTTTAGGAAGGGTGGTCCTGCTTCTTCTTGTGGTGTGTGCTACTTCATCGTCGTCCTCATTTTCCATCTTCGGGTCGCCGTACTTGTCGAAGTCTTGCTCATTGGCGACTCCATCCATTCCGATGATGTTCCTTTTGCCTCTCCTCACTACAACACGACTGGGCTTTGACGGGTCGATAATGAAGAAGCATTTGTCCACTTGGCAAGCCAGTACCGATGGCTCATTTTTCGCGGTGATGTTTGCGCCCGCGGTCTTGGATTTGGCTTCGTGTATAACCATGGTGGTGAAATACCGGTCTTCTTTTAGGACGCTCTTGGCCCATCTGACACGAAACATCGGAACCTTCTCTCCAGCGTAGCTCAGCTCCCAGATCTCCTCGATCCTTCCGTAGTATCTGTCCCTGTCATTACCGGTGTAGGATTCCATCGTTACCCCGGATTTCTGATAATCGCTCTTCATGTCCTTTTCCTCGGTGTAGAATGTGTAGCCGTTGATATCGTACGCCTCATAGGTCATCAGGTTGTGCTCGGCGCCCTGTGGCAAGGCGAATATGAGTTTTTCTTCCATGGAAAAATCCTCATGTAAAGGGTACGACAGAAGCTTGTCCTTGAACCAACGCGTGAAAGATGAGTTGTGCTCTTTGATTATATCTCCGTCCGTCCTCTGTTGGCCTCGATAATTGTACGTCTTCTCAATAAAGGTTTTGTACTCTACCACCCAAGGATCGACCACGTCTATGTGTTGTAGCGCGACTAGGTTTTCTCTTTCAAAATCGGCGAGGCGACCCTTGAAGTCGACATGCATTTCACGGTGACCCTCGCAGTGACACCATCCAGTGAGCCTGCCGAGGTGCCTGTTGACGGGCAGACCAACGGGGTTCTTGATGCCTAGATAATTCATGCAGAAGGAGATGCACTCTTCGGTCAGAAAGCCCTGGGATATGCTTCCATCTGGACATGCCCTGTTGCGAAGTATCTTTTGATGACACCATTCATCCTTTCGAACGGCATCATGTTGTGCAGGAACGTCGGCCCGAGTTGGATGATATCCTCCATTATATGGACCAGAAGATGCACCATAACATCGAAGAATGCGGGCGTGAAGTACATCTCAAGCTCGCATAGTATCACCACGATCTCTTCCTGTAGCCTTCTGAGTTGCCCCACGCCAACCGACTTTCGAGAGATGACGTCGAAAAAGTTGCATAGGCCAAATAGCGTTTCACAGACGTGCACGTCCATGATCCCACGGAGTGCAACTGGAAGTATCTGCGTCATCAGCACGTGACAGTCGTGAGACTTCATCCCGCTGAACTTGTGCTTCACTGAGTCTAGGTATCTGCTTATCTTCCCTGCGTAACCGTAAGGAAGTTTTACTCCTACAAGGCAGGTGAAAAACTGATCGATCTCCTTCTGACTTAGAGTGAAGCATGCGGGAGGGCAGTCATACTCGATCTTCTTGGCCTTTTTGCCTTTGTGACGACTTTTTGTGTCCTTCGCCTCATCATCATCAACATGATCATCATTAGGGCGTTTTGCATGAAGCTCCTCCCTGATACCCATTGATTGCAAGTCTGCCAAAAAGAATGCATAGTGCCAAATTCTCGCCGAAATGGAAATGAATCAACATTCCGACAAAATATTGGCAACTATCGCATTTCAAATACCGGTACCTGCAAACACAAACATATGCAACACCACAAACATATGTAGATCTAGTCCATAAAAAGTGTGTACACGTTGGAAGGAGAAAAAAGTAGATCTAGAATATAAAGAAAGCTTTCCCCTTACTTACCTATCAAAAAAGGAAATTTAACCACTTAATTTGGGTGAATCTATGGTGCAAATGAGGTGAGGAGGAGGAGGCAGCCGAGACCAACAAAGTTGGTACAGGTGGAGAGAATGAAGTGGGGGGGGAAGTGAGTGTGAAGTGGCTGTCAAAAATATCTACTGCTCCCAGGTTACCAATGGCGCACCCAAAAAGATTGCGCCATTAGTAACCAGGGTTACTAATGGCGCACCTGGTAAGAATGTGCCATTAGTAGTTTTGAAAAAAAAACTAAAAAAAATTGTTAGTAGTGGCGCACCGTGGATGAGGTGCGACATTACTAGTTAAAACTAGTAATGGCGCACTTCCCCTGGTGCGCCACTGATAAGTTTAGGAAAGGGTGTGGGGCCAAGACAAAGATAGTAATGGCGCACCACACACAAGGTGCGCCATTAATGTCCATATTAGCTATAGCCCTGTTTCTAGTAGTGTGTAATGCACCTGCTACCTTTCAAAGATGTATGATGGCTATATTCTCTGACTTTTGTGAAAATATTGTTGAGGTTTTCATGGATGACTTCTCCGTTTACAGGTCTTCTTTTGATGATTGCCTCAGCAACCTTGATCGAGTTTTGCCGAGATGTAAAGATACCAACCTTATCTTGAATTGGTAGAAGTGCCACTTTATGGATAATGAAGGCATCGTCTTAGGACATAAAATTTATGAAAGAGGAATTGAAGTCGATAAGGCTAAGGTTGATGCGATCGAGAAAATGTCGTGTCCTACAAACATTAAAGGTATAAGAAGTTTCCTTGGTCATGTTGGTTTCTATAGAAGGTTCATTAAGGACTTTTCTAAGATTTCCAGGCCTCTTACCAATCTCTTGCAAAAGGATATTCCTTTTGTTTTTGACGATGATTGTGAGGAAGCCTTTGAAATACTTAAGAAGGCCTTGATAACTACACATATTGTTCAACCACCTGATTGGAACCTACCTTTTGAATTATGTGCGATGCTAGTGATTATGCTGTTGGTGCTGTTCTAGGACAAAGATTTGATAAGAAATTGGTAAAACTCCACACAGTGCCCAAAGAATCTATGCTACTACGGAAAAGGAATTTTTAGGAGTCGTGTTTGCATGTGAAAAGTTCAGATCTTACATTGTTGATTCCAATGTTACTATTCACACTAATCATGTTGCTATTAAGTACCTCATGGAAAAGAAAGATGCTAAACCTAGACTTATTAGATGGGTTCTCTTGCTACAAGAATTTGATTTGCATGTTGTCGAGAGGAAGGGTGCTGAGAACCTCATAGCAGATAACTTGTCTAGGTTGGAGAATGTTCTTGATGACCCACAACCTATTGATGATAGCTTTCCTGATGAGCAATTGAATGTCATCAATGCTTCGCGTAGTACACCGTGGTATGCTGATTATGCAAATTATATCGTTGCCAAATATATACCACCTAGTTTTACATACCAACAAAAGAAGAAATTCTTCTTTGATTTGAGACATTACTTCTCGGATGATCCTCACCTTTATAAAGAAGGAGTAGATGGTGTTATTAGACATTGTGTACCTAAGCATGAACATGGACAAATCCTACAGAAGTGTCACTCCGAGGCTTACGGATGACAACATGCGGGAGATAGAGCTGCATACAAGGTATTGCAATCAGGTTTCTATTGGCCTACTCTCTTCAAGGATGCTCGTAAGTTTGTCTTGTCTTGTGATGAATGTCAAAGAATAGGTAATATCAATAAATGTCAGGAAATGCTTATGAATTATTCACTTGTCATTGAACCATTTCATGTTTGGGGTTTTGATTATATGGGACCTTTTCCAAAGTCCAACGGGTATACTCATATCCTAGTTGATGTTGATTACGTTACTAAGTGGGTAGAAGCTATCCCAACTAGTAGTGCTGATCACAACACCTCTATCAGGATGCTTAAAGAAGTTATTTTCCCTAGATTTGGAGTCCCTAGATATTTGATGACTGATGGTGCTTCACATTTTATTCATGGTGTTTTCCGTAAAACGCTTGCTAAGTATGATGTCAACCATAGAATTGCATCTCCCTATCATCCTTAGTACACTGGTCAAGTAGAGCTAAGTAATAGAGAGATTAAACTAATTCTGCAAAAGACTGTTAATAGGTCTAGAAAGAATTGGTCTAAGAAACTTGATGATGCACTGTGGGCTTATAGAACTGCTTATAAGAATCCCATGGGCATGTCTCCGTAGAAAATGGTTTATGGTAAAGCATGTCATTTACCTCTTGAGCTAGAGCATAAGGCTTATTGGGCAATCAAAGAGCTCAACTTTGATTTCAAACTTGCTGGTGAGAAGAGGTTATTTGATATTAGCTCACTTGATGAATGGAGAACTCAGGCATATGAAAATGCCAAGTTGTTCAAAGAAAAAGTTAAGAGGTGGCATGATAAAAGGATACAAAAACGTGAGTTCAATGTAGGTGATTATGTCTTGCTAAACAATTCTCGTTTAAGATTTTTTGCAGGCAAGCTTCTCTCTAAATGGGAAGGTCCTTACATTGTTGAGGAAGTATATCATTCCGGTGCCATCAAGATCAACAACACGGAAGGTAATTTTCCGAGAGTGGTAAATGGACAAAGAATCAAGCATTATATCTCAGGTACTCCCATAAATCTTGAAAGCAATGTTATTAATACCATAACTCCGGAGGAGTACATAAGGGATATTTATCAGCCTGTTTCGGACTCCAAAAACGGAGAGGTATGTGATTCGGTAAGTAAACCGACTCCAAAACTTTTCCAGTAGCAATTTTTCTCCGTTTTGGAATTTTTCGGAAAATATAAAAATTTAAAGTAGCCCGGAAAGCACACGAGGAGGCGACAAGCCTGCCAGGCGCGGCCTACCCCCCTGACCGCACCTGGGTGGATTGTGGGCACCTCGTGTGCCTCAGGGACTCTGTTTTCTTGCGGAGTACTCCTTTTGGTCGGGAAAAAATCATTATATATTCTCCCAAAAGGTCTGACCCTCGTATCACGCAAATTTCCTCCGTTTTCGTTTCGAGCTGCTGTGCACACAGATCTAGATCGCTATGGTATCCCCAAAAGCTCCGAAGGACAAGTTCTTCGAGAAGGTCATCAATCCCTACCTCGCGGGAGTGCTGCAACACCCTCAATCTATCGAGATGCATGAGGGGGTGCTGCACATCCATGATGTTCAGGGGCCCAAGAAGACCGGAAGCATGGAGGCAAGGCTTGAAGCAATGGAGCAGCAAGTCTTCAAGTGCCAAGGATGGTGGAACACAGACTCAACGCCAACCACATGATGATCACGGAGTTCACCAACAGCACAAGATCGATGCCAATGACATTGGGAAACACCTCTCCAGGCTCTATGACAGAATTGATCATCTCCAAGCCCAGATCTATGACCTGCAGAACCAAAACTGTGAGTATGAGTATAGATTTAAATCAATACGGTTGGCTGCGGATTTAAGGATTCTGGAGACTCGATCATCTTTCCATGATGGAGCACCTATGCCTTGGAAGACGGAGGATCAAACTCAAGTTGCAACAACTCCACCACCATCACCTTTGAAGGAAGACAACTAAGCACGGGTATGGGCAATCCCCTTGGATTGTGCCAATCTTGGGGGAGTTGCCCGGTCTCGTATCACTCCTACTGCAACAAAAGACCTTCCAACGGCGCCAGAAACACATGCTGACGGGAGACTATTCTTGTCTTGATTCTCCTCAGCAACGGCACCAGGAATCCTTCTACTACGGCTACACCTTAAGGGACTTCCTAGGAAAATATGCAAAGGATTTCCCCCGTGGCCTTGGAGCCTTGCGTTGGTGTTCCCTCAAAGCGGAAAGGGTGATGTAGCGCAGCGGTGGTAAGTATTTCCCTCAGTTTTGAGAACCAATGTATCGATCCAGTGAAGGAGTATCACAAGTGCCTGCACAAACACACAAGCTTGCTCCCAACACTATGAAGGGGTTGTCAATCCCTTATAGATTGTTTGCCAAGTGAGAACTAAAAGCAACAAAGTAACAAAGCAAAGTAGAAGCGAAGTGGAAACAAAAGGTGTGAATAGACACGGGGGCCGTAGTGTTTACTAGTGGCTTCTCTCATGAAAGCAAGTAGACGGTGGGTGAACAAATTACTGTCGAGCAATTGATAGAACCGCGCAAAGTCGTGACGTCATCTATGGCAATGATTATATCTATAGGCATCACGTCCCAAAAAAGTAGACCGATACTTTCTGCATCTACTACTATTACTCCACACGTCGTCCGCTATCCATCATGCATCTAGTGTATGAAGTCCAAAAGAACAGAGTAACGCCTTAAGCAAGATGACATGATGTAGATGGACAATCTCATATCTACGACAAAGCCCACCTTGTTACCCTTGATGGCAACTACACGATACATGCCTTGTTGCCCCTACTCTCACTGGGAAAGGTCACCACACGGTAAGAACCCAAAACCAAGCACTTCTCCCATTGCAAGAATCATAAATCTAGTTGGCCAAATAAAACCCAAGACTCGGAGAGACTTACAAGGATATCAAATCATGCATATAAGAAATCAGCAAAGACTCAAATATATATCATAGATAATCTGATCACAAATCCACAATTCATCGGATCTCGACAAACACACCGCCAAAGAGGATTACATCGGATAGATCTCCATGAAGATCATGGAGAACTTTGTATTGAAGATCCAAGAGAGAGAAGAAGCCATCTAGCTACTAACTACGGACCCGTAGGTCTAAAGTGAACTACTCACGAGTTATTGGAGGGGTGATGATGTTGATGTAGAAGCCCTCCAACTCCAAAGTCCCCTCCGGCAGAGCACCGGGAAGGGTCTCCACATGAGATCTCACGGAAACGGAAGCTTGCGGTAGCGGAAAAGTGTTTTCGTGGATTCCCTGATTTTTTCTGTATTTTAGGGAATATATAGGCGAAGGAGCTAGGTCAGGGGGGTGCCAGGGAGGCCACAAGCCTGCAAGCCGCCGCCCCCCTGGTGACGGCTACATGGCTTGTGGGCTCCCTGTAGCTCTCCTGGCTTGGCCCACAAGCCCCGTGATCTTCTTCCGTTCGGGAAAAATTTATTTCGGGGATTTTATTCCGTTTGGACTCCGTTCCAAAATCAGATCTGAAAAGAGCCAAAAACACAGAAAAAAACAGGAACTGGCACTTGGCACTGAGTTAATAAGTTAGTCCCAAAAAAGATATAAAAGGTACATAAAACATCCAAAGATGACAAGATAACATCATGAAACCATCAAAAATTATAGATATGTTTGGGACGTATCAAGCATCCCCAAGCTTAACTCCTGCTCGTCCTCGAGTAGGGAAGTGATAAATAATGAATTTTTGATGCTTTCATGCCACCTAGCATAGATGTCCTTTGTAACTCCTCTTATGTGACGTGAATGTTCAGATCCATTAGATTCAAAACAATAGTTTGCTATTGACGTGGAAACAATAATAATTCAAGCAAACTAGCCAGGTAATCATGAACTTTCAAAATAACAAGGCCAAAAGAAAGTTATCCCTACAAAAGCATATAGTCTGGCTATGCTCTATCATCATTGCACAACGAATTTAAATCATGCACAACCCCAGTATTGGCCAAGTAATTGTTTTCACACCTTTACTTTCTCAAACCTTTTCAACTCTCACGCAATACATGAGCGTGAGCCATGGTTTTAGCACTATAAGTGGTGTGGAGTGTGGTGGAGGTTGCAAGACAAAAAGGAGAAGATGATCACATTAACTAGGCATATCAATGAGCTGTGGAGAGGCTCATCAATAGATATCAATGTGAATGAGTAGGGATTGCCATACAAATGATGCACAAGAGCTAAGAGTATGTGAAAGCTCTTAAAGAAAACTAGTGGGTGTGCATCCAACTTGCTTGCTCACGAAGACCTAAGGCAATTTTGAGGAAGCCTATCACTGGAATATACAAGCCAAGTTATATAATGAAAATTTATCACTAGCTATATGGTGGTGACAAAACGAGAGACTCTCAATCATGAAGATCATGGTGCTTAATATGCACAAGTGTGGATAAGTGGTAGCATTGTCCCGTCTCTCTTTTTCTCTCATTTTTTGTGTGGGCTCTTTGGCCTCTTTTTTTTCTTTTTTTGGTGGGCATCTTTGGCCTCTTTTATTTCCTCACATGGGACAATGCTCCATCAATGATGATCATCACACTTTCGACTCAAAACTTAGAGCAACGATGACTCTATATGGAATGCCTTCGGTCGTGTACCGTGACAATGATCTAGCATGGCATAGACATTAATGGAAACATCATACTAGCTATCTTACGATCATGCAATGGCAATGTAGACGTGGTGGAACATGTCATGGTGATAGTTGCATGGCAATATATCTCGGAATGACTTTGAAAAAGCCATAGTAGGTAGGTATGGTGGCTGTTTTGAGGGAGGCTAATGGTGGGTTTTGTGCACCCGCGAAAGTTGCATGGCACTAAGAAGATAGTGATGGTGGAAGGTGAAAGTGAATCTAAACCTTGGACTCAACATTAGTCATGAAGAACTCATATACTTGTTGCAAAAGTTTTATTAGTAATCAAAACAAAGCATTCAACGCATACTCCTAGGGGAAGGGTTGGTAGGTATAAACCATCGCGCGATCCCGACCGCCACACAAAGGATGACACTCAAAAGACTAATCATGCTCAGACTTCATCACATAGCGGTTCACCATACGTGCATGCTACGGGAATCACTAACTTCAACACAAGTATTTCTAGATCCACAACACCTTACTAGCATGACTTCAATATTACCAAAACCACAACTCAAAACTAATTGAGATGAATCAAACTTTTCTAACTATTCAATGCACATGAAGCTGGAAGTTTTCGTATCCCTTTGGATAACTAACCCTTTTGAGACTACTTTCAAAGCATAGATCAACTACCAAGCCACGCACCACTGTGCTCTAAAAGATATAACTGAAGCACATAGAGCAAAAGTATCTAGCTCAAAAGATATAAGTGAAGCACATGTGAGCTAAATTGTCTACCAAAAGATATAAGTGAAGCTCGACAAAATCACGGTGAGTGCATGTCTCTCTCTCTAGGTGTGAAGCAAGGATGATTGTGACACAACAAAAATAAAAGACTCCTACGATACAAGACACTCCAAGCAAAAACACATAACATGTGGTGAATAAAAATATAGCCCCAAGTAACGTTACCGATGGATTGAAGACGAGAGAGGGGATGCCTTCCCGGGGCGTCCCCAAGCTTAGGCTTTTACGGCATCCTTGAATCTCCTGGGGTGCCTTGGTCATCCCCAAGCTTGAGCTCTTGCCACTCTCTGTCTTTTTGTCCATAAGAACTTCACCCAAAACTTGAAAACTTCACAACAGGAAACTTAAACAGAAACTCGTGATAACATTAGTATAAGAAAGCAAACCACCACTTCCTTAGGTACTGTAGCAAACTTAAATTCTACTTACGATGATGTTGGGTTACTGTATTTTCAATCTTCCATGGCTAATACCCCCCGATACTATCCATAGTTTCATCAAAATAAGCAACCAACACAACAAAAACAGAATCTGTTAACAGCAGACCAGTCTGTAGCAATCTGTATACTTCGTATTCTTCTGGTACTTCAGAAATTCAGAACAATTACGACAGTCTGAAGAATTTGCGTAGCAATAAGAAGCAAAAAGAATCAACTCAAAAGCTCTTACAGAAAAAAAAATGAAAATTCTTTTCGTGAGCACAAAGTTTCTGTCTTTTCCAGCTTGACCAAACGATCATCCCCAAGACTAATCATAACAGTTTTGCTTGGCACAAACGCAAAAAGAAACACAAAAAACACAATCATAACAGAATTATGAAAGTGTGGAAAACACAAAACAGAAATAAAAAGGATAGATTCGTTGGGTTGCCTCCCAACAAGGGCTTTTGTTTAACGCCCTTAGCTACGCAAAAGGTGATGGAATCACTTATAGTCATCTTTGGTGCTCAAACCATAAGCAGCCCTCATCATAGATTCATAAGGCAATCTTATTTTCTTTCTAGGAAAGTGCTCCATGCCCTTTTTTAAAGGAAATTGAAATCTAATATTCCCTTCCTTCATATCGATGATAGCACCAATAGTCCTTAGGAAAGGTCTACCAAGAATAATGGGACATGAAGGATTGCAATCTATGTCAAGTACAATGAAATCCATGGGTACATAGTTCTTATTTGCAACAATAAGAACATCATCGATCCTTCCCATGGGTTTCTTGACAGTAGAATCCGCAAGATGCAAATTCAGAGAACACTCTTCAATCTCATGAAAACCAAGAATATCACATAAAGACTTTGGAATCACGGAAACACTAGCACCCAAATCACACAAAGCATTGCACTCATAGTTTTTGATCTTGATTTTGATAGTAGGTTCCCATTCATCATGAAGTTTGCTAGGTATAGAGACTTCTAGTTCGAGCTTCTCTTCAAGAGATTTCATCATAGCATCTACGATATGCGCAGCAAAGGCTTAGCTTTGGCTATAAGCATGTGGAGAGTTTGCAATGGTTTGCATCAACGAAATGCATTCAAACAAGGAGCAATTATAATAATTGAATTCCTTGAAATCCAAAGTGGGAGTTTCATTACTACCCAAAATTTTGATTTCTTCTACTACACTCTCCACACCTTTATCAAGATGGGTGGACTCCGAATCATTGGGGCGTTTTTCAACCAAAGTGGATTCATATCCAGCCCCTTCATCAATAGGTTTGACACGCGAAAACAAAGATTCGAGAGGATTCACACCAAGCACTTTAAGATCTTCGTGATTTGCATCACTAGAACGCACCCTTTTAAACCATTCATGCCTAGCGCGAATTTGGGCGGTTCTTTCTTTGCTCTCATTCATGGAGACACGCATAGCTTTCAAAGTTTCACCCAAGTTGACCTTGGGAGGAGCACATCTAACTTGCAAAGCATCAATATCACAAGACATCCTATCAACGCTTTTAGCCAAATCATCAATTTTGAGTAGTTTTTCCTCTATGGACGCATTGAAAACTTTTGAGAGTTGATGAACTCTTTGATATTACTCTCTAAATCAAAGCGTAATTTGTTGTGATTTCCATAAGTGTTGTTGTAGGAATTGCCATAATTGTTAGAGGAGTTACTAGGAAAAGGCCTAGGAACATAGTTTCCTCTAAAAGCACTGTTGTTGCCAAAATTGTTCCTACCAACAAAATTCACGTCCAAACTAGCATTGCTACTCTCAATCAAGGAAGATAGTGGCATGTCATTAGGATCTAAAGGAGTGTTTCTACTAGCAACCAAATTCATCAACTCGTAACTCTTAGCGCTAAGCGAGTTAATTTCTTCTATAGCGTGTACCTTTTTGCTAGCAGGTGACCTTTCAGTGTGCCACTGAGAGTAGTTGGTCATGATATTGTCTAGGAGTTTTGTAGCATCTCCTAACGTGATTTCCATGAACGTTCCACCTGAGGCAGAGTCCAAGATATTGCGAGAAGCGAAATTCAAGCCAGCGTAAAAGATTTGTATAATCATCCACAAACTCAAGCCATGAGCGGGACAATTTCTAATCATAAGCTTCATCCTCTCCCAAGATTGTGTAACGTGTTCATGATCAAGTTTCTTGAAATTCATGATATCGTTACATAAGGAGATGATCTTAGCCGGTGGAAAATACTTGGATATGTAAGCATCTTTGCACTTGTCCCAAGAATTGATACTATTTTTAGGCAAAGAAGAAACCAAGTTTTTGCGCGATCTCGCAACGAGAAAGGAAAAAGCTTCAACTTAATCACGTCATTACCCACATCTCTTTTCTTTTGCATATCACAAAGCTCAATGAAGGTATTGAGATGGGATGCGGCATCTTCACTAGGAAGGCCAGAGAATTGCTCTTTCATAACAAGATTCGGGAAAGCTGCATTGATTTCATACGATTCCGCACTAGTGGCGGGAGCAATCGGAGTACTGATAAAATCATTATTATTAGTGCTCGAGAAGTCGCAAAGTTTGGTGTTTTCAGCCATGATGACTTCAACAAACAAACAAGCACACAAGCAAGAAGGAAAACCGGCAAAGGAAAACGGCAAAAAGGCAAAATAAAAAGGCAAAGGAGAAAGGCAAATGAAAACGGCAAATGTGAAGTGGGGGAGAGGAAAATGAGAGGCAACTGGCAGAAAAGTAAATGCACGAGATGAGTTTGTGAGACCTACTTGGATAGATCTCTCCTTCCCCGGCAATGGCGCCAGAAATACTTCTGCTACTTCAACAAAAGACCTTCCAATGGTGCCAGAAACACGTGCTGACGGGAGACTATTCTTGTCTTGATTCTCCTCAGCAACGGCACCAGGAATCCTTCTGCTACGGCTACGCCTTAAGGGACTTCCTAGGAAAATATGCAAAGGATTTCCCCCGTGGCCTTGGAGCCTTGCGTTGGTGTTCCCTCGAAGCGGAAAGGGTGATGTAGCGCAGCGGTGGTAAGTATTTCCCTCAGTTTTGAGAACCAAGGTATCGATCCAGTGAAGGAGTATCACAAGTGCCTGCACAAACACAAAAGCTTGCTCCCAACACTATGAAGGGGTTGTCAATCCCTTATAGATTGTTTGCCAAGTGAGAACTAAAAGCAACAAAGTAACAAAGCGAAGTAAAAGCGAAGTGGAAACAAAAGGTGTGAATAGACCCGGGGGCCGTAGTGTTTACTAGTGGCTTCTCTCATGACAGCAAGTAGACGGTGGGTGGACAAATTACTGTCGAGCAATTGATAGAACCGCGCAAAGTCGTGACGTCATCTATGTCAATGATTATATCTATAGGCATCACGTCCAAAACAAGTAGACCGATACTTTCTACATCTAGTACTATTACTCCACACGTCGACCGCTATCCAGCATGCATCTAGTGTATTAAGTCCAAAAGAACAGAGTAACGCCTTAAGAAAGATGACATGATGTAGATGGACAATCTCATATCTACGACACAGCCCACCTTGTTACCCTTGATGGCAACTACACGATGCGTGCCTTGCTGCCCCTACTCTCACTGGGAAAGGTCACCACATGGTAAGAACCCAAAACCAAGCACTTCTCCCATTTCAAGAATCATAGATCTAGTTGGACAAACAAAACCCAAGACTCGGAGAGACTTACAAGGATATCAAATCATGCATATAAGAAATGAGCAAAGACTCAAATATATATCATAGCTAATCTGATCACAAATCCACGATTCATCGGATCTCGAGAAACACACCGCCAAAGAGGATTACATTGGATAGATCTCCATGAAGATCATGGAGAACTTTATATTGAAGATCCAAGAGAGAGAAGAAGCCATCTAGCTACTAACTACGGACCCGTAAGTCTAAAGTGAACTACTCACGAGTCATTGGAGGGGGGATGATGTTGATGTAGAATCCCTCCAACTGCAAAGTCCCCTCCGACAGGGCACCGGGAAGGGTCTCCAGATGAGATCTCGCGGAAACGGAAGCTTGCGGCGGCGGAAAAGTGTTTTCGTGGATTCCCTGATTTTTTCTGTATTTTAGGGAATATATAGGCGAAGGAGCTAGGTCAGGGGGCGCCAGGGAGGCCACAAGCCTACTAGCCGCCGCCCCCTGGTGGCGGCTACAGGGCTTGTGGGATCCCTGTAGCTCTCCTGGCTTGGCCCACAAGCCCCCTGATCTTCTTTCGTTCGGGAAAAATTTATTTCGGGGATTTTATTCGGTTTGGACTCCGTTCCAAAATCAGATCTGAAAACAGCCAAAAACACAGAAAAAAACAGGAACTGGCACTTGGCACTGAATTAATAAGTAAGTCCCAAAAAAGATATAAAAGGTACATAAAACAGCCAAAGATGACAAGATAACATCATGAAACCATAAAAAATTATAGATACGTTTGAGACGTATCAATCACCATCACATCTTTTGCCTTTACCTTATTCTTAGTTTGATCCTTTTTGGTTTTATCTTTCTCTAGTAGAATAAAGTTCTTAGTTTTCTAGGTTTGAGTTTTGCTTTGTGTCTCCCCCAATGTATTCGAGCTCATGAGCCATATAATAAAGAGTGTTTTAGTTAAGGACCTTGCCTCATGCCATGATCTAAAGAAAAGAATATTAAGAGAACAAAAGCATGAAAGATCATGTAATGACCTTATGGGAAGTGATCGCTTCACATATAAAAAGAATGGTGATTGAAACTTGTTGTGGGCGAACAAACATAGACCTTGGTCATTGTTGCAATTAATAGGAAGGAATAAAGAAGGAGAGGTGCACATATAAATATATCATCTTGGGCACCATCTATGATTGTGAACACTCATTAAACTATTACATGCTTTCAAGTAGATGTTGGACAAGGAAGACAACATAATGAATTATGTTTGTTTGGTTCCGAACAATGTTATATGACTAGAGATCCCTTAGCATGTGACACTTTCTTCCACCTCATATCAGCCAAAACTTCCGTACTAAGTAGAGATACTACTTGTGCATCCATAAACCTTCAACCCAGTTTTGCTTTGATAGTCCACCATACCTACCTATGGATTGAAGAAGATCCCTCAAGGAAGTTGTCATCGGTGCAAGCAATAAATATTGTCCCTAAATATGTATGGTCTATTAGTGTGTGGAAAATAAGATTTGTACGAACCTGTGATGAGGAAGACATAAAAGCGACAGACTGCATAATAAAGTTCTTTATCACAGGAGGCAATTTAAAGTGACGTTCCTTCACACTAAGAGGACACACATCCAGACCTCAAAGCGCATGACAACCTCTGCTTCCCTCTGCGAAGGGCCTATCTTGTACCTTTACCTTTTGTCCTTAAAAGAGTCATGGTGATCGACACCGATTCCTTATTTCGCCTTTATCTATATTCATATGTCAACTTGGAAGTAAGTATCCATGAATTATAATTGTTGACATTACCCTTGAGGTAAGTAGTTGGGAGGCGAAACTATAAGCCCATATCTTTTTTTGTGTCCAACTGAAACTTTGATCTCATGAGTACCACGTGAGTTTTAGCAATTGTAGGAGACGAAAGGATGATTGAGTATGTGGATTTGCTTTACAAACTCTTATTTGACTCTTTCCGATGTTATGATAAATTGCAATTGCTTCAATGACTAAAGGCTATTGGTTGTTAATTCTCAATAAGATTCTTGATCCATACTTTACTTTGTGAAGGAATTGTCACTTTAGCATAAGATATTATATGACGATATTGCTGTTCTAATTATGATCATGATGCCTCCATGTCCGTATTTTGTTTTACAGACACCTCTATCTCTAAACATGTGGGCAGATTTATTGATCCCGGCTTCCACTTGAGGACAAGCGAGGTCTAAGCTTGGGGGAGTTGATACGTCCATTTTGCATCATGCTTTTATGTTGATATTTATCGCTTTATGGTCTGTTATTACACTTCACGGTACCATACTTATGCCTTTTCTCTCTTAATTTATAAGGTTTACATGAAGAGGGAGAATGTCGGCAGCTGGAATTCTGGTCTGAAAAAGGAGCAAGTTTGAGATACCTATTCTGCGCAACTCCAAAAGCCGTGAAAACCAACGAGGAATTATTTTGGATTTTATAAAAAATACTTGGCGGAAGAAGTACCAGAGGGCAGCCACCAGGAGGCCACAAGCCTGCCAGGCGCGAGACACCCCTTGGTCGTGCCTAAGTGGCTTGTGGGCCCCCTGTTGCCCCTCTGGCTCCCATATTTTGATATAAGGAGGGTTTCTTTCCAGAAAAAATCAGGAGGAGGCTTTTGGGAGGAGTCGCCGCCGCCAGGAGGCGGAACTTGAGCAGAACCAATCTAGAGCTGTGGCAGGGCCGTCCTGCCGGGGAAACTTCCCTCCCAGAGGGGGAAATTGTCGCCATCGTCATCACCAACACTCCTATCATCGGAGGGGACTCATCACCATCAACATCTTCATCAGCACCATCTCATCTCCAAACCCTAGTTCATCTCTTGTAACCAATCTCCTTCTCGCGACTCCGATTGGTACTTGTAAGGTTGCTAGTAGTGTTAATTACTCTTTGTAGTTGATGCTAGTTGGATTACTTGGTGGAAGATTATACGTTCAGATCCTTCAGGCTATTCAATAACTCTCTGGTCATGAACATAATTATTCTTTGTGAGTAGTCACTTTTGTTCCTGAGGACATGGGATTAGTCTTGCTATAAGTAGTCATGTGAATTTGGTATTCGTTCGATATTTTGATGCGTTGTATGTTGTCTTTCCTATAGTGGTGTTATGTGAACGTCGACTACATAACACTTCACCATTATTTGGGCCAAGAGGAAGGCATTGGGAAGTAATAAGTAGATGATGGGTTGCTAGAGTGACAGAAGCTTAAACCCTAGTTTATGTGTTGCTTCCTAAGGGACTTTTTCTTAATTCTTCTTTCGTAGTTGCGGATGCTTGCGAGAGGGGTTAATCATAAGTCGGATGTTTGTCCAAGTAAGGTCAGCACCCAAGCACTGGTCCACCCACATATCAAACTATCAAAGTAGCAAACGCGAATCATATGAACATGATGAAAACTAGCTTGACAGAAATTCGCATTTGTCCTCGGGAGCGCTTTACCTCCTATAAGAGTTTGTCCTGGCTTGTCCCTTGCTACAAAAGGGATTGGGCCGCTTTTCTGCACCTTTTTTACTATTGCTACTTGCTACTTGCTACGAATCATCTTATCACACAACTATCTGTTACCGATAATTTCAGTGCTTCTACAGAATACCTTGCTAAAAACCACTTGTCAGTTCCTTTTGCTCCTCATTGGGTTCGACACTCATACTTATTGAAAGGACTACGATAGATCCCCTACAGTTGTGGGTCATCAGGCCCCTACCGGTGGACCCCAGAACCTATTCGTCACTCCCGTTACACTACGAGACATACCCGAAACCTTTCCGGAACCCAAATACCACTTTCCTATATATAAATCTTTACCTCCGGACCATTCCGAAGCTCCTCGTGATGTCTGGGATCTCATCCGGGACTCTGAACAACCTTCGATCACCAACACACATAACTCAATAATACCGAAACATCACCGAACCGTAAGTGTGCACACCTTGCGGGTTCGAGAACTATGCAGACATGACCGAGACACTCTACGGTCAATAACCAAAAGAGGGACATGGATACCCTATTGGTTCCTGCTTATTAAATGAGGATATTTATCGATTGAACGTCTATGTCAAGGATTCAGTTAATCTCATATGATGTTTCCTTTGTCCGTCGGTATGTTACTTGCCCGAGATTCAATCGTCGGTATCTGCATAGCTAGTTCAATCTCATTACCCGCAAATGTGTTTACTCGTTCTGTAATACAAGATCCCGTGACTAAATCCTTAGTAACGTTGATTCCAAGCTTCTTGTGATGTTGTATTACTGAGTGGGCCCTGGAGATACCTCTCCGTCATATGGAGTGACAAATCCTAGTCTCGATCCAAGCCAACCCAACACACACCCTTGGAGATACCTGTAAAGCACCTTTATAATCACCCAGTTATGTTTTGACGTTTGATAAACACAAGGCATTCCTCCGGTGTCCGGGAATTGCATGATGTCATGGTCATAGGAACAAATACTTGACATGTAGAAAACAATAGCAATAAACTGACACGATCATATGCTACGTTAATAGTTTGGGTCTTGTGTGTCACATCATTCTCCTAATTGTGTGATCCCGCTATCAAGTGATAACTCATATATATGGCCAGGAAACCTTGACCATCTTTGATCAACGAGCTAGTCCTTTAAAGTCTCACTAGGGACAGTGTGTTGTCTATGTATACACATTTATATGAGTTTCCAATCAATACAATTCTAGCATGGATAAGAAACGATTATAATGAACAAGGAAAAATAATAATAACAACTTTATTATTACCTCTAAGGCATATTTCCAAGTGTCTCCCACTTGCACTAGAGTCACTAATCTAGGTCACATCACTATGTGATTTACATTGTAAT
Source organism: Hordeum vulgare subsp. vulgare (assembly GCF_904849725.1). NCBI lineage: Eukaryota > Viridiplantae > Streptophyta > Magnoliopsida > Poales > Poaceae > Hordeum > Hordeum vulgare. Next base: position 171,520,078 of record NC_058521.1, read on the forward strand.
GAATCTAACACCCATATAGTTTTTAGTGTTGATCATGTTTCGCTCGTGGAAGAGGCTTAGTCAACGGGTCTACAAAATTTAGATCCATGTGCACTTTGCAAATACTTATGTGCTCCTCTTTGATGTAATCGCGGATGGAATTGAAGCGTCGCTTTATGTGTGTGGTCCTCTTGAGAAACCTTGGTTCCTCGGCTAGAGTAATGGCACCAGTGTTATCACATAATAGAGTCATTGGATCCAGTGCACTCGTCACAACTCCAACATCTGACACGAACTCCTTCATCCGGACACCTTCCTTAGCTGCCTCCGAGGCAGCTATGTACTCCTCTTCGCATGTAGAATCATCTACCACAATATTCTTGGAACTGTACAACTTACAACACCCCCGTTGAGAATAAATATGTATCCAGTTTGAGGCTTAGAGTCATCCGGATCAGTGTTAAAGCTTGCATCGACTTAACCATTTACGACGAGCTCTTGATCACCTCCATACATGAGAAACATTTTTAGTCCTTTTCAGGTACTTCATAATATTCTTGACCATTGTCCAGTGTTCCATTTCTGGTTCACTATGAAACCTTCCCGCCATACTTATGGCAAGGCTGACATCAGGTCTTGTGCATAACACTGCATACATGATAGATCCTATGGCTGAAGAATAGGGGACAACATTCAACTTTTTCTACCTTCCGCAGTCATTGGGCATTGATTCTTACTCAACTTCACACCTTGCAATATAGACAAGAACCCTTTCTTGTACTGGACCATTTTTAACTTCTTTAAACTTTGTCAAGGTATGTGCTTTGTGAAAGTCCTATTAAGCATCTTGATCTATCTCTATAGATCTTCATGCCTGATATGTAAGCAGCTTCTCCTAGGTCCTTCATTGAAAAACTCTTATTCAAGTAATCCTTTATGCTTCCCAAAAATTGTATATTGTTTCCAATCAACAATATGTCATCCACAATAATATTAGAAATTCTATTGATCTCCCACTCACTTTCTTGTAAATACAAGCTACTCCATAAACTTGTATAAACCCAAATGCCTTGATCACCTCATCAAAGCGTTGATTCCAACTCCGAGATGCTTGCACTAGTCCATAAATGGATTGCTGGAGTTTGCATACTTTGGCAGCATTCTGCAGATCTACAAAACCTTCTGGTTGCATCATATACAACTCTTCCTTAAGGAAACCGTTAAGGAGCGCTGTCTTGACATCCATCTGCCAAATTTTATAATCGAAAAATGTAGCTTTTGTTAACATGATTCTGACGGACTTAAGCATCGCTACGAGTAAGAAAGTCTCATCCTAGTCAACTCCTCGAACTTGTGAAAAACTCTTTTCCACAAGTCGAGCTTTCTAGACGGTGATATTATCGTCGGTGTCCGGCTTATTCTTAAAGATCCATTTATTCTGAATGACTTTTCGCACTTCAGGTAATATTTCCAAAGTCCACACTTTTTTTCGTACATGGATCCTATCTTGGATTTCATGGCCTCTAACCATTTGTTGGAATTCGGGCTCACCAACGCTTCTCCATAGCTTGTAGATTCATTGTTGTCCAAGCACATGACTGTTAAGATAGTGTTAATGTACCACTTAGGAGCATTACGTGCCCTTTTTGACCTACGAGGTTTGACAGCAACTTGATCCAAAGCTTCACGATAATCATCATTGGCTTCCTCTTCAAATGGTGTTTGCTCCATGGAAACATATGTCTGTGCCGCGCTACTCTCTGGTTGAAGTAAAGGTTCTACAAACTCATCAAGTTCTATCTTCTTCCCACTCAATTCTTTCAAGAGAAACTCTTTCTCAAGAAATGTTCCATTTTTAGCGACAAAAACTTTGCCTTCAGATCTGAGATAGAAGGTATACCCAACTGTCTCTTTTGGGTATCCTATGAAGATGCGTTTCTCCACTTTCGGTTCGAGCTTTTATGGCTGAAACTTTTTGACATAAGCATCACATCCCCAAACTTTAAGAAATGACAACTTTGGTTTCTTGCCAAACCACAGTTCATATGGCATCATCTCAACGGATTTAGATGGTTCCCTGTTTAAAGTGAAGGCAGTTGTCTCTAATACATAACCCCAAAACGATAGTGTCAAATCAGCAAGAGACATCATAGAACACACCATATGTAATAAGGTTCGATTATGAAGTTAGGACACATCATTGTGTTGTGGTGTTCCAGGCGGTGTCAACTATGAAATAATTCTACATTGTCTTAGGTGAGTGCCAAAGTCATAACTCAGATATTCTCCTCCTTGATCAGATCATAGGAATTTGATCTTCTTGTTATGATGATTCCCTACTTCACTCTGAAATTGCTTTAACTTTTCAAATGTTTTAGACTTGTGTTTCATTAAGTAAATATAACCATATCTACTTAAGTCATCGGTGAAGGTGACAAAATAACGATATCCACCGCGTGCCTCAATGCTCATTGGACCGCACACATCAGTATGTATTATTTCCAATAAGTCACTTGCTCGCTCCATTGTTCTCGAGAACGGAGTTATGGTCATCTTGCCTATGAGGCATGGTTAACATGTGTCCAAGTGATTCAAAATCAAGTGGCTAAAAAGTCCATCCGCATGAAATTTTATCATGTGTTTTACACCAATATGACCTAAGCGGCAGTGCCACAGGAAAGTGGTACTATCATTATCAACTCCACATCTTTTGGCGTCAATCTTATGAACATATGTGTCATCACTATTGAGATTCAATAAGAGCAAACCCCTCACATTGGGTGCATGACCATATAATATCTTACTCATATAAATAGAACAACCATTATTATATGATTTAAATAAGTAACCATCTCGCAATAAACAAGATCCAGATATAATGGTCATGCTCAACGCAGGCACTAAATAATAATTATTTAGGTTCACCACTAATCCCGATGGTAATTGAAGTGAGAGCGTGCCGACGATGACCGCATCAACCCTGGAACCATTTTCCACATGCATCGTCACTTCGTCCTTCACCAACCTTCTTCTATTCCATAGTTCCTGTTTTGAGTTGTAAATATGAGCAACCAAACCGGTATCAAATACCCAGACACTACAACGAGAGTTGGTGAGGTACACATCAATAAAATGTATATCATATATACCGTGTTTGCTGCTGGCCGCCTTCTTGTCGGCCACATACTTGGGGCAGTTCCACTTCCAATGACCAGTCCCCTTGCAATGAAAGCACTCAGTTTCTGTCTTGGGTCCAACCTTGGGTTTCTTCACGGGAGGAGCAACTCCTTTGCCACTGTTCTTAGAATTACCCTTCTTACCCTTGCCATTTTTCTTGAAACTAGTGATTTTATTGACCATCAACACTTCATGTTCCTTCTGAATTTCTGACTCAGCAACTTTCAACATCACAAACAGCTCGGCGATTGATTTATTCATCCCTTGCATGTTATAGTTCAACACAAAGCCTTTATAACTAGGGGCACTGATTAATGAACTCTGTGAGTGATTGCTTCGCACGGGAGAACTATTCCCAATTCAGCTAGACGGTTGGAATACCCAGACATTCTGAGTATGTGTTCACTGACACGCCATTTCACCTCCATCTTGCTAGCATAGAACTTATTGGAGGTCTCATACCTCTTGATCCGGGCATTCTTTTCAAAAATGAACTTGAACTCCTGGTACGTCTCTTAAGGTCCAAGACGTTTGAAACGTCTTTGATGTCCCAGTTATAAGCCATACAAAATTGCACGTTGAACTACTGAGTAGTCATCCAGATGCGACTACCAGATGTTCATAACGTCTTCGGTCGACGGGAGGGGGGAGCATCATGAAGCGGTGCATCAAGGACATAAGCATTTTGGGAAACCGTGAGGACAATCCTCGGATTATGGGTCCAGTCTACAAAGTTACTTCCATCATCTTTCAACTTGGCTTTCTCTAGGAACGCATTAAAATTCAGCGGTGCTACTGCACGAGCCATTGATCTACAACATATATTTTCAAACATTACTTAGAATATTTTTCAAGATAATGAGTTTAATTAATCATATTACCAAAAAAACTCCTACTCAAATTGACATCCCTCTAGTCATTCGAGCGATACATGATCCAAATCCACCAACCCAATTCTGATCATCACGTGATATGAGTTGGTTTTAATGGTGAACATGTACATGGTGATCATATCTAGTACATGAATCATGTTCAACCTTTTGTTCTCTTGTGTTCCGAGGCCATGTACGTACATGCTAGGCTCGTCAAGTTTCACCCAAGTGTTCCGCATGTACAAAACTGTCTTGCACCTATTGTATGTGAACCTAGATTCTATCACACCCGATCATCATGTCATGTCTCGAAACGATGAACTTTCGCAACGGTCCTAAGAAAAATAAGGTGCATAAAATGATTAACATCACATGAAAATCATAAGTGACATGATATGGCCATGAACTTGTGCTTTTGATCTCCATCTCCAAAGCACTGGCATGATCTCCATCTTCACCGGCATGACACCATGATATCCGTCATCATGATCTCCATCATCGTGTGTCGTCGGGGTTGTTGCTCCAACCATGCTTATACTACTATTGCTACTGTTTAGCAATAAAGGAAAGCATTAGATAGCGCTTAGTGAGTGACACGCAGGTCATACAATAATTAAACACAACCCTATGGCTCCTCTAGGTTGGCGTATCATTGACATGCAAGTCAATATTAACAATTACAACATGATCATCTCAAACGTCAAATATATATCATCATGTGTTTGGCCATGTCATATCACATCATACCCTGCAAAAACAAGTTAGACGTCCTCTAATTTGTTGTTGCATGTTTTACGTGGCAGCTATGGGTATCTACCAAGAACGCTTCTTACCTACAAAAAACCACAACTATGATATGGAAGTTGCTATTTAACCTTATCCAAGGACCGCCTCTGTCGAATCCGATTCAACAAAAGTGGGAGAGAGAGACACCCGCCAACCATCTTTATCCAACAAGTTGCATGTCTGTCGATGGAACTGGTCTCTCATAGGTGGACGAGTAAGGTTGGTCCAGGCCGCTTCATCCCGCAATACTTTCTTCCCAAAAGACTATCGTAAGATGGAGGAACAAAGAGATCCATGTGGAGGAGCTCCAAGGGCCTCTTCGAGTATATGGTAGTCATGGGGGGTGAGCTGTCTGATGTAGCTTTCCTTCAATACATGCACTGCATGCACGATCTTTGGCAAAACTCACATTTTTAGTCCAAGAACGTGATGTTGGGGAATATTGCATGGGAAACAAAAAATTTCCTACACACATACAAGATCTATCCATGCTGATAACCATCTACGAGAGGAGAGATCCGATCCACATATCCTTGTAGATCGCTAAGCGGGAAATGTTAAGAAATGCGGATGATGTAGTCGAACGTCTTCGTAATCCAAATCGCAAGTCGTCCCGCGATCCAATCACGACCTAGTGTCGAACGGAAGGCACCTCTGCATTCAGCACATGTACAGCTCTATGACGATCTCCACCTCCTTGATCCAGCAAGCGAGGGTGGAGAGGTAGATGAGTTCTCCGGCAGAACAATGGCATGATGGCAGTGGTGGTGAACTAATCCGGCAAGGCTTTGCCAAGCTCTGTGGAACTAATCTAGAGGAGGGACACGATCTAGATAGGAGAGGGCGGCACGTGGCTTTTCAGGTGGTGGCAGCCCTCAAAACCTTCACTATATATAGAAGAAAGGGGTGGAGGAGGCGCCCTAGGGTTTCCCCTAGGGCCTTTGGCCGCCGGCCAAGGAGGTGGATTCCAACTCCTACAAGAAGGTGGCATGGGGAGGAGTCCTACTCCAACAAGAAATCCTCCACGCTCCACATTTTCTCCTCTTGGACGCATGGGCCCATTATGGGGTCGGCTTCCCAGCCCACCAGGGGTGATGGGCCACCTCTTTGGCCCATGTGGCCCCTCGTGGTGGGTCGGCCCCTCCCGGTGGACCCCCGGAACCCATTCGTCACTCGGTACACTGCCGGAAATACCCGAAACCTTTCCGTACCAAAATACCACTTTCCTATATATAAATATTTACCTCCAGACCATTTCGGAGCTCCTCGTTACATCCAGGACTCCAAAAAACCTTCGATCACCAACATACATAACTCAATAATACTGAAACATCATTGAACCTTAAGTGTGCAAACCGTACGGGTTCGAGAACTATGCAGATATGACCGAGACACTCTCCGGTCAATAACTAATAGCGGTACCTAAATGCTCATATTGGTTCCTACATATTATATGAAGATCTTTATCGGTTGAACCTCTATGCCAAGGATTCATTTTATCCCGTATGTTGTTCCCTTTGTCCATCGGTATGTTACTTTCCCGAGACTCAATCGTCGGTATGTGCATACCTATTACAATATAGTTATGAGCAAGTCTCTTTACTCGTTTCTTAATACAAGATCCAGTGACTAACTCCTTAGTCACATTGCTTGCAAGCTTCTTGTGATGTTGTATTACCGAGTGGGCCCTAGAGATACTGCTCCATCATACAGAGTGAAAAATCCCAGTCTCGATCCACGCCAACCCAACAGACACCCTCGAAGATACCTGTAGAGCACCTTTATAGTCACCCAGTTACATTGTGACATTTGATACACACAAGGCATTCCTCATGTGTCCGGGAGTTGCATGATCTCATTGTCAGCAATAAACTGACATGATCATATGCTACGTTCATAGTTTGGATATTTTCCATCACATCATTCTCCTAATGATGTGATCCCGCTATCAAATGACAACTCATGTCTATGGCTAGGATCCTTGACCATCTTTGATCTACGAGCTAGTCCTTTACAGGTTCACTAGGGATAATGTGTTGTCTATGTATCCACGCATGTATTTGAGTTTCCAATCAATACAATTCTAGCATGGATAATAAACGATTATCATGAACAACGAAATATAATAATAACCACTTTATTATTGCCTCTAGGCATATTTCCAACACGTGATCCCCTTTGAGGAGACTTTCCAAAGATCTCATATTGACATTGGCTATTCGGCGATGCCACAGCCATCCCACAACAACCTTAGCCATTAGGCAAGTCGCGGTCTTAGTGGATCGCTCCGACAAGTTAACCAAATAGAGATCATACTCGACATGCCCAACAAAGGCTACTTTAAGAGTCTTGCTCCACAAAGGGGCCATGGAGTCAATACCAAACAAAGTACTAAAACCCATGAGTGCAAGTTGATGAATGTAAAGTAGATTGTATGCGAGGGTCTCAACAAGCATGACCTTTTCAATGTTAAGTTCTGGAGAAATTACCACCTTGCCGAGACCCAATACCTTTGAAATTGCATCATCACCAAAGGAGACTTGGGTGGCTATGGATGGGTCGGGATGAACATCCACCACCAAGTCCTTGCTTTTGGTCATATGATTTTTCGCTCCGCTATCAGGCAACCATGACACTCCACCGTAAGCAAACTCTTGCATATGATCAATGCTTGGATTTAGGTACCCATTCTTCAATGGGTCATTTGAGGTTAGTAACAAGGGTCTTAGGAACCCAAATAAACCATTTAATGTACTCATAAGGGGAACCAAATTTTTTAGCAAATACATTTCCATCGCTAGCACGACATAAAACATAAGATGAGTTAAACTCGACGACATTGTTGGAAGGGAGGGTATTGCCCTTCTTGGATTACCACCCTTAGCTTTGCTCTTCTTCTTTTCGTGAGTACCCTCCCCAGCCTTGATGAAGGTCTCTGTAAGCAACGGACGTTTCTTGCTCTTTATCTTCTTGTTCTTCTTGGCCAAGGGTGCAAACCCAACTCCTTCCTTTGCAACCACTTCCTTTTGATTGCTCGAAGGTCATTGAGATTCTTTTCGCCTAGAATGCATGTCACAAGGCCTTTCTCAATATGGGTTAGTAGAATGTGCATTATCAGTTAAAACAAACGGAGATGATGTGGCTATCTCCTTAGTAAGTTTTACTTGGAGTTGAGCATGAGACTCTTTCAACGAAGCATGAGCACTCTTCAAAGCCTTGTGGGCCTTGTCAAGTATGGCAAGCTCTTCCTCGACTCTAGCATGGTCAACCCGAAGTGCAACCTTTTTGGATTTGAGCACACGAGTAATAAAAATAGCATGACAATGATCTTTCTATAATTTAGCAAGGTCATCATTGTGTGACTCCTCAAGACCCAAACGAAGCCCTTGCTCTTCCTCAAGAGAAATGGAGAGATCCTTTATCTCATCGACATAGTCATGACTATGTCCTTGTAAAGTAGAGATAGTTTATTCATGAGTTTCGATGAGGTCATTAGACTCTCCTAGTTGTTCCAATAGAGAAGCAAAATGCTTCTTGGTTTTACCCTTGACTTTTCTCATGAATCTATCAAAGGAGTTTTCTTCATTATTAACCTCCTCTTGTTCATATCCACTAACCATAGGATAAGGGGTAGTGGAAATTATAGTTTTGATGTTGTAGGTTACCTTGTTGGATGCCTTGGACATAAGGCACTTGGCAATGCGATTCTTGTTGGGGGCGCTGAAGAGGGACACCTTGCTTGGGGAAGAAGATGCAATGGACACCATGTCCATTCCCATTACTACACCACTTGCATCATCATCATCATCCTCATCGGAGAGATACTCTTCTTGAGCCACCAACAACTTTTGGAGTATTTTCTTGGAGAAGATGTTATTGTTGGGGAAGGACATGGCCTTGTCTTTGCGAATAAGCTTGCCACCATTGTTTTATCTCTTCTCATAAGGACAGTCTATCAAAAAGTGACTCACATTGCCACAGTTGTAGCAAGTCCCCATGTGTTGCTTGCCTTTGGACCCATTCGAGTTGTTCTTGGAGAAACTTGGCTTTGAGTTTCTCGTGTTGCCCCAAAACTGCCTTGATGCCGGACCCATATGGTCGTGATAAGCATACTTCGTGTCTTCAGGGCACATTTCCTCCTCCTCTTCTTCTTCTTCTTCTTCCTCCTCCAATGCATCCTTGGCCTTCAAAGCAAGGTTGTGAGAGTCTTTTCTTGACCATTGGACACGAGCCAGAGCATTGTCGGCAGTCTTGTTCAATATCTTCATGGCAATGAACTAATCCAATACATCGCTTGAGGACATAGAGTGAAAGTACGGCCTTTGACGGATGATGGAGGAGATGGACTTGTTGAAATGCATGATAGCCTTGAGAATCTTACGCTTGATCCAATTGTCATCCACGCGTTTGCTTCCTTGATTTGAAGAGCAACGACAAGCATTTTTACTGTTCGATAGAGCTCACGGTGGTCCTCACCTCAATTATAACAAATTCATCGGCCTCATCAAGTATAACTTCATAGTTAGACCGTTGAATACTAGAGCTTCCCACGTACATGGAAATGATGTGCTCCCAACAATCTTTGGCACGAATGAAGGGATGCAAATGTGCAAGATCTTCAATGGGAACTGCTCCTTGAAGGATGAACTAGGCGGAGTGATTGAGCTGATTGTCAAACTCTTCTCTTGGAGTGAGGTTTCTTGGATCATGAGGGTAGTAGCCTTGCTCAATGATCCTGCAAAGTTGTGTTGATCCGTAATTCAAATGAGCCTTGATACAAAAAACCCAGTTAGCAAAATCATCCTTAACAAGCTTAAGTGGAGGACCGAGGTTCATAATATGTGGTGGGTGAACCGGTCCTCCATAGTCCACGGGAGGAGGAACCGAGGCAAAGGTATTTTCCACACTCGTTCCTTGATGCAATTTATTTCTACCACAACTAGCATTTTCCTTTTTGGAATACGTCCTCATGTCCGAAGTTGTGGGATTAATCACATGCAATGGATCGGTAGACAATTTGAACTTATCAAGGTAATCTATGAGCATGTTTTTGACCTCGATAGCCACTGAGGATCTAAAGACGTGGCCTCATTTAGATCCTCTCGGGAGACTGAGTTTGCCACATTTGCCTAGGGCAACTCCACAACCCTATCCCCATCATCAACCATACTCTTTTTGTGGTGAATGTTGGAAATATGCCCTAGAGGCAATAATAAAGTGGTTATTATTATATTTCCTTGTTCATGATAATCGTTTATTATCCATGCTAGAATTGTGTTGATTGGAAACTCAAATACATGTGTGGATATATAGACAACACACTGTCCCTAGTGAGCCTCCAAAGGACTAGCTCGTGATCAAAGATGGTCAAAGTTTCCTAGCCATAGACATGAGTTGTCATTTGATAACGAGATCACATCACTAGGAGAATGATGTGATGGACAAGAAACAAAACTATGAACGTAGCATATGATCGTGTGACTTTATTGCTATTGTTTTCTGCATGTCAAGTATTTGTTCCTATGACCATGAGATCATGAAACTTACTAAAACCGGAGGAGTACCTTGTGTGTATCGAACGTTGCAACATAACTCGGCGACTATAAAGTTGCTCCATAGGTATCTCCATGGGTGTTTGTTGAGTTGTCATGGATCAAGATTGTGATTTGTTACTCCATGTTACGGAGAGGTATCTCCGGGCCACTCGGTAATACGTCATCACAATGAGCTTGCAAGCAGTGTAACTAAAGATTTAGCCACTGGATCTTGTATTATGGAACGAGTAAAGATACTTGCCGATAACGAGATTGAACTAGGTATGGAGATACCAACGATCGAATCTCGGGCAAGTAACATACCGATGGACAACAGGAACAATATACAGGGTTGATTAAATCCTTGACATCGTGGTTTGACCGACAAATATCTTCGTAGAATATGTAGGACCCAATATGGCCATCCAGGTCCTCCTATTGGTTATTGATCGGAGAGTGTCTCGGTCATGTCTGCTTAGTTCTCGAACCCGCAGGGTGTGCACACTTAAGTTTCGGTGACGATTTGGTATTGATGAGTTATGTGTTGTGGTAACCAAAGTTGTTCGGATTCCTGGATGAGATTTCGAACATCACGAGGAGCTCCTAAATTGTCCGGATGTAAAGATTGATATATATGAAGTTGGTATTCAAGGTCCGGAAAGGTCCCGGAATATGCGAGTTTTGTGGCGGGAGTGCCGAAAGTGTTCCGGGGTTCCACCGGGAGATTCCACCTGCCCCGGAGGCCCCCAGGGGTTGTGAGAGGGGGCGCACCAGCCCCTGGTGGGCTGGTCGCCCCTCCCACCAAGGCCAATGCGACAGGATGTGGGGACTACACCCACAAAGGGGCCGACCACCCTTGCCTTGGGTGGCAAGGCACCCTAGGGCAGCCGTGCCCCACCCCTTGGCTGCCCCCCAAGGGGGGAACCCTAGGCTGAGCCGGCCAACCTCCTCTCCTCCTATATATATGAGAGGCGAGGAAGGGCTGCAACACACACGCCACGTCAAAGCCTCCCCCTCTCCCTCTAGATCATCTCCTCCTCTAGTTTTCTTGATACCACTTGGCGAAGCCCTACCGGGACAGCTGCTCCACCACAACCGTCACACCGTCGTTCTGCCAGGGCACTTATCTACCACTCCGCCCTCTCTTGCTGGATCGAGGAGATAGAGACGTCAGCAAGCTGTATGTGTGTTCAATGCGGAGGTGCCATCCATTCGGCGCTCGATCGGGAGTTCGTTGGACGGATCGTGATTGGATCGCAAAGACGTACCACTACATAAACCGCGTTCTTTAACGCTTCCACTTAGCGATCTACAAGGGTATGTAGATACAATCTCTCCTCTCGTAGATGTGCATCTCCTAGATTGATCTTGGTGAGCGTAAGAAAATTTGTGTTTCCCATGCAATGTTCCCCAACAGTGGCATCATGAGCTAGGTCTATGTGTAGATGACATCACGAGTAGACACGAAGGAGTTTGTGTGCGTTGATATTAAGATTGGTTGCCTCCTTTGTATTTTCTTGATCCAACGGTATTGTGGGATGAAGTGGCCTGGACTAACATTACTCGTCCACCTAGGAGAGACCGTTTCCAACAAGTGACATGTAACTTTGTTGCATAAGATGGCTGGTGGGTATCTGTCTCTCCCACCTTAGTTGAATCGGATTCGATGAAGGCGGTCCTTGTAGAAGGTTAAATAGAAACTTGCATGTCACCTTTGTGGTTTTGCGTAGTAAGAAGCGTTCTTGCTACATACCCATAGTAGCCACGTAAAACATGCAACAACAAATTAGAGGACGTCTACTGGTTTTTGTAGGGCACATTGTGATATGATATGGCCAAAGACATGATGATATATATTTGATGTATGAGATTACCATGTTGTAATAGTTAATATCGACTTGCATGTCGATGCATACTGCAACCGGCATTACGCATACTGCAACCGGCATTAACCGGTATTAAAGACTACCCTGCCGGTTGCAGTATGCATCGACATGCAAGTCGATATTAACTATTAAAACATGATAATCTCATACATCAAATATATATCGTCATGTCTTTGGCCATATCATATCACAATGTACCCTGCAAGAACAAGTAGACGTCCTCTAATTTGTTGTTGCATGTTTTACGTGGCTGCTATGGGTATGTACCAAGAACGCTTCTTACCTATGCAAAACCACACAGGTGATATGCAAGTTTCTATTTAACCTTCTACAAGGACCGCCTTCATCGAATCCGATTCGACTAAGGTGGGAGAGACAGATACCCACAGCCATCTTATGCAACAAAGTTACATGTGACTTGATGGAAGCGGTCTCTCGTACGTGGACGAGTAATGTTAGTCCAGACCGCTTCATCCCACAATACCACTGAATCAAGAAAATACTAAGGAGGGATGAAATCTTAATATCAACGCACACAAACTCCTTTGTGTTCTACTCATGATGTCATCTACACATAGTCCCAAATTCGCAAATTAGTCATGGAGAGTGAGGAAGGGTCCAAAACCTATAATATTTTGACCATTCATGGCCGTCGTTACCTGAACGCATAGAATGGTCATAAAGATGTGAATGGTGCATGCTAGCTTATTTTAGTTTCATCCTGATCAAAATATATCCTCATAGAAACTAGATCAGGGTGACTGGATGACAACTCAGCAATTTTGTCAATGTGGCGTGCCTAGTTGTCAGTCATCAAAAAACTAGACGAGGGTGACTCGATGACAACTCAGCAATTTTGTATATATGGCGTTTCTAGCTAGTAATTTTAAGTAATAACCACTAAAAAATAAAAATGATTCAGCAATTTTATATACATGGTGTTTCTAGCTGGTAATTTTAAGTAATACTAGTGAAAAATAAAACTGATAATATAAGATTCCAATGGGATTCGAACGGAAGACCCCATGCTCACGTTCAACAACCAATTACCACTTGGACATGCATCATGCAGTTGTTTACGTTCCGGTTGGGGTCCTATTAACCAACGTATATGATGAGTGGGCTTTCTTTGGGCCAAAACTAGACGGTAAAATCGCAAGAATCACTTGGTCCAAGTCCGTTTTTTATCAAAAGAAAAAACTAGTTCAAGTTGACTTAGCAACGAAAATCCCAACCTCATCTGCACCGAGGGGGAGAGTGCGGCGCCGTTTATCCGACCGGTTGCGCGGCTTGGCTGACCATCCCAACCAGCGACGCGGTGCGACTGACCGTCACCTACGGCGAATCTGGCGGGCGGCGGCGCGACTGATTATCACTTGCGCGGCTGCGCCGGGCGGGCAGCGGGTGGAGTCGCGGCCGACCATCAACTGCCCCAGGCAGGCAGCGGGCGGCCCCGCGGCTGACCTCATCTACACCGAGCGGGGAGAGTCCCGCGCCGTTGCGTCCATGACCTGCACCGATCGGGTGACCGGCAGCGCCCGGCGGCAGAGAGCGTCATCTGCGAGTACAACCGGTGGCGGACGACGTAATTTCTAGAGCGGACGGCGCCAACATCCTTGCCGTTTCAAAGTGCTGCAGGTTAGTGCTCTCAAGCTGCTGTTCTCTAAGTAGGGATATTGGATCATTTTTCTTTAAGCTGTTGTTCTAAGGTCATTTTCCCAAGTTCCTATTTTAATGAATTCTTTAGTAGTTTAGTTCAAAAGATGGACGTGGAATGGCCTTTATGCGCCTATGACAACAGATCAATCAATCCATCACAACCTTGTGTTCCTGTGTTAGTTAGAGGTGGAGTTACCTGATTAGGTTTTGTTTGTGCTAGCTACTTTGAGTCTGTGCAACATGATCTAATTTTTTTAGGGCATATGATTTGAGTATTGAGACATTTCCCATTGATTCCGAGGTTGGAGCGGATTGACTGTTCTATTTACAAGACACAAAGTACGGTGGAGATTGGAGAGTTGTGCAGATATTTCAGCACAGGCATTTGCCGAGTGTGACTGAAACTTCCATGGAGCAAGGTCCCAATGGTAGTGGACTAACTTACCAGGATGATAATTCGGAGGAAGTTCCGGTGAGAGCTAATGAATCTACTGTGCACAATCTGCTGCGCAAAGACCAAGAACACTCTGTGATTGATCCTGTTGTAGCAGCAAAACTTGTCAAACAACATAATGAATTATAGGATGAAAGCGAGGATGATGAGGACGATGATGATACTATGATGCAATATTGCAGGGACGATGAAGATCACACTCACGGTATTTATTTTGTTGGTGATGATGATGAGTAGTTCTAGGTTTTTGAATTTTATCTTCTTTGTTCACGTTTCTTTGAATTTTATCTCCTGTGAATTTTATCTTGCATTTTCCAGTTATAAGAATTTTTAATATGTTATCACCATTAGAGCAAATCTACAAACTCCGAAGTTTGAGCTGTTTATACTTGTTTCCCTGTAGGTCTCTGAACTAATGGTGACTTGCTTCCTGTAGGACTTATTTGTCGCTATATATAATCAAGTAGTAGTTCGATATTTGCCTCATATCTATTATACAGTAATAAATACATTAATTTATTTGTTACTGCATTACATAGAAGATAAGTTTGGCCTCCTATCTGTTAGCCCAGAATGTAGACTAGCTGGGTACCGAGATAAGACGAAGGAGAGGCAACAGGAGTGTATACTATTTCATATGACGAGTGGGAGAGCTAAGTGCTAGTAGTACTTGCGATCAGCACACTAGCAAAGCACACTCACTAGTGTTGCTCACACACATACGTACATGTATGCAGTAGTACTACTTGAGGCTCGATAGTTTGAATGAGAATGTCCTGATGTTACAACGAGGGCATCGGCCCTTTAAATAGCAGTACAAACCGACCTAGGAACTCAGATATTTCTACTAGCTAATATGTTACTGCTGACATATAACAGTAAAAGGAGAAGATGGTCTTGGCAACCTACTACTACTGCCTACACTTAGTAGCTAAGAAATTCTCTTCCTTTGAAGACTAAGGTTGACCCAACAATATCATTAAAGTATGTTTTAGTTAAGCAGCGCTAAACATGCAACAAAAAATCTTCAGAAATTCATCTTACATATTGAGGTGGGTATCAACATGCGTTAGGGATGGGAGGCATGAGTCAAGGCAGTCTCGTAGTATTTCTTTCAGCCAATTGTTCTCTCTGCGTAACCTATTTAGTAGAGTTTATTTACATGAGTTTTTTGAACAAGAAAAAGGCAAGTAACATATCCTGCAGTTGTGTTGTCTGAATGGGCAGTATGTCCTAATAAAACTGGAAAAGCGATGCAATAATAAGAACTCTATAAACCAAGCCTTATGCACTTACTAAGAGGTAACTTAACCCCCTCCGAAACAGCATCCCTTATAGAGGCAGGAAGTTACTGTAGAGCTCCTGCAGTTTGTCCAAGTAAGCCCTTCAGTTGTTCAGGTAGTGTTTCTTCGCTAATTTTGGGGGTTTCCAAAAATCCCTCGACGCAGTTTGTCCAAGAAAACCCTTCAGTTGTTCAAGTAAATCTGTTTTGTATCTGCACACATATAAAGGCGCTAAACTGTGGTGCCTGAATGGAACGACAGAACTCAACATGACCATATACAAATATAAAGTTCCTGGATAAGACAGATAATTGGCTGTCAGTAATGCCTTAGTATGAACATGGGATCTTGTCAAATTACAAGAGCTCATAAAGGAAGACACTCACCATAATTTCATTTGAAAAAAATAAAATTAGATGTGCATGCTATATCGCCTAATACTGTTTTTCCTTTTTATTTGCAGGAAGCTCCTCGTATGATCTGAGCAAGTAGCAAAAATAGGGAAGCACACACCTTGGTTATTGAGTAGCAACAGCAGATCTAGTGCTTTGAGAGAAGAGTGATGAGGATGTGGTCTATTAAAAGAAGAGTAGAGAGGCTGTGGAGTTGATGCAAACTATTTTTTTGTTCCTGTTCTTGTTGCTTTGTTTCCAACGTCAGACATGGTGATTGCTTTGTTTCCACTTGATGGTTTTGATCAGATTTTTCTGAGAATAATTTGTTGTACTTCATATCATTACAACAATTAGATATTTCTGTGGTTATCTTGGTTCAAAATTGTATTTGTTGGTGCCTAGTTGGTCGGATGAGATCAATGTTATGATATTCTGCCTTATTCTATACTACCTACCTAGGTGCCTAGTTGTCGCAAATGTGATCTTTGGGACTGCCACGTTGGCTTGGCCAAATCAGATCCTATGTGTTTTAGACTCATTACTATTGACCATAATTTTGGTCATAGATTTTACGACCAAATATTTGGTCAAGGACAACCTTGACCAAAATTATAGAAAAGGTCATGCTTTTTCATTCTTGACGGCCAACTGTTGACCTTATAAATTTTGTCAAAAAAGGTCAATAAACGAAAACAATGATGAATCAATGACCAATATAGCTAGTCATAATTGACCGTATTTCTTGTAGTGTTCTTTACTTTATTGCTAAACGGTAGCAATAGTGTAGAAGCATGGTTGGCACGACAACCCTAATGGCAACAGGATGATGGAGATCATGATGGCGGAGATCATGGTGTCCTGCCGGTGAAGATGGAGATCATGCTGGTGCTTTAGAAATGGAGATCAAAAGCATAAGTTCATGGCCATATCATGTCACTTATGATTTGCATGTGATGTTAATCATTTTATGCACCTTATTTTTATTAGGACAATGGTAGAATTATAAGGTGATCACTCACTAAAATTTCAAGATAAAATTGTGTTCTCCCCGAGTGTGCACCGTTGCGAAAGTTCATCTTTTCGAAGCACCACGTGATGATCGGGTGCGATAGACTCTACGTTCGCATATAACGAGTGCAAGCGAGTTTTGCATATGCGAAACACTAGGGTTAAACTTGACGAGCCTAGAATGTATGAACATGGCCTCAGAACACAAGAGACCGAAAGGTCAAGCTTGAGTCATATAGTAGATATGATCAACATGAAGATGTTCACCATTGAAACAATCTCATCTCACATGATGAACGGACTTGGGTCGGTGAATTTGGATCATCTAACACTCGAATGACTAGAGGGATGTCAATTCGAGTGCGAGTTTTTAGTGATATGATTAACTAAATTCATTATCTTGAATAATAGTCTAAGCAATCTTTGCAAAATTATGTTGTAGATTAATGGCTCGTGTAGTAGCACCCCGAAATTTCAATGCGTTCCTAGAGAAAGCCAAGCTGAAAGATGATGGAAGTAACTTTGTAGATTGGGCCCGTGATGTGAGGATTGTCCTCATGGTTTCCCAAAAGTCTTATGTCCTTGATGCACCGCTTGGTGAGGCACCCCCTCCAGTGTTGTCTGAAGACGTTGTGAATGTCTCGCAGGCGCGTTCTCATGACTACTCAATAGTTCAGTGTTCAATCTTGTATGGCTTAAAATCGGGACTTCAAAGACATTTTGAACGTCATGGAGCATATGAGATGTTCAAGGAGTTGAAGTTTATTTTTGAAAAGAATGCCTATATAGAGAGCTATGAGACCTCCCATAAGTTCTATGCTTGCAAGATGGAGGAGAACGGGTCTGTCAGTCAACACATACTCAAAATGTCTGGGTATTCCAACCATCTGGCTGAGTTGGGAATTGTTCTCCCGCCAGAGGCAAGCACTGACAGAGTTCTTCAATCACTGCCACCTAGCTACAACATCTTTGTGATGAACTATAACATGGAATGGATGAATAAATCAGTCGTCGAGATGTTTGCGATGCAGAAATTCGCTGTGTCAGAAATTCAGAAGGAGTAGTAAGTGTTGATGGTGAATAAAACCACTAGTTTCAAAACAATGGCAAGGGTAAGAAGGGTAACTCCAAGAAGAGTGGCAAAGGAGTTGCCTCTCCCGTGAAGAAACCCAAGGCTGGACCCAAGCCAGAAACTGAGTGCTTTCATTGCAAGGGGACTGGCCACTGGAAGCGGAACAGCCCCAAGTATCTGGCCGAAAAGAAGGCGGCCAACACCAAACAAGGTATATATGATATACATATTATTGATGTGTACCTTGCCAACTATCATTTTAGTGCCTTGTTATTTGATACCGGTTCGGTTGCTCACATTTGCAAATCAAAATAGGAACTACGGAATAGACGGAGGTTGGCAGAGGACGAAGTGATGATGCGTGTGGGAAATGGTTCCAAGGTTGATGTGATCGCCTTCAGCATGCTCGCTCTTCGATTACCATCGGGATTAGTGATGAACCTGAATAATTGTTACTTAGTCCATGTGTTGAGCATGAACATTATATCTAGATCTTGTTTGATGTGAGACGGTTACTCATTTAAGTCAGAGAATACTGGTTGTTGTATTTGTATGAGTAATATCTTTTATGGTGATGCACCCAATGTGAGGGGTTTATTCTTATTAAATCTCGATACTGATAACACACATGTTCATCACTTTTCTGCCAAAATATGTAAATTTAATAATGATAGTACAACTTTCTTGTGGCACTACCGCTTAGGTCATATTGGTATAAAACGCATGAAGAAGCTCCATGCTGATGGACTTTTGGAGTCACTTGATTTTGAATCACTTGACACGTGTGAACCATGCCTCATGGGCAAGATGACTAATACCCCATTCTTCAGAATAATGGAGCAGGCAAGTGACTTATTGGAAATCATACAAACTGTTGTATGCGGTCCGATGAGCATTGAGGCGTGCTACTTCTCAAACAACAGCGCCAGAAATTGACACGTTGACGGAGATTGGGCTTACGTTGGTTTTTCCCTTGAAGAGGAAAGGGTGATGCAGCACATGAGCAGTAAGTATTTCCCTCAGTTTGAGAACCAAGGTATCGATCTAGAAGGAGGGTCTTGTCAAGTCCAGAGTACCTGCGCAAACACAAACAAGCTTGCACCCAACGCTCCAAAGGGGTTGTCAATCCCTTCAAGATTGTTTGCAAAGTGAGATCTGAAGGCGGAAAGTGCAACGAAGTAAAAAGTGTATGGCTGAAAATATGGTGTGGAGTAGACCCTGGGGGCCATAGTGTTCACTAGAGGCTTCTCTCAAAATAGCAAGTATTACGGTGGGTGAACAAATTACTGTCGAGCAATTGATAAAACCACGCAAAGTCATGACGATATCTAAGGCAATGATCTAGCACATAGGCATCACGTCACAGACAAGTAGACCGATACTTTCTGCATCTACTACTATTACTCCACACATCGACCGCTATCCATCATGCATCTAGTGTATTGAGTTCACGACGAACAGAGTAGCGCTTTAAGCAAGATGACATGATGTAGAGGGATAATCTCAAACCAATGATGAAAACCCCATCTTTTTACCCTTGATGGCAACAACACGATACGTGCCTCGCTACCCCTTCTGTCACTGGGTGAGGTCATCGCACGGTATGAACCCAAAACCAAGCACTTCTCCCATGGCAAGAATCATAGATCTAGTTAGCCAAACAAAACCCACAACTCGAAGAGAATTACAAGGATAAGAAATCATGCATAAGAGAGATCAGAAGAAACTCAAATAAGATTCATAGATAATCTGATCATAAATCCACAATTCATCGGATCTCGACAAACACACCGCAAAAGAAGATTACATCGGATAGATCTTGATGTCTACTACGCAACCTTCTCCTCATGGACGTTGTTGGGCCTCCAAGTGCAGAGGGTTGTGGGACAGTAGCAATTTTCCCTCAAGTGGTTGACCTAAGATTTATCAATCCGCGGGAGGCGTAGGATGAATATGGTCTCTCTCAAGCAACCCTGCAACCAAATAACAAAGAGTCTCTTGTGTCCCCAACACACCTAATACAATGGTAAGTTGTATAGGTGCACTAGTTCAGCGAAGAGATGGTGATACAAGTGCAATATGGATGCTAGATATAGGTTTTTGTAATCTGAAATTAGAAAAACAGCAAGGTAACTAGTAACAAAAGTGAGCACGAACGATATTGCAATGCGTGGAAACAAGGCCTAGGGTTCATACTTTCACTAGTGAAGTTCTCTCAACAATGATAACATAATTGGATCATATAACTAGCCCTCAACATGAAACAAAGAGTCACTCCAAAGTCACCAATAGCGGGGAACAAACGAAGAGATTATTGTCGGGTACGAAACCACCACTAAGTTATTCTTTCTGACCGATCTATTCAAGAGTCCGTAGTAAAATAACACGAAGCTATTCTTTCCGTTCGATCCATCATAGAGTTCGTACTAGAATAACACCTTAAGATACATACCAAGACCCTAATGTCACCTAGATACTCCATTGTCACCTCAAGTATCCGTGGGCATGATTATACGATATGCATCACATAATCTCAGAATCATCTATTCAACCAACACATAGAACTTCAAAGAGTGCCCCAAAGTTTTTACCGGAGAGTCAAAACGTGTGCCAACCCCTGTGCATAGGTTCCTAATGTCACGAACCGCAAGTTGATCACCAAAACATATATCGAGTACTCACATGAATCCACGTGTGCCAACCCATATGCATAGGTTCCCAATTGTCACAAACCCGCAAGTTGATCACAACAGATAGACACGTGCAAGACATACATCAAGTGTTCTCAAAGGCTCAATCCGATAAGATAACTCCAAGGGGAAACTCAATTCATTACAAGAAGGGAGAGGGGGAAGAACATCATAAGATCCAACTATAGTAGCAAAGCCCATGGTACATCGAGAACAAGACATCTGAAGAACACGAGAGAGAGAGATCAAACACGTAGCTACTGGTACATACCCTCAGCCCCGAGGGAGAACTACTCCCTCCTCGTCATGGAGATCGCCGGGATGATGAAGATGGCCACCGGAGATGGATTCCCCCTCCGGCAGGGTGCTGGAACGGGCTCCATATTGGTTTTTGGTGGCTACAGAGGCTTGCGGCGGCGGAACTCCCGATCTAGGTTTCTTTTTGGAGGTTTCTGCATTTATAGGAATTTATGGCGGTGGAATTACGTCAGTTGGGCCCATGAGGAGGTCACAAGCCTGGTCGCCACCACCGAGGGGGGGGGGGTGGTGGCGGCGTCAGGGCTTGTGACTCCCTCGTGGGTCTTTTGGCCTTCTTCCAGAGCTTCGGGGGTGTCTTTTGGTCCGAAAAAATCATCGTAATATTTCATTCCATTTGGACTCCGTCTGAAAATGGGCCAAAAACACGGAAAAAACAGAAACTGGCACTTGGCACTGAGTTAATAGGTTAGTCCAAAAAAATATATAAAATAGCATATTCATGCATATAAAACATCCAAAGTTGACAAGATAATAGCATGGAACCATAAAAAATTGTAGATACGTTGGAGACGTATCAAGCATCCCCAAGCTTAACTCCTGCTCGTCCTCGAGTAGGGAAGTGATAAAGAATGAATTTTTGATGTTGCATGATACCTAGCATAGTTGTCCTTTGTAACTTCTCTCACGTGAAATGAATGTTCAGATCCGTTAGATTCAAAACAATAGTTTGCTATTGATGTGGAGACAATAATACTTCAAGCAAACTAGCAAGGTAATCATGAACTTTCAAAATAACAAGGCCAAAAGAAAGTATTCCTACAAAATCATATAGTCTGGCTATGCTCTATCATCCTTGCACAACAAATTTAAATCATGCACAACCCCGGTATTGGCCAAGTAATTGTTTTCACACCTTTACTTTCTCAAACTTTTTCGACTCTCACGCAATACATGAGCGTGAGCCATGGTTTTAGCACTATAAGTGGTGTGGAGTGTGGTGGAGGTTGCAAGGCAAACAAGGAGAAGATGGTGACATTCACTAGGCATATCAATGAGCTATAGAGATGCTCATCAATATATATCAACGTGAATGAGTAGGGATTGCCATACAAATGATGCACTAGATCTAGGAGTATGTGAAAGCTCTTAAAGAAAACTAGTGGGTGTGCATCCAACTTGCTTGCTCACGAAGACCTAAGGCAATTTTGAGGAATCCTATTATTGGAATATACAAGCCAAGTTATATAATGAAAATTTCCCACAAGCTATATGGTGGTGACAAAACGCGAGACTCTCAATCATGAAGATCATGGTGCTTAATATGCACAAGTGTGGAAAAGTGGTAGCATTGTCCCTTCTCTCTTTTTCTCTCATTTTTTTTTATTTTTTTGGTGGGCTCTTTGGCCTCTTTTTTTTGGGTGGGCTTCTTTGGCCTCTTTTATTTCCTCACATGGGACAATGCTCCATAAATTATGATCATCGCACTTACAACTCAAAGATTAGAGCAATGATGACTCTATATGGAATGGCTTTGGTAATGTACCGTGATAATGATCTAGCATGACAAAGACATTAATGGAAACATCATGCTAGCTATCTTACGATCATGCAATGGCAACGTAGACATGGTGGCACATGTCATGGTGGTAGTTGCATGGAAATATATCTCGGAATGACTTTGAAAAAGCCATAGTAGGTAGGTATGGTGGCTGTTTTGAGGGAGGCTAATGGTGGGTTTTGTGCACCGGCGAAAGTTGCACGGCACTAAGAAGATAGTGATGGTGGAAGGTGAAAGTGCATCTAAACCATGGACTCAACATTAGTCATGAAGAACTCATATACTTGTTGCAAAAGTTTTATTAGTAATCGAAACAAAGCATTCAACACATACTCCTAGGGGAAGGGTTGGTAGGTATAAACCATCGCGCGATCCCGACCGCCACACAAAGGATGACAATCAAAAGACTAATCATGCTCAGACTTCATCACATAGCGGTTCACCATACGTGCATGCTACGGGAATCACTAACTTCAACACAAGTATTTCTATATCCACAACACCTTACTAGCATGACTTCAATATTACCAAAACCACAACTCAAAACTAATTGAGATGAATCAAACTTCTCCTAACTATTCAATGCACACGAAGGTGAAAGTTTTCATATCCCTTTGGATAACTACCCCTTTTGAGACTACTTTCAAAGCATATATCAACTAACAAGCCACGCACCGCTGTGCTCTAAAAGATATAAGTGAAGCACATAGAGCAAAAGTATCTAGCTCAAAAGATATAAGTGAAGCACATGTGAGCTGAATTGTCTACCAAAGGATATAAGTGAAGCTCGACAAAATCACGGTGAGTGCATGTCTCTCTCTCTAGGTGTGCAGAAAGGATGATTGTGGCACAACAAAAATAAAAGACTCCTATGATACAAGACGCTCCAAGCAAAAACACATAACATGTGGTGAATAAAAATATAGCCCCAAGTAACGTTACCGATGGATTGAAGAGGAGAGAGGGGATGCCTTCCTGGGGCATCCCCAAGCTTAGGCTTTTACGACATCCTTGAATCACTTGGGGTGACTTGGGCATCCCCAAGATTGAGCTCTTGCCACCCTTTATCTCTTTGTCCATAAGAACTTCACCCAGAACTTGAAAACTTCACAACACGAAAGATAAACAGAAACTCGTGATAACATTGGTATGAGAAAGCAAATCACCACTTCCTTAGGCACTGTAGCAAACTTAAATTCTACTTATGCTGATGTTGTGTTACTGTATTTTCAATTTTCCATGGCTAATACCCCCGATACTATCCATAGTTTCATCAAAATAAGCAACCAACACAACAAAAACAGAATCTGTTAACAGCAGACCAGTTTGTAGCAATCTGTATATTTCGCATACCTATGGTACTTCAAAAATTCTGAAACATTACGGCAGTCTGAAGAATTTGCATAGAAATCAGCAGAAAAAAAATCAACTCAAAAGCTCTTACAGAATAAAAATGAAAATTCTTGTCATGAGCAGAAAGTTTATGTCTTTTTCCAGCATGATCAAACAATCATCACCAAGACTAATCATAACGGTTTTGCTTGGCACAACCACAAAAATAAACACAAAAGACACAATCATAACAGATTATGATGGTGTGGAGAGAACAAAACAGGAAGCAAAAATCAAAGAAATATTTATTCATTGGGTTGCCTCCCAACAAGCGCTATCGTTTAACGCCCTTAGCTAGGCATTGATTTCAATGATGCTCACATAAAAGGTAAGGATTGAAACACAACGAGAGCATCATGGAGCAAATGGTTAGTACATTTGAGTCTAACCCACTTCCTATGCATCGGGATTTTGTGATCAAACAATTTATTGGAGCAAGAATCAACTAGCATAGGAAGGCAAAACAAGCATAGCTTCAAAAATTTCAACATATGGAGAGGAAGCTTGATACTATTGCAATAAGTAGAAGCATATGATCCTCTCTCATAGTAATTTTCAGTAGAATCATGAATTAATTCAACAATATAACCAGCACCTAAGGCTTTCTTTTCATGATCTACAAGCATAGAAATTTCACTACTCTCCTCATAAGGAAATCTATTCTCAAGAATAGTAGTGGGAGTATCGTAAAAGACTTGAGCACTACAAATTGTGTCCACAATGAAAAAGCAAGGTTTAGCAAAGGGGTTTTCGAAAGTATGACAAGTTTTATCATCCCTTTTCTTCAAAGCATAAGTATCCTCACAATAATCATCATAGATAGGGGGCATGCTTTCATCAAAATGATTTTGATCATTCAAAGTGGAAGAACTAAAAAGATCATCTTCATCAAATATAGCATCCCCAAACTTGTGGCTTTGCATATCTTTAGCATCATGGGTATTCAAAGAATTCATGCTAAGAACATTACAATCATGCTCATCATCCACATATTCTATACCAAGCATTCTATGTAATTCTTCTTTCAGCACTTGAGCACAATTTTCCTTCCCATCATGCTCACGAAAGACATTGAAAAGATGGAGCATATGAGGCATCCTCAATTCCATTTTTTTTGTAGTTTTCTAGCGAAAGAACAAGAAACAAAAAGATTCAATTGCAAGATCTAAAGATATACCTTCAAGCACTAACCTCCCCGGCAACGGTGCCAGAAAAGAGCTTGATGTCTACTACGCAACCTTCTCCTTGTAGACGTTGTTGGGCCTCCAAGTGCAGAGGGTTGTAGGACAGTAGCAATTTTCCCTCAAGTGGGTGACCTAAGGTTTATCAATCCGCGGGAGGCGTAGGATGAATATGGTCTCTCTCAAGCAACCCTGCAACCAAATAACAAAGAGTCTCTTGTGTCCCCAACACACCTAATACAATGGTAAGTTGTATAGGTGCACTAGTTCGGCGAAGAGATGGTGATACAAGTGCAATATGGATGCTAGATATAGGTTTTTGTAATCTGAAATTACAAAAACAGCAAGGTAACTAGTAACAAAAGTGAGCACGAACAGTATTGCAATGCGTGGAAACAAGGCTTAGGGTTCATACTTTCACTAGTGAAGTTCTCTCAACAATGATAACATAATTGGATCATATAACTAGCCCTCAACATGCAACAAAGAGTCACTCCAAAGTCACCAATAGCGGGGAACAAACGAAGAGATTATTGTCGGGTACGAAACCACCACTAAGTTATTCTTTCTGATCGATCTATTGAAGAGTCCGTAGTAAAACAACATGAAGCTATTCTTTCCGTTCGATCCATCATAGAGTTCGTAGTAGAATAACACCTTAAGATACATATCAACCAAGACCCTAATGTCACCTAGATACTGCATTGTCACCTCAAGTATCCGTGGGCATGATTATATGATATGCATCACATATCTTAGAATCATCTATTCAACCAACACATAGAACTTCAAAGAGTGCCCCATGTTTCTACTGGAGAGTCAAAATGTGTGCCAACCCCTGTGCATAGATTCCTAATGTCACGAACCCGCAAGTTGATCACCAAAACATACATCGAGTACTCACATGAATCCACGTGTGCCAACCCATATGCATAGGTTCCCAATTGTCACAAACCCGCTAGTTGATCACAACAGATAGACCCGTGCAAGACATACATCAAGTGTTCTCAAAGACTCAATCCGATAAGATAACTGAAAAGGGGAAACTCAATTCATTACAAGAAGGGGGAGGGGGAAGAACATCATAAGATCCAACTATAGTAGCAAAGCCCATGGTACATTGAGATCAAGACATCTCAAGAACACGAGAGAGAGAGATCAAACACATAGCTACTGGTACATACCCTCAGCCCCGAGGGAGAACTACTCCCTCCTCGTCATGGAGATCGCCGGGATGATGAAGACGGCCACCGGAGATGGATTCCCCCTCCGGCAGGGTGTTGGAACGGACTCCAGATTGGTTTTTGGTGGCTACAGAGGCTTGCGGCAGCGGAACTCCCGATCTAGGTTTCTTTTTGGAGGTTTCTGAATTTATAGGAATTTATGGCGGTGGAATTACGTCAGTTGGGCCCACGAGGAGGTCACAAGCCTAGTCGCAACACCGGGGTGGGGGGTGGTGGCGGCGTCAGGGCTTGTGACTCCCTCGTGGCTCTTCTGGCCTTCTTCCTGAGCTTCGGGGGTCTCTTTTGGTCCAAAACAATCATCGTAAAGTTTTATTCCATTTGGACTTCGTCTGAAAATGGGCCAAAAACACGGAAAAAACAGAAACTGGCACTTGGCACTGAGTTAATAGGTTAGTCCCAAAAAAGATATAAAATAGCATATTCATGCATATAAAACATCCAAATTTGACAAGATAATAGCATGGAACCTTAAAAAATTGTAGATACGTTGGAGACGTATCAGATCTCCATGATGATCATGGAGAACTTTGTATTGAAGATCCAAGAGAGAGAAGAAGCCATCTAGTTACTAGCTATGGACCCGTAGGTCTATGGTGAAGTACTCACGCATCATCGGAGAGGTCATGGTGTTGATGGAGAAGCCTTCCGTGTCCGAATCCCCCCTCCGTCAGGGCACCAGGACGTGCCCCAGATAGGATCTTGCAGAGACAGAATCATGCGGCGGCGGAAAAGTGATTACGATGCTCCCCTGATTTTTTTGGGAATATTTGGGAATTTATAGGCGCAAGATCTAGGTCAGGGGACCTCCAGGGGCCCCACAAGCCTGGATGGCGTGCCCCCTGGCCGCGGGGTGGGGGCTTCTGGGGCCCCTGGTGCTCCTCTGGCTTGGCCCCCCAAGTCCTCCGATCTTCTTCCTTTCCAGAAAAAATCTTTTCGGGGATTTTCTTCCGTTTGGACTCGTTTCAAAATCTCCTCTGAAAGGGGTCAAAAACATGGAAAAAACAAGAACTGGCACTTGGCACTGAGTCAATAAGTTAGTCCCAAAAAATAAATAAAAGGCATGCAAAACATCCAAAGTTTGACAAGATAATAGCATGAAACCATAAAAAATTATAGATATGTTGGAGACGTATCAAGGCGCTCGGTGGATATCGTTATTTTCTCACCTTCACTAATAAATGAAGTAGATATGCTTATATATACATAATGAAACACAAGTGTGAAACATTTGAAAAGTTCAAGCAACTTCAGAATGAAGTTGAGAATCATCGTAACAAGAAGATTAAATTCCTACGATCTGATTGAGGAGGATAATATCGGAGTTATGAGTTTGGCACTCACCTAAGACAATGTGGAATTGTTACACAGCTACCACCGCCTGGAACACCAAAGCATAATGGTGTGTCCGAACGTCGTAATTGTACCTTATTGGATATGGTGTGTTCTATGATGTATCTTGCCGATTTGCCATTATAGTTTTGGAGTTGTGC
The DNA here is from genome assembly GCF_904849725.1 of Hordeum vulgare subsp. vulgare. Classification (NCBI taxonomy): domain Eukaryota; kingdom Viridiplantae; phylum Streptophyta; class Magnoliopsida; order Poales; family Poaceae; genus Hordeum; species Hordeum vulgare. Next base: position 171,547,996 of record NC_058521.1, read on the forward strand.
ATTAGAGACACCTGCATTCAGTTAAATAGGGCACCATCTCAATCTGTTGAGACGACGCCGTAAGAACTGTGGTTTCGGAAGAAACCAAAGTTGTCGTTTCCTAAAGTTTGGGTATGCGATGCTTATGTAAAAAAGCTTCATCCAGAAAAGCTCGAACAGAAAGCGGAGAAATTCATCTTCGTAGGATACCCAAAAGAGACAGTTGGGTATACCTTCTATCTCAGATCCGAAGGCAAAGTGTTTGTCGCTAAGAATGGAACAATTCTTGAGAAAGAGCTTCTCTCGAAAGAATTGAGTCAGAGGAAGGTAGAACTTGATGAGGTTACTGAACCTTCACTTCAACCACAGAGTAGAACAATGCAGAAACATGTTTCTGTGGATCCTACATCAATCGAAGAAGAAGCTAATAATGATGATTATGGAGCTTCACATCAAGTTACTATCGAACCTCGTAGGTCGACAAGGGCACTCACTACTCCTGAGTGGTACGGTAAACCTGTCTTAACAGTCATGTTGTTGGACAACAATGAACCTACGAGCGATGGAGAAGCGATGATGGCCCCAGATTCCAACAGATGATTAAAGGCCATGGAATCTGAGATAGGATCCATGTATGAAAACAAAGTATGGACTTTGGAAGTATTACCTGAAGGGTGAAAGGCCATTCAGAATAAATGGATCTTTAAGAAGAAGATGGACATGGACGGTAATGTCACCGTCTATAAAGCTCGACTTGTGGCAAAAGGTTTTTCACAAGTTCAAGGAGTTGACTACGATGAGACTTTCTCACCCGTAGTGATGCTTAAGTCCGTCAGAATCATGATACACAATAGCTACATTTTTTGATTATGAAATTTCGCAGATGGATGTCAAACGGTTTCTTGAAGGAAGAGTTGTATATGATGCAACCAGAAGGTTTTGTCAATCCAGAGAATGCTAACAGGGTGTGCAAGCTCCGGCGATCCATTTATGGAATCGTGCAAGAATCTTGGAGTTGGAATCCACGCTTTGATGAGTTGATCAAGGTGTTTGGGTTTATACAAGTATATGGAGAAGCTTGTATTTACAAGAAAGTGAGTGGGAGCTCTATAGCCTTTCTAATATTATATGTGGATGACATATTGTTGATTGGATGCAATATATAATTTTTGGGAAGCGTAAAATAATATTTGAACAAGAGTTTTTCAATGAAGGACCCAGGAGAAACTGCTTTCATATTAGGCAACAAGATCTATAGAGATAGATCAAGACACTTAATAGGACTTTCACAAAGCACATACCTGGACAAAGTTTTGAAGAAGTTCAAAATGGATCATTCCAAGAACGGGTTCTTGCCTGTATGGCAAGGTGTGAAGTTGAGTAAGACTCAATGCCGAGCGACTGCGGAAGATAGAGAAAAGATCAGTGTCATCCCCTATGCTTCTCCCATATGATCTATCATGTATGTAATGCTGTGCATAGGACATGGTGTCATCGTTGCCATAAGTATGGCGGGAAGGTTTCAACATGATCTAGGACTGGAACACTAGGAACAGTCAAGAATATCCTGAAGTACCTAAGAAGGACTAAGGAAACGTTTCTCGTTTATGGAGGTGATCTAGAGCTCGTCGTAAAGGGTCTAGACAACACTAGACAACGTTGATGCAAGCTTTGACACTGATCCGTATGAATCTATGTCTCAAACCGGATACGTATTTATTCTAAATGGGGGAGGGGTAAGCTGGTGCACTTCAAAGCAAAGCTTGGTGGCTGATTCTACAAGTGAAGTGATGTAAATAGCTACCTCGGAGGCGACTAAAGAAGGTGTGTGAATGTAGGAGTTCACGATCTTGGTGTTGTGCCTAGTGAAATGAGTTCATGATCTGGCCTAATATTTTCTTATTGTACAATATGAACTTCCAACTTATGAACATCAAAGACATCCCAACTAGCAATAAGACATCATCGTTCGTATGCTTTGAGAAAGGAAACAAGTACCTCAAGAACGAAAAGAAATTCATGTCATGATGCAACCTACAAAAGGTTGAATGCAAGAAATGTATGCATAAAGTAGATACTTGTTACCGAGATAGCATTGGATTGATGTAGTCGATAATGGTTCATCGATCATCCTAGCTTGGCTCCAATAAGTCCATGGTGTCAACAACTTCCTTGTAGGTGAGCCGAGTATCCAATGCATCTCTAATTGTTCCTAGAACAACACAAACAAAATGGTGCCCAAACTCATTGGGACCAAAGAGTTAGATAACAAACAATACATAGGAGAAACTCCACATAAATATGTGCATATAGGTATGAATTTGAATTTCATGCACAATTTAGCCAATTTATGATAAGGTGGAGTTTCCCCTATATATTGGATCCAAGAAGGAGAGCATGCCGAGAAACTAAATATAGTAAATATGAATGCTCAAGGCTTTCAAGAATCAAATTAACACATTGTTGATAACACACCAAAAGATAAGGTATCAAGTGACAATAAGATACCAAACGAAAAACTCTCACTTGAAGGATACCAATTAAAAGATACATCGAGGAATGAGATATCCATAGACACATACCATGGCGGAAAAAGGAAACAAGATACCAATTGAAGGAAAACAAACACGAGGTATATAGTTTCCAAAAGAGATCTAGGTTCCAAACAAACCAAACCCTCAACAATTTTTCATGATGACACAAAGCATCATAAAGAGCAAGACTTGCCTACCATAGACACACAGTTGGTGGCGATCAAAAGATTTTGTGATAGACGTATAAAGAGAGTGTTCTAAAGAAAATATGATAGCTCCCCCATGGGATGTGCCTTATATAGAATTTGCATTTGAATACAAGATTCACAAGATGGTGTCATCACTCTCTCTACATTTGTAGAAACACTAGACATGTTCAAACCAATCCACAAGAGGCAAGGAAGACAAACGATACATAAAATTCAATGTAAAGATGATTAGCAATTTGTACCACATGAAGGGAATACCAATTGTCAAAGGACAAGAAGTATTTGGAAACAATTCGCATTGGTAGATTGCAAAAATATCCATAATCATCTTTACTCCTAAAACACAAGCAAATGATACTTGCAGAGCTAACATGCCACCTAGGAACAAGATAATTTACAATACGAATACTAAGTGGCAATACCTCAAATATACGCATTTTCTAGGCTTGTAATATGCACATAGCATATTACTCCCCCATAATGTGATAACCCAATATTTATTGACAAGTGGCAAATGAAACACAAACAAGAGATAATTAATGGATCATTTAGAATTTGAATTTCTCATGAGTAGGACATACCACATAGAGACTAGATAAACTTGTAATATCAATACTAACTCGTATTACTAATGCATACACATTTATAGGATTGTGAGGTGCGCAGAGCACATCACTCCCCCACAATGGCATAATCCTTTAATCTCTCAAAAGAGCCAACAAAGATACAAACAAGATGCAAAGAGGCTCAATACAAGGCTCACATGTACATGATGTGCACACCAATAAACACATACACGATTACTCAAGATAAGAAATTTGGAAGCACAACATATACAAACACATGCAAGGTACAAAACCACAACATGCAAAGGGACATGTAACTAACAATGTAAACAATTTAAGTACAAGTTATCGTAAGGAGGCACATTGGATATAAGATAGAAACCCGATAATCCAAAAGGCTTGGCTTGAGAAAATATGAATTATGAAGGTCCCTTAATTCTTCAAGATGAAGCCAAGTCCCCAATGTTCTCCACCATCACCTATTGATATAGTCTGAGCTTGTTGGTCCCCAACCACGTTGGGTCCTAAGAGGTTAGTCACAATAGGCTTGGCAACACAAGTGGTTTCTTGACACCACTTTGAGTACCAACAAACTTAGGTAAACACATTGCCAACCTTATCCTTCCCAAGATAATAGATATCATCAATAATTATTGGGTTGGATAAGTTACCTCTCGTGCAAGAAGAAGCGAAGTGACCCTTCTCACAACATAAGTAGCGACATCTACCCTTTACTTTCTTCCCAATTGATTTCTTGACTTGAGGAGTGTTGGCTTGGGTGTTCTTGGGAAGAGGCCTTTCTTCAACTTTTAGTTGAGTATGTGATTGAAATTGTGGCTGCTTGCCTTGTTTCTTGTGACTTTGGGGCTTCTTCTTCAATGGGCAAGATCTAACATGGTGCCCTTCAATTTTGCACTTGAAGAAAATAATCTTGGCCGAATTCTTGACTTGTTCTTGCCCTTCTTCTTGAAGCTTTTTGACTTGTTGTTCTTCTTAGAGTTGAACCCAAGTCCACCTTTGTCAATTGTGGATTTTTGCCCACCCAATACATTGTTGAGTGTGGACATCCCTTCCTGACTGTTTTCCATGTCTTTCTTCAATGAAGTGACTTGGGCCTTGAGCTCTTCGATTTCCTCTACATGGTTAGTATCAACACAAGTACTACAGGAATTCTATGCTTCATTGTTAGAGCAACAAGGAAAGGAAAGTAATTCATCACAAGATATAGCAACATGATGAGTAGATGAATTACGAGGACTAGCACATGGCAATATAGCATTTTGACTAAAAGTAGTGCTAATGTCCACACGAGGCTCACTTGAGATTACCTTGGTAGTAATAGACTCATGAGCTAACTTTAGCACATTATGGGATACTAGAAGATCCTCATGAGAGATTGTCAGCATTTCATGACTTTCTTCCAATTTTCCATAATTGCTAGATAGCAACTCAAGTTTAGCCCTCAGCTCAACATTACCATTTAAAATGGATCCTTCACAAGAAATAGAGTTAGTAGCACAAACATCATCACTAACAAGAAGAGGAGAAGGAATATTGGAAAGATTTTTAGCATATGAAGCATCAAGTTGAGCGTGAGACTCGGTTAGTTCGATTAGTGAACTCTTAATAGCCCTTGAGCCATATTCTAGGTGCTCATAGTCCTCAAGGACTTTAGCATGTGCAACTTCAAGCTTATCATCTAAAATCACTAGCCACCTCGAGAGCTCTATCATGGGATTCCTTGAATCTAGATAATTCTTGAGCAAAGGTCTCCTCAAAAGATTCCTTGGTGGTTTATTCATTTTCAAGAGCTTGAGATAGCTCCACGAACTCAAGAGCTTGAGATAGCTCCACGAACTCCACGAACTCGGGATGAGCTTCCAACTCCTCAATGTATTTCTTGCCCTGAGTGGCAATAGGCATGATTTCCATGAAGTTGGAACAAGCAAGTTTATTAATATAAAGAGATTTAAAAAAAATTTACCCTTAAATTTTAAGGATGCAATATTATCACTATCTTCATCATTAGCCTCAGCCTCATTATCATCAACATCATGGTCATGAGATATATTGGGATTTAATGTAGGAGACACCTTTGAAGCCTTAACCATAAGGCAAAAGTGAGAAAAAATAGATGATGATGTAGGATCCTTTAAAGCATCATTCAAGGCCACATATTGTTCCATGTAGTGATCGATTTACTCTAAATTGTTAGCACAACAACTCGAGGAAATAGATACATTTTTATCATGGCAACAAGATATAGAAAGCATATCATCATGAGATTTAGTCAAACAGTTTTTATATGATACGCAAGGACTATCAACACAAGCATGTAAAACATTTAGAGTGCTCAAAGTGTTAATGCCCAAACATGAAGCATTGCAATACTATAGTGATGAAGGATCATCAAAATATAGGCCCATTATCATCATTACTCACCATATCATTACCTTGTGGAAATCCAAATGTAGGTGAAGTAGATAAACTTGAGAAGACCACGCGACCGAATGTGGAGGGAGAACAATCATCCCCACAAATCATTGACACACCATATTTATCTTGAAGCTTTGTCCATAGCTCATGAGCATCACGGATTGACATGAGTTGAAAAATAACAACATTTATCAAAGCATCAAAAAGCACATTAGAAGCTTGAGCATTGAGATAACAGTTTTTCTCGTCCTCTAAAGATATATTTTGAGAATCCTTTTCTAAGATCCAAAATTTCCTAATTTGGAATGTTTTCCAATTGTAGCTAAGCATCTATGCATTTTGATTGTAATAAAAGTGGCATTTGAATTTCGTCCAATTTTTGCTTTGCATTATTATTTTTTCTTCACTCACGAAATACCGGGAATATTTTGCTGCCAAGCAAGAAAAAGAGAGGATGAACATGACCCACCAAACCAGGGGTATTTCTTTGAAATATTTGAACCATAAAACCCAAGGTTTATTTGAAAAATATTTGCAAAAAGAAAATATACCAATTTAGGGATTTTCTGAAAATATGTTTTCTGAAGTATTTATTTTGGCAGTGGAAAAATGTCCATCTTGTTGGATTTATTTTTCTGATAATTTTGATATATAATACCCCTATATTCCGAGTATATCCTATTTCCTTTTAATCGTTTTATTTCCTGTTTTCAAAAAAGGTATAAAATCTTTTTATTAGGAAATTACAGCTGGCCCATTAATGCAAATCAGATCTGGCCCATCCCCGTCACCCTAACCTCGTGCAACCTTCCATCCTGGCCATGGCTGGCGCCAGAGGAAGGTTCCTCCCCCGATCTTCGGATTTCCTGCCTCCCGCGCTACCCCGACGCCACCTCCCGCGCCCCCTCCGCCGACCGCACCTACCCCACCGCCTCTACAACAACTAGACCGCCCCACCTCGCTGCCTCACCTCGCCGGTCACCTCGCCGGAGAAGTTCTCCCTTCTCTGCCAGCAACGGTGAGGTCTCCCTCTCTCTATTTTTTCTTTTTGTTTTTTTCACCGTTAGATCTAGAACGTAGGGACTAGATTAGAAAAAAGGCTTACCCCTTCGGTTCTTTAAAAAGAACCGGCTGGCCTGTTAAGTTATTGATTTAATCGAAACATTTTTCTTACATATTGGCCATTTGCTAGATTAGCTCTAGCAGCGCACGGTTTCAGCCAATCAGAGCATGCCACGTCACCATTTTCTTCTCTATTTTAAATATGTAACAAAAATAGTTCTGTTTTTGTTTTCTTAATAACTTTTAATCTACAAATCCTATTAAGATGATTCTTTTTTGCATTAGATCAAAAAAATTATGTAGTTTCCGAAAACATAAAGTTTGAGCATGTTTGAATTTATAAAATTTGAGTTAGAACATATTTGGTTTTAATCTTATTTTGTGAATACCGGGAGTTTAAAAATAGATTTTAATTGATTATTTTTGCTACTGATCACTAGTGATCTTATTTATCAGTAGGTTCAGTTTTAGAATTTTTAAGATATTTTACCTTGGGGTTTAAAAAAAACAGATTCTGTTTTGGTTCACGAAAGACAATTTTTCCTCTCACATGTTATAGCTATTTTTGCTTGTTGCTTTATTTTGACTACTTGTCATTGTGGTGCTTATTGTGTGAATTTGTTTGTGTCGATAGATCACCCGGAGTGCGAAGCTTGTTATCTAGAAGCGTTCGAGTTCGACAGTCATGAGCAAGGCAAGTCACGTTGATCATATTTTCCTATGTTTTATATGCATTGTAGATCAACCTTTCTTCACCTATTGCATGCTAAGTAGGAACTTGAAAAATTGGTTCTTGAAGTAGTATCGTGTGGTAGGCACCCATCACCCTTGTTACTTGGCCCGGGACGATACTTGTTATTTTGCTATGAATATGTAGAGGGGGTTTTGGTTGAGAGTCTATCACGAGTGTTGTGAGAAAATTTTAATAATCAAGACCGGATATGTCAAGACTTTTCAAGACCTAGTGATGCAATATACCTCTGGGTGAAGGACAATTTTGATGGGCCCCCCTGGGATAAACCAGCGGAGGACCCGGGATGCATGGAGAAGCGCCATGACATCTTGCGGAAAGCTTCACCCAGGCATGAAGAGATGGATGGATTCTTCAAGACCGAAGGCTTACCTGCACAGCCACAAGTCATTATGGGCGCTGGCTTGTTTGGACAACGCGGCGACTCTAGACGGGCGGTGCTACAAGATGTAGAAGAACGGTAGGATTGGATGGGAACCGACAAAGGCTCAGAGGAACCCATTGAAAGATCATGTTTTGATCATCTAGTCCTCAAACACCCTGTAGTGCGAGGACATTCAATAGAGGCGATCAAATCTTGTGGGGAACGTGGGCAAAACTCTACAGAGTACCCAAACCTAATCGATGAGCCATGTCCATGGTCATGGATGACTTGAGCCGAAGGAACTAAAACTATCTGGAATTCTCAAGACAATTAATAATGATGTGGGTATTATTGACAACTTGGGTACGGGAATTGGTTGGTGGAACCATCTCGTTAACAATCAACAATGTAGTAATATTTTTCTTTTATCCCTCTCTTGTTGTAGGAGAAAACTTTGCTTTCCGCTAAAAACTTACAAGCCCCACCTGCCATATATGCATGTAGTATAGATGATACTTTCCACCTCTCTCTTTTGTGACTTGCCGGCATATTCGATATGCTGACCTACACGGCTGCAACGTGTCATGTTGCAGAGTACTTTTCTGACTAGGAGTGAGGTGACGATCTACGCTCGGTGATATGCCGTGGAGTCAGATGGACTCTACTATGTTTGAAGATTCCGTTAGTCTTCATTTAGTTATCTCATGAGTTTGGCCTTTAGCCTCTTTATTGTAATAAAGTACTCGATATGAGATCCGATTAATAAAGCTGTGTGATTGAAATCTCGATATATACATTGATGTACTGTGTGTGTACCAGCATGATCTTGGGATGGTACGGAAACACCAGAGAGTTGGCCGTTTCAGGTCGGGTTGCTACAGATATGGTATGAGAGCACACGGTGACCGTAGGACGTAACCTCTACGATTGGAAAAGCCTTAGGAAGAAAACTAATTTATTATCTTTAAATCTTCTATATTTTTCTCTTCTGCTCATTTCTGACTTCTCTCTGATCTTCCAATATTTTCTAGATTGCCACCTTCATCCCCGTTAAGATCACGGAGTTTTGCCAGCCCGATGCCTCAATGCCCTTCGAAAAGGAGTTGTTGCAGATCACCAAGGACTTAAGGATTGCTCTGCCAACCATCACCGGGAAGCCTACCTCGTCTTACCCCGAACATACACGCTATAGGATTGAGGTGCACATCCGCGGAAGAACTTTCGAGCCACGCACAGAACCTGTGGAGTTCATGTTCATCGCACCCAGCTGGATTCTCGGCAGGGACATAGCGGTTCATTGTGCACTCGCAAGAATCAAGGAGGAGTACAGAGGCTGTCCTATCTCACCGGACTTATTCAAGGTCTCTCGGAGAGGAGCTGATGGAGAAATCATTCTGACCAAGACTGAAGACGCTCTCCTGTCCTATGCCCAGACCATGAAGGCACATATCAGAACTCTGGAGATTCGTGTTGGCAAGTACACGAAGAAGATCAAGCAATTGTCGCTCCGCGAACTCGACCTTGAAGACGAAGCCCGAGAATCCCACTACGAGCACGAATTGGAGGTAAAGGACTTCTTGGAGAGGATCGAGAAGCTGAAGGCTCGTGTCACATATCTGGAGGAGGAATTGGACATGGGTGAGAATCTTCACCCTGAAGGAGACGTAGCCCTCTTGATCAGCAATGAGAAGGACTACGAAGCAAGCTCTACCGACGGACCCACCACCATGCTTTTCTGAGGAATTCACATAGACAAGTCCACCAATTTATCTTATCGCTAAACGTTCAGATCGATGTTTAGGATATCGCCTCTTGTATCCCCGTGTTTGAACCTTTTGTGGTGATAATGAATAAAATGTGTGGTGTGAAAATTGTTTGTTGCATTTCATATGGGTAGTGCAGTTACTCTTTAGACCCTTGTTCTATGCTAATCCCATCCCTCTACAAACACCAGATGCCTCTGAGACCTGACCCTGCTTCCAACTTCCTGCCGGAACTTGCTCAGTTGATCCAACAACAGAACACCCTGATGCAGTTTCTCATTCAGAATCTGAACAACAACAACCACCATCAACCACCCTAGGCCGACAATCTCACCCGCTTTCTGAGGTTGAACCCTCCGACTTTCTCCAACAGCATTGAGCCCATTGTGGCAGATGATTGGCTATGCAAGATGGAGAGAGAACTAATCACTGCTGGATGTACTGAAGCGGAGAAGGTATGCTTTGCCGCTCACCAACTCGAAGGACCTGCAACTTCTTGGTGGGAGAACTACACCACCACCTATCCCATCGCTGGTGTCACGTGGGAACAATTCAAGCAAGCTTTCCGCACCGCTCATGTCTCAGTTGGAGCCATGAGTCTGAAGAAGCGTGAGTTTCGCGACTTACGCCAGGGAACTCGCTCTGTGGCTCAGTATGTTGATGAATTCAGCATGCTTGCACGATATGCATGTGGTGATGTGGCCGATGATGCGGCCAAACAAGAGAAATTCATGGAAGGACTCAACGATGAGTTGAGCATTCAGCTGACTGTGGCCAACTTCAACAACTACCAGGAGCTGGTAGATAAGGCCCTCATCTTGGAGGGGAAACAATAGCAGATGGAGAACTGCAAACGGAAGTATGGACATGGGAAGTTCAATTCTGGCGTTCAGCAGAAGCCTCGTTACACCCCCTATCCAGGGAACACCGGAGCAGGAGCCGGTAAGTTTGGAGGACATGTCCAGCATAACCATCCAGTGCACAACCATGGAGGCCACAACCATGGAGGAAGTGGGAACAACCGCAATGGCGGAAATTTCAAGAATGCTAATGGAGGTAATGACACTCAGCACCATCCCGCTCCAGCTCAGAAGGATCTCAACCATATCACCTGCTTCAAGTGCTAGAAGACGGGACACTATGCCACTGAATGTCCCTAGAACAAGCAGGGAAATAGAAACAACAATGGCAACTCAGTAGAAAGTAAGCCCAATCCTTTTCCCCGAGCTTAGGTGAATGTTAGCAGTCCCCGGCAACGGCACTAGAAAAATGTTGTTGACGTGTTCTTGACTTGATGCCTCTGCGGCAGCGGAGCCAGAAAAGAACTGCTCCCAGTTGCTCAACAATCAGCAATTGTCTTGCAATGGCCCACCAGCGCGTGGGATCGCGACAGTTTTCGAGGGTAGAGTATTCAACCCAAATTTGTTTGTTCGCCCGACAGGAAGTGAAAGGATACTCTCAAGTATTAGTAGCTGAATGTGTTGGATTCAACTGCACCTGAAAGATTAGTATCTGCAAGCAAAGTATCAGTAGCAAAGTAGTATGATAGCAACGGTGCCAGAAACGATCTGTTGACGGCAGACTATTCCTAACTGTTGTATCAATGACGCGAGAAGTTGCCCGTGGACGGGAAATATTCTTTCCCTTCAACGTCGACAAAAAGTATTGTAGCAGGTAGCAGCAGTGTAACGAGTAACAACAGTGGCAAGGAACAACAGTAGTGACAGCAGTAGCAAGTAGCAACAGCAGAGCAAAACAAGTAACAGTAGCAGAGCAAAGCAAGTAACAATAGCAGAGTAAAACAAGTAACATCAACAGAGCAAAGAAAGTAACAGCAGCAGAGCAAAACAAGTAACAACATCAATGGGACAAACTCGTAGGCAATGGGTCGGTGATTCGTTTGGATGACATTCACCATGCAACAGTTATAACACGGAGAGATATGTGGCTAGCTCCCGTTCGTCAATGTGATGTAGGCATGCATTCCGTGTGTAGTCATACGTGCTTAGGGAAAAGAACTTGCATGACATCTATTGTCCATCCCTCCCGTGGCAGCGGGGTTCAAAAGGATACTACGGGATATTAAGGTTCTCCTTTTAATAAAGAACCGGAACAACGCATTAGCACTTGGTGAACACATGAACTCCTCAAACTATGGTCATCACCGGGAGTGGTTCCGGTTATTGTCACTCTGGGGTTGCCGGGTCATAACACATAGTAGGTAACTAAAACTTGCAAGATCGGATCTAAAACACACATATATTGGTGACAACATAATAATTTCAGATCTGAAATCATGGCACTCGGGCCCTAGTGACAAGCATTAAGCATGGCAAAGTAGTAGCAACATCAATCTCAGAACATAGTGGATACTAGGGATCAATCCCCGTCAAAACTAACTCGATTACATGATAGATCTCATCCTACTCATCACCGCCCAGCGAGCCTATGAATAGATTACTCACGAACGATGAAGAGCTTCATGGAATTGGAGAGGGAAGAAGGTTGATGATGACGTTGGCGACGATTTCCCCTCTCCGGAGCCCGAAACGGACTCCAGATCTACCCTCCAAATGAAGAACATGATGTGGCGGCGCCTCCGTATCGCAATCGTGATGAAATCTTCTCTCTTTATTTTTTTTCTGGACGAAAGTGAAATTTGTAGAGCTAGAGTTGGGGCGGCAGACCCACGTGGGCCCCACAAGCTTGGTTGCCGCAACCAGGGGGGCGCGGCAACAGGGCTTGTGGCCCACTGGCCCATCCCCTCCGGTGGATCTTTGCGCATGTATTTTTCAAATTTTCCAGAAATATTCTCCGTAAATTTTCAGGACGTTCCGAGAACTTTCATTTCTGCACGAAAACAACACCGTGGCAATAGCGCCAGTCCGGGTTAGTTCCATTCAAATCGTGCAAATTAGAGTCCAAAACAAGCGCAAAAGAGTTTGGAAAAGTAGATACGATGGAGACGTATCAACTGCCCCAAGCTTAAAACCTTGCTTGTCCTTAAGCAACTCAGTTGACAAACTGAAAGAGAAAGAAAAACTTTGACAAACTCTGTTTGATCTTGTTGTTGCAACTATGTCTAACTCATAACCAGAATTTCAGCAAGATCACAAGTTAACCAAATAAGCAAGTGACACAAAGGTCTTACGGTAAACTAATATCAATGGCATAATCAGGCAGCGAGCAAATAATAATGAGTTTCAGATACCAACATTTCAATCAAAACAAGCATGAAGCAAGATGAATAGGTTGTATCTCGCTAGCTCTTTCTGAGACCGCAAAACATAAATGCAGAGCACTTTCAAAGATCAAGGGCTGACTAAACATTGTAATTCATAGCAACGAAGATCTAGTCATAGTCATACTCAATATCAATCAAAAGCAAAGCATAAAAATGACAGAGGTGCTCTCTAATTGGTGCTTATATAGGAGGAGGATGACTCAACAGGAAAATAAATAGACAGGCCCTTCGCAGAGGGAAGCATTGAATTGTAGAGGTGCCAGAGCTCAAGCTTTGAAAACAGAGATAATAATTTTGGGTGGCATGCTTTCATTGTCAATGCAATGACCAAGAGTTCTCAATATCTTCCATGCTACTCATGCTATAGGCGCTTCCCAAACAGAAAAGTAAAGTTTTAACTCCCCCACCACCAATCAATCACACTCCACGGCTAGCCGAATCCTCGGGTACCATCCATACTAACATCAATCCGGGGGAGTCTTGTTTATAGTTATGTTTTCGATTTAAGCGTGGAACTTGGCATTCCAATTACCGACCCATTTCTCGTGAATGACAGTGAATAAACACATGTCAAGGATAACATGCCTAACATGGAAGATACCAGTAGCCCCCTGTCACCACATGAGCGGTTCGGGCATGCAAAATAGATTATTTCTTGAAGGTTTAGAGAATGGCACATGCAAATTTACTTTGAACGGCAAGTAAATACCGCAAATAGGTAGGTATGGTGGACTCTCATGGAAAAACTATTGGGTTTATGGAAGTGGATGCACAAGGAGTATTCCGCTTAGTACAAGTGAAGGCTAGCAAAAGACTGGGAAGCGACCAACTAGAGAGCGACAACGGTCATCAAGATGCCATGAGTTTGACTAACATGGAGTGCAAGCATGAACATGATATAAATCACGATGAACACGAACATCATAGAGGCTATGTTGATATTGTTTCAACTACATGCATGAACATGCGCCAAGTCAAGCTACTTGAATCATTCAAAGGAGAATACCATCCTATCATACCATGTCATAGTCATCTCAAAATCTATGTTGGCATTCAAGACAAACCATTATAAGCTCCTAGCTAAATAAGCATGGCATCAGAAACTATGATCTCTAAGTTGTCATTGCAAACATGGTTCTCTCACAACAAAGCTGAATCTGGGATGACAAGCTAGTCATATTTACAAAACCAAAATAGATAGAGTTCATACCAGCTTTTCCAGTCTCAGTCACTTCACCATATATCATCATTTTTGGCCTTTCACGTGCATGATCGAACGATGTGAACAATAATAAGAGTGCTCGTGCATTGGACTAAGCTGAAATGTGCAGGAAAACACAAAGGAGAAGACAAAGTAATATGGCTCTTTGAAAGCTAAAGAGGTATGCATACAAGAGCCACTAAACATTGTAACCAATATCTTCTACCTTGACCCAAAGAAAAAGAAAACTATTTACACGGGAAAGCTCCCAACAAGCAAAAAGAAGAAAGGAAAATCTTTTTGGGTTTTCTCAGAAGGACACAAAACAAGAAAACTAGGAAACAAAAATAAACTAGCATGGATAATACAGTGGCAAAGTGTAAACACCGGCTAACAAGGTGAAAGCATAAGCATGAATGTAAGGTCGGTGAGAACACGTACTCCCCCAAGCTTAGGCTTTTGGCCTAGCTTGGTCTACTCCCAAGGACGGTCCTGGCGAAACGCAAAATCATAATCGGGGTTATACGGGAGCGCTGCAGCCACTACCTGAATAGCTGCCTCACGAAGACGAGCACCCGTCGCCTCCCTCTCATACTCCTCTGCCTCTCCTATGGTTATGTAGTATCTCCGTTTTACCTGAAAGTCAAAGAAAGCAGGAGCAGGAAGGGTAATATGGAAGACACGCTGCCGGTTAAATATCAATCGGTATAGGAGGGATTCATCATCCCTCTCAAGGAACTGGTAGCGTGTCATAGCGACGCGGTCAAGGAAAGCTATATGGAGTGGGGGATCTCCTGCGCGGATGGGTACTCCAAGAAAACTTGCTATGCGAGTGGCATAGATGCCGCCAAAATAATCCCCCTCAATAGCGTTCTTATTTAGCCTCCTTGCTATAATAGCTCCCATGTTGAAGCTTTTGTCACCCGTAACTGCGCTCTTAAGGATAATAAGGTCGGATGCGCATAGGTGAAAATGTTCAACCTTACCATTAATGCATCTACCTATGAAGAGGGCAAAGTAGTGCAAGGCAGGGAAATGAATGCTTCCTATGGTAGCTTGCGTGATGTCTCCAACAGTTATACTAGAGACAAAATCTCTAACGAAGATTTAGCAGGATCTTTAAGATTCCCCCATCGGGTATTTTGCCAATTCTATTGAAATCCTCCAAATCCATGGCGTAGGATTTATCATACAGATCAAACAGTATGGATGAGTCACGACCAACTTAAAATTTAAATCTACGCACGAAAGAGGCAGTGAGCATAGCATACTGTTCACATTTATCTGAGAAGAATTCTTCTAACCCGGCATTGCGGACAAGTGTATCAAATTCATCCTTGAAGCCTGCTTCGATCATGAACTCATGGGAAGACCATTCACATGGTTGAACCGGTGCGTCCCTTAGTTGATAAGGATCGGGATCCCGAATAGAAAGATGGGGACCCTTCTTACTCGAGGAACCACCATGAAACTTCCTCCTGAACATAATTTCTTTTTGCTGAAATTTTGAAGTTCAAGAGAAAAGTGAATAAAGACCAACCACACCTTGTGGCAACTACTCCTACTAGTGTCTAGAGACCGTATCACGCGCTAAAACTTCTTGGGACCAGCTAAAATCAACATTTCAAGCTCAAGAGCAGGGTCACCAAGGTAACAAGAATACGTGAAGGATAAAGCACTAGAGCAAAAACTAATTGGACCAATGGAGGAGTCACTTACCAAGGAGCAATGTCCCCAAAACGGTTCGGAGAACGATGCTTTGAGCAAGGAGATCGAAAATCACAGCCAAATGAGCAAGAACACGGGTTTGAGCTACAAAACGATTTTTTCTGGAGGTAGAAGAAGAGGATGGGAGCTGGAACGAGTGGAGGGGGTCCCTGTGGGCCCCACAAGCTTGCTTGCCGCGGCCAGGGGGTGGCCGCGGCAACAGGGCTTGTGGCCCACTGGTGTGGCCCCCAGGCCAGCTCTCAGTCCCAGTATTTCTCAAATATTCTAGAAAAAATTATACTAGATTTTCAGGACCATCGGAGAACTTTTATTTTTGGGGTACTTTTCTCCGGGATGCTAATACATGAAACAGGGAAAACTAAACTAATTCTATCATTTTTCTTCTAAGCATAAGAAAGTGGAAGCTTAAAACAGAGGTATGTGACTCTTTGATTCATCCATTTCATGGTCATCGAAAGAAATCCGTCAATGGGGTTGATCAAATCCTGATGACAAAACTTTCTCGAATCGCAAAAGAGAACGGAGAATTTTCGAATAGCCACTAAGTTTCCACAATGGGGATATGTATCTCCCCAACAAGCAAATCATACTTCATCTTGACACGAGGAATAGGGCATTCAAAGCTCCCAATAAGGATCGATGAAGTTTTTTCGATAGCATTGATGCAATGTACTTGATATCGTTTCTTCGGAAAGTGCACGATATGCTCATTACCGTTGACATGGAAAGTGACATTGCCTTTGTTACCATATATAACAGCGCCTGCAGTGTTTAAAAAGGGTCTTCCGAGGATGACAACTATGGCATCATCCTCAGGAATATCCAAGATAACAAAGTCTGTTAAGATAGTGGTATTAGCAACCACAACAAGCACATCCTCGCAAATGCCGACAGGGAAAGCAGTTGATTTGTCAGCCATTTGCAGAGAGATTTCAATGGGTGTCAACTTATCCAGTTCAAGTTTACGATAAAGAGAGAGAGGCATAACACTAACTCCGGCTCCAAGGTAACATAAGTCAGTTCTTACGTAGTTTCCTTTAATGGAGCAATGTATAGTGGGCACTCCGGGATCACCAAGTTTCTTAGGAGTTCCACCTTTGAAATTGTAATTGGCAAGCATGGTGGAGATCTCAAGATCTGGTATCTTCCATTTATTGGTCACGATATCTTTCATGTACTTGGCATATGGAGACATTTTGAGCATATCAACTAACCGCATCTGCAGAAAGACGGGTCTTACCATTTCAATAAAGCGCTCAAAATCCTCATCATCCTTTTGCTTGGATGTCTTAGGAGGAAAGGGCATAGGTCTCTGAACCCATGGCTCCCTTTCTTTACCATGCTTCCTAGAAGTGAAGTCATTCTTATCGTATCTCTTAGGTTGTGTGTTATCAGGATTAACCGTAGGTTCAATCTCCACATCCTTATCATTGCTAGGTTGAGCATCATTATGAACATCGCTGTCCATATTGTCACCAGGTTGATGTTCATCACCAGATTGTGTTTCTGCATCAAATGCAGAAATATCATTTCGTTCTTCACGTGTGACAGTATTTGGTGAACTAACATGTAGGTTTCTATCATCCTTCTTCTTCTCCTTAGGATGACTGGGTGTATCAGCATTAATTCCTTCAGAATCTTGATCAATTCTCTTAGGATGACCTTCAGGATACAAAGGTTCCTGAGACATTTTGCCTCCTCTAGTAATAACTCTGATAGAGTTGTCATTTAATTCATTGAGCAGGTCATTTTGAGCTTTAAGTACTTGTTCTACCTGAGTAGTAATCATAGAGGCATGTTTACTCAGAAGCTTCAGATCATTGACATTTCTGTCTACACAAGCACTTAAATGACTAAGCATACGAGTACTTTGTTCCAAATGTCTGCTAACATAATCATTGAAACTCTCTTGTTTGGCAACAAAGTTGTCAAATTCATCAAAGCATAGGCTAGCAGTTTATCAAAAGGAATATCACTCTCATCAACTACGCAGAGAATTTACTTCCACTACCTGTATCAGGTTATCGAGACCATGGATCTCTTCGATAGGTGGTAGATTTTTGACATCTTCAGATCTAATGCCTTTCTCTTGCATAGATTTCTTGGCTTCTTGCATATCTTCGGGACTGAGGAATAGAATACCTCTTTTCTTTGGAGTTGGCTTAGGAGGTGGTTCGGGAATAGTCCAAGCATTATCGTTGATCAAGATGTTATTCAGTAGACTGTCAGCTTGTTCTAAGTTCGTTCCCTAAAAACACAACCGCCACAACTATCTAGGTGGTCTCTAGAAGCATTGGTAAGTCCGTTATAGAAGATATCAAGTATCTCGTTCTTCTTAAGAGGGTGATCAGGCAAAGCATTCTGTAGCTGGATGAGCCTCCCCCAAGGTTGTGGGAGACTCTCTTCTTGGAGTTGAGCAAAGTTGTATATTTCCTGCAAGGCAGCTTTCTTCTTATGGGCACGGAAATATTTCTCACGGAAGTAATAGACCATATCCTGGGGACTACTCACACATCCAGGAGCAAGAGAAGTGAACCAGGCTTTAGCTTCATCCTTTAGAGAGAAAGGAAACAACTTAAGGATATAGTAGTAGCGGATCTTCTCCTCACTAGTGAAAAGGGTGGCTATATCGTGTAGTTTGGTAAGATGGGCGACGACCGTCTCAGACTCATAATCGTGGAATGGATCAGATTCGACTAGAGAGATTATCTCAGGGTCGACAGAGAATTTATAATCTTTATCGGTGATAAAGATAGGTGAAGTGGCAAACTTCGGGTTGTATTTCATCCTAGCTTTCAGAGATTTTTCCTTCCACTTGAGAAGTAATTTCTCAGCATCATAGGCATCCTTACACGCAAGAAAATCCTCAGCTATCTCTCCCTCCATAACATAACCATCAGGTATATCAGGCAATTCATATCTAGGAGAGCTAGATCTAGCAGGAGCAAAAGTAGGTTCTATCTCAATAGTATCGGCAGTTTCAGAAGCATCACGAGCATTGGCAGTAACTCTAGCAATATGAGCATCAAGGAATACCCCTAGTGGCACATCAGGCAAAGTAGTATCTCTAGCAGTATCAAGCATAGCATCATCAGGCAAAATAGCATCTCTAGCATCATCAGGCAAAGCAGTATCAGGCATAGCATCTCTAGCAGCATCATGCATAGCATCTCTAGCAGTATCAGGCATCGCATCTCTAGCAGTATCAGGCAAAGTAGCATCATAAGCATCATCAAGCACAGGCGACATATCAAAATTTCTAGTAGGAGGTGATGTCGCAAACTTTCTCGTCGCAAACTTTCTCATAACTGAAGGTGAATCAAGTGCAGAGCTAGATGGCAGTTCCTTACCTCCCCTCGTAGTAGAGGGCAAGACTTTGGGTTTTGGATCTTTCAGATTCTTCATAGTGATCAGCAGATATAAATCCCAACTGACTCAGAGAATATAACTATCCTTCCCTGGCAACGGCGCCAGAAAAGTGCAGCTAGCAGTCCCCGGGAACGGCGCCAGAAAAGTGCTGCTAGCAGTCCCCGGCAACGGCGCCAGAAAAGTGCTGCTAGCAGTCCCCGGCAACGGCACTAGAAAAATGTTGTTGACGTGTTCTTGACTTGATGCCTCCATGGCAACGTAGCCAGAAAAGAACTGCTCACAGTTGCTCAACAATTAGCAATTGTCTTGCAATGGCCCCCCAGCGCGTGGGATCGCGACAATTTTCGAGGGTAGAGTATTCAACCCAAATTTGTTGGTTCGCCCGAAAGGAAGTGAAAGGATACTCTCAAGTATTAGCAGCTGAATGTGTTGGATTCAACAGCACCTGAAAGATTAGTATCTGCAAGCAAAGTATCAGTAGCACAGTAGTATGATAGCAACGGTGCCAGAAACGATCTGTTGACGGCAGACTATTCCTAACTGTTGTATCAATGGCGCCAGAAGTTTCCCGTGGACGGGAAATATTCTTTCCCATCAACGCCGATAAAAAGTATTAGCAGGTAGCAGCAATGTAACGAGTAATAGCAGTGGCAAGGAACAGTAGTAGTGACATCAGTAGCAAGTAGCAACAACAGCAGAGCAAAGCAAGTAACAGCAGCAGAGCAAAACAAGTAACAACAGGAGAGCAAAGCAAGTAACAGCAGCAGAGCAAAACAAGTTACAACAGCAATGGGACAAACTCGTAGGCAATGGGTCGGTGATTCGTTTGGATGACATTCATCATGCGACAGTTATAACACGGAGAGATATGTGGCTAGCTCCTGTTCGTCAATGTGATGTAGGCGTGCGTTCCGTGTGTAGTCATACGTGCTTAGGGAAAACAACTTGCATGACATCTATTGTCCATCTATCCCGTGGCAGCAGGGTCCAAAAGGATACTACGGGATATTAAGGTTCTCCTTTTAATAAAGAAACGGAATAACGCATTAGCACTTGGTGAACACATGAACTCCTCAAACTATGGTCATCACCGGGAGTGGTTCCGGTTATTGTCACTCCGGGGTTGCCGGGTCATAACACATAGTAGGTACCTACAACGTGCAAGATCAGATGTAAAACACACATATATTGGTGAGAACATAATACTTTCAGATCTGAAATCATGGCACTCGGGCCCTAGTGACAAGCATTAAGCATGGCAAAGTAGTAGCAACATCAATCTCAGAACATAGTGGATACTAGGATCAATCCCCGTCAAAACTAACTCGATTACATGATAGATCTCATCCTACTCATCACCGCCCAGCGAGCCCACGAATAGATTACTCACGAACGGTGAAGAGCTTCATGGAATTGGAGAGGGAAGAAGGTTGATGATGACGATGGCGATGATTTCCCCTCTCCGGAGCCCGAAACGGACTCCAGATCTGCTCTCCAGATGAAGAATAGGATGTGGCGGCGCCTCCGTATCGCAAACGCGATGAAATCTTCTCTCTTTATTTTTTTCTGGACGAAAGTGAATTTATAGAGCTGGAGTTGGGGTCGGTAGACCCATGTGGGCCCCACAATCTTGGTTGCCGCGACCAGGGGGCGCGGCAACAGGGCTTGTGGCCCACTGGCCCATCCCCTCCGGTGGAACTTTGTGCAGGTATTTTTCATATTTTCCAGAAATATCTCCGTAAATTTTCAGGACGTTCCGAGAACTTTCATTTCTGTACAAAAACAACACCATGGAAATTCTGCTGAAAACAACATCAGTCCGGGTTAGTTCCATTCAAATCATGCAAATTAGAGTCCAAAACAAGGGCAAAAGAGTTTGGAAAAGTAGATACGAAGGAGACGTATCAGTGAACCACATTGATGTTGAAGAGGTCCATGATCACCCCGATCCAGTTGTTGGTAAGTTTTTGCTAAATTCACGTCCAATATTCGTACTTTTTGATTCTGGTGCAACACATTCTTTCATATCAAGGGTAGTTGTGGAAAAGTATAGTTTACCAACTAGAACCCTGAGCCAGCCCATTAAGGTCAGTTCCCCAGGAGGCATGATGACAGCCGGGATAGGATGCCATGCATTGAGTCTCAACATTGGGAACCATAAGTTTCCCACCGACCTCATTGTATTAGAGTCTCAGGGATTGGATGTAATCCTAGGCATGGATTGGTTGGACAAGTATGAAGGAAATATTGATTGTGCCCTTAAGTCTATTTTTCTCACCACCCCCGAGCAAAAACAGATTAAGTCCGTATCCCAACGCCCGTCACAGAGTAAACGGGTAAATTCTCTCATGGGGGTATTTCAGGAGGAAGTGCCGATTGTACAAGACTTCCCAGATGTATTTCTGGATGAATTGTCGGGCATGCCTCTGGATAGGGAGATTGAGTTCCTGATTGAGCTATTACACGGAACAGCCCCAATATCCAAGAGACCCTATCAGATGCCCGCAAATGATTTAGAGGAAACCAAGAAGCAAATTAAGGAGTTGCTGGACAAGGGGTACATTCGCCCGAGTTCTTCACCTTGGGGAGCCCCAGTTCTTTTGGTTGAAAAGAAGGACAAATCCGTGAGAATGGTACTCGATTATCGTGCGTTGAACGAGGCGACCATCAAGAAAAAATATCCCTTGCCGATGATCAACGATCTGTTTGACCAATTAGTTGGAGCCTGAGTGTTCTCCAAGATCGATATTCGATCCAGGTATCATGAGCTGAAAATTCGTGAACAAGATATATCCAAGATAACATTGACCACAAGGTATGGTCTGTATGAGTACACAGTCATGTCATTTGGTTTGACTATTGCTCTGGCATATTTTTTGAGTATGATGAACAAGACATTTATGGAATACTTGGACAAGTTTGTCGTGGTGTTCATCGATGCCATACTGATATTCTCCAAGAACAATGAAGAACACAAGGAACACTTGCGTCTAGTTTTGGAGAAACTTCTGTTGGAGCATATATCTCCATATGTGGTTTTGGTACTTGATGACAATTCCTATGGACTAATGGTTGCCTTAAGTTACATTTATAGGATTTGTCCATAGGCACTTCTTGAAGTCCATCTGTTGGGTTCAAGGAGTTTATATGATGACCAAGATGGTATTCAAGGTATTATCCAAAGAATGGTCATAGAGACACATGGTTGATCAAGATATCAGACAAAGAGTAAATCAAGATGATCAACACACAAAGCGTACAAGATGTACCGAGAGGGATCAAGTGATCCCATGGTATGGTGTGTTTCCATGGGCTTGCGTCAAAGGAAAGATCTCATACAACCCATGAGCAAATCAAGATGATCAACACACAAAGCGTACAAGATGTACCGAGAGGGATCAAGTGATCCCATGGTATGGTGTGTTTCCATGGGCTTGCGTCAAAGGGAAGATCTCATACAACCCATGAGCAAATCAAGATGATCAACACACAAAGTGTACAAGATGTACCGAGAGGGATCAAGTGATCCCATGGTATGGTAAGCATTGTCCATTACGTATTTGTGTACTAACCCATGGTCTTCGTGAGAGTTCTATGTGGGGGTTAGGTGTGTTTCCATGGGCTTGCGTCTAGAGGAAGATCTCATACAACCCATGAAGGATGCCGTCAAGTGGTGATCGACATCAAGACACAAGGTTGATCAAGATCTCAGACAAAGCGTAAATCAAGATGATCAACACACAAAGCGTACAAGATGTACCGAGAGGGATCAAGTGATCCCATGGTATGGTAAGCATTGTCCATTACGTGTTTGTGTACTAACCCATGGTCTTTGTGAGAGTTCTATGTGGGTGTTAGGTGTGTTTCCATGGGCTTGCATCTAGAGGAAGATCTCATACAACCCATGAAGGATGACGTCAAGTGGTGATCGTCATCAAGATGGTGGTGTGCAAGTTCAAGTGGATCAACACGAAGATATCTTGCTTGAAGCCTGCTGTTCATTGTGGTGGCAATGGACTTGTGAAGATATGCTGAAGAGTGGCTCACACATAGTGAGTATGGGGGAGCAATCAACTAGTCTTCGTCAAGCCAACGCAATCAAGAAAGGTGGTCCATCTTGAGGAAGCCAAGATCATCATCATCTAGCTCAAGAGGACGAGGTGCAAGGTATAGGTTTGCCCTTGATAGTTTTTCTGTTTAGGATAGATTGATGTACTATCAAGGGGGGCTCTCAAGTGAGTAGCTTGATCGTATCGTTCGTTGAGAGCTCAAACCATTTGCATCCTTGCATCATGCTTCTTGGTTCTTATTTGGTGTTTCTCTTTGTGAGTTTTAGAGCTTATGGTCATCTTCATGACAAGCTCGAGTTCATCGAAAACGGAGTCCATATGCAACTACTATGATGTTTTCGATGTTGGAGTTTTTGCCGGTTCTTCATTCTTAGAGGACTCACATGTTTATATCATTGGCATTTTCATAACCGCATGGTCTTAAGATTTCCAACAAGCTTGGGTTTGCTCGATTCGGAGCTCGTATGCGAAAGTTATGGCTGTTTCAGTGGCGAGCGGTAGTACCGCTGGACCTAGCGGTAGTACCGCTAGAGTTGGCGGTAGTACTGCTGGCCCAAGCGGTAGTACCGCTGGCTGGCGGTGGTACCGCCCCTGGTCAGCGGTAGTACCGCTCCAGGAGCTTAGTACCGCCTGCCTAGCGGTTGTTCTTGGACGGACCTTTTTGCGAAGACTTCCTTGGCGGTGGTAGTGCTGTTGCACTACCAGGGGCCCAGCGGTAGTACCGCTGGGGCCAGCGGTAGTACCGCTGGAGTGCCAGCAGTAGTACAGCTGGGGCCAGCGGTAGTACCGCTGGAGTGCCAGCAGTAGTACCGCTGCAGCCAGCGGTAGTACCGCTAGCGGGCGGTAGTACCGCTGGAGTGCCAGCGGTAGTACCGCTGCAGCCAGCGGTAGTACCGTTGGAGCTCGGGCAGAAAGTGGGGGTAACGGCCTGATTCCTTCCCCCACTATATAAAGGGGGTGTTCTTCCCCCTTGGTCTTATCCATCCGTTGAGCTCTTGTTCTATCTCCATTGTTGACATTCTTAGAGCTTGATTACTCTCTATCCCTCCAATAATTCTTGCTTGTTCTTGAGGGAAAAGAGAGAGGAGATCTAGATCCACATCTCCACCAATCACTTTCTCCTCTATGTGAGGGGAACCCCTTGGATCTTGATCTTGGAGTTCTTTGTGAGCTCCTTGTTCTTCCTCTCATATTTCTCCATAGCTTTTGTTGTTGTGGAGGGATTTGAGTGTGAGGGACTTGACCACTTCGTGTGTTCTTGCCATTGCATTAGTTGCATCGGTTTGAGTTCTCCACGGTGATACGTGGAAGTGAGAAGTTGAGAAGCTTACTACCTTTGGTACTTAGTACCCTTGATATTGTTCTTCCTGGATGCTTTGGCGTCCTAGAAGCTTGGTGGTGTCTCGGAGCTCAATCGTTGTGGTGTGAAGCTCCGGGAAGTGTCAGGGTCTCCAATTAGGTTGTGGAGATTGCCCCGAGCAATTTGTACGGGTACCGGTAACCGCCCCTAAGGGTTGTCATGTGTACGGGTTCGGTGACCGCCCCCAAGGGTTGCCATTTGTACGGGTTCGATGACCGCCCTCAAGGGTCCCTTAGTGGAATCACGGCATCTTGCATTGTGCGAGGGCGTGAGGAGATTACAGTGGCCTTAGTGGCATCTTGGGGAGCATTGTGCCTCCACACCGCTCTAACGGAGATTAGCATCCGCAAGGGTGTGAACTTCGGGATACATCATCGTCTCCCCGTGCCTCGGTTATCTCTTACCCGAACCCTTTACTTATGCACTTTACTCTGTGATAGACATATTGTTTATTGTAATATATCTTGCTATCACTTAGTTGTTAATCTTGCTTAGCATAAGTTGTTGGTGCACATAGATGAGCCTAGTTGTTTGTAGGTTTTGTGCTTGACATATTAAACGTTAGTTTTATTCCGCATTTGTTCAAGCCTAAACCTTAACTATTTTAAAGCGCCTATTCACCCCCCCTCTAGGCGACATCCACGTCCTTTTCAACTTCGAGAGCATCAACTGTATGTGAAGTTCAGCAAATGTGAATTTTGGCTGAAGGAAGTCAGATTCCTCAGACATATTTTTCGGAAGACGGAATAGCAGTGGATCCTGCCAAGGTTGCAACAGTCACCGAATGGGTAGCACCGACTTCAGTTAAGGAGATCCGCAGTTTCCTCGGACTTGCCGGATATTACCGGAGGTTTATCGAAAATTTCTCGAAGATTACCATGCCCATGACAGAGTTGTTGAAGAAGGAGTCCAAGTATAATTGGACCGAGGAATGTGAAGCCAGTTTCCAAGAGTTGAAGAAACGTTTGGTTACAGCCCCAGTGCTGATATTGCCTAACATTCGAAAGGATTTCCAGGTTTATTGTGACGCTTCTCGTCAAGGACTCGGAGGAGTACTCATGCAATAAGGAAAAGTTGTAGCCTATGCATCAAGACAGCTCAGAACTGATGAGTTGAATTATGCCACACATGATTTGGAGCTCGCAGCCGTAGTGCATGCACTCAAGACCTGGAGACATTTCCTTATCAGAAATAGTTGTGATATTTACACTGATCACAAGAGCCTGAAATATATCTTCATGCAGAAGGAGTTGAACCTCAGATAGAGAAGATGGCTAGAATTGATCAAGGACTATGACATGAGATTGCATTATCATCCAGGAAAGGCAAATGTTGTAGCAGATGCTTTGAGCCGTAAGTGTTATGTGAACACACTCATAGCGGGAGGATTACCCCAGGAGTTAGCCGACGATCTCACAGAGCTCAAATTGGAGATAGTCCCAAGAGGATATGTGGCCATGCTGGAAATTCAGTCCACCTTGACCGGAAAAATCCGCGAGGCTCAGAAGACAGACAAGGAAATAGGTGAGATTAAGCAAAGAATGAAAGATGGGAAGGCTAAAGGTTTTCGTGAGGATGAACACGGAACTATATGGTTTGAGGACCGTATCTATGTGCCGAATGATCCTAAACTCAGGAAGTTGATACTTCATGAGGCCCATGATTTCCCTTACTCGATACATCCACGCAACACCAAGATGTATCTGGACTTGAAGGAAAGTTTCTGGTGGACAGGAATGAAGAAGGATATTGCCGAGTTTGTAGCAATATGCGATGTTTGTCAGCGAATAAAGGCCGAGCATCAGAAGCCAGCAGGATTACTTCAACCTTTGCCGATACCCGAGTGGAAATGGGAGAAGCTTGGTATGGACTTCATCACAGGATTACCCAGGACCCGTTCAGGTTATGATTCTATCTGGGTAGTGGTCGATCGTTTGACCAAGGTAGCTCACTTCATTCCGTGAAGACTACTTACACGAGTGCTAAGCTGGCCAAGATCTATGTGACCAGGATCGTATGTTTGCATGGAGTTCCAAGTAGTATCGTGTCAGATAGAGGAACCCAGTTTACGTCAAAGTTTTATCACCAACTACATGAAACCTTGGGAACGAGGTTGGAGTTCAGTACAGCTTTTCACCCAGAAACCGATGGACAGACCGAGAGAGTCAATCAGATTCTGGACGACATGTTGAGAGCTTCCGCACTAGACTGGTCTAGCTGTGACGACAATTTGCCTTATGCCGAGTTCTGATACAGCAACAGCTATCAGATCAGTCAGAAGATGGCCCCTTTCGAAGCTTTATAAGCAAGGAGGTGCCGAACACCATTGATGTGGGATGGTGTTGGTGACCGAAAACTTTTTGGTCCCGACCTCATCCGAGATTCCGAAGAGAAGGTCAAGCTGATTCGTGACCGACTAAAGATAGCTCAGTCCAGATAGAATATTTATGCCAACAGCATACGCAAGGAAGTAACATACGAAGTGGGAGAACGAGCATACCTTCGTGTGTCCCCACTTCGAGGAATCAAGAGGTTTGGTGTAAAAGGAAAGTTAGCACCCAGATTCATTGGCCCCTACAAAATTCTTGAACATAGAGGTGAAGTTGCTTACAAGCTGGAATTGTCGGAAGGATTGTCCAGAGTTCAAGATGTTTTTCATGTTTCCCAGTTGAAGAAATGCCATGCTGATATGACTGATATTCCGTTGAGAGACACAGTGCCCCTAGAGGCCATACAACTTGACAGTGATTTGACTTACCAGGAGAAACTCGTCAGGATTCTCGAGACTGCCAACAGAGTTACTCACAGCAAGATCATCAAGTTCTGCAAGGTTTTGTGGAGTCATCACACCGCGGATGAAGCCACGTGGGAATGAGAAGAAGATCTTCGTTGAGACCACCTGCACCTATTTGCTAGCCAACCCGAATTACGAGGGCGAGATTCATCGTAAAGTGGGTCAGTTTGTAACATCCCAAATTTCCTAATTTGGAATGTTTTACAATTGAAGCTAAGCATCTATGCATTTTGATTGTAATAAAGGTGACATTTGAATTTCGTTTGATTTTTGCTTTGCATTTTTATTTTTTCTTCACTCACGAAATACCGAAAATATTTTCCTCCCAAGCAAGAAAAAGAGAGGACGAACATGACCCTCCAAACCAGGGGTATCTCGTTGAAATATTTGAACCATAAAACCCAAGGTTTATTTGAAAAATATTTGCAAGAAGAAAATATACCAATTTAGGGATTTTCTAAAAAATATTTTTTCTGAAGTATTTATTTTGGCCGTGGAAAAATGTCCATCTTATTGGATTTATTTGTGTGATAATTTTGATATATAATACCCCTATATTCCGAGTATATCCTATTTCCTTTTAATCATTTATTTCCTGTTTTCAAAAAAAGGTATAAAATCTTTTTATTAGGAAATTACAGCTGGCCCATTAATGCAAATCAGATTTGGCCCATCCCCGTCACCCCTAACCTCGCGCCACCTTCCATCTTGGCCATGGCCGGCGCGAGAGGAAGGTTCCTCCCCCGATCTCCGGATTTCCTGCCTCCCGCGCTACCCCGACGCCGCCTCCCGCGCCCCCTCCGCCGGCCGCACCTACCCTGCCGCCTCTACAACACCTTGACCGCCCCACCTCGCTGCCTCACCTTGCGGGCCACCTCGCCGGAGAAGTTCTCCCTTCTCTGCCAGCAACGGTGAGGTCTCCCACTCTCTCTTTTTTCTTTTTTCTTTTTTTCACCGTTAGATCTAGAACGTAGGGAGTAGATTAGAAAAAAGGCTTACCCCTTCGGTTCTTTAAAAAGAACCGGCCGGCCTATTAAGTTATTGATTTAACCAAAACATTTTTCTTACATATCGGCCATTTGCTAGATTAGCTCTCGCAGCGCACAGTTTCAGCCAATCAGAGCATGCCACATCACCGTTTTCTTTTCTATTTTAAATCTGTAACAGAAATAGTTCTGTTTTTGTTTTCTTAATAACTTTTATTCTACATATTCAATTAATATGATTGTTTTTTCCATTATATCAGAAATTTTATGTAGTTTCCGAAAATATAAAATTTGACCATGTTTGATTTTATAAAATTTGAGTTAGAACATATTTGGTTTAAATCTTATTTTGTGAATACCGGGAGTTTAATTATAGTTTTTTAATTGATTCTTTTTTCTACTGATCACTAGTTATCTTATTTATCAGTGTGTTCAGTTTCAGAACTTTTAAGATATTTTATCTTGGGGTTTTCAACAAAACAGATTCTGTTTTGGTTGACGAAAGACAATTTTTTCCTCTCAGATGTTATAGCTATTTTTTTGTTGCTTTTATTTTGGTTACTTGTCATTGTGGTGCTTATTGTGTGAATTTGTTTGTGTTGATAGATCACCCGGAGTGCAAAGCTTGTTATCTAGAAGCGTTCGATTTCGACAGTCGTCAACAAGGCAAGTCACGTTGATCATATTTTCCTATGTTTTATATGCATTGTAGATCAACCTTTCGTGACCTATTGCATGCAAAGTACGAACTCGAAAAATTGGTTCTTGATGTAGTATCATTTGGTAGGCACCAATCACCGTTGTTACTTGGCCCGGGACGATACTTGTTATTTTGCTATGCTTAAGTAGACGGGGTTTTGGTTCAGAGTCTATCACAAGTGTTGTGTGAAAATTTTAATAATGAAGTCCGGATATGTCAAGACTTTTCGAGACCTCGTGATGCAATATACCTCTGGGTGAAGTACGGTTTTGATGGCCCCCCTGGGATAAACCAGCGGAGGACCCGTGATGCATGGAGAAGCGCCATGACATCTTGTGGAAAGCTTCACCCAGGCACGAAGAGATGGATGGATGCTTCAAGAACCAAGGCTTACCTGCACAACCACAAGTCATTATGGGCTCTGGCTTGGTTGGACAACGCGGCGACTGTGGACGGGCGGCGCTACGGGAAGTAGAAGAACGACAGGGTTGGATGGGCACCGACCCAGGCTCAAAGGAACCCGTTGAAAGACCATGTTTTGATCATCCGGTCCTCAAACACCCTGTAGTGTGAGGACATTCAACGAAGGCGATCAAATCTTGTGGGGAGCGTGTGCAAAACTCTGCAGAGTACCCAAACCTAATCGATTAGCCGTGTCCACGATCATGGACGACTTGAGCCGAAGGAACTGAAACTATCTGGAATTCTCAACATAGTTAATAATGATTTGGGTATTATTGACAACTTGGGTACGAGAATTGGTTGGTGGAACCATCTCGTTAACAACCAACAATGTAGTAATATTTTGCTTTTATCCCTCTCTTGTTGTAGGAGAAAACTTTGCTTTACGCTAAAAACTTACAAGCCCTTCCTGCCAAATATGCATGTAGTATAGATGATACTTTTCACCTCTCTCTTTTGTGACTTGCCGGCATATTCAATATGCTGACCTACACGGCTGCAACATGTCATGTTGCAGAGTACTTTTCCGACCAGGAGCGAGGTCACGATCTACGCTTGGTGATATGCCCTGGAGTCAGATGGACTCTACTACATTTGAACCTTCCGCTAGTCTTCGTTTAGTTATCTCATGAGTTTGGCCTTCAGCCTCTTTATTGTAATCTTTATTCTAATAAAGTACTCGATATGAGATCCGATTAATAAAGTTGTGTGATTGAACTCTCGACAAATACATTGATGTACTGTGTGTGTACCAACATGATCTTGGGATGGTACAGAAACACGAGAGACTTGGCCGTTTCAGGTCGGGTCGCTACACCTTGAAAGAGAGAAACACATATCTACAATTCGCTCTAAATTTGGATCCATGACCCTAAAGAGATTAAGCATGCGAATTACCGACACATCAAAATTTGTGCCATCGAAACTAAGAATGTCAGAGAATCCTAATCCCCTAGTCGACATCCTTACTCTCTAGGTGGTTAAACCTGATAATGAGAGAGTTGACTCCGATACCAATTGGAAGAACATGGATGTAGCCTAGAGGGGGAGGGGGTGAATAGGTGCTTTAAAATAATTACGGTTTAGGCTTGAACAAATGCGGAACAAAACTAATGTTTAATTTGTAAAGAACAAAACCTAAAACAACTAGGCTCACCTATGTGCACCGGTAACTTATGCTAAGGAAGATAAACAACTAAGTGATAGCAAGATACACAACAAGAAACAATACGTCTATCACAAAGTAAAGTGTAGAAGTAAAGAGCTCGGGTGATAGATAACCAAGGCACGTAGAGACGACAACGTATCCCTAACTTCACACCCTTGTGGATGCTAATCTCCGTTTGGAGCGGTGTGGAGGCACAATGCTCCCCAAGATGCCACTAAGGCCACCGTAATCTCCTCACACCCTCGCACAATGCGAGATGTCGTGATTCCACTAAGGGACCTTTAAGGGCGGTCAACGAACCCATACGAACAAGGTTGGGGCAATCTTCACAACTTAATTGGAGGCTCTCAACAACACCACGAAACTCCACCACAATGGCTTATGGCTTCGAGGTGACCACAAATGCTCGGGGAAATCTCCACAACTTAATTGGAGGCCCTGACGCTTGCCCCGAGATTTAGACCACAATGATTGAGCTCCGAGGAACCACCAAGCTTCTAGAATGCTAAAGCATCCACGAAGAACAATCTATAGGGTACCAAGTACCAAAGGGTAATAAGCTTATCAAACTTCACTTCCACGTATCACCGTGGAGAAGTCAAACCTATGCACCAAATGCAATGGCAAGGGCACACGGATTTCCCAAATCCTACCACAACAACTAATGCTATGGTGGAAAATGAGAGGAAGAACTAACAAGAACACCAAGAACTCCAAGAACTAGATCCAAGGGGTTCCCCTCAGTTAGAGGAGAAAGTGATTGGTGGAAATGTGATCTAGATCTCCTCTCTCTTTTCCCTCAAAAAGGAGCAAGAATCATTGGAGGGATTGAGAGTTAGCAAGCTCGAAGAAGGTCAAAGTGGGGGATGAACACGAGCTCAACGGATAACAATCATTGGGGAAGAAGACCCCCTTTAAATAGTGGGGGAAGAACCCAACCATCAACCCCACTTAGAGCCCGAGCAAAGCGGTACTACCGCTGCTCGGTGCGGTACTACCGCTGCCCAGTGATGTACTACCGCACGCACGGTAGTGGCAGAGGGAGGAACTACTACATGGGGAAGCGAGCGATAGAACCGCTGGAGCGGTACTACCGCACGCCCTTATGGTACTACCGCAGGGTAGTATCCAACTGTCACAAGAGGTACACGGAAGTAAAAAATTACTTTCGTGTATACCTCCGCTGAGGCTATGGCTGGGCAAAAATCCTGCATGGTAGTACTGGAGACAGTTTTGCGGTACTACCGCCTGAGGGCGGTAGTAAAAAACTATTACCGCTCTTTACAAGTTAAATCAAGACTAAGACAAAGATGACAAGTACTATCGAAACAACAAAATGTTATAGCAAGAAGAGGTAGTAGAAAAATGCCAATGATATAGACATGTGAAATCTCTATATGAAGAACTGGCAAAAACTCCAACATCGAAAACATCATAGAAGATGCACATGAACTCCGTATTCGATGAACTTGAGCTTATCATATAGATAACCATAA
The DNA here is from genome assembly GCF_904849725.1 of Hordeum vulgare subsp. vulgare. NCBI lineage: Eukaryota > Viridiplantae > Streptophyta > Magnoliopsida > Poales > Poaceae > Hordeum > Hordeum vulgare. The sequence continues at coordinate 171,580,238 of NC_058521.1, forward strand.
GCTCTAATACTCACAAAGAGAAACACCAAACAAGAACCAAGAAATATGATGCAAGGATGCAAATGATTTGAGCTCTCAACGAATGGTACGATCAAGCTACTCACTTGAGAGCCCCCATTGATAGTTCGAAAATCTATCTTAAAATAGAAAAACCTATCAAGGGAAATACTATACCTTGCACCTAGTCCTCTTGAGCTAGATTACGATGATATTGGCTTCCTCAAGATGGACCACCTTTCTTGATTGCATTGGTTTGATGAAGACTAGTTGATTGCTCCCCCATACTCACTATGGGTGATCCACTCTTCAAAACATCTTCACAATTCCATTGCCAGCATAATGGACGACAAGCTTCAAGCATGATATCTTCGTGATGCTCCACTTGAACTTGCGCACCGCAATCTGGATGATGATCACCACTTGATGTGATCATTCGTAGGTTGAATGGGATCTTCCTCTTCACGCAAACCCATGGAAACACACTTAACCCCACATAGAACTCTCATGAAGACCATGGTTTAGTATACAAAAGCGTTATGGACAGCTTACCATACCATGGGATCACTTGATCCCTCTCGATACATATTGTACACTTTGTGTGTTGATCATCTTGATTTACTCTTCGCTTAGTCACTTGATCAACCTTGTGTCTTACGAAAACCAGTGGAAACACACCTAACCCCACATAGAACTCTCACGAAGGCCATGGTTAGTACACAAAAGAGTAATGGACAATGCTTGCCATACCATGGGATTAATTGATCCCTCTAGGTACATCTTGTACGCTTTGTGTGCTGATCGACTTGATTTACTGTTTGTGTTAGTCCTGATCAACCTTGTGTCTTTATGACCAATCTTTCTATAAGACGTTGAATAACGCCTTGGTCATCATATACACTCCTTGAAACCAACAGATGGACTTCAAGAAGTGCCTATGGACAAATCCTTCGAATATAACTCAATGCAACCATTAGTCCATAGGGATTGTCATCAATTACCAAAACCATATACGGAGAAATATGCTCTAACAATCTCCCCCATTTTGTAATTAATGACAATCACTACAAGAGAGTTTATATGAGGAAATATGCTTAACCAAGTGCACACATACAAAGCAATAATGCATGCGTACAAGATGTAAATACTTAACCAATAAAAGCAAAACCCTCTAAGCATCACCAAACTAAACTCTATAAACTTATCCCCCATTGGCATTGATTGCCAAAATGGACAAGAAGTTTAGAAAGCTAATATAGTAGATGGTCCTCCAAAAAGTGTGGACTTCTCAACAAATTAGAGAAAAGAAATACACAATTACAATGATAAACGTTGGAGGAAAATGAACTACATCAAGGACCCAAAGATTGCAAGAAGAATGTATGTCATAAAGACATACAAAAGAGAGAAGCAAGCAATCAAAAGATACCAATAGGAACAAGGAATCATAAGGTCCTTCAAACCACATGAATAAAAGATATTAAGATAAGGGCAAAGGAGTGTTTTATCAAAACTAGAGAAGCTCCCCATGATTTGTGCACTAATAAGAATTTTTTGTATTTGATACAAGTGCATAAAATAGGATCGTTGATCCCCCAAAATTAATAAAAACACCCAACAGGTGCAAGAAAATAGATGAGACAATAATCATATCACTTGCAAAAAACATATGGTTGAGCAACATGTAAAAGAGGAAACTTAAGACTAGGCTCAACCAAATTGATGTGTGTGAGTCATGGCAAGGTGATACGTCCCAAACATATCTATAATTTCTGCTTGTTCCATGATCTTTTGGGTGACATTGTTATATGCTTTGCTACACTTTTATATCATTTTACACATATTTGGACTAACCTACTAACTCAGTGCACCCAGGGCCAGTTGTTGTCTGCTGATGTCAATTTTGCAGGGGCTTTTACCCAATTTTACGAAGCCCGAAAAAATATGTAAAAAATCAGCAAAACAGAAGCTTCCGGATCACCGAAGGAGGGCCAGAGGGGGGCCAGGGGCCTCCCAGGCGGCCTGCTGGCGCGGCCAGGCCCTAGGTCGCGTCAGGAGGTCGCCTAGGTGGGTCCCACATCCTCCGATGCCCTCCTTTGGCCTATATTTAGAGTACCAAGAGGAAACCCTTGTAGACTTTCTGGAATCACGAATTGCTCCATCGTTCCGCCGCCGCAACACTTCCAATATCGGGAACGTCAGGAGACCTCTTCCCGGCACCCTGCTGGATGCAGGATTGACCTCCGGGAGCTTCTCCACTGCCATGGACGCTTCCCGGACGTGCCATGAGTAGTCCTCCTTGGACCATGAGTCCATGACCAGTAGCTATGTGATGTCTTATCTCCAATCTAGTGCTTCAATGGTAAGTCCTTGTGAGCTGTCCTACATGATCAAGGCATCTATGTAATTCCCTTGCTATTGTTATGCTCGGTTTGTTGGGATTCGATGGATTATGAGATTATGTTCAGATTGTTATGAGTTATATATTTGATTATCCTTTTATATTATGTTCCTTAGTGATTCATGCATGTTTCTCCGTTGCTTTTTATTGCTTTGGCCAAGTAGTCGATTGTAACTCCAAGAGGGAACGTTATGCATGATTGTGGGTTCGGGCCCCTCGATGTCTAGCTTGAGTGATAGAAACATGAGACTAGGGGATGTGCTTGTTGCCACCAGGGAGAAAACAACGATGCTTGTGACCACGGTTGCAAGGATTGTTTACCTTACGCATAGTTCGTTAATGTAGTTGTCCGTTGCTTTGAGTTTACACTTCGGATGGGGCTCACAACTTATTACCGGAGAGATGTTCTGGATAGATATCTCAAGGTGGATGATTAGTAAGTAGATGGTGATGAATAAACGGTCTACTTGTCTTGACGTACTGCCCATTACTATTAAACCTCTAACTATCAAGTAGCATAATTAGCATTGCAGTGCGATCATAATTCTGTCAATTTCCCAACTATGATTTGTTTACCCTAGCATAGTTGTTTATCGTCTTTTAGGAGAGAGACATCACTAGTGAAAATCATGTGACTCCGGTCCATATCACCATCATTGTTTACACCTCCATCATTTACCGCTTTCATTTACTTTTCCGTTGCAATCACTATTACCTTCCCGCTTGTGTTTTGATCATTTGCAAACTACAAGGCCGGAGAGATTGACAACCTCTTTGTACTCCTTGGGAGCAAAGTTATTTGTTGTGTGTGCAGGTCCACGTCTTCTGCTAGTGCCAGGGTGGAACACACCTACTTGTTGAGCCTAGGAGTCCTCCTGGTTCGATAAACCTTACAGTCTTCGTGTAAGGGAAATTTGTTGCTGACTACATCTCCACCTTCCACTTGGGGTATCCAACGAGGGGCGAGAAGTAAATACATCATCTCATCATCACAATGCACTTGAGAATACTAAGATAAGGATGAGTATTACGCATCAACATAGTCTTGAATAAATGAGAAACAAATTGCAAGACATATCTGTCCCACAAACACACTACTAGCAAATGGGTTCACAAGCTTACAAATAAACAAATTGAGAACCACGCTTGTGGCAACCCATGGTGAAGAAGGATGTACACACGAAATGGTTACAAGAAGGAACAAACAAGATATCCAAAAGGAAGTCATAAATATACCAATAAGATCTTTGCTTGAAAGCATATCACATGGCCTAATATTTTCTTATTGTATAATATGAACTTCCAACTTATGAACATCAAATACATCCCAAATAGCAATAAGACATCATCGTTCGGATGTTTTGAGAAAGGAAACAAGTACCACAAGAACAAATCAAAAAGTTCATGCCATGATGCAACCTACAAAAGGTTGAATGCAAGAAATGTATGCATAAAGTAGATACTTGTTACCGAGATAGCATTGGATTGATGTAGTAGATAATGGTTCATCGATCATCCTATCTTAGTCCAATAAGTCCATGGTGTCAACACCTTCCTTGTAGGTGAGCCGAGCATCCAATGCATATTCCATTGTTCCTAGAACAGCAACACAAACAAAATGGTGCCCAAACTCCACATAAATATGTGCATATAGGTATGAATTTGAATTTCATGCACAATTTAGCCAATTTATGACAAGGTGGAGTTTCCCCTATATATTGGATCCAAGAAGGAGAGCATGCTGAGAAACTACATATAGTAAATATGCATGCTCAAGGCTTTCAAGAATCAAATCAACACATCGTTGATAAGACAGCAAAAGACAATATATCAAGTGATAATAAGATACCAAATGAAAAACTATGACTTGAGGGATATCAATTAAAATATACATCAAGAAATGAGATATCTGTAGACACATACCATGCCAGACAAAAGGAAACAAGAGAGCAATTGAAGGAAAACAAACACGAGGTATCTAGTTTCCAAAAGAGAGTTGGGTTCCAAAAAAACCAAATCCTCGACAAATGTTCATGATGGCACAAAGCATCATAAAGAGCAAGACTTGCCTCCCATCAACACACACTTTATTGTTATCAAAAGATTTTGTGATAGACATATAAAGGGAGTGTTCTAAAGAAAATAGGAGAGCTCCCCCAAGGGATGTGCCTTATATAGAATTTGCATTTGAATACAAAATGCAGAAGATTGTGTTATCACTTTCTCTATATCTGTAGAAACTCTAGACATGTTCAAGCCAATCCACAAGAGGCAAGGAAGAAAAACGATACATAAAATCGAATGTAAAGATGATGAGCAATTTCTACCACATGAAGGGAATACCAATTGTCAAAGAACAAGAAGTATTTGGAAACAATTCCCATTGGTATATTGCAAAAATATCCAGCATCATCTTTACTCCTAAAACGCAACAGATGACATTTGTAGAGCTAACATGCCACCTAGGAACAAGATAATTTACCATATCAACACTAAGTGGCCATACCTCAAATATACGCATTTTCTAGGATTGTAATATGCACATAGCATATTACTCCCCCATAATGTCATAACCCAACATTTATTGACAAGTGGTAAATGAAAACCAAGAAGACATAATTAATGGATCATTTTAGAATTTGAATTTCTCATGAGTAGGACGTACCACATAGAGACAAGATAAACTTGTAATATCAATACTAACTGATATTACTCATGTATACACATTTATAGGATTGTGAGGTGCGCAGAGCACATCACTCCCCCACAATGGGATAATCCATTAATCTCTAAAAAGAGCCAACAAATATACAAATAAGATGCAAAGAGGCTCCATACAAGACTCACATGTACATGATGTGCACACCAATATACACATACTCGATTACTCAAAATAAGCAAGTTCACTACAAGAAATATGATTGTTTATGACAAAAAATATTGATGGCGATTTAATTGGTCATAGATCAATGACAAAATTTCAGAATTTGGTCAGGGCAAGCGTTGTAGGGCCCAAACTCTATAGTATTATGACAATTTGGGTCCATAAGGTCATAATTTCTTTACCCACAATGGACATTGACATGTCTAGCACTATTCATGATGTTAATTCCTATGTGTCAATTTTTTCCTACGTGTCAATTTTGCTATGTGTCAACCACAATTGCGGGTGGGACGAGCCTATCATTCAAACCTAATAATCTAGAAAATCGATGGACCCATTATAAGATTTGGGTCTCGAAGGCTTTGTTGTGGGACCCATGTGCCCTATGGACTTACTTACCGAGCTAACCTGTGGAACCAACACCATGTCAAGTGTGTTGACATGTGGGACCCACGTGGGAGACCCATGGCCTAATAAGAAAATAAGGATGATGAATGACCTCGGAATATGGAAGGGGGACTGTCTAAACGATAAATTTCAAGGTAAGGATTGAAAATTAGTTTTTAGCATGTATGTATGCAAGACATATTAGATAAATTCCAAATGAATTATGAAAAGGCCAAGATTACTCGCTTTGATGAATAAAAGAAGAAAATAAAATAGGCGTGCACAAGCTAATTTCATAATTTTTAAAATGTTTTTAGATTTTAGAAAAATAAAAGACACTAAGATGTATCGAGATGTTTAAATGATACCAAGAAATGATTCAAATTAGTTATATATTATCCAGATATGAGATAAAAGTTATATACTGAACTATGATTTTTTTTGTTTCTTCACATGATTTGTGATAGATGTACTTCAAAATTTAATTATATCTAAATAAAATCATTTAATGTCATATATATCGTAGTATGTTCTATGATTTTTTTTAAATAGTATCGATGAAATATTTTTTTCAAAGGTACTAAGGAATGTACCTTACCTTGGTGTTTGCGAAAATAAAGAACACATTATATTACAGAACAAGATTTAATATGAAGATGTATTCGTTAATTCTAATATTTATACATGATAAGATGGAAAACATAACATGCAAATTATTACAGTACACAAAAACATGGGCCCATTATCAGCCAAATTGAAAAACCCGGCTTCTCTTGAACAAAACCAGAAAATGTAGCATGCGATGGCCAAAATTTCAGAGAAAGAGGGCGGCATCGCGAAATTTTCCCCACCTGGATAAGCCTAAGTCCTCCACAGCGCTGCCACTCTCCCTGTTGTCTCTCATATCCAATCGAGTCCCACCACCGCTATCCTCTCCCATCGTTGTATCAAAGCTCCTAGCCATCGCTGCCACTAGGTTATCCCCATCCTTCCTTTGTGCATCTGAGATGAGCGGTTGCCGGTGCTCGCGCCGTAGGAGAGGAAGTCGTCCCGTCACCGGCTCGTGCCACTGTGCGTGACGTCTCCTCCTTGGCACTTGGTATCTACTGGATATGTCTTGATTCCTGCGATGACGTGTATTCCAGCACTCCTCTCGCCCCAGTACGCCTGCGGAACCCTGCCCAGGCGACGGGTCACCTGCTGGACATCTTCGATCTTTGGCGCCACCAAGCAGTATTGATCCTTGGCAAGGTAGGCTTCATTTTAAGCAATCCTGAAGCTGGGAATATGGATTGATCTGTGCAACTGTGATGGATTTTGAATCAAATTTTAGATCATTCCTTTGATTTGGATGCGTGTTTGTAGGTGTATCAACAATCCATTGGAGCTGTGTGCAACTTGGACTGTCCGAGATGGAATTTCTTGGTGCAGGTGCTTAATGATTCTGATGACGCTGCGACTTAAGCTCTCATCAGAGAGGAGGTTGAGAAATGGCAACGGGAGGGTGTCCAGATATTGTACTGACACCGGGTGATCCGTGATGGCTACAAGGCTGGAAATCTCAAGTCTGCCATGAACTGCAGCTACGTGAAAGATTCTGAATTTGTTGTTATCTTTGATGCCGATTTCCATACACAAGAAGATTTTCTAAAGCGAATTGTGCCTCATTTGAAGGTGACCACGCCTCTTGCAGCTCCGTCTGTTCCATCCTCACTGTCGTCATTTTCTTTCTGTTCAACATCGTTCAGTCTGTTTATTTTATTTCTGAACGCTGTCGATTGATGAAGGTGTTTGTCACTTCTAAATATTTGTATGAATATTCCAAATCTGCTGCTAAGTATGAACTAAAATCTGTTGTTCTGAAGGTGCCAGCGTTGGTGAAGGAATTTGTCAATGCTAGACTTTGTAGTAAGCCAGATTTGCTGCTATGTAGTTCTCAACCAAACAAGATTGATGTTCCTGCCATTTACTTAACTCTGTCACCCGTTTTCAGCTAGCGTACAGACAAACAAATTCTAGGCATGCATGAGTAGTGCAATTACTCGTGCGAGAGTGCATCTTACCATATATGGACCAAGTCTTGCTTTGTTTAAGTAAACCTGAACATGCATGGTAAGAATAAAATCCTGATCTATTACAGTGAAAGCAAGTCGATACTCCCATCACCGAGAACAAGCTTGTTCTAGTTGATATTATTCTATATGAACCCGAGTCAGTTTTCCTGTGTTTTACTTTTCATAAATTCTCCCTTCCGAAAGCCCTATATGGATCAATCCTATGAAAACTTAGTTCCTACAGTTTTCCCATATAATTTCTCCATTCAAAACAGACCCTAAGTAGCTCTATTGAAGAAGTGACTATGTACTAATGTACTTTTCCGTGGCCTAATTTTATTTCCTGGATGCCATATAGGGTAGTATGGTCAAAGGTTGTTCTCATCTATATTGATGTTGTTGCTTATCGAGTTCAGTGGATGTGAGTGCTACTCCTTAAGATTTGATGTCCGGTGTCCTCCAAATATAGTAGGTGGTACAATGGTGTGCGCCATAGATCTCTTTCCATAGTTTTTGGTTATATGTATCCCATTTTATGTTAGCCTACCCCAACTTGTTTGGGACTAAAAACTTTGTTGTTGTTGTATCTCCATTTATGTAGTATATCCACTGTTTTGTAATATTTCACCAAAAATTCCTTAGTTGTTTGTATAATGGTGTCCTAAATAATTTGGTTAAATATACAAGCATTGACTAGACATATTATGTTTTACAAGGTAGCATGGTTTGAGCATTCCTCATTATTTTCATGCTTCCAGTATTTCCTACCCCATTTATATGTTCTGTTCATTGGCATCTCCTATAGATAGCAGTAAGCTACAAGTGTCATCACCATAATATAACTTGATATTAGTTGTCTTATAACCTCTTATTCCTTGCAGGTGTAAGGAGATGATTGTGTGGAGTATCTCATGGGATAATATAAGAGACACCAGTAGATAAAAACATGCAAACACAAAAGGTTTTCACCTCTCAACCGTTTTCTGTTATTTGTCAAGTATATGTTAATTATTTTGGCCCACATTACAAATTTGGATGTGTAAATACGATGCCTTAGCTTATAGGTTGCTACATGTGGATATATTTTATCTTGTTGAATTCTAGCAGACATGCCTTTTTAAGATGATCTTTTTATGTTTAAGCATTCCAGCCGCTTGATCGATGAGAGTAATTTCTTCAGTGGAAAGTACGGTAATAAACATGAGAAAACCAGTATATATGCAACACATGTGGTTAAAGTTGCCATTAACTGTCTTAATGGTTCTTTACCCACTGTGTTGAATCGGTGTGCTGTGTGCATAAGTATATATTCGGTATTACTAGTTGTGAATAAATATATTTTATATAGTTTGTATTGCTGGGTCTGCATAAGGATATATATAGTATTGCATGGAGTATCTCATGGGAAGTTTCATTGTGTTATTTGATCATTATTCGATCTCCCTTGTTTCTTTAGATAAAAATGCAAGCTGTGCGACCTTCTTGACCTTCCTAAATATACATACACTCCATCTTTGCAAACAACTCTATTTAAAAATATCCATCAGAACACAACATCATTTTGTCTAGCAAGATGCTCGTATCCAGTTGGATCCCTGGGTGAGCATAAAGCTAAAAGAATATATCAAACTAAACAAAACTATTGTTTTTGCTCATAAGAAGCATAACTAAGTAAACTAAAGAAAAAATGTAATGGTCCAAAAGGACTTATCTACTTTCAACTAAACTTAGAAGAGGTTCTCAAGTTCACTGTCCAAAAAAAATTAATTGGGCAAACTTACTACAGATTATTCACAATTTCTCCATTGTTAGCAGCAAGTGCTTAACTAGAATTTCTAGAAGTGGTTATGAGCTAAAATTACAATCGTTAATTCGTTTATCTGTATATTGCCTGATATGTTGGTCTGCTTTCTGAGCCTTACCATCATTTTATTCTTGCAGGCGGCAATGGCAGGAGTGGCATGTTGTGCAATGGAAGATGATGAGAACAAACTTGTGCTTCTCATCCAATATTTGTATAACTCTCTTGATGTGCGTTAGTGCACTTGTTGGGTATTCGGTGCACATGCAATTGTAGAAGTATTCTGTTGTGCAAAGGAAGAGGATGAGAAGAAACTTGTGCAAAGGAAGAGGATGAGAAGAAACTTGTGCTTCTCATCCATTTTTTCTGTGCACTTGCACTTGTAGAAGTATTTTGTTGTGTACTTGTAAAATTATTTTGATGTCCACTTTTTATGCCTTGAAACTTGATGTGTAGAGGAGTCCGTGGATGATGTATTGTATTTCATTTGATTTTATTTCATTTGATGTGCTAGTGAAATGAAATATACAATTTATTTGTAATCTTTTATTCTATTGTACTTGTTTTTAATGGGCCTATCCTGAGATATGCGTGCTTTTGGAAAAATAACACACCAACCCAAACAAATTAGACATTTTCAACAATAAAATACGTATTGGGCTAGGCCCATGTAGGCTAGATTGGTGGACTGGGCTTTGAAATTTATGATGATTCCATTTGGTCACTAGCAATGCCATGTTAGCTTGGCCACGTCAGATCCTACGTGGCTCACACAAATGGGTAATGACCAAACCTAAATTTTGGTTAATAGATATCTATGACCAAAATTTCGGAAAGGTCAAGTTTGTTCATTCTTGACGGCCAACTGTTGACCTTGTAAATTTTGTCAAAAAAGGTCAATAAATGACAACAATGACGAATCAACGACCAATATAGGGAGTCATAATTGACCATATTTCTTGTAGTGGTTGGAAGCACAACATATACAAACACATGCAAGGTACAAAACCACAACATGCAAAGGGGCAAGTAACTAACAATGTAAAAAATTGAAGTACAAGTTACCGTAAGGAGGCACATTGGATATAAGATAGAAACTCCATAATCCAAATGACCTGGCTTGAGATAATATGAATTATGAAGGTCCCTTAATTCTTCAAGATGAAGCCTAGTCTCCTATGTCCTCCACCATCACCTATTGATCAAGTTTGAGCTTGTTGGTCCCCAACCACGTTGGGTCCTAAGAGGTTAGTCACAATAGGCTTGGCAACCCAAATGGTAGTTTTCTTGACACCACTTTGAGTACCAACAAACTTGGGAAACACATTGCCAACCTTATCATTCCCAAGATAATAGATATCATCAATAATTATTGGGTTGGATAAGCTACCTCTCGTGCAAGAAGAAGCTAAGTGACCCTTCTCACAACATAAGTAACAAGTTGAGGAGTGTTGGCTTGGGTGTTCTTGGGAAGAGGCCTTTATTCAACTTGTAGTTGAGTACGTGATTGAAATTGTGGCCGCTTCCCTTGTTGCTCGTGACTCTCGGGCTTCGTCTATAATGGGAAAGATCTAACATGGTGCCCTTCAAATTTGCACTTGAAGAAAATAATCTTGGACGAATTCTTGACTTGTTCTTGCCCTTCTTCTTGAAGCTTTTGGACTTGTTCTTCTTGTTAGATCTGAAGACAAGTTCACCATTTTCAATTGGGGATTTTTTCCCACCCAAGACATTATTGAGTGTGGACATCCCTTCTTGACTCTTTTCCAAGTCTTTCTTCAACAAAGTAACTTGGGCCTTGAGCTCTTCGATTTCCTCTACATAGTTAGTATCAAGACAAGTACTAGAGGAAGTATAAGCTTCATTGTTAGAGCAACAAGGCAAGAAAAGTAATTCATCACAAGATGTAGCAACATTATGAGTTGATGAATTATGAGGACTAGCACATGGCAATATGGCAACTTTAGCACATTATGGAATACTAGAAGATCCACATGAGAGCTTGTCAGAATTTCATGACTTTCTTGCAATTTCCCATAATTTCTAGATAGCAACTCAAGTTGAACCCTCAGCTCAACATTCTTGTTTAAAATCGATGATTCACAAGAAATATAGTTAGTAGCACAAGCATCGTCATTAACAACAAGAGGACAAGGCAACCTGGCAGGCTCTTTATCATATGAAGCTTCAAGTTGAGCGTGAGACTCGGTGAGTTCGATGAGTGAACTCTTAACAGCCCTTGAGCCATTTCCGAGGTGCTCATTGTCCTCAAGAAGTTCAGCATATGCAACTTCAAGCTTATCATTTTTAGTTCTAAAATCATTAGCCACCTCGAGAGCTCTATCATGGGATTCCTTTAATCTAGATAATTCTAGAGCAAAGGTATCCTCAAAAGATTCCTTGGTGGTTTGTTCATTTTCAAGAGCTTGATATAGCTCCGCGATAACATAAGCGCAATCATGCCCATGACCTTCCATTGTCTCAATGGTGGCCTCATGCTCCTCGAGATAAGCTTCCAGCTCCTCAATGTATTTCTTGCCCTAAATGGAAATAGACAAGATTTCCATGAAGTTGGATCAGGCAAGTTTATTCTTATAAAGAGATTTCAAAATCATTTCACCCTTAAATTTTAAGGATGCAATATTATCACTCTCTTCATCATTATCCTCATCCTCATTATCATGAACATCATGATCATGAGATACCCTGGGATTCAAAGTAGGAGATACCTTTCAAGCCTTAGCCATAAGGCAAAAGTGAGAAACAATAGATGATGATATAGGATCCCTTAAAGCATAATTCAAGGCCACATCTTGTTCCGTGGAGTGATGGATTTACTCTGCATTGTTAGCACAACAACTCGAGGAAATAGATGCATTTTTATCATGGCAACAAGATATAGAAAGTATATCATCATGAGATTTAGTCAAGCAGTTTTTACATGATAAGCAAGGACTATCAACACAAGCATGTAAAACATCTAGAGTGCTCAAAGTGTTAACGCCCAAAGACTAAGAATTGCAATACTATAGTGATGAAGGATCATCAACAATAGGCCCACTATCATCATTGCAATGATCAATACTACTCACCATATCATTACTTTGTGGAATTCACATGTAGGTCAAGTAGATATACTTGAGAAGAGCACACGACCGTAGGTGGAGGGAGAACAATCATTCCCACAAATCTTGGACACACCATATTTATCTTGAAGCTTTGTCCGTAGCTCATGAGCATCCCGGAATGTCATGAGTTGAAATATAATTACATTGCTCAAAGCATCAAAAAGCACATTAGAAGCTTGAGCATTGAGATAAAAGTTTTTCTCATCCTCTAAAGATATATTTTGAGAGTCCTTTGGAGGAGAAAAACACATGTCTACAATTCGCTGTAAATTTGGGTCCATGACCTTAAAGGGATTAAGCATGCGAATTACCCGAACATCAAAATTTGTGCCAACGAAACTAAGAGTGTCTGAGAATCCTAATCGCCTAGTCGACATCCTTACTCTCTAGGTGGTTAAACCTAATAATGAGAGAGCTGGCTCTAATACCAATTCGAGGGATGTTGAGGTCGCCTAGAGGGGGGATCAATAGGTGCTTTAAAATAATTACGGTTTAGTCCTGGAAAATACGGAATAAAACTAACATTTAATTTGTCAAGCACAAAACCTAAAACAACTTGGTCACATATGTGCACCAACAACTTATGCTAAGCAAGATAAACAACTAAGTGATAGCAAGATATACAACAAGAAACAATATGCCTATCACAAAGTAAAGTGCATAAGTAAAGAGCTCGGGTGAGAGATAACCAAGGCACGCGGAGACGATGATGTATCCCGAAGTTCACACGCTTGCGGATGCTAATATCTGTTTGGAGCGGTGTGGAGGCACAATGCTCCCCAAGATGCCACTAAGGCCATCGTAATCTCCTCACGCCCTCGCAAATGCAAGATACCGTGATTACACTAAAGGACCCTTAAGGGCGGTCAATGAACACATACAAACAAGGTTGGGTAAATCTCCAGAACTTAATTGGAGGATCCAACAACACCACGAAGCTTCACCACAATGGCATATGGCTTCGAGGTGACCACAAATTCTTGAGGCAATCTCCACAACTTAATTGGAGACCCCGATGCTTGCCCGGAGCTTTACACCACAATAATTGAGCTCCAAGGCACCACCAAGCTTCAAGGACACCAAAGCATCCACGAAGAACAATCTCTAGGGTACCAAGTACCAACGGGTAATAAGCTTTTCAAATTGCACTTCCACGTATCACCGTGAAGAACTCAAACCTATGCACCAAATGCAATGGCAAGGCCACACAGAGTGCCCTAGTCCTTCAGCCCCAAATCCCACCACAACAACTAATGATATGGTGGAAAATCAGAGGAAGAACAAAAAAGAACACCAAGAACTCCAAGAACTAGATCCAAGGGATTCCCCTCACTTAGAGGAGAATGTGATTGGTGGAAATGTGGATAGAGATCTCCTCTCTATTTTCCGTCAAAAAGAAGCATGAATCATTGGAGGGATTGAGAGTTAACAAGCTCAAAGAAGGTTAACAATGGGGGAAGAAGACGAGCTTAACGGATAAGAACTATTGGGGAAGAAGAACCCGTGTATATAGTGGGGGAAAGAATCCAACCATTACGCCCACTTATAGCCTGAGAAAAGAGGTATTACCGCTGACCAGTGCGGTACTACTGCACACACGATAGTGGCAGAGGGAGGAACTACTACATGGGGGCAACGAGCGTTAGAACCGTTGGAGAGGTACTACCGCACACCCTTACGGTACTAGCATAGGGTCGTATCCAACTACCACAGGAGGTACACAGAAGTTAAAAATTACTTCTGTGCCTACCTCCGCTGAGGCTACAGTTGTGCAAAAATCCGGCACGGTAGTACGTACACGGTTTTGCGGTACTACTGCCTGAGGGCAGTAGTAAAAAACTATGTCCGTTCTTTACACAAGGGGAGTACCGCTCAAGCGGTACTACTGTCAATTTAGAGAAAAAACATCTCTCGTACTAAAACTGCCATAACTTCCGCATACAAGCTCTGAATCGAGCAAACTCAAGCTTGTTGGATTCAGGACGGCAAGAGAAATCTTAAGAACATGCAGTTATGAAAAATTCCAATGATATTGTCGGGACCCCGATCCTAAGCCATAGGAATCCAGCCTGTAACACATCACATCCCTTTGTGGTCTCACGCACGGTTAACTCCACGACTGTAGCCTTACCTTAGCCGGGACCGTTTGCGTCTTTTGACTCACGTATGCGATAGTGTCGCTAGCAATCCAATGTCAAAGAACCCGGTCGACATGTCTAGTCATAAGACAAAGTGGCAGTACCGCACAAGGACAGGCATACATGACCCAACAAAGCAGGTGTCGGTCATCAGCGAATGTAGACTAGTCGTAGCAGGCTACAAGGACTCCATTACATCGCGTGACATTTCCCCAAAGGGGACAGACATAGCAGCTAAGAAGGACACATGCCACTCAACCAATGTGTCCGGAGCAGTAGCGAACTACCAAGGCTCGTTGGATCACAAAGGGGCATTTCCTTGTAAGGAGTGCTACTAAAGTTCACGACTAGGTAATCGAACCCCATACATATCAAGTACGACACACGTACGCATGGCATACCGATATGTATAGATACATCGATGGCATCACAACATAACCATAAACATACAACCTTTATTTAAGAGGCTCGGAAGAGCCACACACATAATATTACACATTAAGGGTCTCACGACCCATAATAGAAGTCATACAAATACAAGCCAGTGGAAGAGTTATAAACTGTCTGGGTACAGACAGGGCAACTAGAAGGCACATGGCCTCACTATACTACAGAGCCGACGTAGGGCCAGATCGTAGCTGGGACACCAGCTACTCGTCGTCGTCGATGTCTACGAAGAACCCTCCATTAGGGTCATTAGCAACCTCTGCAACATTTATTAAGCAAACATGAGTACGAAGGTACTCAGCAAGACTTTAGGATGGCTAACTACTCATGCAAGGTATCAAAAGGTATTGTGGGGTTTCATGCGGGAAGCCAGCATATGACTCGTGGCTAGACACTTACATTTTTAAATAATTTTGACAACTTAATTTCTCGCACACGAGTCCACTAACACCACAACAATACACTATCGTGGAATCATTCTGTCACCGTACGGAAATGCCGTCCACGACACTCACGTTTATCTTGGCAATTTTATGAGTAGCCGTTGAAGTTATCTATGAACAACATATGTCTCCAAGTAGTCCATATCCGCGGACGCGGCTATTCGAATAGATCATAACCCTGCAGGGGTGTACTTCGTCACACACGCTCTCGCCACTTATCGCTATGTGCACGTCATGCACCTCGGCAACCTTCAAGTGGAAGCCCAGCGAGGGAGTCGGCCACGACCGTTAACCACACTAGTACCTAGTCCAGGTTTATCGCCTATCTGAGAGTAACCCGTACGGAAGTCCGGCCGAGGTTTCCGCCACGGCCTCAAACGATGTGCACAGGGTTCCCGAGCCCACCATCTGGGTGCCACTTGGTACACCGTGCCACTGCCTACCGCATCAGGGCCCACCTCTCAGGTCAGCACCATGCACGGCCTCCAGCATTACTATAAACACCAGAAACTACTTGCAACTCCTGGACCGGGTACTACGCGATTAATAGGCCGAGCGGGGTCATATTTCAGGGCCCAGCATGTGGTAGTATCTAGTCTTGGAATACATACACGGAACTCAGTTCCTAAGGACGGTTCCAATGAAACAACCCGCCATGTACTCCTACACAGCCTCTGACCGGTACCTTTACCAACTCAAGTTCAACACACAACCTTTGCCTACCGAACACATTCCACATTTCTGTTCATCTCCCAGATGATATACCATACACAACTCTAAGCATAGCATGCATAGCAGGATAAGGCACATCATAGCTCAAACAACTACCAGGTATGCTAGGTTGCAAGGTTTGGCTATTTACGGTGACAAGGTTAAGTCATGCAAAGGAAGTGGGTTCAACTATCGTGGCAAAAGCAGTTGAAGCATTTGATCTTAAATGCAATAAATAGGTGCAGGAGCAAGAACATGGGAATATCGGGATGATCAAAAGGGTTGCTTGCCTTGTTGCTCAGAGGAGGAACGATATCCGTCAAACGGATATTCGATGGAATCCGGGGGTGCGGAGCCTACCGAAATGAATGGCAACATTCAATAACAATCATATGCACTCAAAATGATGCATGAGCATGGCATGAGAATGCAAGGTGATAAATTATTATTTTCAACATGTATTAGGTTTAGAGTTGATTTGAATCACATTCGAATAGCAATTCAAATGGGGTATTCTTGGATACCGGTTTAATTGATTCGACCTGATGCTCAGATCAACTTGATGTTAACATGCATGAAATGTCATGTTATGGTACTGATTTGTAATTAGGACAGTGGTGAACATTGTATATATAATGAAATTTGAATACTTTTGCAAATTCCATTTAAAAAGTGATTATAAGAATTGAATTATTCCTTATTCCACAATTTAGGGTTCCGTAACTTTTTTAAACATGGTTGAAAATAGCATAATCAGAATCCTTGAATTTTTCTGATACTTTTTCATATATAAATTATTTTCATTGGAGTTACAGATTAATTTCTATGATTTTTTACAATTTTTAGCAATTTTCTGAATTAGTTTTATACTGGAAATTCTATTTATTGCATCAGACTGACGTCAGCAGGTCAGCCGACCTGTTCAGGTCAAACCTGACAGGGGGGGCCCACTGGTCAGCCTCTCTGGGACTAATCCCGCGCTGACCAGCCCTAACTGAGGTTTGACTTGGCCTTGGGCCCACTTGTCAGCGAGTGATTAGGTGCTGAGCTGCCAGGTTAGCTTTGCCACGTCGACATCCACTAGCGGAGAGGTCATCCTCGTCGGCGGGGAGCCTCCGGCGACCACCAGCACGGCGGAGGGGCTCGGAAACGGCGCACAGGGGGCCAAATGCTGCGCGGAGAGCACCAGAGGAACGACACGTCTCCCGCAGCTTCATTTCTGCACTTAGCCGGGGCTGATCTGGCCGGAGATGACGCCGGCGACGAGCTTGGCGGCGGCCAAGGCTCGGGCGTCATCGGGGTCTTTGAATCAGAGGGATCTACGCTCGGTTCTTAGCTGCTAGAGCATCTACGAGTCGACCTGGAGCTGCTGGTGCCCTCGGAAGGACGAGCTGATCATCCGAGGGCCACCGGCGACGAGCGGCAGCGGCGGTCCTCGTCGGGCTCCGGTGAAACTAGAGCTAGAGGAGGGGATCGACGGGAAAAACTTAGGGGAAACGACCGCATGCTCACGGGGAGTGCAGAGCAGAGCTTAGACGGCTCGGGGAAGGCCTGGGGGCGACGAATCGACGGGAGAGGTCCGGCGGCCGGAGGTGGAAGACGACGGCGTTGCGGGCGTTGCAGGGCTCGAGGAAGCTTCGGCTTCTGCAGAGATGACCAGGGCGACGAGGCGGAGCTAATGGCGTGCTCTGGGAGGGAATCCTATGGCTAGCGGCACGGGTAGCTCAAGCTCGAGCTCGGCTCTAATGGCGACAGCAAGGAGGAGGAAGAGATCCGGGAGGAGGAAGGGAACCGAGGCGGGGAATGGATAGGGGAGGCCCTGGGGAGCTTATCCCCGTCGTCGCCAGCGCGAGGCGGCGGCCAGGCAGGCACGCAAGTGCGTGGCCGCGTCAGAGGGGGCGGCGGCCACCTCCTGCTGCCTACTAGCGCGAGGGAGGGGACGAGCCAGGGATGGGCCGGGCCAGGCCTAGGCGACAGGTAAGGTTTTTCCATTTTTTTCTGTTTTTGTTTTTCTGTTTTGCTAATTATTGTTTTGCTAATTAATTCAGCTCCAAAACAATAAGTAAAACTATTTTAGACCTCCTAAATTATTTGTTATAATATCCCCAACCATTTCCAAGGTTTTCAACATTTTTGGAAATTTATAGTTTCTGATTTCAAATCTAAACTTGAAACCAGTAGCCTTTTTCATTTATTCAAAAAGCTTAAAGTGTCAAGAAAATAGTTTTCTCCAATGCTCATTTACTTTCATGATTTATCAGAAAGTTTGAACATTTCTTGAGGCCATTTTGGGTTCATTGATTTTGAACTAGTTTGAGATTTCCTTTAATTGAAATGGTGGCTAGGGTTTTGAGTTTTTCCTTTGCCACTTTGTTGTTTTTGTTGAAACTTCTTAGATGCTAATGCAAAGAAGACATGAGCACAATGCTATCTTGCTTAAGGGTTAGGGATGTGACAGATATAGAGATTTGAGACCTCTATGAATGAAGAACCGGCAAAAACTTCCAATATCAAAAACATCATAGAAGATGCATATTGACTCCGTTTTCGATGAACTCTAGCTTTTAATGAAGATGACCATAAGCTCTAAAACTCACAAAGATAAACACAAATAAAAGAACCAAGAAATATGATGCAAGGATGCAAATGATTTGAGCTGTCAACGAACAATATGATCAAGCTACTCACTTGAGAGACCCCTTGACAGTACGACAATCTATCCTAAAATAGAAAAACCTATCAAGGGCAAACCTATACCTTACACCTAGTCCTCTTGAGATAGATGACGATGATCTTGGCTTCCTCAAGATGGACCACCTTTCTTGATTGCGTTGGTTTGATGAAGACTAGTTTATTGCTCCCCCATACTCACTATGGGTGAGCCACTCTTCAACACGTCTTCACAAGTCCATTGCCACCACAATGGGCGGCATGTTTCAACCATGATATCTCCGTGATGCTCCACTTGAACTTGCACACCACAATCTTTATGACGATCACTGATACGTATCAAACGTATCTATAATTTTTGATGGTTTCATGCTGTTATCTTGTCATCCTTGGATGTTTTATGTACCTTTTATATCTTTTTTGGGACTAACTTATTAATTCAGTGCCAAGTGCCAGTTCCTGTTTTTTTGTGTTTTTGGCTCTTTTCAGATCTGATTTTGGAACGGAGTCCAAACGGAACAAAATCTCCGAAATGAATTTTTTCCGACGGAAGAAGATCAGGGGGCTTGAGGGCCAATCAAGGAGGGCTACAGGGGGCCCACAAGCCCCCTATCAGCCACCAGGGGGCGGCGGATGGCAGGCTTGTGGCCTCCCTGGCGCCCCCCTGACCTAGATCCTTCGCCTATATATTCCCTAAAATACAGAAAAAATAAAGGGATCCACGAAAATACTTTTCCGCCGCCGCAAGCTTCCATTTCCGCGAGATCTCATCTAGAGACCCTTCTCGGTGCCCTGCCGGAGGGGACTTTGGAGTTGAAGGGCTTCTACATCAACATCATCGCCCCTCCAATGACTCGTGAGTAGTTCACTTCAGACCTACGGGTCCTTAGTTAGTAGCAAGATGGCTTCTTCTCTCTCTTTGATCTTCAATACAAAGTTCTCCATGATCTTCATGGAGATATATCCGATGTAATCCTCTTTGGCGGTGTGTTTGTCGAGATCCGATGAATTGTGGATTTGTGATCAGATTATCTATGATATATATTTGAGTGTTTGCTGATTTCTTATATGCATGATTCGATATCCTTGTAAGTCTCTCCAAGTCTTGGGTTTTGTTTGGCCAACTAGATCTATGATTCTTGCAATGGGAGAAGTGCTTGGTTTTGGGTTCTTACCGTGTGGTGACCTTTCCCAGTGACAGTAGGGGCAGCAAGGCACATATCGTGTAGTTGCCATCAAGGGTAACAAGGTGGGCTCTGTCGTAGATATGAGATTGTCCATCTACATCATGTCATCTTGATTAAGGCGTTACTCTGTTCTTTCAGACTTAATACACTAGATGCATGCTGGATAACGTTCGACGTGTGGAGTAATAGTAGTAGATGCGGAAAGTATCGGTCTAATTGTTTTGGACGTGATGCCTATAGATATAATCATAGTCATAGATGACGTCACGAATTTGTGCGGTTCTATCAATTGCTCGACAGTAATTTGTTCACCCACCGTCTACTTGCTTTCATGAGAGAAGCCACTAGTAAACACTACGGCCCCCGGGTCTATTCACACCTCTCGTTTCCACTTTCGCTTTTACTTTGCTTTGTTACTTTATTGCTTTCAGTTCTCACTTGGCGAACAATCTATAAGGGATTGACAACCCCTTCATAGCGTTGGGAGCAAGCTTTTTGTGTTTGTGCAGGCACTTGTGATACTCCTTCACTGGATCGATACCTTGGTTCTCAAACTGAGGGAAATGCTTACCACCACTGTGCTACATCACCCTTTCTGTTTCGAGGGAACACCAACGCAAGGCTCCAAGGCCACGGGGGAAATCCTTTGCATATTTGCCTAGGAAGTCCCTTAAGGCGTAGCCGTAGCAGAAGGATTCCTCGTGCCGTTGCTGAGGAGTATCAAGACAAGAACAGTCTCCCATCAACACTCCTATTTCTGGCACCGTTGGAAGATCTTTTGTTGAAGTAGCAGAAATATTTCTGGCGCCGTTGCCGGGGAAGGAGAGATCTATCCAAGTAGGTATCACAAACTCATATCTTGCATTTAGTTTTTTTGCCAGTTACCTCTCGTTTTCCTCTCCCCCACTTCACATTTGCCGTTTTCATTTGCTTTTCTCCTTTGCCGTTTTCTTTTGCCTTTGCCATTTTCCTTTGCTGATTTTCTTGCTTGCTTGTGTGCTTGTTTGTTTGTTGAAGTCATCATGGCTGAAAACACCAAACTTTGCGACTTCTCGAGTACCAATAATAATGATTTTATTAGTACTCCGATTGCTCCCGCCACTAGTGCGGAATCGTATGAAATCAACGCAGCTTTGCTGAATCTTTTTATGAAAGAACAATTCTATGGCCTTCCTAGTGAAGATGCCGCATCCCAGCTCAATACCTTCATTGAGCTTTGTGATATGCAAAAGAAAAGAGATGTGGTTAATGACGTGATTAATTTGAAACTTTTTCCTTTCTTGTTGCGAGATCGGGCAAAAACTTGGTTTTCTTCTTTGCCTAAATATAGTATCGATTCTTGGGATAAGTGGAAAGATGCTTACATATCCAAGTATTTTCCGCCGGCTAAGATCATCTCCTTACGTAACGATATCATGAATTTCAAGCAACTTGATCATGGACACATTGCACAATCTTGGGAGAGGATGAAGCTTATGTTTAGAAATTGTCCCGCTCATGGCTTGAGTTTGTGGATGATTATACAAATCTTTTACGCTGGCTTGAATTTCGCTTCTCGCAATATCTTGGACTCCGCCTCAGGTGGAACATTCATGGAAATCACGTTCGGGGACGCTACAAATGTCCTAGACAATATCATGACCAACTACTCTCAGTGGCACACTGAAAAGTCGCCTGCTAGCAAAAGGTGCATGCTATAGAAGAAATTAACTCGCTTATTGCTAAGATGGATGAGTTGATGAATTTGGTTGCTAGTATAAACGCTACTGTAGATCCTAATGACATGCCACTATCTTCCTTGATTGAGAGTAGCAACGCTAGTTTGGACGTGAATTTTGTTGGTAGGAACAATTTTGGCAACAACAATGCTTTTAGAGGAAACTATGTTCCTAGGCCTTTTCCTAGTAACTCCTCTAACAATTATGGTAATTCCTACAACAACACTTATGGAAATCACAATAAATTACCCTCTGATTTAGAGAGTAATATCAAACAGTTCATCAACTCTCAAAAGATTTTCAATGCGTCCATAGAGGAAAAACTACTCAAAATAGACGATTTGGCTAAGAGCATTGATAGGATGTCTTGTGATATTGATGCTTTGAAAGTTAGATGCGCTCCTCCCAAGGTCAACTTGGATGAAACTTTGAAAGCTATGCGTCTCCATGAATGAGAGCAAAGAAAGAACCGCCCAAATTCGCACTAGGCATGAATGGTTTAAAAGGGTGCGTTCTAGTGATGCAAATCATCAAGATCTTAAAGTGCTTGGTGTGTCTCCTCTTGAATCTTTGTTTTCGCGTGTCAAACCTATTGATGAAGGGGCTGGATATGAATCCACTTTGGTTGAAAAACGCCCCAATGATTCGGAGTCCACCTATCTTGATGATAAAGGTGTGGAGAGTGGAGTAGAAGAAATCAAAAGTTTGGGTAGTAATGAAACTCCCACTTTGGATTTCAAGGAATTCAATTATGATAATTGCTCCTTGTTTGAATGCATTTATTTGATGCAATCCATTGCAAACTCTCCACACACTTATAGCCAAAGCAAAGCCTTTACCGCGCATATCGTAGATGCTATGATGAAATCTCTTGAAGAGAAGCTCGAACTAGAAGTCTCTATACCTAGAAAACTTCATGATGAGTGGGAACCTACTATCAAAATCAAGATCAAAAACTATGAGTGCAATGCTTTGTGTGATTTGGGTGCTAGTGTTTCCGCTATTCCAAAGTCTTTATGTGATATTCTTGGTTTCCATGAGATTGAAGAGTGTTCTCTAAATTTGCATCTTGCGGATTCTACTGTCAAGAAACCCCTGGGAAGGATCGATGATGTTCTTATTGTTGCAAATAAGAACTATGTACCCATGGATTTCATTGTACTTGGCATAGATTGCAATCCTTCATGTCCCATTATTCTTGGTAGACCTTTCCGAAGGACTATTGGTGCTATCATCGATATAAAGGAAGGGAATATTAGATTTCAATTTCATTTAAAGAAGGGCATGGAGCACTTTCCTAGAAAGAAAATAATATTGCCTTATGAATCTATGATGAGGGCCACTTATGGTTTGAGCACCAAAGATGACTATACGTGATCCCATCACCTTTCGCCTAGCTAAGGGCGTTAAACAAAAGCGCTTGTTGGGAGGCAACCCAACGAATCTATCCTTTTTATTTCTGTTTTGTGTTTTCCACACTTTCATAATTCTGTTATGATTGTGTTTTTTGTGTTTCTTTTTGCGTTTATGCCAAGCAAAACCGTTATGATTACTCTTGGGGATGATCGTTTGGTCATGCTGGAAAAGACAGAAACTTTATGCTCACGAAAAGAATTTTCATTTTTGTTCTGTAAGAGATTTTGAGTTGATTCCTTTTTCTTCTGATTTGTACATAAATTCTTAAGACTGTCGTAATTGTTTAGAATTTTTGAAGTACCATAAGTATACGAAATATACAGATTGCTACAGACTGGTCTGTTGTTAACAGATTCTGTTTTTTGTTGTGTTGGTTGCTTATTTTGATGAAACTATGGATAGTATCGGGGGGTATTAGCCATGTAAGATTGAAAATACAGTAACCCAACATCATCGTAAGTAGAATTTAAGTTTGCTACAGTACCTAAGGAAGTGGTGGTTTGCTTTCTCATACTAATGTTATCACGAATTTCTGTTTAAGTTTCCTGTTGTGAAGTTTTCAAGTTTTGGGTGAAGTTCTTATGGACAAAAAGACAGAGAGTGGCAAGAGCTGAAGCTTGGGGATGACCAAGGCACCCCAAGATAATCAAGGATGCCGTAAAAGCCTAAGCTTGGGGACGCCCCGGGAAGGCATCCCCTCTCTCGTCTTCAATCCATCGGTAACGTTACTTGGGGCTATATTTTTATTCACCACATGTTATGTGTTTTTGCTTGGAGCGTCTTGTATCGTAGGAGTCTTTTATTTTTGTTGTGTCACAATCATCCTTGCTTCACACCTAGAGAGAGAGACATGCACTCACCGTGATTTTGTCGAGCTTCACTTATATCTTTTGGTAGACAATTTAGCTCACATGTGCTTCACATATATCTTTTGAGCTAGATACTTTTGCTCTATGTGCTTCACTTATATCTTTTAGAGCACAGTGGTGCGTGGCTTGGTAGTTGATCTATGCTTTGAAAGTAGTCTCAAAAGGGGTAGTTATCCAAAGGGATACGAAAACTTCCAGCTTCATGTGCATTGAATAGTTAGAGAAGTTTGATTCAACTCAATTAGTTTTGAGTTGTGGTTTTGGTAATATTGAAGTCATGCTAGTAAGGTGTTGTGGAGCTAGAAATACTTGTGTTGAAGTTAGTGATTCCCGTAGCATGCACGTATGGTGAACCGCTATGTGATGAAGTCTGAGCATGATTAGTCTTTTGATTGTCATCCTTTGTGTGGCGGTCGGGATCACGCGATGGTTTATACCTACCAACCCTTCCCCTAGGAGTATGCGTTGAATGCTTTGTTTTGATTACTAATAAAACTTTTGCAACAAGTATATGAGTTCTTCATGACTAATGTTGAGTCCATGGTTTAGATTCACTTTCACCTTCCACCATCACTATCTTCTTAGTGCCGTGCAAGTTTCGTCGGTGCACAAAACCCACCATTAGCCTCCCTCAAAACAGCCACCATACCTACCTACTATGGCTTTTTCAAAGTCATTCCGAGATATATTGCCGTGCAACTATCACCATGACATGTTCCACCATGTCTACATTGCCATTGCATGATCGTAAGATAGCTAGCATGATGTTTCCATTAATGTCTATGCCATGCTAGATCATTGTCACGGTACACTACCGAAGGCATTCCATATAGAGTCATCGTTGCTCTAAGTTTTGAGTTGAAAGTGTGATGATCATCATTGATGGAGCATTGTCCCATGTGAGGAAATAAAAGAGGCCAAAGATGCCCACCAAAAAAACAAAAAAAAGAGGCCAAAGATCCCACACAAAAAATGAGAGAAAAAAAGAGACGGGACAATGCTACCACTTTTCCACACTTGTGCATATTAAGCACCATGATCTTCATGATTGAGAGTCTCTCGTTTTGTCACCACCATATAGCTAGTGATAAATTTTCATTATATAACTTGGCTTGTATATTCCAATGATAGGCTTCCTCAAAATTGCCTTAGGTCTTCGTTAGCAAGCAAGTTGGATGCACACCCACTAGTTTTCTTTAAAGCTTTCACATACTCTTAGCTCTTGTGCATCATTTGTATGGCAATCCCTACTCATTCACATTGATATCTATTGATGAGCCTCTCCACAGCTCATTGATATGCCTAGTTAATGTGATCATCTTCTCCTTTTTGTCTTGCAACCTCCACCACACTCCACACCACTTATAGTGCTAAAACCATGGCTCACACTCATGTATTTCATGAGAGTTGAAAAGGTTTGAGAAAGTAAAGGTGTGAAAACAATTACTTGGCCAATACCGGGGTTGTGCATGATTTAAATTCGTTGTGCAATGATGATAGAGCATAGCCAGACTATATGCTTTTGTAGGGATAACTTTCTTTTGGCCTTGTTATTTTGAAAGTTCATGATTACCTTGCTAGTTTGCTTGAAGTATTATTGTTTCCACGTGAATAGCAAACTATTGTTTTGAATCTAACGGATCTGAACATTCATTTCACGTGAGAGAAGTTACAAAGGACATCTATGCTAGGTATCATGAAAGCATCAACAATTCATTCTTTATCACTTCCCTACTCGAGGACGAGCAGGAGTTAAGCTTGGGGATGCTTGATACGTCTCAAACGTATCTATAATTTTTGATGGTTTCATGTTGTTATCTTTTCATCCTTGGATGTTTTATGTACCTTTTATATCTTTTTTGGGACTAACTTATTAATTCAGTGCCAAGTGCCAGTTCCTGTTTTTTCTGTGTTTTTGGCTCTTCTCAGATCTGATTTTGGAACGGAGTCCAAACGGAATAAAATCCCCGAATTGAATTTTTCCAGAACGGACGAAGATCAGGGGGCTTGAGGGCCAAGCCAGGAGGGCTACAGGGGGCCCACAAGCCCCCTATCCGCCACCAGGGGGGTGGCGGATAGCAGGCTTGTGGCCTCCCTGGCGCCCCCCTGACCTAGATCCTTCGCCTATATATTCCCTAAAATACAGAAAAAAAATAAAGGGATCCACGAAAATATTTTTCCGCCGCCGCAAGCTTTTGTTTTTGCGAGATCTCATCTGGAGACCCTTCCCGGTGCCCTGCCGGAGGGGACTTTGGAGTTGGAGGGCTTCTACATCAACATCATCGCCCCTCCAATGACTCGTGAGTAGTTCACTTCAGACCTACTGGTCCGTAGTTAGTAGCTAGATGGCTTCTTCTCTCTCTTGGATCTTCAATACAAAGTTCTCCATGATATTCTTGGAGATCTATCCGATGTAATCCTCTTTGGTGGTGTGTTTGTCGAGATCCGATGAATTGTGGATTTGTGATCAGATTATCTATGATATATATTTGAGTCTTTGCTGATCTCTTATATGCATGATTTGAGATCCTTGTAAGTCTCTCCGAGTTTTGGGTTTTGTTTGGCCAACTAGATCTATGATTCTTGCAATGGGAGAAGTGCTTGGTTTTGGGTTCTTACCAAGTGGTGACCTTTCCCAGTGATAGTAGGGGCAGCAAGGCACACATCGTGTAGTTGCCATCAAGGGTAACAAGGTGGGCTCTGTCGTAGATATGAGATTGTCCGTCTACATCATGACATCTTGCTTAAGGAGTTACTCTGTTCTTTCGGACTTAATACACTAGATGCATGCTGGATAGCGGTCGACGTGTGGAGTAATAGTAGTAGATGCAGAAAGTATCGGTCTACTTGTTTTGGACGTGATGCCTATAGATATAATCATTGCCATAGATGACGTCACGACTTTGCGCGGTTCTATCAATTGCTCGACAGTAATTTGTTCACCCACCGTCTACTTGCTTTCATGAGAGAAGCCACTAGTAAACACTACGCCCCCCGGGTCTATTCACACCTATCGTTTCCACTTTCGCTTTTACTTTGCTTTGTTACTTTGTTGCTTTCAGTTCTCACTTGGCGAACAATCTATAAAGGATTGACAACCCCTTCATTGCGTTGGGAGCAAGCTTTTTGTGTTTGTGCAGACACTTGTGATACTCCTTCACTGGACCGATACCTTGGTTCTCAAACTGAGGGAAATACTTACCACCGCTGCGCTACATCACCCTTTCCGCTTCGAGGCAACACCAATGCAAGGCTCCAAGGCCATGCGGGAAATCCTTTGCATATTTGCCTAGGAAGTCCCTTAAGGCGTAGCCGTAGCAGAAGGATTCCTGGTGCCGTTGCTGAGGAGTATCAAGACAAGAACAGTCTCCCATCAACACTCCTATTTCTGGCACCGTTGGAAGGTCTTTTGTTGCAGTAGCAATCACCACTTGATGCCATCCTTCATAGGTTGAATGAGATCTTCCTCTTAACACAAACCCTTGAAAACACACCTAACCCCACATAGAACTCTCACGAAGACCATGGGTTAGTACACAAAAACGTTATGGACAATGCTTACCATACCATGGGATCACTTGATCCCTCTTGGTACATCTTGGACACTTTCTGTGTTGATCATCTTGATTCACTCTTTGATTAGTCTTGATCAACCTTGTGTCTTACGCAAACCCATGGAAACACACCTAACCCCACATAGAACTCTCTCAAAGACCATGCGTTAGTACACAAAAGAGTAATGGACAATGCTTGCCATACTATGGGACCTCTTGATCCCTCTCGGTACATCTTGTACGCTTTGTGTGTTGATCGACTTGATTAACTCTTTATCTTAGTCTCGATCAACCTTGTGTCTTTATGACCAATCTTTGGATAAGACTTTGAATACCACCTTGTTCATCATATAAACTCCTTAAAACCAACAGATGGACTTCAAGAAGTGCATATGGACAAATCCTTCCAATATAACTCAATGCAACAATTAGTCCATAGGGATTGTCATTAGTCATCAAAACCACATACGGAGAAATATGATCTAACAACCAGTGCAATGGATCCAATGACTCTTTCCTGTAGGAACACTAGTGCCATTGGTTTGGCCAAGGAACCAAGGTTTCACTAGAGGACGAGGCACATTAAAGCGACGCTTCAATTCCATCCGCTATTACATCGAGGAGGTGGACATAAATATGTGCAAAGTGCACACGGATCTGAATGTCACAAACCCGTTGACTAAACCCCTTCCACGAGTGAAACATGATCAATACCAGAACTGTATAGGTGTTAGATTCATTACAATGTAAATCACATAGTGATGTGAGCTATATTATTGACTCTAGTGCAAATGGGAGACTGTTGGGAATATGCCCTAGAGGCAATAATAAAGTTGTTATTATTATATTTCCTTATTCATGATAATTGTTTATTTTCCATGCTAGAATTGTATTGATTGGAAACTCAAATACACGTGTGGATACATAGAGAACAGACTGTCCCTAGTGATCCTCTAAAGTACTAGCTCGTTGATCAAAGAGGGTCATGGTTTCCTGGCTATAGACATCAGTTGTCATTTGATAACGGATCACATCGTTACGAGAATGATGTGATGGACAAGCCCGAAACTATGAACATAGCATATGATCGTGTCAGTTTATTGCTATTGTTTTCTGTATGTCAAGTATATATTCCTATCACCATGAGAACATGCAACGTACTAAAACCTGAGGAGTACCTTGTGTGTATCTAACATTGCAACGTAATTGGGTGATTATAAAGGTGTTCCACAGGTATCTCCGAGGGTGTCTATTGAGTTGACATGAATCAAGACTGGGATTTGTTACTCCATGTGGCGAAGAGGTATCTCAGGTCCCACTCG
Source organism: Hordeum vulgare subsp. vulgare (assembly GCF_904849725.1). NCBI lineage: Eukaryota > Viridiplantae > Streptophyta > Magnoliopsida > Poales > Poaceae > Hordeum > Hordeum vulgare. The sequence continues at coordinate 171,609,365 of NC_058521.1, forward strand.
GTAATACGACATCACAATGAGCTTGCAAGCAATAAGACTAAAGAGTTAGCGAGGGTATCTTGTATTACCGAACAAGTAAATAGATTTGTCGGTAACGAGATTGAACTAGGAATGGAGATACCGACGATCGAATCTCGGGCAAGTAACATATTGATGGACAAAAGGAACAATATACGGGATTGATTAAATCCTTGACATCGTGGTTCGACCGATAAAGATCTCCGTAGAACATGTAGGATCCAATATGGGCATTGAGGTCCCGCTATTGGTTATTGACCGGAGAGTGTCTCGGTCATGTCTACATAGTTCTCGAACCCGCACGGTCTACACACTTAAGGTTTGGTGATGATTTGGTATTAATGAGTTATGTGTGGTGGTAACTAAAAGTTGTTCAAAGTCCCGGATAAGATCCTGGATGTCACGAGGAGCTCCAAAATTGTCCGGAGGTAAAGATTGATATATAGGAAGTTGGTATTAGAGGTCCGGAAAGGTTTTGGAATATGTCGGTTTTGTGACGGGAGTGCCGGAAGTGTTCTGGGGGTCCACTGAGAGGGTCCACCTGCCCCGAAGGGCCCCACTCGCTGTGAGAGGGGGCGCACCAGACCCTGGTGGGTTGGCCACCCTCCTACCAAGGACCATGAGGCAGGAGGTGGGAACTAAGCCCACAAACGGGCCGGCCACCCTTGCCTTGGGTGGCAGGGCACCCTAGGGCAGCCGCGACCCACCCCTTGGATGCCGCCCCCAAAGGGGGGAACCCTACGCCGAGCCGGCAACAATACTCTCCCCCTATATATATGAAAGGGGAGGGAGGGTTGTGCTACTTGTAAACTCCTTTGGATTTTTATCCCTGAATAGGAGAGGATGATGCAGCACACTAGAGTAAGTATTTCCCTCAGTTAAGAAACCAAAGTTATCAATCCAGTAGGAGAGCCAAGCAAAACCGGCACGTGCATACAGAACGCAAACCTTCACACCCAACATAGAGGAGAGGTTTCAATCTCTCGGCTGTTAAGAATCGAGATTAAATGAGATATGGTAGATTGATAGATTAATAAATAAATAAAAGATAAAAAGGTGCAACAAGTATTTTTGGTATTTTTGTATAAGTAAATGAGATTGATCTTATAATAAAAGTAGACCCGGGGGCGTAGGATTCAGTAGTGGCATCTCTCTCAAGAAAATAGCATACGGTGGGTAAACAAATTACTATTGTGCAATTGATAGAAAAGCAAATAATTATGACGCTATCCAAGGGAATGATCATGATATAGGCATCACATCCAAATCAATTAGACCGACTCCTGCCTCCATCTACTACTATTACTTCACACATCTACCACTATGCATCATGCATCTAGTGTATTAAGTTCATAAGAACGAAGTGATGCATTAAGAACGATGACATGATGTAGTCAAGACAAAAGCATATAAAAATTCATCGCAACATGTTGTCCTTAATGGCAACAACACATGCGTAACAACTCCCCTTCTATCACCAGGACTGAACACAGCAAGGTCGAACCCATTACCGAGCACCTCTTTCCATTGCAAGAAGATCTAATATAGTTCATCAAACCAAACCAAAACTTCAGAGAAGAAATATAAGGCTATACTAAATCATGCATAAAAGATATTAGCAAATAACTCAAATAAAACTAGGATAGATATGATCATAAACTCACAATTCATCGCATCCCATCCAACACACCGCACAAAGTCATTACATTGAATGGATCTCGATGAAGATCATGGAGACCGTTGTATTGAGATACAAAGAGAGAGAGAGAAAGAGCCATCTAGACACTACCTACGGACCCGTAGGTCTATGGTGAACTACTCATGTAGCATCGAAGAGGCGGCAAGGTTGATGTAGAGCCCCTCTGTAATAAGTTCCACCTCCGACGGAATACCAAAGAAGGCCTCCAGATGGATCTTGCGAGAAAATAGGCTTGAGGCAGAAGAAAAATTATTTCGTGGAGTCCGTTGAGGGTTTTGGAATATTGCTGAATTTATAGTGGAGGAGGTACGACAAATGGATCATGGAAGTGCTTACACAACATCAGGGCGCCCCTTGGGGCGCGCCGTGGTGTTGTGTGGGGCCCTCCGGCAAGATCTACCTTGGCCTCCAAGTTCCATGTGATTCTTGTATTCAACAAAAAAATCCTTAAAAAGTTTCAGGACGATTTGATCTTATCTGATATTGATTTCCTGCAAAACAAAAACAAGGCAGAAAACAAGAAATCATACTTGGCACTAAGTTAAGAGATTAGTCCCCAAAAATGATATAAAAAGATATAAACTGATAATAAAACATCCAAGAATAATAATATCATAGCATTGAACAAGAAAAAAGATAATAGATACGTTGGAGACTTATCACGCTGCAACACACACGCCACGGTGCAATCTCTCCCTCTCCCTCTAGATCGTCTCCTCCTCTAGTTTTCTCAGTACTGCTTGGCGAAGCCCTGCGGGGACAACTTCTCCATGATGATGAGTTGATGGATATACTTCTCGCCCGTCGTTGGTTACCCCAAGTGGAAGGTGGAGATGCCTTCAGCAGCAAATTTCCCTTGCACGGAGAATGTAAGGTTCATCGAACCAGGAGGACACCTAGGCTCAACAAGTAGGAGTCTTCCACCCAGGCGCTATCAGAAGACGTGGACCTACACACACAACAAATAAATTTTATCCCAATGAGCACAGAGAGGTTATCAATCTCTCCGGGCTTGTAGTTTGCAAAGGATCAAAACACAAGCGGGGAGGTAATAGTGATTGCAATGGAGAAGTAAATGAAATCGGTAAATGATGGAGGTGTAATAGTGATTGCAATGTCTCTCTCCCAAAAGACGATAAAAAACTATGCTTGGGTAAACAAATCACAGTTGGGCAATTGGCAGAATTATGAGCACATCGCAATGCCAATTATGCTACTTGATAGTTATTGGTTCAATAGTAATGGGCAGTATGCCAAGACAAGTAGACTGTTTATTCATCAACATCTACTTACTAATCATACACCTTGAGATATCTATCCAGAACATCTCGCCGGTATTAAGTAGCGAGCCCCACCCAAAGTGTAAACTCAAAGCAACGGATAATTGCATTAACGAACTATGCGTAAGGTAAAGAATCCTTGCAACCGTGGTCACAAGCACCGTTGTTTTCTCCCTGTTGGCAACAAGCACATCCCCTAGTCTCATGTTTCTATCACTTAAGCTAGACATCGAGGGGCATGAACCCACAATCATGCGTAATGCTCCCTCTTGGAGTTACAATCTACTACTCGGCTAAAGCAATAAATAGCAACGGAGAACATGCATGAATCACTAAGGAACATAATATAAAAGTTTAATAAAATATATAACTCATAACAATCTGAACATAATCTCATAATCCATCGGATCCCAACAAACCGTGCATAGCAAAAGTAAGAGAATTACATAGATGCCTTGATCATGTAGGGCAGCTCACAAGGACTAACCATTGAAGCACAAGATTGGAGAGAAGACATCACATAGCTACTGGTCATGGACTCATGGTCCAAGGAGGACTACTCACGGCACGTCCGGGAAGCGTCCGTGGCGGTGGAGAAGCTCTCGGAGGTCAATCCTCCCTCCGACAGGGTGCCGGGAAGAGGTCTCCTAACGCTCCCGATCTCGGAAGCGCTGCGGCGACGGAACGATGGAGAAATTCGCGATTCTAGAAGTTATGTAAGGATTTTCTCTCGGGACTCTAAATATAGGCCAAAGGAGGGCACCGGAGGAGGTGGAACCCACCCAGGAGATCTCCTGGCGCGACCTAGGGCCTGGTCGCGCCAACAGGCCACCTCGGAGGCCCCTGGCATCCCTTTGGCCCATCTTCGGTGATCCGGAAGCTTTTGTTTCACTGATTTTTTATATATTTTTTCTGGAATTTTTCGGGCTTCGGAAAATTAGGTAAAAGCCCCTGCAAAATGGACATCAGCAGACATAAACTGGAACTGGGTGCACTGAGTTAGTAGGTTTGTCCAAATATGTGTAAAATGATATAAAAGTGTAGCAAAACGTATAACAATGTCACCCAAAAGATCATGGAATCAGTAGAAATTATAGATACGTTTGGGACGTATCAACATCCCCAAGCTTAATTTCTCTCGTCCTCACGTAGATAAATGATAACACAATAATTTATGTGGTGCCATGCTAACACACATATAAGAACTTCAAAGTAAAGCAAGTAAGATATGCAACTCAAGTCAAGACAATAACAAGCAAGAGTCTATATCTAGTATTGAGCTTAGCAAAGTAAGAACATAAAGGTGCAAGAGTTCTCGCTGTCCGTGACTCGAATGTCTACAAATGGTGTTTGCGTGCAAGAAGTGGGAGATGGGTTGAGATCATAAAATATATATTTTTAATTGAGTACAAAATCTACTAAAATTTCACACTTGGTCTCCTTCGGAATATTGTTTTGACTCAACCCCAGACCACTAGTCAGGCATAACTAAAAATGATCCTCTCCCTTTCGATTTTGAGCACTCATGCAATGGATGAGCATAAGCAAGATATATTGGCACTTAGGATGGAAAATGGAATAATGATGGGGAAGGAAGACAAAAAGGTGTGAAAGGCTCACATCAATGAGGGCAACCATAGGCAAGAGAAAGCCAAATGATACATATGATGTGAGGAGTAGGGATTGCCATGTAAGGATGCACATATGAGCTAAGGTAAGCTCTCCAATGGAACTAGTGGGGGTGCATCCAACTTGTTTGCTCATGAAGACCTAGAGCTCATTTGAGGAGGCTCGTCATTGGAATATGCAAACCAAGTTCTATAGTGTAAGGGTACCCACATAGTTATGCATGAATGATAATCTCTATGTAGTACAAATATAACAATGGAGTACGAGTGTGGATCTTTCAAAAGGAATAGTAGTGTTGCTCCCTTCTCTCTTTTTATTTCTTGTTACTTTTCTTTTTCTCCATTTTTTTAATTTTTTGTGGCCTCTTTGGCTCTTTCTTTTTATCTCTCATTTGTCCTCTTTGGGATCTTTTCTTTGTCCTCTTTGGGATATTTTCCTCACTTAAGGGCAACATTCTATGTTTTACATGAATAAAAAGAAAAGTCATGACACTTTATAAGAACTACTCAACATAAAGACAAGTGAAAACTATCATGATGTATGCAAATGTATGCCTCTCCCAGTGTAGCAGGATATGCAATGATACTAGCGCGTCATATAGCAGTAATAAGGGCAAAGTCCAACTAGCATGCGGCTCTACGATCAAGCAAAAGCATGTATGACATGAAGATCAAGTCATGACATGGTGGATGTTGCATGGCAATTTATCTCGGAAAGGCTATGGAAATGCCTTAGTAGGTAGGTATGGTGGCTATTTTGAGGAAAGATATAATGAGGCTTAAGTATGACAAAGCGTATCATGTCATGGGTTTGGATGCACTGGCGGAGTTTCCACCAACTCTCAATCTGAGAAAGGGCAATGCACGGTACCGAAGAGGCTAGCAAAATATGAATGGTGGAAGTGCCAACAATCCAATAGTCACATTAGTCCAAGAACTCATACACTTATTATCGGTAACTCTTTATCTAGTTAGGAAATTCACAAAGATACAAGTACCTCGAGGAGTGTTTCGGGGTTTGCTTATCTTTGCGCATCCTCTACTCATAGTAATGTGAGGGTACTCTATATATTCCAACCCCTCCAGAGGTTAGCGATCAATTTAGTAGCTAGAGTTCTCAACTAATTTTACTTTTTGAAAAACACACGGATTTCCAAAAATACGACACCTATCACTAATAGGCTCAAGCTCTTGACACCAATAGTCCAAACATTACTCAAATCAATACCTCAAAACTATTGCAAGTTACTACTATACTTAAATAGCAACCTCAATTACCTACTCATGCAAGACACACAACTCAGTGCAACGAGCCAACTCTCTAAACAAGATAAGCATGATAATCAAGAGAGTTCCAAAAGCAACCTAAATAATAGCTCTTAAAAAGATAAGCATGAAAACTAAGAGCTAAGCATGACAGTAGCTACGAAAATATGAAGAACACACAAAAAGGATAAGCATGAAAACCTATGTTGTGTTCTAGAGTGGATTGGAGCGTGTCTCTCTACCAAACAAGGTAGCCTAGGTTCCAACTTGTTATGAATAGCAAGAAAAACTAAAACAAACTAAAAAGTAAAGAGCGAGACGCTCCAAGCATAGCAAATATCATATGAAGTTATAAAAGTATAGCATGGAGATGGACGAACTGATGATTGTTGATAGAGAAGGGGATGCACAGGGGCATCCCCAAGCTTAGACGCATGAGTCTCCTTGAATATTTCTTGGGGTGCATGGGGGCATCCCCAAGCTTGAGCGCTTGACACTCATGTATCTTCTTTCTTCATCTCCCATCGCATACTTGAAAACTCCCTTCATACGAAACTCATCATAAGCTGATTAGAGTGGTTAATTCTCTTAATAAAATAATTCTTTACCTGCTGGAAATAAATATTTTCATGCAAATCTAATGATTATTATGAATGCCAAAAGGTTTTTGCAAATAAAAAGTAAGCTTAGGATTTGCAAAACAATGAAAACGCAAAACATGGCAGAATCTGTGAAAAATAGAACATCGGGTAGTAAATAATTTATTCGGGGCACTTCTGCAACTCAAATCAAAAAACTTAGAACAGATGCCAGAAAGGAAATTATATAGAGCATGCTCTCGAAAGAATTCAGATAAAAAAGATGATCTAGTGATTTTTGGAGATTTGTTCCATCAAGCATAGATAATCTTTTTCCGGACAGCATGTCACAATTTTTGAACTTTCTTGCAATCAGAGGCTATAACTTGGCACAAAGCTTAAAAATAAAGATACAATGATGTTGCTACAGTATAAACAAGCGTCAAGACCACTAAAACAGAAAGTAAAAACAAATTGGGTTACCTCCCAACAAGCGCTTTCTTTTATGCCTTTGAGCTAGGGATAATGCAAGAAGATCAATTGTTATCAACTCCAAAAGAATAACTTGCCCGAGTAACGGACTCATAAGGTAACTTAATCTTCTTTCTAGGGAAGTGTTCCATTCCCTTTTTGAGAGTAAATCGGAATTTAATAATTCCCTCTTTCATGTCAATGATAGCACCAACGATGCGGAGAAAAGGACGTCCCAAAATAATTGGACATGAAGGATCACATTCAATGTCCATAATAAGAAAATCAACGGGCACATAATTATCATTGACAATAATAAGAACATCATCAATTCTCCCTAAAGGTTTCTTTATGGAAGAATCAACAAGACGAACACCAAAAGAACATGGATCATAAGGTTTCCAATCAAGCATATCATACATTCTTTTGGGCATAACGGAAGCACTAGCTCCAACATCACATAATGCAAAGCAAGAGATATTATTCCATTTAAGTTTGACCACTGGATCCCAACCATCTTCGACTTTTCTAGGAATAGAAGTCTCTAGCTTGAGCTTCTCCTCCCTAGCTTTGATAAGAGCATTGGTAATCTGCTCGGTGAAGGCAATATTTAGTGTACTAGTGTGGGGGTATTTAGCCATTCTTTGCAAAATGGTAATAACTTTGGAGAGACTACAGTTGTCAAAATCAAGGTTATTACCATTAATTAAAGTGGTAGTAATGTCATCTAAGATCATTCTTTTAGTAGTCTATAAATTCAAAGGACCTTCTTGTCCTATAGTTGAGGTATTAGCATCACCATTAATAGGTCCATTGGAACTAGGAGTGCGATGGGTGCTAATAGTTTTGTGATCCTCAACAACTTGTATAGTAGCAATGGTAGTGTGTGTAGGAAGGCTCTTAATTATCTCTTCATCTTCTATTTCTCCAGCCCATCTCTCTTTAAGTTTGGCTAGCATTCTTATGTTCTCATTAATTTGGATTTGGAGAGCATTCATGGGTGTGGTGTTCCTTTCCTCAAGTGGGGAAGTTCTAATTTTAAGCATCTCTACATCAGGAGCTATGTTGTCCACCTTCAACGAGAGACTATCTAATTTTTCTAGTTTCTCTTGTACACTCTTGTTGAAGGCTTTTTGAGAAGTGATAAAATCCTTAAGCATGCTCTCTAATTTAGATGTTGAGTTTTTGGTGCTAGGATAATTGTTGTTGTTCCCATAGTTGTCTGATGGAAACGGTCGAGGATTGCTACCAAAATTACTCTTATAAGCATTGATATTAAAGTTGTTCCTAGAGATAAAATCAACGTCCACTTGCTATCTTTCTTGAGCAACCAAGGAATTTAAAGGTACATCATGAGGATCAACAGGAGCTTGCTTAGTAAGTAAAGTCGTGATCATGTCAACCTTATCATTATGAGAGGAGATCTGCTCAACAGATTTTACCTTCCTACCTGTTGGAGCTCTCTTGGTGTGCTATTGAGAATAATTTTTCATCATCTCATCCAATAGCTTTGTGGCAGCACCAAGTGTAGTTGACATAAAGGTTCCTCCCGCGGCCGAGTCTAACAGATTCCGTGAGGTAAAGTTCAATCCTCCATAGAAAGTTTGGATAACCATCCAAGTAGTCAAACCATGTGTAGGGAAATTCTTAACAAGAGATTTCATACGTTCCCAAGCTTGAGAAACATGTTCATTATCCAATTGCCTAAAATTCATAATGTTACTCCTCAACCGGATAATCTTAGCAGGCGGGTAATACTTCCCAAAAAAGCATCTTTGGACATATCCATAGAATCTATGCTATTCCTAGGCAAAGATTGAAGCCACACTTTGGCTCCCCCTCTGAAGGAGAAAGGAAAAAGCTTAAATTTAACAATATCACCATCTACTTCTTTATATTTTTCCATATCACAGAGCTCAACAAAATTGTTCAAGGGCAAGGTAGCATGATCTCCAGCACCGGAGAATTGATCTTTCATAACAAGGTTCAGCAAAGTAGGTTTAATCTCATAGGACGTGGCTCCAGTGGCGGGCGCAGCAATAGGAGTGCAGATAAAGTCATTGTTGTTGGGACTAGTGAAGTCACACAACTTGGTGTTTTCAGAGGAACCCATAGCAGCAACAACAAGCAAGAAGAAAGCAACTAATTTTTTTGTGGTTCTTGGTATAGGACTCTAAAGAAAAACTGAAAAGCAAACTAACAAGGTAAAGGATAGTGTACAACGGCGCCAGAAATTTGCTTGATGACGATTTGATGACTATAGTTCTTGCCCCTCGTTGGTTACCCCAAGTGGAAGGTGGATACGTAGTCAGCAGTAGATTTCCCTTACATAGAGATTGTACAGTTTGTCGAACCAGGAGGACTCCTAGGCTAAACAAGTAGGTGTCTTCCACCCTGCCGCTTGCAGAAGATGTGGACCTGCACACACAACAAATAACTTTGCTCCTAACGAGTACAGAACAGTTGTCAATTTCTCCGGCATTGTAGTTTGCAAAGGATCAAATCACAAGCAGGAAGTTAATAGTGATTGCAACGGAAAAGTAAATGAAAGCGGTAAATGATGGAGGTGTAAACAATGATGGTGATATGGACCGGAGTCACATGATGTTCACTAGTGATGTCTCTCTCCCAAAAGACGATAAACAACTATGCTTCGGTAAACAAATTACAATTGGGCAATTGACAGAATTATGATCGCACCGCAATGCTAATTATGCTACTTGATAGTTAGAGGTTCAATAGTAATGGGCAGTACGCCAAGACAATATTCATCAGCATCTACTTACTAATCATCCACCTTGGGATATTTATCCAGAACATCTCGCCGGTATCAAGTTGGGAGCCCCACCCAAAGTGTAAACTCAAAGCAACGAACAACTTCATTAACGAATTATGCGCAAGGTAAACAATCCATGAAAATGTGGTCACAAGCACCGTTCGTTTCTCCCAGGTGGCTACAAGCACATCCCCTAGTCTCATGTTTCTGTCACTCAAGCTAGACATCGAGGGGCATGAACCCACAATCATGGATAACGCTCCCTCTTGGAGTTACAATCTACTACTCGGCCAAAGAAATAAATAGCAACGGAGAACATGCATGAATCACTAAGGAACATAATATAAAAGGATAATCAAAGATATAACTCATAACAATCTGAACATAAATTTTATAATCCATCGGATCCCAACAAGCTGGGCATAGCAAAAGCAAGAGAATTACATAGATGCCTTGATCATGTAGGGCAGCTCACCAGGACTAACCACTGAAGCACAAGATTGGAGATAAGACATCACATAGCTACTAGTCATGGACTCATGGTCCAAGGAGGACTACTCACGGCACGTCCGGGAAGCGACCATGGCGGTGGAGAAGCTCCCGGAGGTCAATCCTCCCTCCGGCAGGGTGTCAGGAAGAGGTCTCCTGACACTCCCGATCTCGGAAGCGCTGCGGCGGTGGAATAATGGAGAAATTTGTGATTCCAGAAGTTCTGTGAGGATTTTCTCTCGGGACTCTAAATATAGGCGAAAGGAGGGCACCGGAGGAGGTGGGACCCACCCAGACAACTTCCTGGCGCGGCCTAGGGCCTGGCCGCGCCAGCAAGCCGCCTGGGAGGCCCCTGGCCCCCCTTTGGCCCATCTTTGGTGGTCCGGAAGCTTCCGTTTCGCTGATTTTTGGTATATTTTTTCTGTAATTTTTCGGGCTTCGGAAGATTGGGTAAAAGCCCCTGCAAAATGGACATGAGCAGACAGAATCTGGCACTTGGTGCACTGAGTTAGTAGGTTAGTCCAAATATGTGTAAAATTTTATAAAAATGTAGCAAAACATATAACAATGTCACCCAAAAGATCATGGAACAAGCAAAAATAATAGATACGTTTCGGACGTATCCCTCCACCACCGTTGTCACCTTGTCGTTCTACTAGGGAAATCATCTACCACTTCGACCTCGCTTGATGGATCAAGGAGGTGGAGATGTCATCAAGTTGTACGTGTGTTGAACGCTGAGGTGTCATCGGTTCGATGCTCGATTGGGAGTTCCTTGGATGGATTGTGATTGGATTGCGAAGACGTACCACTAAATCAACCACGTTCTTTAATGATTCTGCTTAGCGATCTACAAGCATATGTAGATATAATCTCTCCTCACATAGATGTGCATCTCCTAGATTGATCTTGTTGAGCGTGGGAATTTTTTTGTTTCCCATGCAACATTCCCAATAGAGAAACCCTTAATAAAGAGACGAGGCTCTGATACCAATTGAAAGGATCCATATGGCTGACTAGAGAGGGGGTGAATAGGCAACTAAAAAATTGTAGCCTTTTCTTAACAAAATTAAGTTTAGCAGCAAATAGGTTGGCTTGATATGCAACTAAGTGACCATTCTATACAATGCTAGCAACATGAACAACAAGTAAATAACAAATACAAGTAAAGGTAAGAAATAACCACAAGTGGAATGATGAAGACGGGGATGTGTTTCCAAAGTTCCTTCCCTCTGAAGGGAGGTACGTCTCTGTTGTAGCGGTGTGAAGGAACAATGCTCCCCAAGATGCCACTAAGGCCACCGTATTATCCTCATGCCCTAACGCGATGCGAGGTGTCGTGATTTCACTAAGTGGTTCCCTTGAAGGTGGCAACCGTACCCTTACAAACAAGGTTGGGGCATTCCCCACCAACATTTCTCACTCGGCCATACCGATTATGCACATAGACATATCCTATGCCAATCCTGTTGGAAATATGCCCTAGAAGAAATAATATATTGGTTATTATTATATTTCCTTGTTCATAATAATCATTTATTATCCATGCTAGAATTGTATTGATTGGAGACTCAAATACATGTGTGGATACATAGACAACACACTGTCCCTAGTGAGCCTCTAGTTGACTAGCTCGTCGATCAAAGATGGTCAAGGTTTTCTGGCCATAGACAAGTGTTGTCACTAGATAATGGGATCACATCATTAGGAGAATGATGTGATGGACAAGACCCAAATTATGACCATAGCATATGATCATGTCAATTTATTTCCATTGTTTTCTGCATGTCAATGTATCTGTTCCGATGACCATGATATCATGCAACTCCCGGACACCGGAGGAATACCTTGTGTGTATCAAACGTTGCAACGTAACTGGGTGACTATAAAGGTGCTCTACAGGTATCTCCAAAGGTGTCTGTTGGGTTGGCATGGATTAAGACTCGGATTTGTCACTCCATGTGACAGAGAGGTATCTCGGGGCCCACTCCATAATACAACATCACAACAAGCCTTGCAAGCAATGTGACTAAGGAGATAGTCACGAGATCTTTTATTACAAAACAATTAAAGAGACTTGCGAGTAACGAGATTGAACTAGGTGTGGAGATATCAACGATCGAATCTCGGGAAGTAACATACCGAAGGACAAAGGGAACATTATACGGGATTAACTGAATCCTTGACATAGAGGTTCAACTGATAGAGATCTTCATAGAATATGTAGGATCCAATATGGACATCCAGGTCCCTCTATTGGTTATTGATCGGAGAATGTCTCACGTCATGTCTACATAGTTCTCGAACCCGCAGGGTCTGCACTCTTAAGGTTCGATGATGTTTCGGTCTAGTTGAGTTATAGGTGTTGGTAACCGAAAGTTCTTCAGAGTCCCGGATGAGCTATTGGACGTCATGAGGAGCTCCGAAATGGTCCAGAGGTAAAGATTGATATACAGGAAGTCCAGTTTTGGTGACTGGAAAAGTTTCGGGTACTTCGGTAGTGTACCGGGAGTGCCGGGAGGGTACCCGGGACCATCGGGAGAGGTGTCATGCCTTGAGGGGCCTCATGGGCTGTGGGAGGAGACAAACCAGCCCCTAGTGGGCTGTCCTAAGTCCCCACTAAGGCCTCTGAGGTTTGAGAAGGAAAAACCCAAAGGTCAAAGAGAAGGAAATGGTTTCCATGTGGAGAGGAGGAATCCTAATCCTAGTAGGATTGGAGTAGGACTCCTCCACCTCCAATTTTAGCCAAACCTTGAGGTTTTGAGTCTGCCTCCTCTGCTCTTTCCCTCCTATATATATTAGATGAATTAGAAGCATCCCTAACCCTAATTGCCACCTGCTCCCTCTACTTCATCTAGATCGGTTTCTCCTCTAGTATAGTTTGACGGTGCTTAGACGAAGACCTGCTGGATTAGTTCACCATCACCACCACCACGCCGCCGTGCTGGAGAACTCATCTACCTCTCCGCTGCTCTTGCTGGATCAAGAACGTGGAGGTGTCATCTATTCGGCACTAGATAGGGATGGATCATGATGGGATCGCGAGACGGATCATGATGAGATTGCGGGACGGGCTGCGATTTGAATCGTAAAGATGTTCCACTACATCAACCGCATTATACATGCTTCCGCTTAGCAATCTACAAGGTTATGTAGACTCACTCTCCCATCTCGTAGATGATCATCACCATGGACAGGTATTGCATGTGCGTAGGAAATTTTTTGTTTCCCATGCTACGTCCCAACAAATCCCACCATCTCGTACAACCAACATTCATATTGGTGCCACTTAGTTTGGCTGACCAACTTTCAGTAAAGGTAATTTCAATTTTCAGAAATTCTGAGTTTGAAGTCGGTCTCACCGAGTTTGGAAATCCAGTCTAGGCCATCGTATCGGTACCATCGAGATTCATATATCGGTCTCACTGAAAATTCAAAGTTGCCACATTTAGTGCACTCAGTACCACCGAGATTAACATTTTGGTTCCACCGATATTCCCAATAATGTTGTAACGGTTGGATTTCGGGAGATGCCTATACATACCCCTGCACCTACCTCTCATTCGTAGAGGAAGCACTCAGAACACACATACACTTGTCGGATCCATTTTTCTGAGAGAGAGCCCTGTACTCATGTGTTGATATTAAGAGATTCAATTCGTACCATTTGAACCTTGATTTCTAGCCTCCCCAAGAGTCTTTCCACAGGATAAATCTCTCCTAACCATGCCAAATCTGAGAGAGAGTGATAGAGTGTTGATGAGGAGTTGATGGATATACTTCTCGCCCCTCGTTGGATACCCCAAGTGGAAGGTGGAGATGTAGTCAGCAGCAAATTTCCCTTACACGGAGACTATAAGGTTTATCGAACCAAGAGGACTCCTAAGCTCAACAAGTAGGTGTCTTCCACCCTGGCGCTAGCAGAAGACGTGGCCCTGCACACACAACAAATAACTTTTCTCCCAACGAGTACATAGAGGTTGTCAATCTCTCCGGCCTTGTAGTTTGCAAAGGATCAAAACACAAGGGGGAAGGTAATAGTGATTGCAACGGAAAAGTAAATGAAAGCGCAAAATGATGGAGGTGTAAACAATGATGGTGATATGGACCGGAGTCACATGATGTTCAATAGTGATGTCTCTCTCCCAAAAGACGATAGACAACTATGCTAGGGTATACAAATCATAGTTGGGCAATTGACAGAATTATGATTGCACCGCAATGCTAATTATGCTACTTGATAGTTAGAGGTTCAATAGTAATGGGCAGTATGCCAAGACAATTAGACCGTTTATTCATCAGCATCTACTTAGTAATCATCCACCTTGATATATCTATCCAGAACATCTCTCCGGTATTACGTTGCGAGCCCCACCAAAAGTGTAAGCTCAAGGCAATGGAGAACTGCATTAACGAACTATGCGTAAGGTAAACTATCCTTGTAACCATGGTCACAAGCACCGTTGTTTTCACCCTGGTAGCAACAAGCACATCCCCTAGTCTCATGTTTATGTCACTCAAGCTAGACATTGAAGGGCGTGAACCCAAAATCATGCATAACGCTCCGTCTTGGAGTTACAATCTACTACTTGGCCAAAGCAATAAAAAGCAATGGAGAACATGCATGAGTCACTAAGGAACATAATATAAAAGGGTAATCAAACATATAACTCATAACAATCTGAACATAATCTCAGAATCCATCGGATCCCAACAAACCGAGCATAGAAATAGCAACAGAATTACATAGATGCCTTGATCATGTAGGGTAGCTCACAAGGACTAACCATTGAAGCACAAGATTGGAGAGAAGACATCACGTAGTTTACTGGTCATGGACTCATGGTCCAAGAAGGACTACTCATGGCACTTTCGGGAAGCGTCCATGGCGGTGGAGAAGCTCCCGGAGGTCAATCCTCCCTCTGGCAGGGTGCCGGGAAGGGGTCTCCAGACGCTCCCGATCTTGAAGCGCTGCGGCAGAGGAACGATGGACGAATCCGTGATTCCAGAAAGTTTGCGAGGGTTTCCTCTGGGGACTCTAAATATAGGCCAAAGGAGGGCAGCGGAGGAGGTGGGACCCACCCAGGCGACCTCCTAGCACGACCTAGGGCCTGGCCACACCAGCAAGCCACCTAGGAGGCCCCTGGCCCCCCTCTGCCCCTCCTTCGGTGATCCGGAAGCTTCTATTTCGCTGATTTTTTATATATTTTTCTGAATTTTTTCGGGCTTCGGAAAATTCGGTAAAAGCCCCTGCAAAATAGACATTAGCAGACAGAAATTGGCACTGGGTGCACTGAGTTAGTATGTTAGTCCAAATATATTTAAAGTGATATAAAAGTGTAGCAAAACATATAACAATGTCACCCAAAAGATCATGTAACAAGCAGAAATTATAGATATGTTTGGGACGTATCAAGTGTTGAGGAGACTATATTTAGAAGCACAAGAGCAAGGAGTTCATCATTCTATCACATCTATTACCTTTTGGAGGGTGGTGCCTCCTATATTGGTAAGGTGTTTCTTGGGAGCCTCCTATTTTGTGTTGCGCAGTTGAACCAAGATGTTTGTAAGGGCAAGGAGATCACCTACTTTGTGAATATCTACCGTGAGTGAGCCTAGTCCTGTGTGGACGGAAGCCGTGGTGGAATAGACAAGGTCGCTTCTTCAAGGACCCCATGTGGGTGGAGCCCTCTGTGGACTCTCGCAGTCGTTACCCTCTGTGGGTTGAAGTCTCCACTAACATGGGCGTACGATAGTGCCACCTATAGGAACTATGCCAAAAATCGCCATGTCAACCTTTGCGTTTGATCTCCCTACCTTACCCTCTATTTAAAGTTGCATGTTTTA
This sequence comes from Hordeum vulgare subsp. vulgare, assembly GCF_904849725.1. Taxonomy (NCBI): domain Eukaryota; kingdom Viridiplantae; phylum Streptophyta; class Magnoliopsida; order Poales; family Poaceae; genus Hordeum; species Hordeum vulgare. Next base: position 171,625,417 of record NC_058521.1, read on the forward strand.
CTTTTCGCTGCAGTACTCTTACATATGCATGTGTAGGGTGTACTTGAATAGTCATAGTTGATAAAACTGGCCCACACTAAAATTGGGAAAAGGCTAAGTTTGTATCTTGTCAAGTAGTCTAATCACCCCCCTCTAGACATACTTTCGATCCTACAGGTGGCATCATACCTTTGGTCTCCAATACTTTGGTTTCACAACCTAGGAGAGTATGGCGTCTATTAAGGGAAATCACCATAGAGGACCGTATTTCGATGACACTAATTTTGCTAGTTGGAAGCATAATATGAAAATGCATATTCTTGGTCATAATCCCGTCGTTTAGGATGTTGTTCGTGTTGGTGTGCAAGGTGATTTCTTCGGAGAAGGAAAAGAACTGGATCATGATGCCACAGCGGAAGAATTGAAGATGCTACAATTAAGTGCTCAATCCTGTTCAACTGCTTGTGTCTTGATGAATTCAACAAAATCAGTCGCCTTGAGAATGCACAGGAAATTTGGGATACTTCGATTGATATACACGAAGGTACCGATTCTGTCAGAGAATCTAAGTTGGATGTGCTTCAAATTTAGCTTGACAAGTTCAAGATGAAGTTTTGTGAAGGGGTTGCTGAGATGTATTCTGGGCTAGCTCTCATCACAAATGAGATTGCTGGCTTAGGAAGCGAAGAGATGATGACAAATTCATCATCAAGAAGATACTTAGATATTTGGATGGAAGATACGACACCGTGTGCAAATTAATCCAAATGATGCCCAACTACAAAGATCTCAAGCCTGCTGAAGTCATTGGAAGGATTGTTGGTCATGAAATGTCTCTAAAAGACAAAGATGAGTTGCACAAGAAGTCAAGCAGTGCTTACAAAGCTTGAGTCACTGCTCCTGCTACTTCAAGTGCCAACCTGGTTACCAATGAAGAGATCAGCCTCATGGTCAGAAAGTTCAACAAGTTCTACAAGAGTAGAGGCAAAGAGAGAAGCTCAAGCTCAATATATGATGAGAAGCATTCGTCTAGTCGTGACCGAAACTTCTATAACTATGGAAAGCCCGGACACTTTTTCAAATGAGTGCTCGGCTCCCCTACAAACAAAGAGAAGAGTCACCAAGAAGATGAAGCTCAAGAGATGAGTCACCTCACACAGAGAGAAGGCGTAGAGAAGATCATTATGAATGAAGACACTCCTGGAGAGGCAGAGGATTGGAGAAGAAGGACAAGTACACCAAGAGCAGTTCAAGAAGAAGACATCAAGCTCATGTTGGTCAATGGGTTTCTCACTTCGAGTCTGACAAGAAATCGGAGAGAAGCTATCGCTCGAGCTCTGATTACAGTCAAGATAAAGGTGTTGCTGGCATTTCACTTGTGTCCTCCAACTCCTACGACCTATTTGACTCACCGAATGAAGGGATTGGAAACGGCTTCATGGAAAAGGCCCCAAGGTATCACACCCCGAGTATTTTGACTTTGATAGTGATGAGGATGACTTGTTAGGAGAAGATGACTTGCTCCTTGATAAGACTAGTGATAATATTGAAAATGAACTTGCTAATTTGCATGCTAGTTAAGAGAAATCGAATGATGATGATAAGTAAAAGATCGAACAACTAACTAAAGAATTAAAAACTCTTAATTTAGCTCATGAAACTACTCTAGAAGATTATAGAGATCATGCAAGAACTCATGAGAAGCTACGCTTAGAGAAGCTAAATTTAGAGCAAGAGCATGAGTTCCTAAAAGCAATCAATGATGATCTTCGAAAGAAGAGTTCCTCTTATCTAGCCAAATGGTTACTCTTGTCTACTTTTGTTACACAAGTTAAACCTATAAGAACACTAGTAACAAAGGAAAGAAATTGTCTTCATCTAGTAACAACAATGCTAAAGCTAAATCAAATGATGTTGTTGCTAGTAGCTCTCTTTATTGCACTAATGATTCCCTTAGCCAAGTTACAATTGAGCAAGAAAACGATTTATTCAAAGGGATTATAGACAGAGGTGTCTTCAAGAGTCTTGTCGGAAGTAAGCAATTTGAGGAAATTGTGCGCAAGCAAGGAGGACATCGGAAGAAGCAGGGCACTGGCTACTTCAACGTCAACGGAGATGTTTCGGAAGAAGGTCCATATCCCATTCCCAAGTTTGTTCCTCAAGAGGAGAAGTATGATCCTACTCCTCCCAAGGGAACAATATCACAATATAGACCTCTACCACAAGACCACAAGGGCAACAGAAAGATTCAAGAGGACATCGACTCATTTGAAGAACCCCAAGCCAAGGTTGAGTGGGTTCCCAAGGACACTTCTAGCACTACTTCATCTAGTGCTACCACAATTCCAAGGATCCCCATCAAGGTGATGCGGGTTCCCAAGAGGAAGAACTAGAAAGTTCTTGGGGGGTGACTCTGCCCATATAATTCACTCTCATTCATTCTGGCAAGAACTACATGCAATCAACCTCAACCATATGCATTAGTTCAAGGAGTCACACATTCACTCAAGGTGAGCAAGGGACAAGGTAATTAAAGAATTTTGGACATCACCTCCCATGTATTTCACTCAATGTCCATAGATATCTTTTTGTTTGTTCCCTTTTGCTTTGAGACTAACCCATGTAGGTGAGAAGAGTAAGAAACAACAAGGATTGCTCCCAACTCAAGATGAACTTTATCAACAATGAGGTTCCACCACTATTACACCTACTTGAAGTCTTCTATGAGAAAACCCAAGGTTAGTTGATCCCTCTTAGGGGATGTCACATCTAGGGGGATCTTTACTCTAAGTCTTGAGTACAAGCATCTCCTAAATGATGTGAACACATTAATGCATTATGTAAAAGTGGTAACCCCACTTGTGCTGAATCGATGAGTATGACCTATGATCAAGTATTCTTAATTGTCTCCCAAGTCAATATACTCATATATAGATGACTTCGTCATTGCAAAAGTGCTTGGTAGATGCTAGGATGTTTGTGCATGCTCATCATGATTTCATTTGACATCTTATTGTGTGAGCATGTTGGTGTGCATATCTTTTCTCATTCGAGGATATCCAATTGTAGCTATTGGGCTTTTGATTTATCTTTTGCCAATTGGATAGACAAGAATGCCTAGGACCCTTCTCTAGCTATCTATGCTTTCTCATCTAAAGTTCTATTCATGCTACATCACAAAACTTAAAACAAGCACTTCTTGATCCCTTTATGTGCAGAGCACTCAGAGTTCTATGTCGATAAGGGCTGCCTTCCAAAACCTCTTTGTGAGTCTTGGTGTAACTAACCCAATATTCTCGGTTCCATCAATTCACAATGCTCATCTAGGTTATTATCTCAGTACCACCGTTACCATAATCTCGTCTTCCCCCAGTTTCCATGTCAACACAACAGTGAAACTCGGTGGCACCAAAGTTTTTGTATTAGTGACCCAGATAATGCGAGTTATTTATACCTGAGGACCCGATGCTTTGAATTTCTATCTTCAAATGTCAAGTTCCTAACCCCAAACTAGGGTATAATTCCGACCCCTTATGCCCTCCTTTATCTGATTCATGCGCATTAGGTCAGTCCTATCTGCAATCCATGGTATGGAACTCTTGTACGCCACTAGAAAATTCCATAGAATAGAGAACAAAGAAATTTTGGATCTGATCTCCTTCTACATGCATCTCGGTGATACCGAGTTGATTAAATAGGTTCCACCGATTTAGTTTTTAGGGTTACTCAGAACTGCTTCGGTGAGACCAAGTACTTCCTATTGGTTACACCAAAAAGGCTACCCAAGTCTCTGTTATTGCAAGTGGTCCGTCTCGGTAACTCCGAAAAATTCAACCCGATGCTACCGAAATACATTTTGTAGTAGATCATACCCAAAGTTTCTAAGTTCAAAATTTGAAAAATTCTGGAATTTTGTGATGCTAATCATTTCTAGCTCTTCCATATCTTTTCACACGATCAGCCAGTATGTGTGTCAGCTTGTCTTCTTGGTTTGCAAGATGTTAGGTTCTGATGATAGTGAGAACAATTTCAGTGAGCCCCATGTTGAGTCTGAGTCAGGCACTAGTCCTCAGAGGACCCCTTCAGATCCAGGCATCACCATCTAAAAACCAGAGATGAACAGATGTCGTTCTTGGCTAGCACCATCCGAGGGTTGGAGAAGAATATTTCTGAGATTATGTTGAACAAGAAGAGCCTAGAGAGGATCATGGAAACAAAGTTCCATGACCTGGATATGAAGGTTACGGAGTTGAGCACCATAGTTAAGAAGCTTCAGCATGAAGTTGACTCAATGCAGCTTCCACGCTCAGACGATGATGATGATGATTCACCTGTTCGTACTACCACACGGTTCTCGACCCAGACCAGGTCAGCACCTTTGTTAGTACCAGAAGATAGACCGTCTTCATCAGCTCAAGCTTCAGCTCCTGCTCCACCAGCTCCAGTGTCTAAACCTCCAGCTCCTGCACCAACAATGCAGATAGACCGTCGATGCTCTTTTGCCTACTCCAACATCTGCTACTGGAGAAGATCATGCCCAGAGAGAGGCTTAGATTATACCTTTGAAATTTTTGGTACTTGTTGCCAAAGGGGGGAAGTGTATAGATGATGACCCATAAGTGTAGGTCATCGATCGTAGTCCTTTCGATAAGTAAGAGTGTCGAAACCAACGAGGAGCAGAAGGAAATGGCAAGCGGTTTTTTAGTAAGGTATTTTGTGCAAGCACTGAAATTATCGATAACAGATAGTTTTATAATAAGGTAATTCGTAACGGGTAAGAAGTAACAATTGTAACTAAGGTGCAGCAAGGTGTCCCAATCCTTTTTGTAGCAAAGTACAAGCCTGGACAAACTCTTATATAAGGAAAAGCGCTCCCTACGGCACATGTGAATTTATGTCAAGCTAGTTTTCATCATGCTCATATGATTTGCGTTTGTTACTTTGATAATTTAATATGTGGGTGGACCGGCTCTTGGGTGCTGCACTTACTTGGAAAAACCTCCCACTTATGATTAACCTCTCTAGCAAGCATCCGCAACTACGAAATAGGAATTAAGATAAATCTAACCATAGAATTAAACATATGGATCCAAATTAGCTCCATACGAAGCAACGCATAAACTAGGGTTTAAGCTTCTCTCACTCTAGCAACCCATCATCTACTTCTTACTTCCCAATGCCTTTCGCTAGGCCCAAATAATGGTGATCTGTCATGTAGTCGACGTTCACATGACACCACTAGAGGAGAGACAACATATAACTTATCAAAATATCGAAAGAATACTAAATTCACATGATTACGTATAACAAGACTTATCCCATGTCCTGAGGAACAAACGTAACTACTAAGAAAGAATATTCATATTCATAATCGGAGGAGTATTAATAATAATTAAGGATTTGAACATATGATCTTCCACTAAATAAACCAACTATCATAAACTACACGGAGTAATGAACACTACTAGCAACCCACATGTACCAATTTGAGGTTTTGAGACAAAGATCGGATACAAGAGATGAACTAGGGTTTGGAGAGGAGATGGTGCTGATGAAGATGTTGATGGATATTGACCCCCTCTCGATGAGATGATCATTGGTGATGACGATGGGTGCAATTTCCCCCTCTGAGAGGGATGTTTTCCAGGCGGAGTAGCTCCGCTGGACCTCTAGATTGGTTTTGTCAAAGTTCTACCTCGACACGGCGGCGGTGCGTCCCGGAAGGTCTGATACAATTTTTTTTCTAGGTGAAAACACTTCATATAGGAGAAGATGGGCACCGGAGGCCTGCGAAGAGGCCAACAAGCCTGCATGGCGCGGCCACGGGGTAGGTCGTGCCCCTGGCTTGTGGCCACCTGGTGGGTCACCTCGGGTACTTCTTTCGCCCATTATTTTTTTATATATTCCAAAACAATTCTCCGTAACTTTTCAAGACTTTTGGAGCTGCACAGAATAGGTCTCTCAGATTTGCTCCTTTGTTAGTCCAGAATTCCAGTTGTCGGCATTATCCCTCTTCATGTAATTCTTGTAAAATAAGAGAGAAAAGTCATAAGTATTGTACCATAATGTGTAGTAACAGCCGATAATGTAATAAATAATGATATAAAAGCATGATGCAAAATGGACGTATCAATAGATAAATAGGGCTTCCATAGGGAGAACTTTTGAATTTATTTGCTCTCATTTGGTTTTCAAAATTTTATTTGGTCTTTTGGATGACTTTATGTGTTTAGATGTGTGTTTAATAATACGCTTTGATTGTTTGATAATACCATGTTACTACCTTTGAGCTATCCACATCATGATCATTCACTTGTTTGTTTGGTGATATGTGCATTGCTATTCATTCTTATCATTTATGTCCACCACCTAGTTGTATGTGACATGGAAGAGTAACCCATGGTCCTAATCAATTGTTGATACGTCTATTTTGCGTCATGCTTTTATAGCAATATTTATTGCATTATGGGATGTTATTATACATTATGGTACAATACTTATGCCTTTTCTCTCTTATTTTACAAGATTTACATGAAGAGGGAGAATGCCGGCAGCTGGAATTCTGGACTGGAAAAGGAGCAAATCTGAGAGACCTATTCTGCACAGCTCAAAAAGTCCTAAAAAGTTACGGAGAATTGTTTTGGAATATATAAAAAATAATGGGCAAAAGAAGTACCGGAGGGGACCCACCAGGAAGCCACAAGCCCAGGGGGCGCGACCTACCCCTTGGTCGCGCCCTGTAGGCTTGTGGGCCCCCTGACAGCCCTCTGGCGCCCATCTTCTGCTATATGAAGGGTTTTGACCTGGAAAAATTCATATCAGACCTTTCGGGACGCGATGCCAGCGTATCGAGGCGTAACTTCGACAGAACCAATCTAGAGCTCCAGCGGAGCGATTCCGCCTAGGAAACTTCCCTCCTGGAGGGGGAAATCAAAGCCATCAACATCACCAACGATCCTCTCATCGAGAGGGGGTCAATCTCCATCAACATCTTTATCAGCACCACCTCCTCTCCAAACCCTAGTTTATCTGTTGTATCCGATCTTTGTCTCAAAACCTTAGATTCGTACATGTGGGTTGCTAGTAGTATCAATTACTCCTTATAGTTGATGCTAGTTAGTTTATTTGGTGGAATATTATATGTTCAAATCCTTAATGATTATAAATACTCCTCTGATGATGAATATGAATATGCTTTGTGAGTAGTTACGTTTGTTCCTGAGGACATGGGATAAGTCTTGTTATAAGTAATCATGTGAATTTTGTATTCGTTTGATATTTTGATAAGTTATATGTTGTCTCTCCTCAAGTGGTGTCATGTGAACGTCAACTACATGACACATCACCATTATTTGGGCCTAGAGTAAGGCACTGGAAGTAATAAGTAGATGATGGGTTGCTAGAGTGACAGAAGCTTAAACCCTAGTTTATGCGTTGCTTCGTAAGGGGCTGATTTGGATCCATATATCTAATGATATGGTTAGATTTATCTTAATTACTATTTGGTAGTTGTGGATGCTTGCGAGAGAGGTTAATCATAACTGGGAGGTTTTTCCAAGTAAGGGCAGCATCCAAGCGCCGGTTCACCCACATATCAAATTATCAAAGTAACGAACGCGAACATATGAGCATGATGAAAGCTAGCTTGACATAAATTCCCATGTGTCCTCGAGAACGCTTTTTTATATAAGAGTTTGTCATGTCTTGTCCTTTGCTACAAACAGGATTGCGTGTAACACCATGTGTTTAACTTTCCTAACTGATTTGACTTATCTCAAAACTTAGGACCAATTAAAAAAATTATGAATGCTTGTGATGCTTGATGTGATTGTTCCTTGCTTGCGCGTTGCTTGTATTTGAATCAATGTTCCTACTACACTCCAATACTCAGCTCCCTTGCCTAATGATCATGCCATGTGTTTAGGACCAGAAACTATTTTTACCAAATATTATTTTCACCAAAAAGCATTTCCTTGATTTAAGCTTTCAAAAACCCTTGAGTTTGGATTTGTACTGCGAGTCCTCAACTTAGGGAAGTTATTTTGCACAAATTATTTTATTTAAAACCCATTATCAAAATGTATTCCTAAAACCTCAATATTATTACTTTAATAGTTGTTTTACTATTTTATTTAAATACCTTTCTGAGAGGCCAGAAATGGTCCCTTATGAAGGAAAGTTATTTTTGTTGCTTTCAAAATATTTGATAAAATTTAGGTAAACTAAGTGGACATATATATTCCATATATATGAGTTTCAACACATAGTAATGTTCAAAATATTGGGCAAACCCCTTCAAAACCCTTCCTGCCTATTTCAAGCTTTTGGAATATTTTGATAACAAATATTCTCCCTGAATTCCTGTAAAATTCTAGCATGTCACATATGATATATGTGATGATCTTGCCAAATTTCATCTCAATCGAAGTTGATTTGATTCACTTAATTATTCTAAAACTCTATCTATCCAGATCCAAATTTGAGCAAGTCTAGATTGCCAAGTGTCTCAAATTGTGCTCAAATTTTGTGGACATCCTCTAATAGACCAATAATGCATCCACACCAAGTGGTGCATCAAGGAGAATAGAAGAACTTGTCCTAAGCCCCTCAAAACTCTATTTATTGATCTCTGACTTTGAGAAACTTCACATTGTAAAGTTTCTCCAATTGATCCCCATATTTTTGGGCACGCTTTAATTCTCAAATAATGCCCCACACCAAATATTGGATTTGTGGGGATTAATTTGAAAAGTTTTGTAAGCACGAGGCCATTTCTGCCCATTTCATGGGTTTTCCAAGTATACATTGGAAACCTTCTCCACCAAATCCCAAATTTGGTGTCCATGCTTATTTTCTTCTATTACTTTATCATGTTAAGTTTCATATCAATTGGAGTCCATCTGATATCCCTAACTCTCATCAAACACCTTGTGTGCATTCACCAAAGGTGCTCCTTTGGGCGAATAACTATTACCATTGAGCTTAAATTTCTACCACAGCCTTCCCTAGTCACCTTTTACCTCGAGTAATCTTGCCATGGCCACTAGTAAATTATTGGAGGGTGACCCCATGTAGCTACCCTTCATTTTTACCTTGGCAACACCATTTTTACTCTTCTTGCCCCACCTCTGCCTAAGGTAATGCCCCTACCTGTTTCCAGAGGGTCCCTAACATCCCAAGGCATTATTTCAAACCAAGATATGGCATGCTCGCGCAGGAAAAATGACCCGCACATCTACAAGTTGATTTCTAGCTGAAATGTAGCTTTGTAGAACAAGTACTAGCTAACCACCTCTGCTTGAGCTCAAACTTGGCATTATTGTAGTCCTTCCATGAATAACCCTGGTTGACAAGGTTTCACCTCAATTGCCTTTCTATGCAAAGCGCTTTTGTCATCCCCTAATTTCTTGTTGCAAATTTAATCAGAGTTCAAACCAATTCAAACCAGATCCACAAGCTACCAAACTCCTCAGTCACACCCCACCAAGCATGCCCCACACCCCAGACACCTCTGACTGGTCATTAGCACCCTGTAGACAGAGGTGACCATGGTGACCACCACCCAGGCATGCAATAAGGGTGCTCTGCACCTTGTTTTCTTTCTCCAGGCCATATCCGGCCGTTGCAGCATGTCTTAGCGCGCCACCAAGCCCCCTTTGACCAGTCAAGCTGCTTCCCGACACCAGCTAGCCTCCAAGATCCCTCTGAGGCGCGTGTACCCCCATGCCAGGGAGCACCCAAGAGCTCCCGATCTCTCCCTGTCACCCCCCTCTTATCTTCTCACCCGACCCTCTCTGGCTCCCCCTAAGTTCCACCTCCCTCCCAATAACCTCCAGGAGCAACCATTGGAGCTCCCACACCCCATTCCGCTCCTACGGCCGCCATGGCACCGCCTCGGCCTCCATTGCGCTCGAGCTAGCCATCCTTCCTTGGCCTCGGGCCTTCCCTCCAGCCGAGTCCTCTCAGCTCCCGATCCTCGTGGACAGGTTTAGGGCCCCTCCCCAAGGTCGTGACATGGCCCTCCGCAGCGGCCGGAGCTGTCAGCCGCTCCTCATGGCGGGCCGCTCGCCCCGGCCATCCCCACGGCCGCCAAGACCGCCACTAGACTCAACAGGGATCAGGGCACCCGCCCACACCCTCGGCTCAGCGGCTGGCCCAGCGAGTGGCTAGAGACATGGTGGTCGACACCCCCATCTACCCCTGTCATGAGATTGAAGAAGGGGTAGAGGAGAGAGTAGGAGACTGGCGGGCGCCAGGTGTCGGCGACCTGCAAGCCGGCCCTAGAAGGTAAGTGGAGACGCCCCGGCGCTTCGCGCTTTCCCCTCGCCGGAGGCGTATTCAGCAGAAAACGCCTCGTGTGTGGCCTCCTCGTTCGCCAGCCGAGTCACTGGGCCGGCCCAGCTCCTCCCCAGCGCCTTGAGCGAACTATAGGCCCCCCTGGTAAGTCTCTTTTCATTTTCAGAAACTTCATAAATCCATCAAAAATCCATTTCACCTCCAAAATTGATGAGTCAAGTTTCTGCAGGTTTCTTAAATCAATACCTACCCAGATCTGTGCTTTGCACAATTTTTCAAGAACATTTCATTTATTCAAACTCCACTTTTTAAATTATTATAGCTTTCAAATCAACTCCAAATGGAGTGATTCCAATTTTCAGGGTCTCCTAAGAACACGCTCTATTTTTAAAGCCTTAGTCAACATTTTTATCTATCATGATTCTGTTGCATCAAATAAATAGCTTCCTTTTTCTATTTACCCAATATTAGAAAATCCCTAGAATATTCATATCAAGTCCAAATCAGTGAAAGAACTTCCTAAATATTTTCAAATCTTGCTCTCTTAAATGCGTGCATCCACTCATTTTTATCAGAATGTTTTCTATAGGCTTCTTTAAGGATCACCTATTCCTCTTTGCATCCATTAAAAAATCCACGACGGTCCAAATCTCATCTAGCAAGTTTCACGTATTTTTCTTCTGACCAGAGTGGTCCAAGAAAAATATAACTTCCATTTATATAGAACTTATCTTCCACTTGCTGTGTGGCTTACTGTGATTGATTCCGACGATAGTTGACAGGTAGACGGAGTACTCGGAGTTGGACCGGAAGACCAGGAGACCCCGAGGACTTACGTGGGCAAGGCAAGCATCCCTTTGACCATGTTTGAGCAAAACATTTATTGCATGCCAAGTAGAGTAATATTCCCGTTGCATATGATCATGGGTATCCGGTAATTCATCAATATGGTGTTACCGATGGCTCCTCTTGAGCTCTTGCATTTAAGCATGATCCTACCACCTATGAGGGTCACACTAATATTATGTTGACAAGTAGACTGTAGTGCTATGCATTATAGAAGCATAAGCATGATGATGGTAAAGTTGATATCAAAAGTTTACGAAAACCCCGTCGGGTGCCACTAATGCCCGAGGGTGCTGATGTTGAGTTGGTGGCCACTTATGAAGAAGTGGTGCGCCGGGTATGTTTTGCGTGACTGGATTCGGAAACAAGCAAAGTTGTCAGAATCACGAGTCTGAATCTGATCGGAGCTTCGTTGCTAGGATCGTGAATCGTGGAATCTTAAGTATCAGGATCGTAGAAACTTAGATTCTATGAGCAAAACCATAGAATCGTAGGGGCTATTTTGGATCGTCAAATCGTAAGATTCTAAGACTTGAGTCACGACTCTAACAACTTTGGAAACAAGATTACATTTATGATGTGTCGACCATCCCAACTTTACATGTGCGACCAAGTTATCCCTTTATGGGACGGGGCTTGGTTGACTACTTTGGTTGGTGCTAGTAAAGAGATCACATTACTAATGGAGGGAGTGATATGTGGTCACTTTCGTGATGGGGTCGTACTAGGTAGGTCGACTATGTCATTTTTACGTGTTCCGGGCACACCGTTGGTCCTCGCATGGATGATACAGTCCAGAGTTGGTGCTCGTAAGACGTACATCATGTGGGCTGGGTACCAATCGAGTGGAACAAATTTGTCTAGTGTCGTCAGGCGAAAGGCAATGATCGGGTACTTACCTCGGGTATGTTATATACCGCGAGTCGTGGATGACACAGAAGTTCCCTAGATCTCGTGGGTACAACGTACAACCTGTGCAGATTGTAAAACTATTCGAATAGCCGTGTCCACGTTCAAGGACAGTTCGGTAATCCTGATTAAACTACATTTAGTCGTTTCCGCAGAAACCAAGTGTGTGTGTTCTCAAAGGTGTTATGTGAGTAAGAGGATATGACAAGTTTGGTGACTTGGCATATCGGGTGAACCCGAAGTGTTGAGCCCTCGGCGGATATGTTGATATCTGTAACTTGTTCTTCTGATTACAATCTAGCTTATGATGCATATTTATACCCGTCTATGATCATGTTTATTTCCATTCAAGGCTTGCTTTCTGCAAATGGTGCACATCACTTACTATCATACCACTGCATTATCCATATCATGGGCTGTTTGCGAGTACATTCAAAGTAATCATTGGCTTGCCACTAGTTATTTCATTGACCAGGTATGAGAGAATAGGATATGGTGAAGAGTAACTTGGTGATGTTCCTGCAAGCTAGGACGCTTCCCAGTCAGAATGGCTGTAGGTTAAGGCTGCTGGCATGGGTTCACGGTTTCGACAAGCATCTGCGCTATTGGTCAAGTTTGGTGTGTTGACCTTCAAGGCCCTATATATGTAAGACTTGACGGCAATCGTCATTTATTGTATCAAACGGTACGTATGGATGTAAGACTCTTGTTATTCAGTTTCTATTTGTTCGATGAGCAATTATCTATGGGATCACTGAGCACGTTCATTTGGCGATCTCAACTTGTAAGTCGGGGGCCCCACAGGGCTGGTATCAGAGCCATCCTGACTATAGGAAGCCCTTAGTTAGCACGGACATTAGTTAGGACAAAACTGTTTTCCAGAACCTTTAAATGTACTTGCAAAACATGTATCTTTTTCACCTCTCCTACTTTTTCAAAGGAAGCAAGGTTTTTTGCTTTAGCACTTCCACCCTTAATCTCTAACACTCCTCGTCTACTTTTTCAAAACTTGCAAATGGTCGCTCGAACCTTAAGCCCTCTTACTACTGGATTACTTAAAATCCTCGTGAGCAACTTGGAAGGAGCAACCTTTCCAAGCGATCACCCCTGTACATGGAAGACAAGGACGACAACACTACGACCAGACGACACCTAAAGAAGTACCTCCATGAGGAACAAGGACATCGAGACCAAAAAAATGGTGACACCCTCGACACTGTTTTGGGGTAATGGCACGTTTACCTACGATGAGCATGATGTAATATATGCGAGACCATGATCTGCACCGCTAATAGAGTGACCATGTCGATATCAAGGTTGTGTCGACCACCACCGGTGGATGAGAACCTTTCCATTTGGTGTCCCTCACCTTAGTGAGCAGCAAAACGGTTCTCTTCATCCCCTTCCCTAGGTGTCGATATTGTGGCCAACGTGACTGGCAGGTCGGAACTCTATCATGCCTTGCTGATGTCATTGCATAATGGATGTCCACTTGGAACTCTCGATGCCTTGGAAGGCAAGAAGACAATGGCAAGAATATAACGACAACTGAAGACCCTGTCAACGACAACCATCAAGAATCACCCTTGTCGGCAGCTCACCAGAAGAGAAGTCATCAAGAATTGTTTTCAGCTCAACCTAACTCGTTTCGGCAAACAACAACAAGAGACGCGGCACCACCAGGAGAAGACCCAGAAGACTAAGAGGGCCCTTGGGACACGAAGCAAGCATGAGTGTTGAGTCCGAGAACCCCTAGGGTAGGATGAGTCGTGAATCCCTATGCGAAGTCGAGTCAGTGAAATGGTTTAGATGGAACCATGTTGTGTGTTGTTTGTTCTTGTTTGATTGTGCTTGATATAAGTCACGCTTTTTTCTAGGCAACAAGCACGCGGTTATATCACCTCCCTCATCTTGATGTTTGAGTTGACTTTTCAACACTTATTTGGTTGCACTTGCATTATACGACCCTCTTCTACACTCCCTATATGCTACTCCCTCTCCTCCACCTTTCTCGACAACTGGAGACCCGCAAGGCAAGATTCACCGAGGATCCACCCCGATAGATGGCTGGCACGGAAGACTCCGATGGCAACGTACTCAACCAGGCACAACCTATAGAGATTATGATTTTCCTCAAGAATGGGGATCCCTCCCTAGCCCAGTCTAACCTCCACAAGCCTTTCTGGCTCAAATTTCTGGTCACGTGTCTAATCATGGATTTGCCAGAACCCCCGTTGAGCCCCGATAAACCCCCGCTTGGCACCGGGTTCTTTAGGGAACAAGTGATCATGGTGAACAAGTATCCTTCAATATTAAGCTAGCACCATAACCCTGATGCCATAAGAAGGACCGTTCTTGGATATAAGAATATTAGACTATGGTTATTTGTGATGATGATAGGTGTATCGAGAATATAGCTAGACTAACTTGCTGGATCGTAATACCCTTATAAAGGTAGGTGAACTTGGTGGAACAAGTTAATAAAGTGGCATAACCTACATATTCCTGGAGTAAGTTTGGATTTAGTAGGAAAATTTTGATCACGAGCAATAATTCTTGGTGGTATAATTGACTATATCGAGTAGTTGGCATGGTTTGATGCTTTTACCATAATGACTTGGAGTTTCGAGTGGGAGTTCTTATTGGACTTGAGCTTTAGATTTAAGCAGGTAATCTCAATAGAGTATCAATGATGACAGAGACCACATGGTTCGGGGTAAATCGGATTTAGACTAATGATATGGATCATGATACCATGTTTGTCGGTGGATAACAAGTAGTAGTACTTGGAGTCGTCGGATTTATTAAGAATCTATATAAGCTGGTCTTCGAGATTAGTTGGCCATGATACTGAACATTGGTGGATATACTATGATGTAGTTCTGGCGATAATATTTGGATCATGAGGACTCCAAGTGATTAGGTAAAACCCCATCAATACTGGATTTGTAGGAGCGATGGGACAACTATATCATGGTGGAATGATGAACAACTTGATTGGTATCATAGGAAGGAAACAAGACCTTGGATTGGTATACTACGTGTTTCCTTAATATAGAAATGCAGTACCCTGTCCATTGGATGATCTAGCTGGAAATTTCGATTTGTGGTGTCTTAATTCAAGCTTAGGAGCTTGTATGCCTGCCTGAGGTTCTCGCATAGGAATGCATGCACAACGTATGCTATATCATACTTGTGGTTTTTGGTTTTAGTTCCTCCCTCAACCCCGTAGTTTACTAGCATAAGCGGTGTGGAGTTGACTTATGTGAGATGGTCTCTTTGATGAAATAGGGTGATTTTGTCCAGAATTAGAGGTCATATTGTTGGTATATAAGGGATGTGCTTACGATAAGATGATAGATGTTCACTCACATCCTAAGTTCCTGGAAACCCCAAAGCTTCACCGAGCCATAAGGTCATTGAATTATGACCATAGGAAACAAATCTAAGTCATTAGAATATCGCCAGTACTCCGCCCGACCACCACCCATCGTGTCTATGACGAACATGGGCATGAAGGACTAGATCATGTTGGACCATAAACCCCTCGGCCAGTGACTGTCCGTAGCAAGTTCCCGCTCTCCTGACATGTCTCATGAGCACTGTGCATATGTGATGCTTGGAGAAGTATGTTGTTATCCTCACAGATGACATGCTTATTCACCCAATAAGAGGAAGAACACCTTAGTCCTCTTTGGGCGAGCCACAAGAACACCGATCACTATGCCTCTCAAGAGTAAGGTGTTATCTCAAGAGGATGGGTTTCTCAAAGCGACCTCAAGACAACGGAAGTCTATCCTATCCGAGACTAGACAAAGAACCGCCATGGTTGCGCAAACCACGACAATGAAGAAGAAGAAGTAGAAGTCAACCACCGATCCTACACCGACTACATCAACGATGTCAAGAAGCCTCGACCATTCAAGCCGATGAAGCCTTTGGACAGCGAGAGAAATCAGAGAGCCTCTTCTTGGTCTAAACCAAGGACGAGTGTCCTAAATTGGGTCATGGTAAAAACCTGCTAGAGGTGATTCACCTGCTTACCGAGCCACAAACCTTGGGAGTGGATGACTTGTGTATACTCTTTGGCAGCCAGCTCATCCAGAACCCCTTGCGAACCTTCCGAGATGGTAGGACATGTTCTAGACTGTGAGTCTCCAAGCTTAGAGGCGAGACCCAACCCAGACACTTTCGCGAGAAGCCTTCGAAGACCCACTGCAACACCCTTGAGGATGAAGACTACCTGCGACCATAGCTTTCCTGCCTTAAGGGAGTCAAGGACTTCCCCGTCAGAAGGGAGCTACACGTAGGCCTTGACATTATGTTCTAACGCGTGACATCTACATGTCACTAACCGGCATGAGCAGCACCATGACCAGAACCCAGAGACATTATCTTGCCAGGTATTCCGACTTTGGAATGCACTTGCAAGCCAGAACCTTGCATGAACTTAGTTCACCAAGTCGTCGATCCTCAGTCCAGCCTAACTTATTGACAAGAACCGCTCACGGTTAGACAAGGACATGTGGAACATTCAAAGTTGTATCATCAAGCACCTCAAGACCCATAGCAGTAACATGGGGACATGAAGACTTCCTCCGACCCAAGATCTTGTATCTCTCCAACACCTAGCCTAGAAATCTCGGGGATGAGAATTGTTTAAGGGGGTAAGGTCTGTAACACCCTGTCTTTAACTCTCCTGACTGATTTGACTTAACTCAAAAATTAGGACCAATGAAATTTTTTATGAATGCTTGTGATGCTTGATGTGATTGTTGCTTGCTTGCATGTTCCTTGTATTTGAATCGATGTTCCTTCTACTCTCCAATACTCAGCTCCTTGACCCAAACCCTTCCCTAATGATCATGCCATGTGTTTAGGACCAGAAACTATTTTTACCAAATATTATTTTCACCAAAAAGCTTTTCCTTGATTTAAGCTTTCAAAAATTGTTTGTACTACAAGTCCTACACTTAGGGAAGTTATTTTGCACAAATTGTTTTATTTAAAACCCATTATAAAAATGTATTCCCAAAACCACAATATTATTATTTTAATAGTTATTTTACTATTTTATTTAAATATGTTTCTCAGAGGGCACAAAATGTCCCTTCTGAAGGAAAGTTATTTTTGTTGCTTTCAAAATATTTGATAAAATATAGGTAAACTCAGTGGACATATATATTCCATATATATGAGTTTCAACACATGGACATGTTCAAAATATTGGGCAAAACCCTTCAAAACCCTTCCTGCCTATTTCAAGCTTTTGGAATATTTCTATAACAAATACAAGGCCACTAGAAGAATTGACATTATAAAGTGGTGGACATGTTCCAATACACCAATAATGCATCCACACCAAGTGGTGCATCAAGGAGAATAGAAGAACTTGTCCTAAGCCCCTCAAAACCCTGTATGTTGATTTCTGACTTTGAGAAACTTTGCATTATAAAGTTTCTCCAATTGATCCCAAACTTTTTGGGTAAGTTTTAATGTTCAAATAGTCCCCCCACACCAAATATTGGATTTGGGGGAATTGATTTGAATAGCTTTGTAAGCAGAAGGGCGTTTCTGCCCATTTCATGGGTTTTCCAAGTCTACATTGGAAACCTTATCCACCAAATCCCAAATTTGGCGTCCAAGCTTATTTTCATCTATTATTTGACCCTGTTAAGTTTCATATCAATTGGAGTCAATCTGGTATCCCTAACACTCATCAAACACCTTATGTGCATTCACCAAAGTTGCTTCTTTGGCCCCTTACACTATTACCCTTGAGCTTAAATTTCTACCATAGCCTTCCCTAGTTACCTTTTACCTCCAGTAACCTTGCCAAGGCCACTGGTCAATTATTCGAAGGTGAGCCCAGGTTGCTACCCTTCATTTTTACCTTGGCAACACCATTTTACCCTTCTTGCCCCACCTCTGCTTAAGGAAATGCACAAATCTCTTTCGAGAGGGTACCTAGCATACCAAGGCATTATTTCTAACCAATATATAGCATGCTCATGTAGGAAAAATGAGCAGCACATCTACATGTTCATTTCTGGCTGAAATGTAGCTTTGTACAGCAAGTACTAGCTACCCACCTCTGCGTGACCTCAAACTTGGCATTACTGTAGTCGTTCCATGAATAAGCCTTGTAGACAAGGTTTCACCACAATTCCCTTGGTGTGCAAACCAATTTTGCTAGCCCCTAATTTCTTGTTGAAAACTTAATCATAGTTCAAACCAATTCAAACCAGATCCACAAGCTACCAAATTCCTCAGTCACACCCCACCAAGCATGCCCCACACCCGAGACACCTTTGATTGGTCATTAGGACCCTGTAGACACAGGTGACCATGGTGACCACCACCCAGGCATGCAATAAGGGTGCTCTGCACGTTGTTTTCTTTCTTCAGGCCGTATTCGGTCGTTGCAGCATGTCTTAGCGCACCACCAAGCCCCCTTGGACCAATCAAGCTGCTTCCTGACACCAGCTAGCCTTCAAGCTCCCACTGAGGTGCGTGCACCCCCATGCCAGGGAGCACCCGAGAGCTCCCGAGCTCCCCGTGTCAACCCCCCTCTCTCATATCTTCTCACCCCGAGCCCTCTCTAGCTCTCCCTCCCAACAACCTCCAGGAGCCCCCATTGGAGCTCCCACACCCCCATTCAACTCCTATGTCCGCCATGGAGCTGCCTCGGCCTCCATTGCGCTCGAGCTAGCCAGCCTCCCCTAGCACCGGGTCTTCCCTCTAGCCGAGTTCCCTCAGCTCCCCATCCTCCTGGACATGTTTAGGGCCCCTCCCCGAGGTCGTGACATGCCCCTCCACAGCGGCTGGAACTGTCAAGCGCTCCTCATGGTGGGCCCCTCGGCTCGGCCATCCCCCCGGCTGGCATGAACGCCACCAGACTCAACAGGGAGCAGGGCACCCGCCCACACCCTCGGCTCGGCGGCTGGCCTAGCGGCTGGCTAGAGCCGCAGCGGCCGGTACCCCCATCTACCCCCGTCATTAGGTTGAAGAAGGGGTAGAGGAGAGAGAAGGAGACTGGCGGGCCCTAGGTGTTGGCGACCCGTGAGCCTGGCCTAGTAGGTAAGTGGAGGCGCCCCGGCGCTTTGCGCGTTCCCCTCGCCGAAGGCATATTCGGCATAATACGCCTCCTGTGTGGCCTCCTCATTCGCCAGGCCCACCCGCTGCCGACCCAGCTTTTTACGAGGGCCCTGAGCGCAATATAGGCCCCCTGGTAAGCCTCTTTTCATTTTCAGAAACTTCATAAATCCATCAAAAATCCATTTGACCTCCAAAATTTATGATTAAAGTTTCTGCTGGATTCTAAAATCAAGACCTACCAAGATCTGTGCTGTGCACAATTTTTCAGGAACATTTTCTGTAGAGATCAAATCCAGACATGAATTTGATTTATTTAAACTCCACTTTGTAAATTAATATAGCATTCAAATCAACACCAAATGGAGTGATTCCATTTTCACGGTCTCCTAAGATCATGCCCTATTTTTGAAGCCTTAGTCAACATGTTTATCTAGCATGATTTTGTTGCATCAAATAAATAGCTTACTTTTGCTATTTATCCAATATTAGAAAATACCTAGAATATTCATATCAACTCCAAATCTAGTGAAACAACTTCCTAAATATTTCTAAAATCATGCTCTGTTAAATGAGTGCCTCCACTCATTTTTATCAGAATGTTTTCTGTAGGCTTCTTGAAGGATCACCTATTCCTCTTTTCATCCCTTCAAAAATCACCTAATCTCATCTAGCAAGCTTCGGGTATTTTTCTTATGACTAGAGTGGTCCAATAAAAGTATAACTTCCATTTAAATAGCACTTTTGTTCCGCTTGTTGTGCCTTACTATGATTGTTTCCGACGATAGTTGACGGGTAGACGGAGTACTCGGAGTTGAACCGGAAGACCACAGAGACCCCAAGGACTTATGTGAGCAAGGCAAGCAGCCCTTTGATCATGTTTGAGCAAAACATTTATTGCATGCAAAGTAGAGTAATATTCACGTTGCATATGATCATGAGTATTCGGTAAATCATCGCTATGGCGTTACCGATGGCTCCCGTGGAGCTCTTGCATTTAAGCATGATCCTACCACCTATGAGGGTCACGCTAATATTATGTTAACAAGTAGACTGTAGTGCTATGCATTATAGAAACATAAGCATGATGATGGTAAAGTTGATATCGAAAGTTTACGAAACCACCGTTGGGTGCCACTAATGCCCGAGGGTGATGATGTTGAGTTGGTGGCCCCTTATGACGAAGTGGTGCATCGGGTATATTTTGCATGAGTGGTTTCGGAAACAGGATTAGATTTATGATGTGTCGACCGTCCCAACCTTACATGTCCGACCACGTTACCACTTTATGGGACGGGGCTTTGTTGACTACTTTTGTCCGTGCTAGCAAAGTGGCCACATTAATAGTGGCGGGAGTGATATGTGGTCACTCTTGTGACGGAGTCGTACCAGGTAGGTCGACTAGGCCGTTTTTACGTGTTCCGGGCACATCGTTGGTCCCCGCATGGATCATATAGTCCAAAGTTGGTTCTCGTAATATGTACATCATGTGGGCTGGGTACCAATCGAGTGGAACTCTTTGTCTAGTGTCGTCAGGGGAAAGGTAATGATCGGGTACTTACCTCGGGTATGTTATATACCGCGAGTCTTGGATGACACGGAAGTTCCTGGATCTCGTGGGTACGGCGTACAAACTCTGCAAAGTGTATAACTATTCGAATAGTCGTGACCACGATCAAGGACAGTTGGGTAATCCTTCTTGAACAACGTCCAGTCGTTTCCGCATAAACCAAGTGTGTGTGTCTGTTCAAAGGTGTTATGTGAGTAAAAGGATATGACAAGTTTGGTGACTTGGCATATCGGGTGAACCCGAAGTGTTCAGTCCTCAGCAGATATGTTGATAACCTGTTCTTATGATTACCATCTAGCTTATGATGCATATCCGTACCCGTCTCTGATCAAGTTTATTTCAATTCAAGGCTTGCTTTCTGGAATTGCTGCACATCACTTATTATCATACCAGTTCATTATCCATATCATGGGTTGATTGCGAGTACATTCATAGTACTCATTGGCTTGTCACTGGTTATTTCATTGACCAGGTATGAGAGAACAGGATATGGCGGATAGTAACTTGGTGATGTTTCTGTGAGCTAGGACGCTTCCCAGTCAGAATGCATGTAGGTTAAGGTTGATCGCATGGGTTCACGCTTTCAACAAGTATCTGCGCTATTGGTCAAGTTTGGTGTGCTGGCCTTCAAGGCCCTATATATGTAAGATTTGACCGCAATGGTCGTTTATTATATCAAATGGTATGTATGGATGTAAGAATCTTGTTATTCAGTTTCTGTGTGTTCAGTGAGCATTGATCTCTAGGATAACTAAGCACTTTCATTCGGAGATCTCGACTTGTAAGTCGAGGGATCCACATTGCGCCACCTTGCTGCACCTTAGTTACAATTGTTACTTGTTACCCGTTACAAATTACCTTATCACAAACCTATCTGTCACCGATAATTTCAGTGCTTGCAGAGAATACCTTACTAAAAACTGCTTGTCATTTCCTTCTGCTCCTCGTTGGGTTCGACGCTCTTACTTATCGAAAGGACTATGATAAATACCCTACACTTGTGGGTCATCAAGAATCTTTTCTATCGCCGTTGTCGGGGAGTGAAGCGCCTTTGGTAAGTGGAACTTAGTAAGGAAAAAATTATATACTGTGCTGAAATTTACTGTCACTTGTCACTATGGAAAATAATCCTTTGAGGAGCTTGTTCGGGGTATCTTCAACCCGACTGGAAGCACAAAGAAATGCTCGTCAACCTGATGCACCTACTGAAAATATTTGTTATGAAATTCCTTCGGGTATGATAGAAAAACTGCTAGCTAATCATTATGCAGGAGATGGAACACTACATCCTCATTTGCACCTAATCTATGTGGATGAAGTTTGTGGATTATTTAAGCTTGCGGGTCTGCCCGAGGATGATGTTAAGAAGGAGGTCTTTCCTTTACCTTTGAAGGAAAAGGCTTTGACACCGTATAGGCTATGTGATGATATTGGATCATGGAACTACAACCGTTTGAAATTGGAATTTCATGAAAAGTTTTATCCTATGCATCTGGTTCACCGTGATTGGAATTATATCTATAATTTTTTCCCTCGTGAAGGAGAAAGAATCGCTCAAGCTTGAGGGAGGCTTAAGTCAATGTTATCATGCCCCAATCATGAGGTCCTGAGAGAAATTATTATTCAAAAAATTTATGCTCGACACTTCTTGTGGTGGTTCCTTTATCAAGAAAGATATTGAATTCAAATGGGATTTATTGGAAAGAATTAAATGCAACTCTGAAGATTGGGAACTCGACAAAGGTAATGAATCAGGTATAAACCTTAAGTTTAATTGTGTTAAATCCTTATAGACACCAATGCTTTTCATGATTTTAGCACTAAATATGGACTTGACTCTGAGGTAGTAGCTTCATTTTGTGAACCTTTTGCTTCTCATGTTGATCTCCCTAAGGAGATGTGGTTAAAATATCATCCTCTCATTGAAGTTAAAGTGGTAGAGCCTATTAAAGTTGAAGAAACTATTATTTATAATGTTGCTCCTCTTATTCCTACTGCTTATATCGAGAAACCACCCTTTCCTGTTTGGATAAGGAACATGCTAAAGCTTCAACTGTTGTTCGTAAGAGTTGTACTAGAAAACCTATACCTCCTGAAGAAATTAAGGTTCAACCTAATATTGCTATGGTTAAAGATCTCTCGTTTGATAATAGTGATGGGCATGTCATTCACTTCTGTGGAGAAGCTGATATAATTGCTAGACCGGATACTAAGGGTAAACATAGACCTATTGTTGGTGTGCCTGATGTTTCTGTTAAGATAGGAGATCATTGTTATCATGGCTTGTGTGATGTGGGTGCTACTGTGAGTGAAATTCCCTTTAATTCATAGAAATAAATTACGAATGAAATTGCACCGATCGAATTAGAGGAAATTGATGTTCCCGTCAAGCTTGCTGATAGAGATACTATTTCAACAATTGGGATTGTTAGAGATGTTGAAGTCTTGTGTGGGAAAATAAAGTATCCTACTGATTTTCTTGTTCTTGGTTCCCCACAAGAATATTTTTGTCCCATTATATTCGGTAGACCCATCTTGAATACTGTTAATGCCAAAATGGAGTGTGAAAAAGAAACGGTTAATGTAAGTTTTGGGGATGCATCTCATGAGTTCAATTTCTCTAAATTTCGTAGACAACCCCATGACAAAGAATTGCCTAGTAAAGATGAAATTATTGGTCTCGCTTCTATTGGTGTGCCTCCTACCGATCCCTTAGAACAATATTTGCTAGACCATGAAAATGATATGTATATGAATGAAAGGAATGAAATAGATAGGATTTTCTTTGATCAGCAGCCTTTTCTGAAACACAACCTACCTGTTGAAATACTCGGGGATCCTCACCACCTAAGTGTGATCCCGTGTTTGAACTTAAGCAATTACCTGATATTCTTAAGTATGCTTATATTGATGAAAAAGAGATATATCCTGTTATTATTAGTGCTAACCTTTCAGAGCATGAAGAAAAGAGATTATTGGAAACTCTGAGGAAGCACCGTGCCGCTATTGGATATACTCTTGATGATCTTAAGGGCATTAGTCCCACTCTATGTTAGCACAAAATCAATATGGAGCCTGATGCCAAACGAGTTGTTGATCACCAACGACGATTAAATCCTAAAATTAAGGAAGTGGTAAGAAAAGAAATACTAAAGCTTCTGGAGACAAGTATAATTTATCCTAGTGCTGATTGTAGATGGGTTAGTCACTTTCATTGTGCCCTAAAAAGGGAGGTATTACTGTTGTTCCTAATGATAAGGATGAATTGATCCCACAAAGAATTGTTAGAGGATATAGAATGGTAATTGATTTCAAGAAATTAAATAAAGGTACTACGAAAGATCACTACCCTCTACCTTTTAGTGATCAAGTGCTACAGAGACTATCCAAACACACATTTTTTGCTTTATAGGTATGATGTTAAACATAGAGTTGCATCTCCTTATCATCATCAGTCTAGTGGGCAAGTAGAATTGAGCAATAGATAAATAAAATTGATCTTGCAAAAGACCATTAATAGATCTAGAAAGAATTGGTCTAAGAAACTTGATGATGCATTGTGGGCTTATATAACCGCTTACCAAAACCCTATTGGTATGTCTCCATATAAAATGGTTTATGGTAAAGCATGTCACTTACCTATAGAGCTAGAACATAAAGCCTATTGGGCAATTAAAGAGCTTAACTATGATTTCAAACTTGCTGGTGAGAAGAGGTTATTTGACAGTAGCTCACTTGATGAATGGAGAACCCAGGCCTACGAGAATGCCAAGTTGTTTAAAGAAGTAGTTAAGAGATGGCATGATAGAAGGATACAAAAGCGTGAATTTAATGTAGGTGATCATGTCCTGCTATACAACTCTCGTTTACGATTTTTCGCAGGAAAACTTCTCTCCAAATGGGAAGGACCTTACATCATCGAGGAAGTGTATCGTTCCGGAGCCATCAAGATCCCATAAATCCGAAGGTGGTAAATGATGAAAGAATCAAACACTATATCTGAGGTACTCCCATAAATGTTGAAACTAATATTATCAATACCATAACTCCGGAAGAGTACATTAGGGAGACCTATCTGAACGCCTCAGACCCCGAAAAGGGATAGGTATGTTCTACGGTAAGAAAACCGACTCCAAAACGTTTTCAATGGCAATTTATACCAGTTTTGGAATATTTAAGAAATTAGGCAATTTTGAAGTAGTGCAAAGCCTACACGAGGAGACGACAAATTTATACCAGTTTTCACCTCTCTATCTCGACAATATCTCATGTTTTCATTTTGAGCTGTTTCTGCAGCAAATTTAGAGTAAGATGTCGTCCCAAGACTCCGATGGGGAGAGCTATGTATCACACTATCTTGCCAATCCCAAGCTCTACGGGGACGTAAATCCCTATGGATTGTGCTCAGAGGAGGAATGCGAGACATCCAAGTATGCGAAAGAAAGCTCGGATGAGGAGGAGATTCCCTTGCACTACTCGAATCTAGTAATTTGTCGTCCGCCATGCCTTTGCCGTCTGCTGACACATGGCAAAGATCCACTTTATCGTCAGCTGGCACAAAGCAGACGACAAATAGATGGCTGATGGCAAAGGTACTGTTTGACGTCGGCCAGGCCTTTGCCGTGTGCCAGCAGACGGCAAAGGCACCAAAGGTAGACGGGAAAGGGACCAGATGGGCCCCATTGGACCGTGGAGCGGGCTAGGTTAGGTGGGCAGCCTGGATGACGTCTGCTACTAATTTGTCGTCTTCTTGGAATCTCTTTGCCGTCCGCTAGCGGACGGCAAAGACCTGGATAGCTAACTTCTTTTAACGGCATCCCCCTCGATCTCTCTTTCCCCACAACACTCACCCACTCACCACCTCACCGCCCCAGCTGCGCCCGACGTGGCTGAGCCCCTCTGTCGCCTCCTTGCCGCCCTCCCTGCCGCCCGCTCCTCGCGACGCTGCATCGCCTTCCCAGCCCTAGTCGCTCCCTCCCTGTCGCCCCTCCTTGTCGCCCGCTCCCCGCGATGCCGCACCGCTGGCCCCTACGTCCAACACCGCCGCCGGCCCCTGCTATCGCCCCGCCGCCGGACCCTGCGCCTGCGCACCACACTACCCCCTTCCTGCCGCCCCTGCTACTTCTCAAACAACAGCGCCAGAAATTGACACGTTGACGGAGACTTGCATGCCTTGGTTTTTCCCTTGAAGAGGAAAGGGTGATGCAACAGAGGAGCAGTAAGTATTTCCCTCAGTTTGAGAACCAATGTAGCAATCAAGTAGGAGAATCTCGTCAAGTCCAGAGTACCTGTGCAAACACAAACGAGCTTGCACCCAACGCAATAAAGGGTTTGTCAATCCCTTCAAGATTGATTGCAAAGTGAGATCTGAAGGTGGAAAATGCAACGAAGAAAAAGAGTAAGGCTGAAAATATGGTGTGAAGTAGACCCGGGGGCCATAGTGTTCACTAGAGGCTTCTCCCAAAATAGCGAATATTACGGTGGGTGAATAAATTACTGTCGAGCAATTGATAGAACCGCGCAAAGTCATGACGATATCTAAGGGAATGATCATACATATAGGCATCACGTCCGAGACAAGTAGACCGATAATTTCTGCATCTACTACTATTACTCCACACATCG
This sequence comes from Hordeum vulgare subsp. vulgare, assembly GCF_904849725.1. Lineage (NCBI taxonomy): Eukaryota > Viridiplantae > Streptophyta > Magnoliopsida > Poales > Poaceae > Hordeum > Hordeum vulgare. The sequence goes on from NC_058521.1 coordinate 171,651,737, forward strand.
ACCGCTATACAGCATGCAACTAGTGTATTGTGTTCATGACGAACAGAGTAACACCTTAAGCAAGATGACATGATGTAGAGGGATAATCTCAAGCCAATGATAAAATCCCCATCTTTTTACCCTTGATGGCAACAACATGATGCGTGCCTCGCTACCCCTTCTGTCATTGGGTGAGGTCACCGCACGGTATGAACCCAAAACCAAGCACTTCTCCCATTGCAAGAATCATAGATCAAGCTGGCCAAACAAAACCCACAACTCGAAGAGAATTACAAGGATATGAAATCATGCATATAAGAGAGATCAGAAGAAACTCAAATAAGATTCATAGATAATCTGATCATAAATGCACAATTCATCGGATCTCGACAAACACACCGCAAAGAAGATTACATCTGATAGATCTCGATGAAGATCATGGAGAACTTTGTATTGAAGATCCAAGAGAGAGAAGAAGCAATCTAGCTACTAGCTGTGGACCCGTAGGTCTATGGTGAACTACTCACGCATCATCAAAGAGGTCATGGTGTTGATGAAGATGCCCTCCGTATCCGAATCCCCCCTCCAGCAGGGCACCAGAACGTGCCCCAGATGGGATCTTGCGGAGACAGAAGCTTGCGGCGGCAGAAAAGTACTTTCGATGATCTCCTGATTTTTTCTGGGATTTTAGGGAATATATAGGCGGCAAACCTAGGGCAGAGGAGGCCCAGGGAGCCCACAAGCCTAGGAGGCGCGGGCCCCCTGGTAGCGGCTAGGGTGCTTGTGGGGTCCCTGGTGACCCCCTGCCTTGGTTCTCAAGCTTCCCGATCTTCTTCTGTTTCGGAAAAAATCTTTTTGGAAGTTTCGTTCGATTTGGACTCTATTTCAAATTCTCGTCTGAAAGGGGTCAAAAACACGAAAAAAAACAGGAACTCGCACTTGGCACTGAGTTAATAAGTTAGTCCCAAAAAAGATATAAAAGGCATACGAAACATCCAAAGTTTGACAAGATAATAGCATGAAACCATCAAAAATTATAGATACGTTGGACACGTATCACCCCCTCCCCGTCGCCCCTTCCCCGCGGCGCCCACTCCGTGTGGACTTTCTGTAGCAGCGCCACGCCGGCGTCCTCCCTTCGGCGGCCGTCCTCCACCAGCCTCGTCTTCCACCGGCCCCTCCAAGTTTTGTTTTTTTGTTTTATTTTTGTTTTTAGGGTATTTTAGTTTTAGATTTAGGTTAGTTTAGGTTTAGGTTAGTTTAGTTTAGTATTAGGTTAGTTTAGTTGTAGGTTAGTTTAGTTCTAGGTTAGTTTTGGTTTAGATTTAGTTTTAGGTTAGTTTAGTTTTAGTTTTAGTTTTTGATTTTTTAGGTTAGTTTAATTTTAGTTTTAGGTTAGAAAGACCTAGAAGAAAAAACCCCGGGACGATGCCCCGACACCCTGACACGACGCCCCGACCGGACACCCGACACGATGCCCCGACACAACGCCCCGACAAGACGCCCCGACACGATACCCCGACACCCCGACACTATACCCCGACACGATGCCCCGACATCGTGACACGACGCCCCGACACCCCTAGACACGACACCCCGATAACTAGACATGATGCCACAGACCCCCGACCCCCGACGTCACTGACCCCCGACCCCCGACTCCACTGACTTCGACCCCCGACGACACTGACCCCCGACCACTGACGCCACTAACCCCCGACCCTGACTTCACCGACACCCGACACCACCGACCCTCGACGGCACTGACTCCTCACGCTAGTCATCCCCGACCCCCGACACCTCTTCTGCCTCATGTTGAACTAGAAGGTGCTTTTCGGCCATCGAGAGGCCGACGGGGTCATAGTTTTGTAAATTATGAGTTAGGTCACATATTTTCCGATTATGTTATAAAAACATGATAGTTATGTTGCTCAGGCGAATTTCAATGTGCAGTTGTTCGATGACCTCCCCGTGTGTTGGACAAGCTCCGCCCCATCAGTTGTGGATGAGCACAAATGACTTCTCCTCCTAGCCCCTTAATTTTCTCTGTTCCGGTCTTCGTGCCGATGAAACTTGCTAGCTCTAGGTTTCTTCAATCATCAGTATGTGTGACCAATATGTGTGTCCCGTTCGAAAGGGCGGCATCTATAAATATGCATGTCTTTGCATATTTATAACCGCCATCCTTTCGAATTGTCCAACGTTATCCATGGACAGCTCGAGTATGTGTAGATTGGGTTCGTTTTCCCATATGCTCTGCTCCGGATCCCATACGCAATTTCGTCAATGCCTCCATGTTCTTCTTCGGGTACACATCCTCTCTGCTTATTGCCAAAACATGTATCAGGAGAACAACAGGGAGGTGTTGCTGCTGCGTCGAATCTGGAGCGGAGCATGGGAAAATGAACCCAATCTACTCATACTCGGGTGGGATTAGGATCTATCTCTACCTATTAGTGTGTAGGTTGCATGGACGTAATAAAACTGACAAACTTGATTAGCGGATGAATATAGATGATGAATTATATATATATATATATATATATATATATATATATATCTTGTGTGTCCATAGGTAGGCAAGATGAGTGATCGTGCTTGGATGTACACTGGTCACCCTAGTCAGAAAGACATGACCAATGAATGGTTAACAAAAAGTAGGGGGTTTGTGAGAGCCGCATTTGCAAATGGCCAGCAAAAAACATGGTGCCCCTGTCCCAACTGCGACAACTGGAAAAAGCAGACATAGTTTGAAATGGGTAAACACATGGAGAAGTGGGGTTTTACGCCTAATTATACGGTGTGAACTTTTCATGGTGAGTATGACCAACGTGCCAGAGCTGAGGTGGTTCGTCGTTGCATCGACGAGCCTGGTACCGGGATCGAAGACATGGTTCAAGACTTTGATGATGCTCGGGATTCGGACGATCAGATGGAGGAATCGGCAAATGCCTTTTGTGAAATGTTGGAGTCTTCAAGACGTCCTCTACACGAGCACACTAAGTTTGTCTCCTGGATTCCATCACGCAAGTAATGGCTTTGAAGGCTCAATTCAACCTAGGTACAGAATGCTACGATGCGGTGATGATGATATTTGGACGCTTTCTACCTAAAGGCCATGTACTTCCTGCAAACCTGTAACAGTCAGAGAAAATCCTCCGTGTACTTAAGATGCCCTATGAGAAGACACATGCTTGTGAGAATGGATGTGCCTTATTTAGGATTGAGTATGCGGCCTTGAACTATTGCCCCATTTGCAATTCTTCTAGATATATTGTGGTAGACAACGGTATGAGTGAGAAGATTTAGACCAAAATCCCCATTAATGTTTTTCGGTATCTGCCAATCGTACCAAGACTTCAATTTCTTTTCATGGTCGGAGAGACAGCTAGACAGATGACATTTCACAAATTGGGCAAAACAACCGAACTAGATGCGGATGGGAACATGATGTTGGTACACACTTCAGATGCTTTTGCATGGAAGAACTTCGTGTCATTACATAAGGATAAATCGGCAGATCCAAGGCATCCTGGAGTTGCCATCAGCATGGATGGGTTCCATGTGTATGGTATGACGGCAACACAATACAGTTGTTGGCATGTATTTGTCATTCCACTCAATCTCCCCCCAGAGAGTTTATGAAAAGAAAGAAAAATTTCCTGACGTTGATAATTCTAGGGCCCGACTATCCGGGGAAGAATATGAATGTGTACATCCAAGCCGCTTAAGTATGAATTGCAAGAAGCCTTGGATAATGGGATCAAGACATACGATGCCGCTACCAAAAAAACTTCACAATGCATGTGTGGTACATGTACTTGACGCATGACTATCCGGCGTATGCGCTATTCGTTGGCTGGTGTGTGCATGGAAGGTACCCGTGTACCACATGTGGGCGGGTCGCAAGTTTTCTTGCTTCGACATGCATAGACATTTCCTGGATCCTGACCATAAGTTTAGAAAAGACAAGAAGAATGTCATCAAAGGTAGAGTTGTCAAAAACACTGCACGAGCTGCGTTGATAGGCCAACAGACCCTTGAACAGTTAAACGTTCTCGAGCCTGATCCTTTGCATCCACGGTATTTCAAAGGGTATAATCTGGAACACACCTCGACTCACAAGTCATGCTTATGGGATCTGCCTTACTTCAAAGACCTCATTTTCCCACACAACATCGATGTGATGCACACTGAAAATAAAATTGCGGAGGCCATTTTTGGTACATTTTTCGGCATAGAGGGGAAGTCAAAGGATAATCCTAAGGCTAGAATTGACCAGGAGGCTCTATGTGATAGACTATTACAAAATTGCGACAATGGAAAGGAAAGCAGAGCGTAGTGAAGCCAAAGGCATGGTTCAATCTTGAAAGGCCAGCTATGAGGGAAATGCTACTATGGGTGAAAATGCGGTTTATGTTCCCCGATGGGTATGCTGCGAATCTAAAGAGGGGAGAGAGTCTTGAAAAATTGAAAATATTTGGTCTCAAGAGTCATGATTGGCACATATGGCTTGAGAGGGTAATGCCGGTGATGTTGCGTGGCATTATCCCTGGGGATGAATGTCTAGTACTGACAGAGCTGAGCTATTTCTTCCATTCTCTTTGTGCGAAAGAACTATCGCCTAGCATGCTAGATGAAATGGAATGGTTGGGAGGAGTTGTTCTGCAAATTAGAAAGGATCTTTCCACTAGGCTTCTTTAATCCAATGCAGGATTTGATTTTGCATCTCCCGATCAAAGCAAGATTGGGGGGGGGTGTGGAAAATCGATGGTGCTACTCAACTGAGAGGATGCACAAGATGCTTCGAGCTAAATGTAAAAATAAACATAGAATTTAAGCATCGATGGCCGAGGCATTCATTACTAAGGAGGCGGCAAACTTCTTGACAGCACATTACGAAGCCAAAAATCATCATTTGCATAACCTAAAGCCTCGGTACAATGATGGCGATCCGAAAAAAGGTTGATCCAACCTCAGCCTATTCAAAGGGAAGCTCGCACCAGCTGGTGCTTCGAAATGGAAATCGCTGGATGTCGAAGAATGGTGGACGAGTTCATTGTATATCTTCAACAACCTAACAGAAGTGCGGTCGTACATCGAGTAAGTTCTTAGCAAATTATTGTTCCACAACTTCTAATTCCTTTGAACTGCTCTTATGCCCGGAGATTTGATATAGTCGATACGTCGACGAATTCTCGGATGGAGTGGTCATCGAAAAGGATCCAGTTGAAGAGTATGAGCTTCTGCCAAAGCATGGAGGCGACTATCCCGGTTTCATCTCTTGGTTCAAACAAAGGGTAATTAATTACCATTAATGGGCCATTTGATTTCTTGGTATAATTTACGGCAAATGCATCCATTCTTCGTATTAAACTTGTAGGCTGATGCAGAGTCTATGGACGCCGAGTTGAGACAAGTCGCTAATGGTTTTGACTATAAGGTTCGTTCATTTGGCAAATACAACATCAACGGGTATCACTTTCGTACCATTGGCAAAGAGCTATCTATGCCCGACCTAAATACTACAAATTGTCTTGTCTCTACTATCGGCAAAGGAGGTACCGAGTATTATGGAAGTGTTGAAGCAATTTATGAACTTCTATTCTATGGTGAAAACCCACATACCGTCGTAGTTTTCAAATGTTATTGGTTTGAGCCGAGGTAGACTAGAAGGACTCATGAACATATAGGACTACTCGAAATCAACCAAAACACCCATTTAGATGTTCCCGATGTCTATATTACGTCTCAACACGCGATACAATTTTCTATCTACCATGGGCCTGCCAAACTGATCCAAATCTGAAAGGTTGGGATGTCGTTTATGTAGCGTTGCTACATTTTAGACCACCTACCCTCAATGAAGAGGATTACGAACCTCACATTAACCCAGACACATATGAAGGAGAATTCTTCCAAGAAACATATATGTGCAAAAAACGTTTCAAGAACCGCTCTATTTTACCCCACAACATTGAAGTAGACAGCGACAGTGAATCCATCTTAACCCTTGAACCGGAACAAGAAGAGCCGAAAGAAGAACAGGTTACTGCTGCGGATGACCGTCACTTCTTAACCGATTACATGATGGAGGCCTTCAACATGTTCTTCGTGATAGTGATGATGATACTGCATTTATTGATGATAGTGATGATGATGATGCATTTATTGACCCCGAAGCATATATAGATCAAGATTGTTATTAGTTCATGTCAGGTATTCAACAATTATTATATACATATATAAATTTTTAGTTCTTGTTAGGTATTCAATTTTTATTAGTCATGTTGGTATTTATCATGATGATACACTTAAATTATATACATTTTATTACTCATGTTGGTATTTATGTTATACTAATTTCATTTACTCTTTCTCATGGAAGGTGTTGAAAGATGCTGGGAAAGGGTCGAAAGCACTCTGTGGCTCCTTCTTCATCGGCGGGTGGTGGGATGGGTACTTCCATTCCTGCCTCGCCTCTTCGGAGAGCGTTGCTATCTACTCTTCATGGAGTGGCCGCTTCTTCGACTCACGTGGCCCCCGTGAGAGGAGATCAACCCCCTGCGAAGACGAGAGCTACTAAAGGTACACGTGGCCGCGGGAGAGGTAGGGTGGTTGCCATGCCTTCCTCGCCGCCACCCCAAGCTTATTCACCTGAGCACAGGACTGCTAGGGCGGACCTGTCACGCCCAAGATGCGACCCCATCCTCAATTTGGCACGAAGGCCTCGTCAGGGATAGAAGCGCATCTCGTCGTGTCGCAAGAATGGATATCGTTACAAGTACATGTACTGAAAAGAAGGGATATATAATAGAATTGGCTTACACTCGCCACAAGCTACATCAGAGTCACATCAGTACATTACATAGTCATCACGATTAAGAGCAGGGTCCGACTACGGACAAAAACAAACGAGAAAAATAAGAACGACGTCCATCCTTGCAATCCCAGGCTGCCGGCCTGGAACCCATCCTAGATCGAAGAAGAAGAAGAAGAAGAAGAAGAAGAAGCAACTCCAAATGAACAATCAACGCGCTCGCATCAAGTAACCTTTACCTGTACCTGCAAGTGGTGTTGTAGTAATCTGTGAGCCACATGGGACTCAGCAATCTCATTTCCCAAGGTATCAAGACTAGCAAAGCTTAATGGGTGAGGTATGGTTAAGTGGTGAGGTTGCAGCAGCAGCTAAGCAATATATTTGGTGGCTAAACTTACGAGTACAAGAAAAATAAGAGGGGGGAAGATCTACGCATAACGGACGTGTCTACTGGTGATCAAATGAATGATCCTGAACACCTACCTACGTCAGACATAACCCCACCGTGTCCTCGATCGGAGAAGGAACTCACGAAAGAGACAGTCACGTTATGCACATAGTTGGCATATTTTAATTAAGTTAACTTCAAGTTATCTAGAACGAGTGTTAAACAAAGTTTCCACGTTGCCACATAACCGCGGGCACGGCTTTCCGAAAAGATTTAGCCCTGCAGGGGTGCTCCAACTAGTCCATCACAAATTACCACAAGCCACATAGAAATCCTCAATCACGAAGCTCGCGATCTCGTCGGATTCCCTAGTGGAAAACCTCAACTCTGAGATTACCCAAAGCATCACCGGAATCCCGATGCACAAGATATTCCGTCAAAGGTAAAACTAATCCAGCAAGGCCGCCCGACGTGTCGACGATCCCGATAGGAGTCGCGTACCTCGTTCTCAGGACACGACGGATGAGCGATGGTTACCACGCCAAACGCCGAGTTGCCCCGGGTAGCGTTAATAAGGTGCTCTGTTTTGGAACAACACTCATGAGGAGCACTGGCCCGGGGGTTGATTAAAATTATCCTCGGGTTAATTACTCCCTATGCAGTCCATTAGTCATTAGGAAAATGTAGTACCAAAGTTGGGCCCTGCCAGACCAGCTTTAATCTAAAACGAATTATCAAGGGGGTCCCCATAACAACCCCGATCGTGTTTGGAGCGCTCATTTATGGAACATAACACCGGTAGCCGGAAACTAAGGGGGCAAAGGTGGAACAAAACACCAGGCTAGAAAGGCCGAGCCTTCCACCTTTTACCAAGTATATAGGTGCATTAAATTAAATAGAATTTAAGATGGTGATATGACAAGGAACCCATGTTATCACATGGAAGCATCTGCACCTGCAACTAGCAACGCTAACAACATGGGTAAGCAAGCGGTAACATAGCCAATCAGTGGTTTGCTAGGTCGAACATGTTGAAGGTAATCATGAGATTGTTGAGAGGCTGATATTTAACATGTGGTAGACAACGAGACCTAATCGATAGAAGTGATAAAAACTAGCATGGCAATGATAGTAATGGTATCTGGGGAAATGGTCATCTTGCCTGAGATCCCGCTTGGAAGAAGAATGCCTCCGTGAAGCAGACGAACCGACGTAGTCAAACGGGTCCTCACAATCCGGCACGATGCGGAACTCTATCGAGACGAAGCAAACCGGAAACACAAATCAACACATGAAATTCACCACACGATGCACAACACATATGATGCATGAGCAGTTGAAAACATGCACGTCACGACATGACAATCCACACAATCAAACACTACACATTAAGTGAAGTTCAATATGCGACGAGTTGCATATTGACTAAACTCCACGTTTATTTATTTAGTTCTATCCCGATTAAATACACGGCAATATTAAATGTGGTTAACCATGGCAAGAGGTGAGGCGTAAATAAACTACCTATCTAGGTATTTTAAATGTGGTCGGAAATGTCATAGAACACCTCCGAAACGACCTCACATGTTAATTTACAATTCTGTACAGATCTGAACTAATGCATTTAATTAGTTGTTAAACAGCATAAAAAATAGGTTCACATGATTCTACGCGTCAAGGCAAGCAATCTACACATAAAGAACATCTCCAACGGAGCTACGGATCAAAAGTTACAAGCACCGCAAGATATGATGGCATGAATGCAATATGTGTGCAACAACGGTCACGAGCACTTGAAAACAAACAACCAGCAGGAGAAAATGAAACTTCACGAGATTCCAAGCAAGTTCCATGTAGGACACAATCAAATCAGAGCTACGGTTCAACATCTACGAGCAAAACAAGAAAACACTACAATCTGCCAAAATCAGCCACATAGCATTTTCTACGCCCCACAACTACGAGCTACACATCTCCGATATGCTCAAGCAAGGCATGGCACGGAAGAGGGCGAGAAGCACTACTACAAACAACTAACAACAACTAGCATGGCATCATGGATCACTATGCAAAGAAGACACAAAATGGCACCTCCCACACTATTTCAGACTTAGTGAAAATAGCATGAAAATTTACAGCATGCTAGAGAAACACAAGGGGTACAACTAACTCCATTGGACCAACCTCAAAAGAGCTACAGATCAAAAGATAAAAGCAAGACAAGACAACAACAAAATAATAACAGATTCCAGACTTAGAAATATTTCAGCACGTCCAAAACATCACTATTTCTAGCAACTTGAGGGCAATCAAATCACACCTAAACATGCATTTCTATTGCAACTAAAAAATTCCAGGGGCTAGTCTAAACACCCAGGATCAACTCTCAAGTTGACAACTCCGTCAAACGACGCATGGGATAAATCCTACGAATTAAACAAAAGGGCATCACGGCAAAATATCGCGCGAACCAACTTGCTCTAATGCTAAAACTAATTGCACAGAAAAATCCATGGGATTTTTTGTACCCCGAAAGATAAAATATGTGGGGTTTGCAACACAAAATAAAGCCACACATAAATGCGGGAAAATAACCTATATACGGGAAAATAAACTACCGACAAACCCTACACGTAAAAATACCAACGATCGCTCTAAAATACATGGATTAATGGTCCCTCAAACATGGACATTTTATCTAAGGCATACGGGCAATCCGGACTTGCGCGAAAAATAAATACGGGACGTATCCTATTAAAACAGCATGTTATTCTAGGCATCCAGCATGCTAAACTACGTCAAACAAATATGCAAGTTGGAAAAACAGATACATTGCGAAATTCCACACCAAATCCATATACTACACGTCTCGATCCGATTTACGGATAAAAAGTTACGGTCGAAAGAATATACGCTATTTTTCTGGAATTGTAAACAATTCCGAAAAATCCCTAATTAACTAACCGGGCCAACTCGACTAAATGTCGCCCCGGGGCGCAACATAGAAGGGGCTGGGGCTCACCTTCGCGGGCCGAAGCCGAAGTCGGTGGAGAGGCACGGAGCTGGGCCGAAGGAGCCTCGGGGAGGAGCTGGGCCGGGACGCTTGCTGGGCCGCGGCGAGGCGGTCAACGCGACCGGCCTGAGCGAGTGACGCGCTGCGGTCGTCGTCCTCCTCGCTCCAGAGAAGGAGCGGCACTGGCGATGGCTTCATCGGTGTGTCGCTGCTGCAGGGGGAGGTTAAGGCGGCGGGATGGGGGCGGAGCCTGCCGGATCTGACCGGCCTTCGCCGGATCTGGCCGCCGGCGGGGCTAGGCAGCAAGGGCGGTGCTGGCTCCGGCTGCTGCAGGCACGGGATGGCCGGCGGGGCGGCGGGGTTCGACAGGAGTAGGGTCTCCGGCAGGTGAGGGACTCAGGTGGCTACCGGCAAGCGGCGGCCGGAGGCGGGGCCGACGGGGGAAGCCTCGGGCGGTGCGGGCACGGGGGAGGCCGGGAGCACAAGGAGGCAGAACGGGCGGCGGCGGCGGCGCTGCTTCGGGCCCGGGCGGGCTGGTTGCGGGCTCACGGGCCCGGCGGCGCGAGGAGGAGGTGGGAGGCGGGCTGCTAGGGTTAGGGGCACGGATCCCGAGGCAGGCGGTTGGCTGTCTAAATAAATGATCTCGGGGTCTATTTATAACAAATGGGGGGCTATGTTTAGCAGTTTTTCGCCCCAGTTTCAACCGCACGGTCGGAATTGAACAATTCCGAACACGGGACGTGCTAAGTGGCCGTGTTGTGTAGATATCCGGAGACGAGAGGGGAAACGGGCGGCGCGGCAACGAATTTTAAACACCGACAGACGTCCGACGGTATACCGAATACGGTGCCGCTACGGTCGACCGTTCGGGTACCAGACGGTCTCCGATCGCGACGAAATTTGACAGGCGGCCTACCTATATATAAATAAAACCGCACGACAAATTCCAGCTCAATCGGAGAAAGTTTTATACACGCTTTAAAAACAAAGTTACGACGGTGCCGCGGGCGCGTGTGTGTGCGGTCAGGCTCGAAACGAACAACGACGTTAACCGGCAACTAACAACGGATGCAACGTTTGAAAACTGGCGGCAACGGAGATGCCGATGCAATGCAGATGATGCGATGATGATGCGACAAATAAAAATAGACACACGACGAAAACGGAAAGAAGGGGGAATCTTCTGGAACCTCGACATCGGGCTGTCACAGGACCCGTCTGAGGTGGAGGCTACACGGTCTCCGGTTTATGAGCCTCAGGTCGACGAGCCTTCGACCCACGAGACTCTGTCCTAGAGGCTTTGTTCCAGGAGACTCTGGATTAAAGCAGGGATAGGGTACGTCCCAAGAGACCCAGTGGGATACCAGGACTGATTTGGGTCAGCCGGAGCCAAGTGGCCATGCTGATAGCAACGAGGAGCTGGGTGAGGGGGCCACCGTCTACCAGCATGGTAGTACGGGGCTCCCGCTCGTGTCGGCGACCCGCGAGCAGAGGTGGTCAATTAAGCCAAATGGGGACAAGTAAGTTAATTTACTCTTATTTAACCTTTTGCCTTTATGTTTTCTCAAATATCTAATGTTTTGGCTTTAATTTGTGGTACTGCAGGGGTTGGATTGTTGCCAAGGGTGTCCGCAAGCCCAACAGTATCCTTGGTATGCTTTGCCGGCAAAACTTTGTGGGGGTTTTTACGTTGCTCGGTCAGGGTCGAGAGGTAGGAAAGACTTGGGAGCACTACTTGGGTGCCCCGGCCCCGCCGGAGGTGGAGATCAACGGTGTTTTGTGCCACACGAGGGCCGACATGGTGATCAGACAGTTCTGGGTAATTTCTCCTTGAAACAATTAAAAATCAAGAATATCTAGTTATTGTAATAATCAGTGTTGTCTCGTTTGGAGACCTTCTACACGTGTGAGGAGGGATAGGAGGAGGACGCGTCAAAGGTTATCGAAATCGAATGCCGCCACATACTTCAAAACTTTCGGCATGAGGCTCGGGTGCAGGCTGTTCGAGACTACTATGCCTCGCGGCATATTAGGAAGGAAAAGGCGAAGTGCCGCGCTTCTAAGATGGAGAAGGAGCATTACATGCAGGTAATTACATATTATTAAGGCCTTGTAGTTACTTTCTTTGATTTGTTTCTTACGCATAGCGCTCAAATTTCTCTTTATTCACTTAGGTGCCCCGAGATGGTGTGTGGACAAGATGGATTGTTGGTACGCCTTGGTGGAACAGTGGTGCTCCGAAAAGTGGGAGGCCAGCCACAACAATGCCAAGCAGAGGCGTGGCAAAATGGTTGGTGTGCCACACAATCAAGGGAGCATCAACTTAAATGGGTTTGGTGAGAAGTGGGTATGTGGTTTGCTTAATAACTCATGAAATTCATTCTTAATGCTAGCTTGAGCCCTTTACTAATACATTGTTCCTCTCTCTCTCTCTCTTTTAGGCGCGTCACAATAAGACGGAGGTGCCAGAGATGTACGACCTCTATGCGATGGCCCATACTGCCTCGTACAAGAAGGTCAAGGCATTCTCTGAGTATTACCTCGATCATCCTGAAAACTTCACCAACATCTCCTCCCACCACAAGATCGTGAAGTGCAGAGATAAGGGAAGGCGAGGAAAGGGGAGGACTTTAACCCGAGCGAGGGGCCTATTGATCCAGAGCTGCTGATGATAGCTAGCAACGGGAGGCCCCATGGCTCGATCGCCATTGGAGATGGCCTTATACGTTGTCCTAGCACTCTTCGGCAGATAAAGGCACGCCAAAGAGCTCCTGTCCTGATATAACACCTCGTCCACGAGCTCTCCATTGAGGTTAGTTTAATGGACTCAACTATCTTTCTACATTCCGCCAATATGATTACAATGCTAATAATGAGTTGTGTTGTAGGCTCCTATTCTGAAAGAGAGAGATAGTCAACGCAAGTGCTTTTGGCGACGAAGGATAAGGAGATGAGTATATGGAGGAGACGACGGTTGTGTTGTTGGAGGCTGAAAGGGCACGGAATGATGCGTCTAACAGGGCCATGTACGAGCTCTTCGTGGTAAGTTTCTTGTCCATATTTGTCAAATCTTGCATTTTAATGTTCGTTTCATTAATAAATAAAAAGTTTGACTTGTAAAAAGCAAATGTATAGTCTATGTGCGAGAAGACCGGCCACATTCCTCCGGCGATGGCCGTCATTAACATGGCGGGGATGGTGAGTTTCATTTCAATGCACTGATCTGTTGAGTGTCATCATGCTAACGACACATTGCAAACGATGTTTGGCGCAGAATATCTCCCGGAATGCATCGCATGACCCTTCTACAATGCATCCTTCTCTAGGGCACCCTTCTACACGGCAGCCTTCTCTAGGTGAAACAAGCCAGAGCTACCGTGCTTCACCGCCGTGCTGACGAGAATGGTATGTTTTTCTAGTGTTTTGCTTAACAACCGCAGAATGATGTTTACTTACCTTACCTTAGCTCCAAAATGACAAATTTTGCCCAAGTTAGCTCTAGAATGACCTATACTTAGCTTAGTTTCCTCCTAAATGACATAATTAGCTTAGTTAGCTCCAAAATGGGATAATAAGCATAGTTAGCTCCTAAATGACCTATTTTTACCTAAGTAGCTCTAAAATGACATATAGTTAGCTTAGTTTCCTCCTAGATGACGTAGTAAGATAAATTAGCTCTAAAAAGGCCTATTTAATAAAAACTGACCTATACTTAGCTAAGTTCTCTCCTAAATGACATAATAAGCTCACTTAGCTACAAAATGACCTATTGTACCTAACTTAGATATTAAATGGCATATAATTAGCTTAGTTAGCTCCAAAATGGCTTAATAAGCATAGTTAGCTCCTAAATGACCTATTTTTACCTAAGTAGCTCTAAATTGACATATATTTAGCTTAGTTTCCTCCTAGATGACGTAGTAAGCTAAATTAGATCCAAAATGGCCTACTTAATAACAAATGACCTATACTTAGCTATGTTTTGTACTAAATGACATAATAAGCTTACTTAGCTATAAAATGACCTATTGTGCCCAACTTAAGCTATTGAATGGCCTATAATTAGCTTAGTTAGCTCCAAAATGGCATAATAAGCATAATTAGCTCCTAAATGACCTATCTCTACCTAAATAGCTCTAAAATGATATATAGTTAGCTTAGTTTCCTCCTAGATGATGTAGTAAGCTAAATTAGCTCCAAAATGGCCTATTTAATAAAAAATGACCTATACTTAGCTAAGTTCTCTCCAAATGACATAATAAGCTTATGTAGCTATAAAATGACCTATTGTACCTAACTTAGCTATTAAATGGCCTATAATTAGCTTAGTTAGCTCCAAAATGGCTTAATAAGCATAGTTAGCTCCTAAATGACCTAATTTTACCTAAGTACCTCTAAAATGACATTTACTTAGCTTTGTTCCATCCTAGATGACATAGTAAGCTAAATTAGCTCCAAAATGGCCTATTTAATAGAAAATGACCTATACTTAGCTAAGTTCTCTCCTAAATTGCATAATAAGCTTACTTAGCTACAAAATGACCTATTGTACCTAACTTAGATATTAAATGGCCTATAATTATCTTAGTTAGCTCCAAAATAGCTTAATAAGCATAGTTAGCTCCTAAATGACCTATTTTTACCTAAGTAGCTCCAAAATGACATGTACTTAGCTTTGTTTCCTCCAAAATGATGTAGTAAGCTAAATTAGCTCCAAAATGGCCTATTTAATAAAAAATGCCCCATATTTAGCTTACTTCTCTTCTTCATCTAGTCTTCTTCTTCTAACTTTCTTATTTCCCATTTTGCAGATTACATTCACATCACGGAAGCTTGGATTGATGGAGTGCTTGGGTTACTTGTATTTTTTTGGATAATATGTATGGATGAAACTATTGTAATATATGGATATGAAACTTTATATGTATGGATGAAACTATTGTAATATATGGTTTGGTACGGATGAAACTTGCATAATATGTATGTATGTATGGATGAAAGTTATTTTAATATGGTTATCAGTATGGCAACAACATTATTTATGTGAAATATATATATATATATATCATATATTCCTGTGAAAATAGTTGGATATAATAAAAAGTAAAATAAACAAGGGCATTTTTGTTTCCTTCCCGTCCGCCCACCGACGACAAAGGGGGGCCGCAGACGGCAAAGGCCCTAAACGCCTGGACTATTTGCCATCTTTGTCATCCGCCCAAAGATGGCAAAGGGGGGCCATGGCAGACGGCAAAGGGGGTCATGGTATACGGCAAAGGGATGGTGGGCCCACCAAATGGCGAACGTTTCCATTACCACTTGACGGCCCTATCTTGCAGATCTGCCATCCATGTTCATTGACATCTGCCCCCCCCCCCATGACAAACTTTCTTTGCCGTCCGCAGGCCCAAGGCAGACGGCAAAGAACCTCTTTAACAGTTTTTTCTTTGTCGTGTAGTTTTCCGTGTGAAACGGTTGACAAAGGCCTTTGCCGTCCGGGTCCCTCTCCTTTGCCGTCCGCCATGGCAGACGGCAAAGTCTCTGATTCCTGTAGTGTTGCCTCAACCCGAAGATTTGCATCTGGAGTCCAAGAAGTCGAGCCTCCCAAATACAATAGTAAAACCCCAGGTGTTATTTATCCCTTCTCGTTTTCTACAGGAGAGCAAGGGTGAATTATGTCAAAGGATATTGAGGCTCGAGCTAGAAGTACACGATCTGAGGGACCAAAAATCCATGCTTAAGTGGAAACCCGATAAGCTTTCAACCTCACCAACAACTCCAACATCACCACCTCCGAAGGAAGACAACTGAACATATGGGTATGGGCACTCCCCTTGGCTTGTGCCAAGCTTGGGGGAGGTGCCCCGATATCGTATCATCATCACACCTTTTTACCTTTTTGTTTTTCTATCTTCGTTCGATCCTTTTGGTTATATCCTGATCTAGTAGAATAAAGTTTTAGTGTGATCTAGTTTTAAGTTTTCTTTTTGTTCCCCCTTAGGTAAGTAAGTCTGAGAGTTATATAATAAAGAGTAGTTTTGAATTAAGGGGTTTGCTTGCTTGCTATGATCATGAGAAAAAGAAATAGAAAGAAGTATATAATAAAAGTAATAGAGCATACATAATGATCTTAAGGGGAGTGATGACTTCACATATAAAAATTATTATTGATTGAAATTTCTTCTGGATTGACAAGCAAAGCTATTGGTCATTGTTGCAATTAAAAGGAAGTAATAAATAAAGAGAGGTTCACATATAAATATATTATCTTAGACATCTTTTATGTTCATGAGCACTCATTAAAATATTATATGCTAAAAGGTTGATGTTGGACATGGAAGACAACATAATGAGTTATGTTTGCTTATTTCCAAATATAGTTCATATGGTTGTAGATCCTTCAACATGTCTTGCTTGCCTCCATCTCATATTAGCCAAAATAAACTCCTACACCAAGTAGAGATACTACTTGTGCATCCAAAAACCTTTAACCCAGTTTTTGCGTTGAGAGTCTACCATACCTACCTATGGATTGAGTAAGATCCTTCAAGTAAGTTGTCATCGGTGCAAGCTATAAAAATTGCTCCTTAAATATGTGTGGTTTATTATTGCAAGGAAAATAAACTTTATACAAACTTGTGATATAGAAGAAATAAAAGCGACAGACTGCATAATAAAGTTCTTTATGACAAGGAGCAATATAAAGTGACGTTCTTTTGCATTAAGAAATTGTGCATCCAACTATAAAAGCGCATGACAACCTCTGTTTCCCTATGCAAAGGGCCTATATTTTACTTTTACTTTCTAAGTATTTACCTTTATGTAAGAGACGTGGTGATCTCCAGCATTTCCTTTATTCCGCCTTTATCTTTTGGCAAGCGTCATGTGTTGGGGAATGATCTAGACAAATATATCCACTCGGATGTGGGTGATCATGAGTTATTATTGTTGACATTACCCCTGAGGTAAATAGTTGGTAGGCAAAACTACAAGCCCCTATCTTTCTTTGTGTCCGATTGAAGCTTTGACCTCATAGGTACCGCGTGAGTGTTAGCAATTATGAAAGACTATAGGATGAGTGAGTATGTGGATTTTCTTTACAAGCTCTTACATTGTCTCTTCCTACGTTGCGATAAATTGGAATTGCTTCAATGAGTGAAATCATAGTTTGTTAGTTCTCAATAGAGTTCCTGGTGCATATTTTGTCTTGTGAATGAATTGTTACTTTAGTATAAGATACTCTATGTCAATGCGTGTTGTTGTTCTAAATATAATCATGATGCCGTCATGTCCGTATTTTTTTAACGACACCTCTATCAATCTCAAAACATGTGGGCATATTTATTGATCTCGGCTTTCGCTTGAGGACAAGCGAGGTCTAATCTTGGGGGAGTTGATACGTCCATTTTGCATCGTGCTTTCATATCAATATTTATTGCATTATGTGCTGTTATTATACATTATGGTACAACACTTATGCCTTTTCTCTACATGAAGAGGGAGAATGCCGACAACTGGAATTCTGGACTGGAAAAGGAGCAATTCTGAGAGACCTATTCTGCACAGCTCCAAAAGTCCTAAAAAGTTATGGAGAATTGTTTTGGGATATATAAAAAATAATGGGCGAAAGAAGTACCGGAGGGGACCCACCAGGAAGCCACAAGCCGAGGGGGCCTGGCCAACCCCCCTTACCGGGCCCTGCAAGCTTGTGGGGCCCCTGGCAGGCCTCCAGCGCCCATCTTTTCCTATATGAAGGGTTTTGACCTGGAAAAAAATCATATCAGACCTTTCGGGATGCGACACCTCCGTCTCGAGGCGAAACTTCGACAAAACCAATCTAGAGCTCCGGCGGAGCAATTCCGTCGGGGAAACTTCCTTCTGGGAGGTGGAAATTGAAGCCATCATCATCACCAACGATCCTCTCATTGAGAGGGGTTCAATATCCATCAACTTCTTCATAGACACCATCTCCTCTCCTAATCCTAGTTCATCTTTTGTATCCGATCTTTGTCTCAAAACCTCTGATTGGTACCTGTGAGTTGCTAGTAGTATTAATTACTCCTTGTAGTTGATGCTAGTTGGTTTATTCGGTGGAATATTATATGTTCAAATCCTTCATGATTATTAATAATCCTCTGATCATGAATATGAATATGCTTTGTGAGTAGTTACGTTTGTTCCTGAGGACATGGGATAAGTCTTGTTATAAGTAATCATGTGAATTTGGTATTCGTTCGATATTTTGATTAGTTATATGTTCTCTCCTCTAGTGGTGTCATGTGAACATCGACTACATGACACATCACCATTATTTGGGCGTAGAGGAAGGCATTGGGAAGTAATAACTAGATGATGGGTTTGTAGAGTGACAAAATCTTAAACCCTAGATTATGCGTTGCTTCGTAAGGGGCTGATTTGGATCCATATATTTGATGCTATGGTTAGATTTATCTTAATTCCTATTTCATAGTTGCGGATGCTTGCGAGAGAGGTTATTAATAAGTGGGGGGTTTGTCCAAGTATGGGTAGCACCCAAGCGCCGGTTCACCCACATATCAAATTATCAAAGTAACGAGCGCGAATCATACGATCATGATGAAAGCTAGCTTGACATAAATTCCCATGTGTCTTCGGGAGCGCTTTTCTTTATATAAGAGCTTGTCCAGGCTTTTCCTTTTCTACAAAAAGGATTGGGCCACCTTGCTGCACCTTACTTACAATTGTTACTTGTTACCCGTTACAAATTACCTTATCACAAAACTATCTGTCACCGATAATTTCAGTGCTTGCACAGAATACCTTACTGAAAACTGCTTGTCATTTCCTTCTGCTCCTCATTGGGTTCGACACTCTTACTTATCAAAAGGACTACGATAGATCCCCTACACTTGTGGGTAATAAATTGTGCATTTGCATTCAAACGCAAATTTAAAAGAATGCACAAATTTAGGGGGAGCTCATGCTTTTCACATAAGTCTCAAAGTGTCGATGCTAATCATGGATTTTATCTGTTGTCGAAGCTTTAATCTGTATGTTGTCATCAATTACCAAAAAGGGGGAGATTGAATGCACAATTGCTCCCTAAGGTGGTTTTTGTAATTAATCACAACATATGCATCATTGGACTAATGAATTTATCCAAGTACATTTTAGAGAAGTTCAAAGATGCTTTGGCTATAGGGTTGTGTTGAGATGCCCATTTGATGGAAAGAAGGAATAGGATTGGCTAAAGCCTTAAGCAAGAAGACTGTTCATTTTACACTTAGTGATAAATCACATTTGAGTCCTTAGAAAAGAAAATACTATTAAAAGGGGGTGAGGTATTATGATGAATTGGTTGCTCAAGTGCTTAGAGATAGCTAACAAAAATACTCAGCCACTCTTCCACAAAATACATCTGTCCCAAGCCAAATATGGAAAATCGATGCTGCCAACATTTCTGATTCGGTCATACCGATTTTACACTTAGATAGATCCTAGGCCAATCCCACCATCTCGGTACAACCAACATTCCTATCGGTGCCACCGAGTTTGAGTGACCAACTTTCGGTTAAGCTAATTTCAAGTTTCATAAATTCTAAGTTTGAGGTCCGTCTTTGGAAATCCAGTCTAGGTCATCGTATCGGTACCACCGAGATTAATATATCGGTCTCACCGAAAATTCAAAGTTGCTACATCTAGTGCATTCGGTACCACCGAGATTAACCTTTCGGTTTCATCGACTTTGCCAATAATGGTGTAACGGTTAGATTTTTGGAGATGCCTATATATACGCTTGTAGCTACGTCTCATTCATAGAGGAAGCACTTAGAACACACTTACACTTGCCAGATCCATTTTTTCAAGAGAGAGCCACCTACTCATGTGTTGAGATCAAGAGATTCCATTCCTACCATTTGAACCTTGATTTCTAGCCTCCGCAAGTTGCTTTACAATAGATCAATCTCTCCTACCCATGCCAAATATGAGATAGGGTGAATGAGCATTGAGGAGAGTATCCTTAGAAGCACAAGAGTAGGGAGTTCATCGTTCTACCACATATATTACCTTTTGGAGGGTGGTGCCTCCTAGATTGGTTAGGTGTTGCTTGGGAGCCTCCTACTTTGTGTTGTGGAATTGAAACAAGATGTTTGTAAGGGCAAGGACATCGCCTACTTTGTGAAGATCTATCATGAGTGAGGCTACTCCTGTGTGGACGGAAGCCGTGGTGTAATAGACATGGCCACTTCTTCGTGCACCCCTTGTGGATGGAGCCCTTCGTGGACTCTCGCAGCCATTACTCTCCGTGGGTTGAAGTCTCCACTAACATGGACGTACGATAGCGCCATCTATCGGAACAATGCCAAATATTTTCGTGTTAACCTTTGCGTTTGATCTCCCTACCTTGCCCTCTATTTACACTTGCTTGTTTTACTTTCCGTTGCAATACTCTTAGATATGCATGTGTAGGGTGTACTTGACTAGTCATAGTTACTAAAACTGGACCACAATAAATTGGCAAAAAGGCTAAGTTTTTATCTTGTCAAGCAGTCTAATCACCGCCCCCCTGTAGATATACTTTCGATCCTACACCAAGAGTAAAAAAACCCATACAAGAAGGTATGGGGGAACCAACTTTCCTTTGGTGGAAGTGTAGATCTAGGTCTCCTGCTTCAATCCCTACCAAATCAACAAATTTGATTGGCTAGAGAGAGAGATCGGTCAAGAAAGCTTGGTGGGTGTTAATGGTGGGGATTGAGAGGTAAGAGGTAAAATGGGAGGTGGAAGAAGACGCCCCTTAAATAGCCCCCCACATTTCCAACCGTTACAGCCAGATTCTCATAGGGGAGGTACAACCACTGCACAACCGGTGCACACAAATAACATGTAACAACCCTAGCAGCCAATACAACCGGCGGTAGGGGAGGTAGTAGCGGTCACAAGCAAGGCAGGAAATACCGTCCTACCACCGCCCAACAACTACATGGAAACCAGAGAGGATTCACCCTCCTACGGAGTTGGGGCGGTGGTTGCCACGGTGCAACCACCAGGGGGAGGCGAAGATGCTGCTAAGTCCTGGGCGGTACAACTGCCCTGGACACCGTTAGTACCGGTCAAGTATTATGTTTGGAACTATTGCCCCACGACTGCCCAAGTATAGCACCAGACCAGATAGTTTCCGGTGGTGTAGCAGTACTAGGCCGGTACAACCGTTGCAGGTGCTACGGTGGTACGACCGCTCGAAGGCAGCGGTACAACCGCTGAGCAGCAACCCAGAGAATAGTTGCTCCTGCGAGTCCAGTCCGAGCGATACAACCGCTCAAGCCAGCGGTACAACGGTTGGAGAGAAAATGGCTCAGATAAGGAAAGAGGGCCTCTCACAGTGATTGGAAGGAAAATAGGGTGGGAGATAAAGTGATGTGCATGTGCACTGATTCACTTAGTACCTTCCGATGTGACTTCCCTCTTAATAGTACGGGTTCCCTACGAGCAAAGAAAAAATACGTCGAGAACACCGTCTTCGTTCTTTTTCGTCCAGAGGGGTAGCCCAATCATCTTGTGTCCATAGTGATGTCCGTGAATAGCTTGACACAAAGTTAGATCACATAATGAGCTGCCATCAACACCAAAACACTAATGACAAAGAATGCCCTAACGATAGTGCATATCAATATTTTTTGTGCAGGCTTGTTGGAACTGTGTGGTGTTCCCTCTAAGCATTGGATGCCTGTAGCTTTCCTTTTGTTGTCAAGATATGTTGATACAACGGGACAGAGCAAGAGTGCCCTGTGCCGAATCTCTTCGAGTGCAACAGAATTTGGACTCCTCGAGAAGTGTGGAAAATGGTTCAAAGTTTCCTGATATATTTAATATGGTTCAGTCTAACAGATTGTGTCCAACTTAGGTAGAAAATAGAACTCAAAAGATAAATGTATGCCTTTCTCATTTGTTGATTTGAACTATAACGATACAAACACTACAAGAAATGTGTTCATTCTTGACCCTCCATTTTGGTCATTGGATTGTCATTATTTACATTTTATGACATTTTTATGACCAAATTTGAAGGCTCAACAGTTAGCCGTCAAGAACGAACAAACTTGATCTTTTTGGAATTTTGGTTGTAGATCTTTATTGACCAAAATTTTGGTTTGGTTATTACCCATCTACCCGACCCACATAGGAGCCACGTAGGATCTGACGTGGTTGGGCTGACATGGCATTGCTGTTGACCAAATAGAATCATCATAAATTTAACACCTTAATCCAAGAATCTAGCACACGTGGGCCAAGCCCAATGTCTATTTTTTATGGGCAAGGCCAATGCCTATTTTTTTATTTAAGTGTACTGATTTATTTAGACTGATGCATTATTTTTTCAGAAGCATGCAAATCTCAGAATAGACCCATTAAGAAATAAGTACAACAGAGTAGAATGCTACAAATAAATTATATACTCCATTTCAGTACGACATCACATGAAATACATACATCATCCATCGACTCTTCTACACATCAAGGGTCAGGGCCCAACAAGTGCACATCAAAATAATTCTACAAGTGCACACCAAAGTAGTTCTACAAGTGCCTGGTGCAGAGCAAAAAATACCAAACAAGTGCACCAGCGCACATCAACATAGTTCTACAAAGATTAGACAATAAGTAAAAAAACAGTTGATCACACATAACATCAATGAGAAATGATGCTTCTTCCGCCCTCCCCTTCTTCTGAGTGCTTGAGACCATCCTGGAAGAAAAATTGAGGTTTTACACTCAACAATTAGACTTAAAAGGTAACATCAATGAACAGAAACAGAAGACAAGAAGACACGCTCCCATAGAAATTTCAGGAATTGCAAGATTATTCTTGTATTAGCTCAATATTTTGCTCGCAACAATAACTTCCAAGATCAAAAGATATGACTCATCTATCTTTAACAAAGTAAAATAAACAACACTGCCATGAACATCAAAACACAACACAACTCGTAAACAACTAGACCAAACTAATCGTTGCATAATACAAGTTAACATCAACACAAACACGACATCTCTTCCTCGGTAAGGAGACCATGGAGTAATTGCTAGTTAACATAATTCATTAGTTTGAATCGAAGTACTAACAATCAGAACAATTTCTAGAAATTATTTCAACCTTTATTCTTGAACAAGAAAATACTAAAATCTTTACAGAAATAAACTATTGAAATAATCTTCTCAAAAGAGTTTTAGCAATTGGCACTAAATATTAGGATCGTTGCAAAATACAACATGAAGCACAAGAAGAAATAATATGAGCAAGTAACCCTATGGAAGAACGCTCACTTGAATCTTGTTTATACAATTCTTGCAGAACATGTGGGGGAAGAGCATTACCTTGATGGGGTCTCAGTAGAAGAATACACAACCTCGACGGTGTAGACGAAATCTAGAGAAAAAACAATACATGTCCACAAAGGTGATATTGAGCTACTCATTATCAAACAGTCCTTGCAGTCACTTGGTTCAGATCTTCCATACAAGGTGATTAACATTTTGTTGTGGCAAACCAATAAAAATAAAAATCAAAATACAACCACTTTTATGGAGACTACTAGAAGCCAAGTTTAACTAACAGAAGAGGCTTTGTAAAACAGCAGTACATTGGGCTGTGTCACATACTACAGTAAGAGAAAACATAAGAGCCATTATTATATCTAACAAGAAACAAACAACAACATACCATTACAAGATAAAGGCAGAACTTTAATTATGATCCTGGATTGTATTGCATTAAATTGCGTGATGGAGTGTATTGCATATAGATAGTTGGTGAATTTTTTACAGATTAAAGCCCTGTTCACGCAATACAGTACTTAAAAACTACAAGAACTAACCAAAGCTCAGTTCAAAAGGTAAACTTGTGAAACAAAATGCATTGCATGTAAAAATAATAAAGTCTAACACTATATACAAAACCAAGATATATTTGATATAGAATGCTAATGCTACTTCATACTTCTATCTCATAGCAAGCACATCCAGCTAGCAACCACAACACTCACAAGGTTGTAGCCAAGGTCGAGCTTCACTGCCACCCAATATATGTTGAGGCACCTTCTCAAGGGTATCTATGGGTGCCCTCTCCGCCAAGTAGTGAAACCACGTTGTTGCTGATATACATGAACTCCACCACCTGTGAGGAAGCATGACAAGGTCACACTGGATGAAGGCATGGGCGAGGCAACCATATGACAAAATAGACAATGACTACATCAAATAATAATTGATACCTAATAATGCAAGGATTGATACGTTGGATAATGACACCAGTTTGCGGCTATATAAATTCTTGCTGCATCATATTAATAAGACCTTAGCTAGGTTTGGACAATGTGCCTTCCTCAAAAGATGATTAACAAATAATAATAATAGGTCAAACAATCTACAAAACCAAGTAAAATAGCTAGAAAAAGGTAATGGTCTCATGCACTTATGCTGTATGACAGAGAACTAGATTTACAACAAATTTATTAATGCATGGACAGTTTGTTATGAAGTGGATGTCCCTGATCTCATTCAGAGATTCCATCCTAATGGTACCCCTTTTTCACAGCAACAATCTGATTATTCTCTAGATGCTAACACAACAGAAAAAACATGGCATCACTGAACAACTGCATTTTAGTGGGCACTAATAGTCAATGTAGAAGGAAATAACGATGATGTATAGGCGAAATACTTACAGGTACCACCAGCAATGGAGGTTTCACAGAGATTTAGGTGGCCTCGTGGGAGACCTCGAAAGAGTAGGTAGAGGGCACCTGCACGATACCAGGTTGTCAAGATCGGGTCATGGGGAATAGGGAGTACCAGGGGCGGGGTTGATGAGGCCCGTTTTGACCACCACATGATAGTTTGGCTTGGTCGGCAATGGCCATGTGAGAGAAGCATCCAGCAGTTCTAATGCCCACAATGGGAAGACCCCGTGGCACCAAGTCCAGCCAAATCCTTTACCAAATTTGGTCATGAAGTGGAGCGTGGTGGCATCATGTAACGCAGATCTAAGCATGGAGAAGGTGGCAGGCCGGGCATTGGTAAGATGAGATGCGATAGGGGAAAAAGGGATACCTGGAAGACCCGCTATTGATGATGAAGATTGCGATGTTGAATCCCTGCTACTAGAGGATGGCGAGATCCGCGGGGATGTTACCTAGCCCATCGCTGCGGGCCGCCGACCGCCTCCATCTTAATCCGCCTGCGCAGGGGGGTGCCTAAAGCAAGAAAAGAGATGACCTCCTCCATCTGTATCCGACCTCGATGACTTCTAGTGGACGGGTGGTGCGGGGATGGGAGGAGGACGACTGGTGCGGCCAGTGTTTGGGGAGATAAATCTAGGGTTTGGATGGGGGAGAAGAACCGGCGGCGACACGCGAAAGGATTGGTTGACGAGATTTATGAGGGAGTCTTTTACCAATACACCCTCTGTGGGGTGTAGTTTAGTTTCCTGCCTCGAGGGTAAATTAGACATTGGAGTTTAAAACTCGGGCGCCAAGAATTGGTGTCCATAGGCGGGATGGTGGAAGGGTGTTCATCGCTAAGAAAATTTTCACGTGAAAACTTTATAGAGATAGATGTAAATATTTGATTTGTACAATGTTGTATGACTAGATCAAATAGCATATCGTCTAGCCACGATGACTTAGTACGAATAATATTTTTCTCTAGGGAACATGACATGAGTAATTGTATCCCACTTATGGTGGGTAACCTTACTAGTAGGACTAGATTCAAACTCATGTTCATATTTTATTTTCTTATTACTTCCATTGAATCGTTGGCCTCGCATGTCATCTGTTAGCAGGTCCCATGTAATAGGTGGATTAGACGGCCCCACATGTCAAATTTGTTAGTGGGCTCCACCATTCAATTGGATCGTCAAGTCAATGTATAGGTCCATTTTTCAAATTATTTGGTAAATTGACATGTGGACCTCACAAGTAGTCAAATTTACTAAGGTGTTCGTCAAGTCGACCATATCAATTGATCATGGTGGACCTCGAATAAGGGTATAAACAATGCTACACATTTTTTGACCATTCTGGGTAATTCGGTAATGACCTTCTTCACATAGATTGTCATGAATGTGAAGGACTAAAGCCCTCCTAGACCCTCGATGACCAATTTGTAAATTTTGGTCACGGATTTATAACCAATTTTAGAGCCGTCACTTTATTTTGACATAAATTAGTGTTTTTCTTGTAGTGAAATACAATAGAGATTAATCATCATAGGAGCCTGTACATCCAACTATGTTATACAACTTATGTATAAGCGTTAAAATGTGCTAATATAGTAGTTATATAATACACACAAACAACTCGAGGGACAATCTCACAAAGGTAGTCTATAGCATAATTTTTGTGGGTATGTAGCAAGAACAAAGGGATCCAATGAAAAAAATCATGCAAATCACTTAACTTGGGTAAGAGATTGTAAGTGATATAACGCAAGTAATAAACAATTATTAGCATGTCCATAGCATGATCAATTTCTCATAGATGTACTATATATACCTTGTAAACAATATCATACCTATCTCTTCCAAGTTGACATGAAAAATTATTAGTGACCTGCCTCAACTGAGAGTGAGTACAAATTGTAAACTCTGTCACAAGAAGAAATACGATAGTTCAGAGTTGAGATCCTCAACTGTATCAATTACAATGTTTTGGAAAAAAGAATGAAAGAGAATTCGACGAGCCATAAGAACAAAGATTTTGGAAAAGCAAATCAACCAAGACATCGACTATTTCTAGATCACTACCCAATCCCTACCAATTATTGTTTGCTTTTCGATATCTTTCATTAGAGAGGAAAGCTAAGGAGCATAAACGATGTGAACCCATTTAGTGAAATTTGCATGAACACTATGGATTGCACGGTTCCTACTTTGTTTACATTGGATAACCGGTTAAAGAAAACAAAAATTTCAATGCTTGAATTTATGGGGTATTTGGTTGCAGGATCACCTAGGGAATTAAGATTTCAGTCATGTGTGACTTTAACTTCATAGTTGGGGCATATGCGATAGGCAATCTATGCATGCTTTTGAAATCTTTGTCCATCGTTGATTTAGATGTGAAATCTCTTTGTTGGATGGTTCTAAAATTGGTTACAGGAAAGTGTGCAACAGGTGCTTGCTCAAGCCGACGTGTGGACTCCCTTGTAAACTCCATTATTCCACTCTGAACCTGCTTGTTTTTGCAAGCTTGCTCTGTCTAGTTTGGGTTTCGTTATTCAGGCCGGCATCCAACACAGTGCGAGTGAATTTTAATTTTCAAAATCTGATTGATGTGTTGCGGCAATCGGCTGGCTCACTGTTTGAAATATATGTGCCCTTAACACGTAGTGTCCACAGGGATAAAATACTATGTCGGGTTTCAAGCGGTACCTGAACTTGTACACCATGTATGAACTTTCATTTAATAGATTTCACAAGAGAGCCTTCTATACTCCTTTTAAAAACTGAATATATTTGATATGTTGTTCAATAGCACTGTGGACACACGGACAATGTTTTTTCACTATGAAACTATCTGTCATGTTGGAGTAATATTTATTTTGTTTCCTCCTACGTGAATGAAATGTGTCACTAATTATTTACCAGTTGTGGTAAAGCTGCTGCCTTGTGACCATGAGGTCACGGGTTCAAGTCATGGAAACAACCACTTGTAGAAATGTAGGGAAAGGTTGCATATAATAGACCCAAAGTGGTGGAGCCTTCTTCGGACCCTGCGCAAACGGGAGCTATATGTACCGGGCTGCCCAAAAAAAAGTAAAGGTGCATGATGCACTCCATTATTCATTGAATTGCTCTAAGATCAAATTGCGCATCACCATTTTTTCTATGAGTCTATACAACTGTCATCTATTCATGAAGCGTGATCATTTAGGTAGAAGCATCAATGTATATTGACAATCAATAGGCACATAGCTGACCCTATTTGGTTTGCAACCCCAGGTTCACATTAGTTGTTTTTCTACAAATGGAGACTCAACTTTACTGGTGTCACTTTATAATATGGTCATGAATTATTGGTGACATCCCCTCCACTTATCATATAGCTGCAACAACTGCTTGTTTTAATCATTGCTTATTATTCCATGATTGTCTTTTTGGAAGCTTCTGATGAGTGAGTTTCAGGTTCCATACAAAGCATTGCACACCTCTGATTTTTAGGTAGAAACTATCAACATTATCAGCATTAACAGAACAGTTGATCACTCGATCTGGGGCTTTACAGAATCAACGCATTTAAATTCAGGTTTTATGCTTTAGAATACGAAAGAGAACTTGCAATTCCATTAGTCAATCTGCAGATGGCAGGGAATACAACATTTGCATTTGATAGGTATGCTCTGGTTCATACTTCCGAAATAAGTGCCATGTATGACCACATATTCAGCCCATAATTCATCATCGCTTACCAAATTTGCTTGCACCTGAAAAGTAAATGAACTTTATCATATCAATCATGTATTGGATGTCATGGATGAAACTAGAGCAAACTATGTGTATGTGCGCATCACGTTTTGGTTTAGTTTTTTATGACTCAAACTGGCTAGAGCTAACTCTCTCTCTCTCTGTGTGTGTGTGTGTGTGTTCACTGTATCATAAGGGTTTGACTTGTGCTGATATTAGAAACTAGAAATGCTACGCGGAAATGTTGGTCTATTTATCAACTTCTCAAATCAGTTGTTACAATACTATTTGGATGGATTTTAGTAATTTTGGTTATATAGTATTTATAAATTTATTCATCAGGATGATTTCTCTATTTTCTGTGTCATACATTTTACAAGTCTTTAGTTATTAAAAATCAAATGGGGGCAAGGTTGTTCAAGAGAAATTACTTGCAAGCATATTGTGATTTACTTCTTTATAGAATATTTTGTAATGCAATTATCTGTACTAGCTTAATGCCCGTGAGTTGCCACGGAACAATGAATTAATTATCGCTCTCATTGTTGTTCGCCTTCGAATATGATCCAACCATGCATGTATTCTCGCCGCCATCATCGAACAGTCTCAACCCCTTGCCCCCTATTGTTGTTGGCCAATGGGAGGGTCGTCGTTCCGTTGTCCTAGCAACCCCTCCACTAAAAGAACTCACCTCATGAAATATTTCTTTTAGCTTCTTATCCTATACAATGTATTAATAAAATAAAATACACTCATACTTGAATTTTGAGTGAACATATATTACCATAATGATTCAACACCAATATGTCCTCATGCTTTTGATTAGATCTCATACTTGAGAGATATTGCCATATTGGCCAACAAAAAATGGTCGTATATTATCACGGAATAATATTTAGGCATAGAGATAGTTAGATACCTATGTGCTACGCAGCATCAAAAAATATAACATAGCATCTTCCATGCTTTCCCCCTCTTCATTCATGCATCGTGTTTCCTTCTTCCTTCCTCCATATTTTCTCCGCCTTTGGCCATGCTCATGATTTTTTTAAGTTACGTATCAAATCCAATGGTATGCAACAATAGATAAAACAATAACTTAAGCACATCAGCTAAACTAAAGAAAAGCAAAGGTGCATGCAGCAACGACGCCCTTTGGCTGCATGTATCCAAAAAGAAAAGGCACATGCTGCAAGTATACAATCGTCAATGGAGGTGAAATTGAGTCACCTTGTCCTTCAAGAAGACGGGGCCAACCTTTGAATCATATGTTTCCGTCGTTTCATGACCAGCCATTCCGACGGAGTTACATTGCCTTGAAATATCATTATGTGGTTCATATAGTTCTCTCAAGTCATTGATGTGAACCAACGTTGTCCTTGAAAATGTCTAAATGAAGAACGCTTGCATACAATACAACTATGTAATAGAATGCATAATTCTCAATACAATCGATATAGGGAACACTTTTAATAAAAAGAAGATACTATATGGTCCTGAACATCTCAAACAATCTATGTTGTACTGGTACACAAGAGGATGGTCTGCAGTAAAGCAAATTACAATGGATTTCTTGCTTGTTCTAGACTAAAAAAGAGAGTACATTATATTGTTTTGATAACGAAGATTCCTAGAGATTCTCATGTTTCCCAATACATTATTTTTCACCACCCTGTTTCCTTGTTTCCCTCATGAAGCCATGTATGCAAAGCAATACCATAGTCGATCTCTGCACCTACCAGACAGCTAGTGATTGTTGCTACCTTGACAACGATTTGTGGTGACAAATTCACCTTCGTAAGTACTACGCAAGTGAACATTTCATAGATAATGGAACATTATCCATTATATATACAAGTGCTATAATAATGTTTTACGAACTTGTGGAAAAAAGAAAGTACTCACATAATTTAAATAAATGATCGCCCATTTTACGAAAAAGAAAAAGCTCAATAACCATGTGCAAACAAGGCACATGCATGCACTTTATTTTCTCGATTAACCATCTCAAATAAAAACTAGTAAGTATTGTAGGGAATGCTGATATCTGAACCGGTAGCATTTCAGATTAAATGAGAACTGGAAATTTTCATGTACACACTTATAGGCATGTAGAAAGCATATTGTGCCTCATTCATGATACAAGTCTCCGAGTCTTTTTTTACAATGTTATAGTACTAGTCCTTGTCTCTTTAGTTTTACAATAGTGAGATCCTCCTAGACCTTTAGGAATTCAAGCATGTGTAAAAAGCATGACAGTTATAGGAGAAAACATAACATGGACAGAAGAAATAAGAAGAGTACGTTGTCTTCTCTATCTGAGTATTCAAGTACGAGTAGATATTATATTTCTCACTCCTGGAAATAATATTTAAACCTAAAAATGAATATAATCAGTTAGTTACATGTATGAACTACGAACAAAAATTAAAATTACAACTACAATACACTACAACCTTCTCAACCTTGATTTACTGGCTGAACCCATGTCTATGTTGTCTAATCCTATATCCATTAACAAAGGCCCGTGTGTGTGGAAAAAAACGAAGGCCAACAAAAATATTAATTTTTTGTTGCCCACAAAAAATGGATGAATATTTTTTATAGTAAGCACCTTGTATACACGAAATGAACCAATATGTACAATCCATTGGCTGCGGCCAACCAAGCTACTGCACAATACCGATGACACTACAGCTTCTGGTCACCAATGATCCACCTTTGTAGCTGACTTTGATCATCGGCAAGGGACCTACATGATAGGATGATGCTAATTAAGGTCTCTTGTGCTCGAAAGCATCCATGCATGGACCGTTCAATACTAAGGACATAAACAGGTGAGCCTGCATGTTTGAAACAGTCACATCAGGTAAGTTCAGCTGAATGCTTATACCTGAAAAAAATATGATTAATGTTTATAAGGACCATATTGTTTCCATATTGATCACATAGAAGTGGTCCACTGTACAAGTCGTTATCTGCATCTGAACCGCCATCCGACTATGGTGTGACACAATCTGGTTCTTCCTATTGTCCGGCCCACACCACTAAAGTGTTGTGAGTATGTTCTGACCCTCGGGTACCTTGCGGGAACTGGAAGCTCACCTTGCATGTCTGGGATAGGGAATTCGGGTTGGAGGCCCTCGGATTTCCTCTAGCAACGTCGACGGAGGCTATATTCAAATTGCGAGGAAGGGCGGGTACGGTGATCGTTGCCTCGTCGAAGAGATGGCTGGAATCAGTGAGATTGTAGGGGGCGGGTCTGGATCGAGAGTCGGTGTTCCGGCGGCCGGATGCGTCTTTGTGCCTCATCTAGTCATCTTCCTCTCATTGAGATGAGCACATGAATAAGAGGAGGCCATTTGCCCGATGTCCTCTTCGGCATGCTAAGGACAATGTCGGCACACTGGCTCGTCGTTGGCGACACACCGACGAAGGTCGTGTACCCAAGAACAGCATAATCCACAAGAAAAGGGGCGTCGCCGCTGCCGATGCTTAGAAGGTGGTGGTTTCCGGTTTCCTCCTTGTCCGCGACACCGTACAATAATGCAGAGACATGCATGGATAGTCAATCTGCGATTGCGGGCCTGCGGCGACATGCATGAGAATGGAAGATCCAAATGTGCAAGTATAAACATTAAGGAAGCTACTAATTAATTTATACTTGTTGCATTGTAAAACCTACACACAGAAAGTAAAGGCCAATATACAAAGCTCATAGTTCTAAATCATATGGTGATTATCACTGCCGCTTGGAAAACCACAAAAATTCATTAAACACTAATAGATAAGGAAAGGAAAGGCCATTCACATGAGCTTCGAATGCAAGACCGACAAGAGAATCAGGCAAGATCCACGAGCGGACTAAGACTTAGCAGCAGAAAGAACAAATTGAAGAAAAAACTCGTTATGCCACAAGCATTTCATCGAATAACTTACACACAAATATGGGAAGAGCCATTTCAACCTAGCGTTGAAGAAAAGAACTCGTGGAAAGGGGGATTGCAGTGGAGAGAACCACTCGGGGAGGTCGATGGTGAGCAAGGCCATGGCGGCAGCGACGACGTGGGAAACAACAACGTGGGGAGAGGAGGAGCCATCGCTAATGCATCCTCTACTTAGGAGCCAACTTGTCTCACAGGATGCATTTCTTCTCTGATCATCCTATTTCACCCCCTCGTCCAACTCCCTCCTCTGCTATGCTCCTAGGGTATCCTCCCATCGTCGACGGCCAAGGAAACCGAGGCAGCAGATCAGCGCCGCAAGGGACGGGCCAAGGCCTCGAGGGGGTCAATTCCTCACACTACAAGAAATATGTCAACTAACGACCTTATGGCAGTGAAGCTCGTAGAAATGGTCGTAAATCTACGACCATTTGAGACCAATTGGTCGTAAGTTGTTCAGAGGGGTGCTAACACCAAAAACTAACGACCATTTTCATTAGAAAGGTCGTAACTTACTTACTGGAAATGGTCGTAAAGCGGATAGCCCTTGTCTGTTGCATAATTTGCAGCTAATTACGACCAATATAGATGGTCATACCTATGACTAGGTGCACATCATTAGTTTTGCCTACATGTCATGTCCATGTGTCAATTTTTGCCCTAGTTTGCGGAGCAACCTACTATTCTATCATTCCAAAAATTATCGAAAAATTCTCATAAATCCTTTGCATCATATATTCCTCAAATATGTGAAAACCCTTCCTTCCATAGTTCGAAAATAACTCAGCAATATTCATTTTACTATTCTGTTCAGAATAGCACTTTGTGAAGGAAGTATTATTTCTCTTTTTTTATTGCCCTAAAAAATTTGGGCACTCTTGCCTATCCAAATATTAGCCTCATGAAAACTTTCGTCTCCATTTTCTTAGTAAATCTTTCTCAGCAAATTTCCAAAGTTTGTGTTCAGCAAATAGCTTTGTGAAGGAAGTACTATCTAGGAATATTCTAATGAGATGAATTTTCGCCACATCTTTTATATGCCCAAACCATAGCTCTCCACAAAATTTGTGCCCCATCTAATAATCCATGTGAGCTCATCATCCAATCTTTGTTTCTGATAATATTTTCAGTTTGTGAAGCAACTTCATTTTATATTGCTTTATAGTTGATGAAAATTTACCGCCGCATGCAACTGACCATATAACCTCACTCCACAAAATTTTAGCTCATTTAATTCAGCCAGTTTCCCTCAATATTTTTCTCAATATTCTGTTCACTAGAGAACATTGTGAAGGAAGTACCACTTTTGTTTATCCAAATATTATGAAATTTTTACAGTGCCTTAATGTGCCCAAATTATCCTCCTCCTCCAAATTGCAGCTCCATCTAATCATCTATGTGATCCCATTTTCAATTACCATATTATGTCCGGATTGGCACATTGTGAAGGAAGTGTCACTTTGGCATGTCCAAATGGTATAACTCTTTTACAGTGCCTTCATATGTCCAAATGAACATCATCCACCAAATTTCAGCTCAATCCATTCATTTATTTGATCGCAGCTTCAACATCCATATTTGTACACAATGTGGTACTTTGCAAAGCAACTGCCACCTAGGTCCATCCATTTGAGCTAAAAATTTGCCAAGAGGGTCTCCTTAGTAGATGGTCATCCTCAGCCAAAATTTAGGCCCATTGTCTATGTGCATTACCCGCACCGCTAATCAAACACTTGGATGCTAATTCATGTATGAGCTTAGTTCAGTGTGCTCGTGAGATTCTTCTATTGTATTGTTCTTCCTAACACCTACCGAGGGAGTGTCCAATCCATCAGACATGCCTATTCTACCTAGATAGTGTGGCAACACAACGGTCAGGCGGTGATCACGCGGCTGGCGTGCAAGTTTACACGCTCTGGAGTTGGGGCCCTCGACTACCATCCAAACCTCGACGTCAAGCCACCACACCATGTATTTCTGATTAAATAGATACTTATGTACCTATAAATGATTTTTGGGAAAAATAAAGAGCAAACTATAATGCATCTGCAGCTCAAATTTAACCCGCTTCCTACTGAATCGACATAATATTGTCTTTTTCATGAGAGGCGGATAAAAGCTTTTAACACCCAACCATTTGCTCATTGGTACATTAAATATGTCCTAGTATTTTATAAAAATGATTTGGTCCAATTTTGAAACAAATATATGGTAGGTCCTTAAAAAAAAACTCATTTTGCATACTTGAAAAATGGTAAATGAATTTTTCATACACGGAAAATGAAAACTTCCTGAATCAACATTGTTTGCATTCCAATACGAACCCTTGTGCACAATATGAGATAACTTGAACAAACTATGCCATGAATGTGTCCATAAGATTGATCATTTGGTTTGACACCCATGAATATTCACACATGATAGCTCATTTCTAAGAACACTTTTGAGAAATAATTGATGTATTACAAGTTTATTATTTTTCCTCGTAACTTTGTCACATATAATGACACAATGCGAAGGTTTTCCATTTTTTTATTTTTTTTAAATTTTTCATGCCCATTTCAAAATGCGGTCAAAACTGCGGGTATGACCGTTCCTAGCTAGTGGTTGAATCTTGGAGAACTTTTGGTATTTCTATAATTAAATAGATACTGTTATACCTATAAATGATTTTTGGGAAAAATAAAGAGCAAACTATAATGCAGCTGCAGTACAAATTTGACCCGCTTCCAACTAAATCAACATAAATTTGTCTTTTTCACGAGAGGTGGATAAAAGCTTTTGACACCCAATCATTTGGTCAATTGTACATTAAATATGTCCTAGTATTTTAGAAAAATGATTTGGTCCAATTCTGCTACCTATATATGGTAGGTCCTTCACAAACAAATTCATTTTGCATACTCGGAAAATGCAAAATGAATTTTCTGTCCAAAGAAAATGAAACCTTCCTTCGGCAACATTGTTTGCCATTCCAATACGCACCCTTGTGCACAATATGAGATCATTTGAACAAACTATGCCATGAATGTGGCCATAAGATTGATCATTTGGCTTGACACCCATGAATCTTCACACATGATAGCTCATTTCTAGAACACTTTTTAAAAATAATTGCCGTATTACAAGTTTATTATTTTCCTCGTAACTTTGCCACATATAATGACACAATGCAAAGGTTTTCCATTTTTATTTATTTTTTCATGCCCATTTCAAAATGTGGTCAAAATGGCGGGTATGACCATTCCTAGCTAGTGGTTGAATCCTGGAATACTCTTGGTGTTTCTATGATGAAATAGATACTTGTGTACCTATAAATGATTTTTTGGGGAAAATAAAGAGCAAACTATAGTGCAGCTGCAGTTCAAATTTGACCCGCTTCAAGCTCATTCAACGGAAATTTGTCTTTTTCATGAGAGGTGGATAAAAGCTTTTGACACCCAACCATTTGGTTACTTGTACATTAAATATGGCCTAATATTTTAGAAAAAATGATTTGGTCTAATTTCACAACAAATATATGGTAGGTCCTTCACAAAAAAACTCATTTTGGGTACTCGGAAAATGGAAAATGAATTTTCCGTCCAAAGAAAATGAAAGTTTTCCTAGGCAACATTGTTTGCCATTCCAATACGCACCATTGTGTACAATACGAGATCATTTGAATAAACTATGCCATGAATGTCGCCATAAGATTCATCATTTAGCTTGAAAGCCATGAATCTTCACACATGATAAGTCATTTCTGAGAACACTTTTTAAAAATAATTTCAGTATTACAAGTTTCAAATTTTACCTTGTATCTTTGTCACATATAATGACACAATGCGAAGGTTTTCCAATTTGTTTATTTGTTTTTGAATTTTTCATGCCCATTTCAAAATGCGGTCAAAACACCAGGCATGACCGTTCCTAGCTAGTGGTTGAATCTTGGAATAATTTTGATGTTTCTATGATTAAATAGATACTTGTGTACCTAACAGTGATTTTTGGAAAAAATAAAGAGCAAACTATAAGGCAGTTGCAGTTCAAATTTGACCGGCTTCCAAGTGGATCAGCGAAAATTTGTCTTTTTCACGACAGGTAGATAAAAGCTTTGCGCACCCAAACATTTGGTCAATTGTGCATTAAATATGGCCTAGTATTTTATAAAATTGATTTGATCCAATTTTGCAACAAATATATTGTAGGTCCTTCACAAAAAAACTCATTTTGAGCACTTGAAAAATGGAAAATGAATTTTTAGTCAACTACGTCCAATTTTTAGTTAACTACGACCAATTTAGATTTTCATGACATCATACGCGTGTACTGCATTTTGATTGGTCAGTGGTTGTTTCACGCGGATCATGCATGGAATACCGTCGGATGCTCGCGAATCCAACGGTGGACATTTTCCATCCACCCCAAGCCCACCTAAGCTGAAACCCGAGCTCTCCTGAGTCCTCTTGGACATTTTCCATCCACCCCACCTCCTTTCTTTCTCCCCTCGCTCTATTCTCCTTCCTCTCTCCCCTCCCGTACGCCACACACCCCTCTGCCGCCCGCGTACGCCCCTCACCTCCTCCGAGACCGCCGGAGAGTCCCACCCTCTCCTCTACCCCACCACTTCTGGCTCTCCCACCTTCTCCTTCTTTCCCAAGTGCTCGAAACCCTAGCCCGCGGCGTAACCATGTCGAACGAGCTCTGGATTCACGGGCTGGAGGTGCAGCAGCACATGCACCGTCGACGAGGCCCACACGATCCTCCCTCTCCCCCCTGCACCGCCCACCTCCTCCCTCCCTTCCCCTATACCGCCTGCCTCCACCCTCGCAATCCGATTCAAATCCGTCCTCACGGGGGAGATCTGATCCGATCAAGTCTGGGGCGCCGCCATCATGCACCACCACCACCACTTAGACCAGTGGCTCGTTGGCGGCGTGGGCGGGTTATTGTGCCCGAGCAAGTCCGCCCCCTGCCTCCCCGTGCCCGACCGATCGCTCTACCTCAACCTCGCCGTCTCCTAGGACTTATATTGTCGCCTCTAGGACCATGTCTTCACGCTCGAGCAAGACCTCCACGCTGCCGCCCATCACATCGACCTCCTCAGGGTTAGTCCCTTTCCCCACACGTCTTCGCGCTCGAGAAGGGACGCTGATGTATGCTATTATTTCTCTTTTCATCATGCTCTATATGCCATTGCTGCTGCTCTCTGACGCCATACTCCCAAACGAATTGTTGCTTTAGAGCCTCTGAATTGCTGTTCTATGATGACATTGCTGCTGCTTTGAACAACTTTGCATGACTGTTGCTTCAGAGCATGCATCCTAATTGTCAATCTCGAGTCTGCACTCCTGTATGTTTTTTAGGTCAGACACTTATGCATGACTAATTGTTAAGTTGATACAATTTCCTTGGTAGATAAGCATGGAAACTTAGACTACACACTGTCAAACTGCTACTGATTTGGACTACAGACTTTTTAATCTTATGCTAAACTGGCTCCGATTTGGTCTGCACACTGTTCACACCGTAGTGTGAAGCTACACTGCTTCTCTTTTGCGCTGGGGGGAGCTTGTTTACCCCTTTTTATGTAGATTTTGTATTGTTTGCATGTAATATTGTTGTTTGCTGATGTTTACAATAGTGTTAGGATTAGTATATATGAACATAAATAGATTGGTACTTGTTTCAAGAATTTTTTTTATTTTCGAAGGAACTCTTCTCGTTGTGTGTCTTGATGTAGACAACTTGAACAGCAATTCCCATATGGTTGATGCGATTCGGTTCTACTAACTTTGCACAGGAAGCAGCCGAAACTAGTGTTCCATCCTAGTATTAGCTTAAACCCTAAGATGCTTTGTTTGTTTTCTAGATAGATAGATTGCTTGTTCATCCGGGCTTGTGATGTGTTGTGCTTATGTATTATGCTTGCAGCTGCGAACCTCTTCCTGTGGTTCGAGCCGGTGCCCGGAGCTAGCAAACGTGGCGCCACATCGCAGGCCGATGGGCCCTGCCCCGTCATCTCCATCAGCTACCACGACGACTTTTGCCAGGTCATGGACTACTTCCACGGCCACTACGCCGCCCTCCGTCTCATCTTCGATGGATAAGTACTAAGACTTGCATATTAAATTGAGAGGCTTCATTCTTGGTTAGGTTTTTGTTGGTAGTTTATAGTGTGCATGAGAAAAATCTAGGTAGCTTGTCTTGCACAAGACCAACCTAATTGAACTACACATGTCAGTGTAGATGTTGCGGTTGTCTCTTGGGTTCGAAAACTTAAAATTCCACTCCGGTTTAGCTATTCTTATATCATGGATTTGACCTGAACCTGCATTACACATGACTTAATACAATCATATAGATTATCTGATCAAACAATTTGTTCATGTTATCTTTACCTGCTGCTCTTATACCTTACCAAAACAATAATAATTCTAACTAGAAGTAGTTCTTTTTGTTTAGATTCTGTATTTATTAATGTTTACATATTGTCGTGATTTACTTTTTGTACTAAATAGCTCTTTCTGATATTCACAGGTTTTAGCGATCACTCGTAGCTCGTTCATCAAAGTTGCATGGTGTATGTTACAATAGAGGACAAGTGCTTCATGTCCAACCAAGGTGCATGGTGCTCGCAATTGACGAACAGAGGTTGTTCGACATCGGCTACATAAACCACCACTGTGAGCTCCTCCCTTTCCTCTCCTGCAACCATGCTCTATTAGGATGTGGCTGAAACCATTGGATGGCCTTCCTAGACATGTTTTGTTGCTATCTAGAATTAGTACTTGTTCTAGTTTTTGTTTCCTTGCTCGGCATGTTATGGTTCAAGTATTGATGATGTCTAGTAGATAGTTTGCTAGCTAGATACCTGGTGCTGATTGATGATCTTGTGGTTAGCATTATACTCCTGGAATCATATTATACTATATCTAGTGTTCTTGTGGTTCTGTGAAGATGCATCACAAACATTTAGGTCTTTGAAGTTGGCTGAATCTGGTTCTTTATCATATATTTGGTTGAGAAATCTACATTTCTTTGTGCTCTCTTTCAATATATATTTTTTCCATAGTCTGTACACTAAACTTGGAAGTTTGCAAATCTATTCCAGGAATAATAGCTATTGTAATGCTGGTAGCCTATGTGTTATACAGGAGCTCCAGGTGTATGAAATTTGAAGTTCGAAGCTGTATAGACCTACTCAGCAAAGAGTTGTCTCTTTTGTTTGACTGTAATAGACTGTGAATATTGTAATATTGTAATAGTTGGCATATTTGGGTTGTAATAGACTATGTACAGATTGTAGTAGACTTAGTGTTATTTGATGAACTACATTTGTATTGTTCTGTCTCAAATATTTATCATGTATGTGATTTGAAAACATGTGGAAGGGAACCCTAACTTGTGGGACCCAATTACGAAAATAATCTGAGCAGTTTTGAAATTTTTGCCAAGTGGGCCCAATGTGTGAGATGATGTCACTTAGGACCCATCTGATTGTTGGGACCAACCCCCAAATATAAATAAAAGGCCACGGCCTAGATATATATAAAAGGCTGAATTGTAGGATTTGGCCTGTGTACTTGACCAAAATTGGCAACAAAAAAATGTAAAAAGGCTGAATTGTTGGGCTCGGCCCATGTAAAACATCAAACTGCACCGGGCCGATTTTTATCAATGACCAATCCAATTGGTCGTAACTTTGCCATGTTGGATCCAACGTGGCCTGGGCGGACTTCTAACGACCAAAATGATTGGTCGTTAAACCTACGACCTTTTTTTTGGTCGTAAAATTCTTCGACAATTCCAGCAGAAAGGTCGTTATAGTTTATTAGAGACCCTCCACTTTTGATCGTCTGTTTTTGGTCGTAAAAAGGTCGCATATAGAAATCAACGACCATTCGTTGACCAAATTCGTTGACCAAAACGACAATTCCAGCAGAAAGGTCGCATATTGAAGGTCGCAAATTAGCATATTTCTTGTAGTGTCACGATGGAACCACCTAGGGCAGCTCATCACATTAGGTGTGGCGTCTGCTCCCGTGTTCACCATTGTCGTTGACTACAAGTAGTAAGAGGCTAGTGGTGGAAGCGGCGTTCGGATCGCCGTTCTTAGTCCTTCTGCCGCAGATCGATGCACATACATGCATGAAGAGTCAATGTGAGGTTACGGGCCTGCGTCGACATGGAGGGGCGATCCGCGGCTGCGGCTACGGCTTTCGGTTGGAAAGAAGCACATGAGTGCGAGAGACAGATCGATCGTGCGAGGTGACGAGAGGGAAATATCCATACGGGAGTGGGAGACGCGAGTAGAGAGGATGTCGTTTTGATTTTTTGGGGTCTTTACGACGGCTCGGAAAGTCGGATTTTTCCTAGCGATTTTCTCACTGTGGAATTTGTCGAGCGAATCGATGGAGGTCAAACCATCACGACAATGTTTGATCGCTCTTTAATAGTAGAGATAATCTTCTGTGTTGGTTTGATGTCCATCATCGGTTTGATTTGACCCCAAAAACGTATGATATGACCTGGGAAATAGTGATATTGGATAATATAGAGCCATACAAATCTCTAGAATATAGTTTTTTGGAGTAAATTGCACGGAGGTACCAAAATTGGGGCATTGGAAGGAGATTGGTACCAAGGTTGGTAATTTTTCCGGGTCAGTACCATGTCTGGGGCGATACGTTACAAAAAGGACTAAAACCGGGGTTTATACGTATTGAGGGCAACTCCAACGGGCCGACCCAAACGGACGGCGATTTTGTCTGCTTTTTGTTCGTTTCGGTCGGTCGTCCGCGTGTCCGTGTCCGCTTTTTTATTTTGGTCTGCAAGTGTGCCCAACGGTAACCAGACCCATTTTTGACATGTCCACTTTGACATTTCCTGAAACACATAGCATGCAGGGAAGGGGACCTCGCAACATGCACGGAGGTTGACGGGCAAGCACTGCAGGGGAGCTCAAAACCCACGGCGGGGGAGGCATGGGCGAGGCATGGCATGGTGCAGTCGCATCTGGCCGCGACGAGGTCGGTCGCTGCCGAGCGGCATGGCCTGGCGCTGCGCGGCCTAGCGCGGTTGTTGTGCGGTCTAGCGTGCGACAGGGAGCGGCGTGGTGGCACGGGGACAATGACGAGGGGTGGCGACCAACAATGGTGTAGGGGACGATGCCGGGTCGGGCATTTGAGCGCCACGAGACACAACAGTGGCCACGATGGGGCCAGCCAAACGGAGGATCCTAAAGTAGAGCCGCGGGTTTGCCACGAACCCACGGCGTGATATCAGCGCGCTGGTAACTCCCGAGGTGACCATGGTAACCCTCGTGCAACACTTCACCACCCACATGTCAAAGGCAATCAAGAACTCCCGGCAGAAGCAGAGGACCCGGCCGAGCGCCCTCGCGACCTCCAGGGTAGCGGTGCAAAGGATCTGTGCGCAGTACCAGACCAGGTCCGCGACGCAAACGATCGCGGCGATGTCCAACACGTAAGTGAGCGCGATGGGAGCGGCATCCTTGAGCCACCGCAAGAACGATTCCATGGCCGGCACGATCTTGTGGGCCTTGCTTGCGGCCGTGGCCATCAAATGTTGGACGATCGGACAAAAGCCGTCCAGATCGGGCTGATGCCGGCGACGGTGCTGTGAACCCACCGCGACGGGGCATAGCGGCTCCGAGTGATATGTCTCAAATGTATCGACTTTTCCAAACACTTTTGCTATTGTTTTGGCATCATTCTTGCATGATTTGAATGAAACTAACCCGGACTGACGCTGTTTTCAATAGAGCTCCCTGTCTGGTTTTCTTCTGTGCAGGAAAATGGATATTTAGACGTCCCGAAAAATTCTCATAAAAATAGAGAAAATCCACGCACCGGGAGGGACGATGGGCCAGAAGATGGGCCAGAGGGGAGCCACAAGGCCCCCTAGGCGGCCTGCTGGTGCGGCCTGCCCCCTGGCCATGCCGGTAGGCTGCCTGGGTGGGGCCCTCCCCCTCTAGTGCCCTCCTTTGGCTCCTATTTTTACCCGTGACGGAGAAACCAAAGAACTGAAGTCGTTTTGCAAGTTCTCGACGTGGAGCCGCTGCCACCCTCGGTTCTTCTACGGGAGAGCTAATCTAGATTATGTTTTGGCCTCCGGAGAGGGTAAATCGTCGCCATTGTCATCACCATCACCACTCCATCATCCTTCCATTGCTTCTCCCATCATGTGTGAGTAATTCCCTGCTGTAGGTGAAGGGGATGGGAGAGATTGGATGAGTTAGATCATGTAATAGTTCTTCAGATTGTTGAGGGCATGTTGCCTATCATCTACTATGGTGTTTATCATCTTTGCTACTACTTGTTACTCTTAATGCTTGTTACTTTGGGCCCGACTGGCATGATTTCAGATCTGAATACCTTATGTTTTCATGAATATATTTGTGTTCTAGATCCTATCTATGAGTAGTATGCACCTATTATAGTCCGCAACCGGCGATCCCAATGATGACAGCTTGGGACACCAAAAGGGATGGGCTATAGTTTGAGGATTCCATGTATCCATTGATTGTTAATGCTTTGTTCCGGTGCTCTTTGACAGGAGCATCTTAATCTCCATAAGTTCCTTTTGGCCCCGTGGATAGCGGGATGGTAGGACAAAAGATGGTGTCCAAGTTCTTATTGATAGCACGCACGACTACCTCGGGATACATGCCTAATGTTTGATATATGCCTAGATGATCATTACTTTTCTATGTGCCTTGCCCCAAATTAAATACATGATATCTCTCATCCATGACCAACCATCCATCTCCTTAGCCTACAGTGTTTTAATCCTGCTGGTCACAAGTAGCTTTACTTTCACTGTTCTACTTTCATTGCTTCGCCACTATTATTTCCGTTGCTACCATCACCTCCATATCATCATTGCTACTAATATTTCGTTGTCAAGCAAGTATCTTTCAGGTGCGGTTGAATTGACAACTCGACTGTTAAAGCTTATAAATATTCTTTGGCTCCCCTTGTGTCAAATCAATAAACTGGGTTAAATTACCCGCGAAAACTGTTGTGATCACCTACACTTGTGGGTTATCACCGAGCAGCAGCGAGGACGAGGCGACGGGGACGTCTAGCAGGCGAGGGTGTGTGCAGGGCCGGCAGGGCAGTGGCGGTGAGGAGGACGAGTGCCGTGTTGCCGCTCCTCCCCGCCTAGTCACTGATGGGTGGGACCAGGCCGGACACGAGCGGATGGGAGGAGACGACGGGAGCACCCGCTTTTGTCCGCCACGGACCCATTTGTGACCCATATTTGGGTTCAGTTTGGGTCGGGAACATACATCATATGGACACATTGTCCATTTGGGTTGCCCCGTTGGGCAAAGTTTTTTGTCCGCGCCGACCCAAACGGACGGCGGCAGACGAAATGGGTCACCCCATTGGAGTTGCTCTGACGGGCTTTCTGAACGGTTAGGCCGCCCGTCAGGTGCTCACGTGGCATGATTTTTACAGAAAAACCCTCTTGCTTTGTACGTAATTACATAA
Source organism: Hordeum vulgare subsp. vulgare (assembly GCF_904849725.1). NCBI lineage: Eukaryota > Viridiplantae > Streptophyta > Magnoliopsida > Poales > Poaceae > Hordeum > Hordeum vulgare. Next base: position 171,695,830 of record NC_058521.1, read on the forward strand.
CAATGCCATGTACTTCGCAGGAAAAATGATCCTACGAAAGAAAAAAATCGTTCGTAGTTTTTCAACACATAATCAGACTCTTTTGAATGTTTTTCATCAAATGGAACAATTAAATAAGGTTTATACCTATTGACGAGCTTTCTGACCGGTTGGGCCCGCCCGTCAGGTGACCATGTGGCATGATTTTTACAGAAAAGCCCCTTCCTTTGTACGTAATCACATAAATGTCCTTTATTTCGCAGGAAAAATGATCCACGAAAGATTTTTTTTAATGTTTTTTCATCAACTGGAACAATTAAATAAAAAAATCATCATCCGGCAGACTCGAACCCGCGACCTACAGAGGCGAGGCGTGGCGCCTTAGCCACCTCGCCACACAAACGCTAGTGTTAAAACATATGTGTCGTCTCTTTTAGCTATTAGCATATGGGCCGGTAACTCGGCCTGCGAGGTCTGCTTTGTTTTTCTGTTTCGCGTTTTATTGGGGCTTGTTCGTTGCCAGGTTCTTTTTACAAATGGAACATTTTTTTAATATAATAACTTTTTGGTAATATACTACGCACATATGTTAAGTGCAAATTGAATTTTTTTTATAACATATGTTGAACAATTTTTCTAAGATATGCTAAACATTTCAAATAGTGCACGGTGAACTTTTTGTTTTGACAATGTGTATTTCAATGTATGATTCAAGGTTTTGACAATGTGTACTGACCTCAGGCGTGTTGGTTCCGCGCCCCGCCTCTTTAGGTGAGGTCGCGGTTTCGAGTACCGCAGAAGCTTGATTTTGTATCATTTTTCTCATTGTTCCATTCGATGAAAACTTCTAGAAGAGTCCAATTCTGTGTTGAAAAATTTCTAACAAAAAAAAATCTTTCATAAAAAATAGGCATATATGTGATTACGTACAAACCAACACACCTCGAATCAGTCCTCCGGATAGTTCTCGTACACACGGCTAGAGTCCTCATCAAACTCCCACTTCAGCTGGTTGTCATCAGGACCTCCTGCGTCGGGCGTACCTGTACCTGTTGGTGTTTGTAGTAATCTGTGAGCCACGGGGACATAGCAATCAAATGACCTTGGTATCGAAACTAGCCAAGTTATTGGGTGAGGAAGGTTAAGTGTTTGGGTTTGCAGGAACCTAAGCATATATGGTGGCTACCTTATGATGATCAGAGTAATCATATGGTGGTCTACGGGAGCGATCGAAGACTAGGTTGATCACTAAGTGATCCTGAACACCTACTTACGTCAAACATAACCCTACCATGTTCTCGATCGGAGAACGATCTCCGAAGGAGACAGTCACGGTTACGCACATAGTTGGCAGTTTTATTAGAGTTACTTTAAGTTGTCTAGAACCGGATGTTAACGAAATCTCCACATTTGCCACATAACCGCGGGCATGGCTTCCGAAAGATTAAACCCTGCAGGGGTGCCCCAACTAGTCCATCACAAACTCCCATGGGCCGCAAAGTAATCCTCTATCACGAAACTCGTGATCTCGTCGGATTCCTTAGAGGAAAACCTCAACTTCGAGGAGACCCAAAGTTTCACCGGAATCCCTATACGCAAGATATATCGCTAAGGTAAGACAAATCTGGCAAGACCTCCCGACGTGTAGACGATCCCGATAGGAGCCGCGTATCTCGTTCTCAGGACACGACGGATAAGCGACGCGTACATTGGGCTGATAGAAATCACTCAAGTTGCCCTAAGTTTGCCCCGTACAGTGCTCTAGTTTGGACCAACACTCATGAGGAGCACTGGCCCTGGTTGTTGATTAAATCCTCAGGGTAGCTATTCCCTATGCAAATTATTATTAGGTTATTAGCAGATTAAAACCAATGTTGGGTCGTGCCAGACGAGCCTTAACACTACACGATTTATCAAGGGGGTCCCCATAACAACCCCGAACGTGTTAGGAGCGATTAGTTATGGAATCAAACACCGGTAACCGAAACTAAGGCGGCAACAACGGAACAAATCACCCGGCAAAAGGCTAGGCCTTCCGTTATTTACCAAGTATATAGGTGCGTTAATTAAATAGGAGTTGAAACATAATGAGATCAAAATACCCATGTTATCACATGGGTGAGCTGACACCTGCAACTAGCAAAGCTTTTCATTAGGGGTTAAGCAAGCCTACTTAGCCAAAAAACATTTGCTAGGAGAGGGAAGTGTTTGGGTTCATGGCAAAGAAAGGTGGCATTTATATCAAGTAGTAGTCATCTTGCCTGTGATGTCTTCAGCTTGGAAATGCTCTTGTTCTTCCTACACGTACTCTCTAGAATCCACGTACTCGCTCTCCGTTCCCGATGCTACCCAAGATAATATAACAACAAATGAACATCGGCAAAACATAATGCAACAATCAATATGATGCATGTGTGAAGAAGGAAGCATGCATCACTATTCTAGTCACTTTCATATGCATTAGTTAAGTTAATTTAATTCTGGATAGAACCTATTAAGTTATCTTGACATGCATGAATATGGCATGAACATGTGCATCACGAGAAAACGATGCAAAAACATATAAAGAACGTAGAGAATGGAGTCATGGTCCAACCGAAAACTAGAAAACAAGTTTCAAAGGCTTACGGTTCAAAACAGCCACAAACACACTCTAATGGGTACTCCCTGGTGTAACCAGGTTGCCACATGATCAAGCAACAAATTATAAGTGGGGAGGTGCTTGGGAACACGCCACACCATCAACAATGCCCACACAAGCTTCAAAACAATACAAACATACCATCTGTTTTCAAGAGCAACATAGCAGTTTGTATACAAGATCTAAAGTAGCTACAACCCCATAAATTACTCAAACAAGGCTTGAAACCAAAGCCATTCAGAAGCTCTACAACCCTCCACAAGAAGCTAATGCAAAGGAACCACCCATGAGAAGATCTATAGACACTAACTTGGACAAAACTATCACAGACTGGGACTTGGTGAAAATCACAGATTTTCACCAGCTGCTTATGCTCTGAAGCGTTTTGGCAGCCTCCAAAATGATATCTACAGAACGTCTATAAGCATGAAATTTAACAGGGAGGTACAAAAACATAAGATCTCACAAACATTAGTTTGTAGCATGGGCTAATTCCCAACACAGGAGCTAATTCACACAAGACAACACGGGAAGAAAATAACTCCAGAATCCCAGACTTAGTGAAAATCACAGGGTTCAACAAATCTGACATTTTCAGCCAAGTGTCCACTTTGACAAGGCACAATAGGTGCATACAAATACCTAGGTACAAAATGAAAGTCCCATGCTGTAGAGGGGTTCACCCACTACCATTCCATCAAGGAATCATCCACAAAGGGCCAAAGCACCACCTAATGTAAAGCACTAAACATGGCATCATATCAGAAAATAACAGTGTTATGAAGTTGCTCTAAAGTGAAATGTGACTGCACCAATGGATTCCTGGGATGATTCTACCCCAAATCCATATATCATACATGGGTACTTGCATGTAACAACAAAGCACAAAGCTAGCTCGAAAATCACAAGGAATCCCTATAAGCCACAAATGACTATCATCACATGTGGAAACCATCACATTTGGCATCATCTACACATGCACATACACTAGGACAAGAACAACCTATCTAGGCATAGCATGGACTCACTAACATTGTCACACTAAGATAGAGACATGTGGTCATCCACACACACACACATGTGCAACACATACACATGCACATGTATATGTGGACTCACACCACACACACCTACACACACACACAAGGGAATACTCCCCCACATACACACATGGAAGAATCACACAACACATTATATGTGGAGATGCAAACATGTATATGTTTATGCACACTTGCACAAGTGTGTGTGTGTGCAAACACATGCACACATACACACACATCTCCACCTACACCTATCTACACACACATACACTACACTCTGGTGCAATCATGGGAGAAGGAAAAAACATCAAGCACATGACCTGGCAGTAAAATGAAGCAACACAAAACAAATAACAGCAAAAGAAAAAAATCAAAAACAAAAGGGGAGGATGTGGGGATTGAACCCACAACCCCCTGGTACACCCACTAGAGGCACAACAGTGGGCTAGGCCATCGACGCTTACGAGAGAGATAGCTTCAGGCTAGGTAAGCCCTCTCTTGCGCTTGCCCTGCAACTAGGCGAAATAAAAGAAAAAGGGCGCTCGAGGGGATTCGAACCCGCCAAGCACGCGCAGGCGCCCGGCTCTATTGCCACTGCACTACGCTCGCTGATCTGAACAGGGAGGAAGGGTGCTCTTTTGAGCCGCCCCTCTGCACCTGCACCTACTACGACGGCGGCCGGAACAGGGGAAGACGACGAGGAGACTACAGGTGCTCATCGACGGGGGTGGTGATGACCCACAAGTATAGGGGATCAATCATAGTCCTTTCGATAAGTAAGAGTGTCGAACCCAACGAGGAGCAGAAGGATCTGACAAGTCGTTTTCAGCAAGGAAAAATCTACAAGCACTGAAATTGTCGGTAACAAGTGATTGTGTGGTGAGATGATTCATAGCAAGCAACAAGTAACAAAAGTAGCAACGGTGCAGCAAAGTGGACCTATCCCTTTTGCAGCAAGGGACAATCCTGAACAAAGTCTTATAGGAGGAAAAACGCTCCCGAGGACACACGGGAATTTCTGTCATGCTAGTTTCATCACGTTCATATGATTCACGTTCGTTACTTTGATAGTTTGATATGTGGGTGCACCGGCGCTTGAGTACTGCCCTTACTTGGACAAGCATCCCACTTATGATTAACCCCTCTCGCAAGCATCCGCAACTACGAAATAAGAATTAAGACAAAGTCAAACCATAGCATTAAACTAGTGGATCCAAATCAGCCCCTTACGAAGTAACGCATAAACTAGGGTTTAAGCTTCTGTCACTCTAGCAACCCATCATCTACTTACTACTTCCCAATGCCTTCCTCTAGGCCCAAATAATGGTGAAGTGTTATGTAGTCGACGTTCACATAACACCACTAGAGGAAAAACAACATACAACATATCAAAATACCGAAAGAATACCAAATTCACATGACTATTATTAGCATGACTTATCCCATGTCCTCAGGAACAAAAGTAACTACTCACAAAGCATAATCATAATCATGATCAGAGGTGTAATGAGTAGCATCAAGGATCTGAACATAAACTCTTCCACCAAGTAATTCAACTAGCATCAACTACAAAGAGTAATCAACACTACTAGCAACCTTACAAGTACCAATCGGAGTCGCGAGACGGAGATTGGTTACAAGAGATGAACTAGGGTTTGGAGATGAGATGGTGCTGATGAAGATGTTGATGGTGACGAGTCCCCTCCGATGAGAGGAGTGTTAGTGATGACGATGGCCACGATTTCCCCCTCCGGGAGGGAAGTTTCCCCGGCAGGATCGTCCTGCCGGAGCTCTCCTCTGCCTCGTGGCGGCGGTGAAACCACGAAAAATCTCCCTTCTGGTGTTTTCTGGACGAAACCCATCATATAGCAAAAGAGGGGGGCAAGTGGGCCAGTGGGATCCCCACAAGCCCCATGGCGCGGCCTGGGAGGGTGGTCGCGCTGTGCAGGCTTATGGGCACCCCCTGGTGCCCCTCTACTACTTCTTCGGCCAAGTATTTTATTATATATTGGGAAAAAATCTCCATTGATTTTCACGGCGTTAGGAGTTGCGCAGAATAGGTATCTCAACTTTGCTCCACTTTCAGGCCAGAATTCCAGTTGCCGGTATTCTCCCTCTTCATGTAAACCTTGCAAAATAACAGAGAAAAGGCATAAGAATAGTACCGTGAAGTGAAAAAACAGCCAAAGAAGTGATAAATATCAACATGAAAACATGATGCAAAATGGACGAATCATGTGGCTACGGACGAGGGATGCGGGGACCTAGGGGAACTCGTTCCAATGGCTAACTCGGCGAGAGGGAGGCTGCAACGGTGGCGCAACGGAGTTGCTGCCCCTGGACATGGCAGAGCACGGCGGTGGCGACGACCATGCACAACAAGGGGACGGGCACACGGGAGAGGGGGAGAAGAGGACGACGGCTCACCCAGGGGCACAAAGACAAGGACGAATGACGCTCGATGGAGAGGAAGAAGAGGCTCGAGGCGCTCCACGGCGGAGCTCTCCTGCTCCGGCAACGGCGACGCGGAGGCGACGCCACGGAGGGCTCAGGCCTCCCCTAGCAGCGGGAATGGAACGAGGATGCCACCTGCATCCTCGCGGCCATCTTGGATGCCACGGTGGAAGGCTGCCAACGACGAGGGGACGCGGGGACAGCGACGATGCTCCCTGTTCTGTCTGAACTTTCTGAATCTCACTACCGAAGCTTACCTTGCAGAGGGGGAAAGAAGGAGGCAGAAGAGGATGGCGGTATGGAGAGGGAACCCTAGAGGGGCACGCACGTCGAGGGGCTAAATAGGCGACGGGGTTGACAGCCTCGACGTGCGTGAAGCCACGGAGGCAAGCTCTCTCTCACCGCCCCGACTCTCTCTGATGGAAAGAAGGGGAAAAGGGGCGAACGACGTCAGGAGGAAGAAGGGACGGGGAGAAGGCCGCGCTAGCGAAGAAAAGAGGCAGGGCCGAGGTCGAGAAGGAGTGAGCCGGCCGACCTTGGCTTCTCTGGCGCTTGGCAACACAGGGAAAAGAAAAGAGGTTTTTCCTTTTTAAATTAAAAGCCACAACCAAAAACTCTCAGGGGTAAGTAAAGGGGTTTTTGAAAAAAATTAAAATAGATAGAGGCTGAGGGATTTATGCCCTACTTAAATAAAATATACACCAGATTTTTAGAACACAATAATTTACAAGAAAACAGGAATTATCATGTTGTTTTTACTAAAAACCCCATGTACCTAAAGTCTAATATTGCAATGAGAGTTACCCCCTCAACCACAATTAAATCCTGTAAATAAATAACATTTCTAAAACAGGACCAAGCAAAGTCCAACACACAAGTTGAAATAAACAAAGGAGAAGGGATTTTTGCATTGTCTGAAAGCACCAATGTTTGAAAGCATTGTTTTAAGAACACCACAACATCACACCCACTCAAAGCAAGCTAGCACCACCATGATGTATCACTCCTAGCAACACTAGAAGGAAAGCAATGCAATTGATGAGGATGCCATGGTGCAAGATGATGACATGAAATGAAGCCACATGAAATGATAACTTTATATAATATCCAAACCATGGTTCCACAAAATAGGAAAGGATCCAAATCTGGAAAGGATTACATCTGGGCTGTTACATTTCCCCCTATTGCACCGGCAGTGTTCCTCGGAGGCTTAGGTGCCTCTACTTATACCAACTACTCACTAATGCATCCCCAAAATCAAGCTAGTTCGACCATTTTTGTCTGTTCTGTTCTTCAGTCGACCCCTCGTGTCAGACAAATGGTAATCAGAGCCATTGTTCCTCAGTGGCATACTGGATCTGGAGGCCGAGAAGGAGTTGGAGGAGCCATAAAATCCTCCTTTTCCCCTTCCGATCACGGTGGCGGTGGTACTCCGATGGCGCACGCGGCGGTGAAATTCCGTACAGGTCTGGTCAGGAAAGTGGTTGCTAAAGCACCTTGCTTGAGCAGTAAAATCCCACCACCCTCCCGGATCCGGTGTAAATCGGCGGCGTGGCGACGACGGCGGTGCAGGCGGCGACATGATCAATGTCAAAAGGGTCGGGTTGCAGCACTAGCTGTCGTAAAATTCCTTCCTTCCAGCCTTTCGATCTCTCTACGGCGAGGTGGTTTGGCTCCCTGCCATCGATAGATCCTCTCTGCATCCTTCCTACAACATGGTTGGGCCCTCTGACTCCGCATCAACGGATCAGATGGAGTTCCAATCCTTGCAACTTGATGTGCAAATGCTGCAGAAAAACAAAAAGCAGGATCGAATGGATGAATTTAGGGATTATGTGCAGGAGAACTTTCAGTTAGTTCAGAAATCCTTGGGGGACTTATAAAGATCACTATCAAACTTCCTCTCTCGATTTCCCAAGACAAGAGTAGTCCCACCCAACCCAATGGAGGTTCCTCAAACTCATGGTGACAACAACAACACCCCTAAAGGTCCTACCTTAAACCCCCAGGAGGCTTACAATACACATGTTACTGTTGGCTCTACCACCCTAGTGGACAAGCACACAAGTAGAGAACTCAACTTAGATGGTAGCATCAAAGTCCCTTACAGGCACCCACAATTTGCAGCACCTAAAGCAGACCCTGCTGAAGCAAGACCCCTAATTGTTCCCCATCCTACAACTAATGGACAACAGAATCTGCCAACTGACCAAGCTCTTCAACAAGAAGGAAGAGTGACAATTGGTGCTAGAGAGGCAGTGCTTGACAACAGAAGACCCTTTGCTCTAGTTAAGCCAGCAAAATATAATATTCTTGAATTTGAGGTACTAGCACTGATTCCTCGATACAGACTATTGAGCTCTACTTTGAAGCTGCAAGAACACCCTTGGAGCAGAAGACTGAAATTGCAGTCACTTACCTCAAGGGCCCTGCTACTGAATGGTGGAGAGGAACTGGAATTACTGCTAACACTCTACCATGGTACAGGATTTGCACACTGTTGGGAGATAGGTATGCTAAAACATCAGTTTGTGATAATGTGAGGCTATTCCATGCTCTCACACAAACTGGATATGTCAATGATTATGTCCTCAAGTTTAAACAAGCCATGAATTTGCCGAGGAGAGACAATTCTGCTTTACCCCAAGACTATAATAAATCAAGTTTCATCTCTGGACTGCAGGATAATATACAACACCATGTCCAGTGCCATGAACCAGCAGATTTGCAAAAGGCTATCTCGCTAGCAAGAAGAATTGAACAAGCTCAGCCACAAAGAACATTTGTGTCCAATGTGTCCAACTACACACAAGTCAGAAAACAGTAGCAGTTTGACCCAGGAAAGCCAGGCCCTACTAACAATGCTGCTATTATCCAACAAGCAAGAGTAAAAGGAATTTGCTACAAGTGCAAGAGCCCTGGTTCCCTGGCCATAAAAAGGTGTGCAAACTAGCAAACCAAACTCAAATCTAGGCCTTACAGGAAGCTTACCCAAAAGATGCTGAGCTAGTTTAGTACACTGAAGTCACTGATGAAACTGATGCCCCTCCACTCCTTGAGGTTGATGATACACCTCTCGAAATATCCATGAATGCTCTTATGGGAATTAGAGAAACTAGAAAGCTAAGTTTCAGAGTTACTGTTATGCTAGGCAACACTCTTGCTACTGCGTTAATTGATAGTGGAAGTACTTCTACCTTTATCACACCAAAGTTTGCTGCTTTGGCTAAATGTGCCTTATCTCCAACCAAAAGAAGACATGTTATAGTAGCAAATAGAGAAACCCTTTGGTCCGAACTCATTGCCCTGCAAACTCCATTCTCCTTACAAGGAACCCACTTCTCCACAGATTTCAGAGTCCTGCAACTCCAACGTTATGATGTCATTTTGGGTGCTGACTGGATGGCTTCCTTCAGCCCAGTGGAGTTGGATTTTGATGAGATGCAAGTTAAGATCACCTTGCGAAATGGCGAAAAGAAAATTCTCAAAGATGAAAGCCTTCCCTCAGTTGTTGTCCAAGCATTGGATACTATGGGACCTGTTGGAAATATGCCCTAGAGGCAATAATAAATTAGTTATTATTATATTTCTTTGTTCATGATAATCGTTTATTATCCATGCTATAATTGTATTGATTGGAAACACAGTGCATGTGTGGATAGATAGAAAAACACCATCCCTAGTAAGCCTCTAGTTGACTAGCTCGTTGATCAAAGATGGTCAAGGTTTCCTAACCATAGGCAAGTGTTGTCACTTGCTAACGGGATCACATCATTAGGAGAATCATGTGATGGACTAGACCCAAACAAATAGACGTAGCATGTTGATCGTGTCATTTTGTTGCTACTGTTTTCTGCGTGACAAGTATTTGTTCCTATGACCATGGGATCATATAACTCACTGACACCGGAGGAATGCTTTGTGTGTATCAAACGTCGCAACGTAACTGGGTGACTATAAAGATGCTCTATAGGTATCTCCGAAGGTGTTCATTGAGTTAGTATGGATCGAGACTGGGATTTGTCACTCCGTGTGACGGAGAGGTATCTCGGGGCCAACTCGGTAATACAATATCACACACAAGCCTTGCAAGCAATGTGACAGTTGCCGGATCTTGTATTACGGAATGAGTAAAGAGACTTGCCGATAAACGAGATTGAAATAGGTATGCAGATACTGACGATCGAATCTCGGGCAAGTAACATACCGAAGGACAAAGGGAATGACATACGGGATTATATGAATCCTTGGCACTGAGTTTCAAATGATAAGATCTTCGTAGAATATGTAGGATCCAATATGGGCATCCAGGTCCCGCTGAGGAGTCACTCGGGTCATGTCTACATAGTTCTCAAACCCGCAGGGTCTGCACACTTAAGGTTCGACGTTGTTTTATGCGTATTTGAGTTATATGGTTGGTTACCGAATGTTGATCGGAGTCCCGGATGAGATCACGGACGTCACGAGGGTTTCCAGAATGGTCCGGAAATGAAGATTGATATATAGGATGACTTCATTTGGTTACCGGAAGGTTTTCGGGCATTACCGGTAATGTACCGGGAATGACGAATGGGTTCCGGATCTTCACCGGGAGGGGGGACCACCCACCCGGGAGGGCCCAAGGACCTTGGGGGTGGCGCACCAAGTAGGTGGGGTCAGCCCAAGGCTGTCTTGCGCTAGAGAGAAAGAAAAACCAAAAGAAGAGAAAGAAAAAAAAGGGAAAGGTGGGAAAGAAGAGAAGGACTCCACCTTCCAATCCTAGTTGGACTAGGATTGGAGGAGGACTCCTCCCCCCCTTGGTGGCGCAGCCCTTGGGGCTCCTTGAGCCTCAAGGAAAGCCTCCCCTCCCCTCCTCCTATATATATGGAGCTATTAGGGCTGATTTGAGACACCTTTTTCAAGGCAGCCCGACCACATACCTCCACGGTTTTACCTCTAGATCGCGTTTCTGCGGAGCTCGGGCGGAGCCCTGCTGAGATTAGATCACCACCAACCTCCGGAGTGCCGTCATGCTGCCGGAGAACTCATCTACCTCTCTGTCTCTCTTGCTGGATAAAGAAGGCCGAGATCATCGTCGAGCTGTACGTGTGCTGAACGCGGACGTGCTGTCCGTTCGGCACTAGATCGGAGCGGATCGTGGGACGGATCGCGGGACGGTTTGTGGGACGGTTCGCGGGGCGGATCGAGGGACATGAGGACGTTCCACTACATCAACCGCGTTTCTTAACGCTTCTGCTGTGCGATCTACAAGGGTACGTAGATCTGAAATCCCCTCTCGTAGATGGACATCACCATGATAGGTCTTCGTGCGCGTAGGAAATTTTTTGTTTCCCATGCGACGTTCCCCAACAGTGGCATCATGAGCTAGGTTCATGCGTAGATGTCTTCTCGAGTAGAACACAAAAGTTTTTGTGGGCGGTGATGTGCGTTTTGGTGCCCTCCTTAGTCTTTTCTTGATTCCGCGGTATTGTTGGCGGCTCGGACCGATATTACTCGTACGCTTACGAGAGACTGGTTTCATCGCTATGAGTAACTCCGTTGCTCAAAGATGACCGACGAGTGTCGGTTTCTCCAACTTTAGTTGAATCGGATTTGACCGAGGAGGTCCTTGGATGAGGTTAAATAGCAATTCATATATCTCCGTTGTGGTGTTTGCGTAAGTAAGATGCGATCCTACAAGATACCCGTGGTCACCACGTAAAACATGCAACAACAATTAGAGGACGTCTAACTTGTTTTTGCAGGGTATGCTTGTGATGTGATATGGCCAACGATGTGATGTGATATATTGGATGTATGAGATGATCATGTTGTAATAGTTAATATCGACTTGCACGTCGATGGTATGGCAACGGGCAGGAGCCATAGGGTTGTGTTTCAACTAACGTTTGTGCGTGCAGATGCGTTAACTATATTGCTAGGACGTAGCTTTACAAGTAATAGCATGAGTAGCACGAAAACCCCGATGGCGACACGTTGATGGAGATCATGATGATGGAGATCATGGTGTGACGCCGGTAGCAAGAAGATCGTGTCGGTGCTTGGTGATGGAGATCAAGAAGAACATGATGATGGCCATATCATGTCACTTATGAATTGCATGTGATGTTAATCCTTTATGCACCTTATCTTGCTTAGAACGACGGTAGCATTATGAGGTGATCTCTCACTAAAATTTCAAGACGAAATTGTGTTCTCCCCGACTGTGCACCATTGCGACAGTTCTTCGTTTCGAGACACCACGTGATGATCGGGTGTGATAGACTCAACGTTCACATACAACGGGTGCAAAACAGTTGCACACGCGGAACACTCGGGTTAAGCTTGACGAGCCTAGCATGTGCAGACATGGCCTCGGAACACATGAGACCGAAAGGTCGAGCATGAATCGTATAGTTGATATGATTAGCATAGAGATGCTTACCACTGAAACTATTCTCGACTCACGCGATGATCGGACTTGAGATAGTGGATTTGGATCATGTAGCACTCAAATGACTAGAGAGATGTACTTTTTGAGTGGGAGTTCTTAAGTAATATGATTAATTGAACTAATTGTCATGAACATAGTCTATTGATCTTTGCGAATTACGATGTAGCTTGCGCTATAGCTCTACTGTTTTTATATGTTCCTAGAGAAAATTTAGTTGAAAGTCGATAGTAGCAAACTTTGCAGACTGAGTCTGTAAAACTGAGGATTGTCCTCGTTGCTGCGCAGGAGGCTTATGTCCTTAATGCACCACTTGGTGTGCTGCACCTCGAGCGTCGTCTCTAGATTTTGTGAACATCCGACATACACGTTTCTGATGACTACACTATAGTTCAGTGCAAAATACTTAACGGCTTAGAAGCAAAGCGCCGAAGACGTTTTGAAACGTCACGGAACATAAGAGATGTTCTACAGAGATGAAATTGTGATTTCATGCTTGTGCCCTTGTTAAGAGGTATGAGACCTCCGACAAGATTCTTTGTCCACAAAGTAAAGGAGAAAATCTCAATCGTTGAGCGTGTGCTCAGATTATCTGAGTACGACAATCGCTTGAATCAAGTGGGAGTTGATCTTCCAGATAAGATAGTGATGGTTCTCCAAAGTCACTGCCACCAAGCTGTGAGAGCTTTGTGATGAACTATAACATATCAAGGATAGATACAATGATCCTTGAGCGATTCGCGATGTTTGACACTGCGAAAGTAAAAATCAAGAAGGAACATCAATAGTTGATGGTTAGTAAAACCACTAAGTTTTGATAAAGGCAAGGGCTAGAAGGGATACTTCGTGAAACGGCAAAGAAGTTGTTGCACTAATGAAGAGACCCCAGATTAAACCCAAGCCCAGGACTAAGTGCTTCTGTTATGAGGGGAACGGTCACTGAGGCGGAGCAACTCTAGATACTTGGTAGATAAGAAGGCTGGCAAAAGTCGAAAGAAGTATATTTGATATACATGATGTTGATGTGTACTTTACTAGTACTCCTAGTAGCACGAGGGTATTGGATACCGGTTCGGTTGCTAAGTGATTAGTAACACGAAATGAAAGCTACGACATAAACGGAGACTAGCTAAAGGCGAGGTGACGATACGTGTTGGAAGTGTTTCCAAGGTTGATATGATCAAACGTCGCACACTCCCTCTACCATCGGGATTGGTGTTAAACCTAAATAATTGTTATTTGGTGCTTGCGTTAAGCATGAACATGATTGGATCGTGTTTATTGCAATAGGATTATTCATTTAAAGAGAATAATGGTTACTCTATTTGCTTGAATAATCACCTTCAATGCTTTATTGAATCTCGATCGTAGTGTTACACATGTTCATGATATTGGTGCCAAAAGATACAAGGTAATGATGATAGTACCACTTACTTGTGGCACTGCCGCTTGAGTCATGTTGGTATAAATTGCATGAAGAGGCTCCATGCTAATGGATCTTTATACTCACTTGATTTTGAATCACTAGTGACATGCAAATCATACCACGTGAGCAAGGCCTTGTTTTCATTGAGATGAAACAAGATAGTAACTTGTTGGAAGTGATACATTTTGATGTATGCAGTCCAATGGGTGCTGAGGCACGCAGTGGATATCATTATGTTCTTACTTCAATGACGATTTGAGCAGATACAAGAGTATTTCCTTAATGAATCACAAGTCTGAAATATTGAAAGGTTCAATTCTATTTCAGGAGTGAAGTTCGTCGTAACAAGAGGATAAACTGTCTACGATATGATCATAGAAATGAATATCTGAGTTACGAGTTTTGGTGCGCAGTTAAGACAATGTGGAAATTGTTTCGCAGTTCATGCCACCTGGAACATCATAGTGTGATGATGTGTCTGAACGTCATAGCCACGCACTATTTGGTATGGTGCATGCTATGATGTCTCTTCTCGAATTACCACTATCGTTTATCGGTTATGCATTAGAGACAACCGCATTCACTTTAAATAGGGCACCGCGTATTTCCGTTGAGATGACACAGTATAGACTGAGGTTTAGAGAAATCTAAACTGTTGTTTCTTGAAAGCTTGGGGCTTCGACACTTGTGTGAAAAAGTTTCAGTCGAATAAGCTCAAACTCAAAGCGGATAAATGCATCTTCATAGGATATCCAAAACAGTTGGGTACATCTCCTATCTCAGATCCGAAAGCAAAGTGTTTGTTTCTAGAAACGGATCCTTTCTCGAGGAAAGGTTTCTCTCGAAAGAATTGAGTGGGAGGGTGGTAGAACTTGATGAGGTTATTGAACCATCACTTCAACCAGTGTGTAGCACGGCGCAGGAAGTTGTTCCTGTGGCGCCTACACCAATTGAAGTGAAAGCTGATGATGGTGATCATCGAGCATCGGATCAAGTTACTACAAGCCTCGTAGGTTGACAGGGTCGCGTACTACTGCTGAGTGGTACGGTAACCCTGTCTTGGAGGTCATGTTATTGAGCAACAGTGAACCTACGAGTTATGGAGAAAGCAATGGTGGGCCTGGATTCCGACAAATGGCTGGAAGCCATGAAATCCGAGAGAGGATCCATGTATGAAAACAAAGTGTAGACTTTGGAAGAACTACTTGATGGTCATAGGACTGTTGAGTAAAGATGGATCTTTAAAAGGAAGCCAGACGATGATGGTGATAAGTCACTATTAAGAAAAGCTCTACTTGTCACAAAGATGTTTCCGACAAGATCAAACAATTGACTATGATGAGACTTTCTCACTCGTAGCGATGCTAAAAGTCTGTTAAAATTATGTTAGTAGTTGCTGCATTATTTATGAAATATTGCACATAGGATGTCAAAACATTTTTTCCTAGACGCAATAATAAATTAGTTATTATTATATTCCTTTGTTCATGATAATCGTTTATTATCCATGCTATATTTGTATTGATTGGAAACACAGTGCATGTGTGGATACATAGACAAAACACTGTCCCTAGTAAGCCTCTAGTTGACTAGCTCGTTGATCAAAGATGGTCAAGGTTTCCTGACCATAGGCAAGTGTTGTCACTTGATAACGGGATCGCGTCATTAGGAGAATCATATGATTGACTAGACCCAAACTAATAGATGAAGCATGTTGATCTTGTCATTTTGTTGCTACTGTTTTTTTGCGTGTCAAGTATTTGTTCGTATGACCATGAGATCATATAACTCACTGACACCGGAGGAATGCTTTGTGTCAAACGTCACAACGTAACTGGGTGACTATAAAGATGCTCTACAGGTATCTCCGAAGGTGTTCATTAAGTTAGTATGGATCGAGACTGGGATTTGTCACTCCGTGTGACGGAGAGGTATCTCGGGGCCCACTCGGTAATACAACATCACACACAAGCCTTGCAAGCAATGTGACTTAGTGTAAGTTGCGGGATCTTGTATTACAGAATGAGTAAAGAGACTTTCCGGTAAACATATCGAAGGACAAAGGGAATGACATACGGGATTATATGAATCCTTGGCACTGAGGTTCAAACGATAAGATCTTCGTAGAATATGTAGGATCCAATATGGGCATCCAGGTCCCGCTATTGGATATTGACCGAGGAGTCACTCGGGTCATGTCTACATAGTTCTCGAACCCGCAAGGTCTGCACACTTAAGGTTCGACATTGTTTTATGCGTATTTGAGTTATATGGTTGGTTGCCGAATGTTGTTCGGAGTCCCGGATGAGATCACGGACGTCATGAGGGTTTCTGGAATGGTCCGGAAACGAAGATTGATATATAGGATGACTTCATTTGGTTACCGGAAGGTTTTCGGGCATTACCGGTAATGTACCTGGAATGACGAATGGGTTCCGAATCTTCACCAGGAGGGGGGACCACCCACCCAGGAGGGCCCAGGGACTTTGGGGGTGGCGCACCAAGTAGGTGGGGTCAGCCTAAGGCTTTCTTGTCCAAGAGAGAAAGAAAAACCAAAAGAAGAGAAAGAAAAAAAAGGGAAAGGTGGGAAAGAAGAGAAGGACTCCACCTTCCAATCCTAGTTGGACTAGGATTGGAGGAGGACTCCTCCTCCCCTTGGTGGCGCAGCCCTTGGGGCTCCTTGAGCCTCAAGGCAAGCCTCCCCTCCCCTCCTCCTATATATATGGAGCTATTAGGGCTGATTTGAGACAACTTTTTGAAGGCAGCCCGACCACATACCTCCACGGTTTTACCTCCAGATCGCGTTTCTGCGGAGCTCGGGCGGAGCCCTGCAGAGATTAGATCACCACCAACGTCCATAGTGCCGTCACACTGCCGGAGAACGCATCTAACTCTTTGTCCCTCTTGCTGGATCAAGAAGGCCGAGATCATCGTCGAGTTGTACGTGTGCTGAACGCGGAGGTGCCGTCCGTTCGGCACTAGATCGGAGCGGATCGTGGGACGATCCGCGGGGCGGATCGAGGGACGTCAGGACGTTCCACTACATCAATCGCGTTTCTTAACGCTTCTGCTGTGCGATCTACAAGGGTACGTAGATCTGAAATCCCCTGTCGTAGATGGACATGACCATGATAGGTCTTCGTGCGCGTAGGAAATTTTTTGTTTCCCATGCGACGTTCCCAACAAAACCTTCTTTGAGGAACCTATTTGTGGAGCTGTCCTTTACCTTAAGAGGATCTTTGTGAAGGAACAAGTGGAAAATGTTGTGCCTGAACCTGTTCAACAGGCCTTAAACAAGTTTTCACCTGTTTTCAGTACACCAACCACTCTCCCTCCAAAAAGATCCATTGACCATGTTATCAGCTTCACCCCTCAAGCCAAAGTCATAAATCAAAGACCTTACAAACTATGAAACCATCAGAAGGATGTTATGGAAGGCATCAGCAAGGACATGATCAAAACCAAAGTGATAAGGGACAGCAATAGCCCTTATTCTTCTCCTGCCCTTTTGGTCAAGAAGAAATACATGACTTGGAGATTAGTCAATGATTTCAGAAATATCAATGAGCAAACCGTTAAAAATAAATACCCTATTCCTGTCATAGAAGACTTGATGGATGAACTGAAAGGAGCTAATATATTCTCCAAGCTAGATCTAAGAAGTGGATACCACCAAATCATAATGCAAGAGGAAGATATTGGCAAAACTGACTCATTGTGGCCACTATGAATACCAGGTCATGCCATTTGGTTTAACTAATGCCCCTGCCACCTTTCAGTTGCTCATGAATACAGTCCTGGCACCATATCTCAGAAAATTTGTACTGGTATTCTTTGATGACATTTTAATCTACAGCAGAAACATGAAAGAACATTTGGAACATCTGCAGCTAGTTCTACAAGCCCTACAGTCAAATCAACAATTTGCCAAGCTCAGTAAATGCTCTTTTGCACAACCTCATGTAGAGTACCTTGGACATGTCATCGAAGGTGATGGTGTTGCCACTGATCCAACAAAAATTGAATCCATTGTCCATTGGACAACTCCTGAAAATGTCACCCAACTGAGAAGTTTTTTGGGCCTTACAGGGTAGTACAGAAGGTTTATCCAAAACTATGGATATATCTACAAACCACTTTATCTATCATTAAATAAGGATAACATCAAATGGGCCAGTGAACAATTGGAGGCTTTCAATACCCAGAAACACAAAATGACCCAAGCTCCTGTCCTGGATCTACCTGATTTTTCCCAACCCTTCATTTTGGAAACTCATGCTTGTGCTTATGGAATTGGGGATGCATTTATGCAAGAAGGAAGGCCACTATCATTCTTCAGTAAAACAATTGGCCCCAAAGCTGTTGCCATGTCCACTTATGACAAAGAAGCCATGGCCATTAGTGAAGCCCTCAAACATTGGAAGCACTACTTTGCTGCTTCTTCCTTAATCCTTAGAAATGATCAGCAAAGTCTAAAGTACAATCAAGATCAGAAGCTCACAGAAGGAATTCAACACAAGTTGTTGATCAAGCTGTTGGGCTAAAACTTCAAAGTAGAATACAAGCAAGGAAAGAACAACAAAGTTGTTGATGCTCTATCTAGGGTCAAATACAGATTGCATTCTTTGGTTTCTAGTCAAACCAAACCAGCATGGATTTCTAAAGTCATCTCTAGCTATGCACAAGATCGGAGATGCAAGGATTTTCTCTCCCAACTGGCAACCTCTAGTATTGCACTTCCAAACTATGTTCTTCAACAGGGTACCATCAGGTACAAGAACACAATTGTCATTGGAAATGACATAAATCTCGGAAATAAGCTGGTGGCTGCCCTACACAACACTGAATTAGGTGGCCACTCTGGACACACGGCCACATATCAGAGACTCAGGCTTCTATTCCATTGGCCAGGAATGAAACAATTCACTGTGGATTACATCAAGCAATGCCCAACTTGTCAAATCAACAAATCTGAACACTGCAAATACCCAGGGTTATTGCAGCCTCTACCTGTTCCTGATTTTGCCTGGTGCCACATTAGCATGGATTTTATTGAAGGATTGCCAAATTCACAAAACAAAGACATGATTCTGGTTGTGGTTTATAGATTCACCAAATATGGGCATTTCATTGCAATGAAACACCCTATTACAGTCAGCACTGTAGCCACTTCCTCACTGACCACAAATTCAAACTACATGGTATTCCATGTGTCATTGTTACTGATAGAGACACAATCTTCACAAGCAACCTATGGCAAGAGCTCTTCAAAAATTAGGCATTAAACTTCAGATGAGTACTTCTTCCACCCCCAATCAGATGGCCAAACTGAAAGAGTAAATCAATGTTTGGAGAACTACCTGAGATGCATGACAGTTTGACAACCAAAGAAATGCATTAATTGGCTTTCCTTGGCTGAATGGTGGTACAATACTAGCTACCACACCTCACTCAAAATTACCCTTTTTCAAGCTCTATACAACAGACCACCCAACATGTTGGTAGAAGCTGCATTGTACCCTCCTAATCAAGCCCAGGAATTCACTTCTATCATCACTTCAGAGCAGATTGCTCTCCAGATCAAAGCCAACCTCCTAAGATCTCAAGAAAGGATGAAGCAGTATGCTGACAAGAAGAGATCTAAAAGATCACTGGAAGTTGGGGTTATGGTCTACCTTAAACTGCAGCCTTACATGCACACCACACTTAGTATCCACAGATTCAGCTACACTCCAAATACTATGGCCCTTTTCGAATCATCCAGAAAATTGGTCATGTGGCTTACAAGTTACTTCTACCTAACCACTGCAAACTTCACCAACCTTTCATGTCAGCCTTTGAAAAAGCATCTGGGACCAAGAGCCATACCAACCCCAACCTACCTCTTCTTCATGAGGATGGCAAAATCCTCCTAGAGACAGAAAAAATACTAGACATAAAACTCATTCCCAGAGTTTAGGGTGATATACGAATACCAGTTGTTCATTGGCTCATCAAGTGGACTAATCTGTATGATCAAGGTGCAACTTGGGAAGACGCCACTTTCATTCAGAAGGTCTTTCCAGCATTCAGCCCTGAGGACAGGTCTATTGTTGAAAGGGGGGTGTTGTCAGGACCCAATGATGAAGAAGAAGCAAGAGTTCAAGTTTGAATTGGGGCGCCAAGCGATGACAACCATCCATCGTCAATCCAATGCACATGAGACTCATGTACTGCTTCACTTTGGCCAGATGGAGTAGATGGTGTTGATCTCCAATCCAACGGCTCCCCTTTGCGCGTGCATCGTTGTAGCCTTTCCGGCACCGGTTGGGAGCGCCGACCACCTTCTTACTGCCTTTTCTCTCTTTTTACTGCACTTTGTAAGGCTATAAAGCCAAGTATCCCAGCTCGTTGTAGAACCATCTTGTTTTAGGGTTTCCCCCTGTTGCACCGCCAGTGTTCCTGGCTGGCCTAGGTGACTCTACTTGTACGAACTACTCACTAATTCATCCCAGAAATCAAGCTAGTTTGACCATTTCCATGTGTTCTGTTCTTCAGTCGACCCCTCGGGTCTGACAGGGTCGCAAGGAAGAAGTGGACGAGCGGCGACGACATGAAAGTTGAGGAGCGAGAGGAGGAGGCAATGAGACTATGAGAGATGAGAGGGGACCGTGGCGTATGAACGAAGGGAGGAGAAGGCGTGGGCATGGGGCACAATATCTCTGGGTTGTTGCCTTCCTTTCCTCTTGAGCTTCCTTCAATCTCTTTACGTGAAGTAATATCTGGTGGAGGTGTTACCCAGCGATGTTTTCTCTCTTCTTGACACAGTAAAAGCCTGCATGCAGCAAGGACGTGGTATGCACCAATGAGCACCTAGACCCCCCGCTCTTGGAGAGTGTAATTCACTAAAATTCAGTAAATAAAGAAGAAAGGGTTGAGAGACTACGCACATTCAATAAATTCAGTTAAATTCGGTAAACATGGAGTAGAAAGGAGAGGTTCAGACCTATTATATTAGAGTATATTTGGTCGGTTTAGTTTTGGTAGTTTGAATTCTAATCTATCTCTTCTATACATGGACTCCAAGACTTTGTACTTATATAAGCAACCCATTGAGGCATCAATCAATACACAATTATTATCAAATATTATGGTATCAGACGCCTAGTTTTCCGCCCTCGGCATGGCTTCGCCGCCAACTCTTCCCTCGCTCCCGCCGCGGTGGCTCTTCACCACCACCGAGTTTCGCGCCGCCCGTGCGGCTCCTATCTCTTCCTCAACCCCTACCCAAAACACTGCTCCATCCCAACCACCTCAGCTCTCCCTCACCGATACAATCGTCGATGTTTAATCATTTATCCCGATAATCCTAGTCCTTGCCGCCCGCAAATTCTACCATTGGCGCCATTTCTTCCATGTTCACCTCGGCCGTTGCGGTCACTGTCATCACATCAATCCAGCCGCTCCCCCGTGGTTGACCGACCCTCGCTGGATCAAGGATGATCTCACCGTCATCCAATGGATATATACTTGAATCTCCACCGAGCTCTTCAACCTCGTCTCCAATGACTATGCCACAACCGCTGAACTATGGGCCTCTCTTCAGAACCTCTTCCAGGACAACTCTGATGCGCGTGTTAACGCGTTACATATCGAGCTACGCACCAACATCCAAGGCGATTCTCTGGTCGCCGTCTATTGCCAATGCATCAAGGCAATCGGCGATGAACTTCGTGAGCTTGGTGATCACGTTGACGACCGGACTCTCATCTATGCTCTCCTTGTCGGCCTCGGGGAGCAGTTCGAGAAGCAGGTCGCCTTCATACCTATGATGCACCCCTACCTCTCCTTTGCGCAGGTCCGCTCCATCTTGCAGCTCGAGGCACAGAACCAGGCATGCAAGGAGATGGGTCCTCCTCAGCTGTTTCACATCGCCCGGCCCGCCATACCGTCTGCACCGACTCTACCTACGCCTTTGGCTCCCTCACCATCGGCGCCTCCACCACCACCACCAGCGCACCACCGGCGCCTCCTCCATCGGCCTCTGCATCTGCTTGTTGGAAGCCTCAGCAAGACCCCTGGACTGGTCTCGTTCAGGCATGGCCAATGCCATGGACTGCCCCGTCTCCCTATGGCGCTCCTCCCGCATACACCGACAACTGGACCCCGGGTCTTCGTCCTGCCACCGGTGCTCCTAGCCTCCTTGGCCCGCAGCCACCGCCTCATGTGTACACTGCCACGACCTCTCCATCACCAGACGTCCAAGGATCACACCATGGCTCCCTACCGGTGCCCTATGCGCCCTACGCCTATAGCCCTGCTTCACCCATGTCGTATGCGCACGCGCCTTCACCTGCACAACCAGCTACTCAACTGCAACCATCTTGGGATCAAGCCGCCTTCATCACCGTCGTGAACAACTTTACACTCAATAACCAAGGTATGGATTGGATCCCCGATTCCGGTGCATATTCGCATATGTCTTCAAATATGGATATTCTGTGATCTTGTTTTCCATCCGCTTATCCTTCCATCACCATAGGCGACGGCTCTCTTATTCCCTTCTCTTGCCCCGGCCACTCTTCCACACAAACAGATCATGCCCACTTTCAACTACGCAACATTCTTGTTGTTCCCTCTTTAATCAAAAACCTTATTTATGTTCGCCAATTTACCATAGATAATGTTGTCATTCTAACTTTTGATCCTTTTGGTTTATCTGTGAAGGATCGGAGAACGGGGATACTTCTCGCCCGCAACAATAGCACGGACGATCTCTATCCACTTCAGGGCACGCCTACGTCCTCTCCTCGCGTCATTCTTTCTTCCATAGATCTGTGGCCTCGTTGGCACGGTCACCCCAATAAATTGATATTGTCCTCTCTACTAGAAGATTTTTCTATTCCTAGCACTAGTGTGTCACATGATTCTTATCTTTGTAATGCATGCCAATGCGGCAAACATGTTCGGCTACCTTTTGGAACATCATCTACTGTTAGCACTTTTCCTTTTGAGCTTTTACATTGTGATCTCTGGACCTCCCCTATTCATAGTGTCTCTGGCTATAAGTATTATCTTGTGATTTTAGATGATTATTATTACTACATATGGACGTTCCCTCTACGCACTAAATCTGATGTCCATCAACTCTTTCTCACCTTTCACACGTTCGTCCAAACACACTTTGGCCTACCGATTCGCTTTATCCAATGTGACAACACACGCGAGTTCAACAACGTCACCAATCACACCTTTTGCCTCTCCCATGGCATTTTTCTCCGGTTTTCGTTGCCCTATACCTCTCCTCAAAACGGGAAGGTCGAGCGCTCTCTTCGTTCCATCAACGATATCCTACACACTTTACTCATCCAAGCATCTCTTCCTCCCCATATTTTGGGTCGATGCTCTGTGCACTGCCACCCTTCTCCTTAACACCCGCCCCACCAAAACATGTCCTTGCTATACACCCTTTGAATCTCTTCCTCTATCTGATCCGACTATCTTTCTCTCCGGGTTTTCGGTTGCCTATGCTTTCCTAACATCACATCCACCATAGCTCAAAAATTAGCCCCACGATCACTACCCTGCATTTATCTTGGCCTCTCCGATGACCAGAAAGGACATCACTGTTTTGATCCATCCTCTGGTCTCATGCTTGTCTGTTGCCATGTCACATTCGATGAAAACACTTTTCCTTTTTCTGTCGCTAACACCACATCACCCAATTGCGAGCAGACCACCAGCACCTCTGCCGCGACCTCTCCCTCTCCCATGGTGAGGCCGGCTAGCCAGATACAGCCGGGCGGCCCGGCAAGACCGGCACCGGCAAATCCAGCACCGGCAAGCCCGACAAGCACGACAAGCCCTACATCAGTCCAGTTAACCCTCCCACCCAACATCGTACCCATTCCACCACCCACTAGTGATCCTGTCAAGTGTACTCGTAGCAAACACGGTTTTCATCTCCCTACTCGTCGTCTTAATCTCACGTCCACACCGACTATCTCCCCTCTACCCACCTCATACAAACGGGCTCTTCTTGATCTCGTTTGGGTTTCTTCTATGCGGGACGAATTTGATGCTCTCCAGCAAAACAACATCTGGACTTTGGTTCCCAAGCCTCCTGGTGTTAATATTGTCTCTAGCAAATGGGGTTTTCACCACAATTTTCATGCCGATGGTTCTCTTGCCCGCTACAAAGCTCGCTGGGTTTGTCGTGGTTTTTCACAACAACACGACATTGATTTTGATGAGACCTTTTCTCATATGGTAAAACCTAGCACCATCCGTGCTGTTCTTAGTCATGCGGTCTCCTCTTCATGGCCCATTCATCAACTGGATGTCAAAAATGCTTTTCTCCATGGAACACTGAATGAAACTGTGTACTGCCAACAACCCTGTGGTTTTGAAAATCCCTCCTCACAGAATCTCGTTTGTCTTCTAAACAAATCATTGTATGGTCTCAAGAAGGCTCCTCCAGCCTAGTTCCAACGTTTTGCTACCTTCGTTCAAACCATTGGCTGTGTCCATTCTAAATCTGTCTCCTCTCTCTTCATTTTTCATTTCTCTAATCACACCGCCTATCTCTTATTATATGTAGATGATATTATTCTAACTGCTTCTTTCGATACTTTCCTACACCAAATAATCTCTTCTCTCAATCATGATTTTTTTATGACCGATCTTGGTCTTCTACATCATTTTCTTGGTATCAATGTTTCTTGTACCCCCTCTACTCTTTTTCTCTCCCAACGCCAATATATTATAGATTTTTTCTCCCGTGCCGGCATGTCTGATTGTCAACCCTGTCGAACACCTTCTGACACCGGTGCCAAATTATCGGCTGATGGTGAACCCGTTACTGATCCCACTTATTATCGTAGCACTACCGGTGCCCTGCAATATGCTACTCTCACTCGTCTTGATATTTCCTACTCTATTCAACAAGCGTGGCTTTTTATGAACGACCCTCGTGCTCCTCATCTGGCTCATATTAGATGCATACTTCGCTATCTCAAAGGTACTCTAAAACACGACCTCCTTATTAATTCTTCCTCTCCAACAAGCTTGATAGTATATTATGATGTAAACTAGGCAGGTTGTCCCGACACTCGACGATCCACATCCGGCTATTGTGCTTATTTGGGTGATAATGTAGTTTCTTGGTCTTCGGAAAGGCACGATACAGTTTCCAGGTCCTCCGCTGAATTTGAGTATCGGGTTGTTGCACATGCTGTAGCCGATGTCGTCTGGCTTCGGCAACTCCTCGTGGAGCTTCATCAACCACTCGAGCGTGCTATCATTGTTTACTGTGACAACATTTCAGCAGCCTATCTGGCATCTAATCCAGTTTAGCATCATCGCACGAAGCACATTGAGATCGACATCCACTTTGTTCGTGAGAAGGTGGCTGTTGGTGAGGTTCGAGTTCTACATGTCCCAACGAGTGCGCAATTTGCCGATATCTTCACCAAAGGACTTCCCAATGCATCCTTCACCAACATACGCTCCAGTCTCAACATCGTCACGCCCAACGTTGACACTACTGGGGGATATTAGAGTATATTCGACCGGTTTAGTTTTGGTAGTTTGAATTCTAATCTATCTCTTCTATACTTGGACTCCAAGACTTCGTAATTATATAAGCAGCCCACTGAGGCATCAATCAATACACAATAATTATCAAATATCAAGACCCACTAAGATGACCCAGGAAGTCCAGCTTCCACACTGGCGGCTGTGCTGATTATGGCGTCTCTCACGAGGCGGAGGACGTGTTGGTCAGCCTCCACACCTGTGGCACTGCTGACATACGCAATCCCTAGCCTGGCGTACATCTGCCGCACGCCTCCTCCCGCACGATGGTGTGCATGTTGTCAGTTAGAGATGCATTCGTCGCCGCACCATGCCCAATGGGTACGTCGCCGTGCTGGCCAGCTGCATTGCGGCCACCCCGCACGCCACATGTGTGTCTGCGCGCCCATTAGAGCCCTCGGGGAGCCGCCGCTTGAGCCATGCTAACAATCTCCGCCATAGACCCCTCTCCGATGTCCAGGATTTGTGATGGGGCGGCCAATCGACGAGCAGCAAGTTCCGGAATCGCGGA
Source organism: Hordeum vulgare subsp. vulgare (assembly GCF_904849725.1). Classification (NCBI taxonomy): domain Eukaryota; kingdom Viridiplantae; phylum Streptophyta; class Magnoliopsida; order Poales; family Poaceae; genus Hordeum; species Hordeum vulgare. The sequence goes on from NC_058521.1 coordinate 171,721,885, forward strand.
ACGGGATGGAGGAAAAACTTGGAGATTTAGTGGTGCGCGAAGGGAGAGCGGTGGAGCTGCACGGTGGAGCGGTGGAGCTGCGCGGCGACGCGGTGTTGTCGAGCTACCCAATGTGGCCCGCATCGCGAGGGACCTGTGTGATGAAGTTGAGCAGGGAAGGATACAAACTTGAAGGACTTTTTTGTAAAACACGCTAAAAACAGTTTGGAGCATCGAAATAGCGACTTTTAGTGCGCCAAAGAGTGTTGGTTACAGCGGCTGCCACTAAAAAAATAGCGCGCGGAAGCCGCTCCCGCAAGCGCTGCAAAAAATCGACGTGCGCGAACAAGCACAACACATACGAACGATATTTGAAACAACATATAGACAACATAGTTCAATCAGACAACACAAACTAGTTCGATGCAAATTAAAATAGATAAAACTATGATGAAAATAACCTAGAAACTACTCTGAGTCGTCCTCCTCCTCCTAAGTGGTGTCGTTCGACGTCGACACAAAGCATCCACCCACCGAGGATCGTCTTCGTCGAAGAACGACACATGTCCCAGTTCGCACTGTGATATTACCAATGCCTTCTGTTGGCTCCTATTCGCCCGTTCGGTGAGCCGCATTGCCATCCTCTCCGCCCAGAAGGCTTTCTCATTGGCAATGTCCTGCAGGAAGCGTTGGCGCCACAACGCATGGCCTCCTCGTCCATCTCAGTGATGCCGAGACGGTGCTCCCGTCTTCGCTTGTCGCGACGTTCCTCCTCGGTGATAAGCTGCAGGGGAGGCGCGAGCTCGTGCACCCGCTCCTGCGTCGGCATGTCGGGGAAGTTCATCTCCCTATGAAGCCACCGGAGGCGCCACGTCGCCTTGTCGTACGTGCGTGCGGCCTCGTGGGCGGTCTCAAACGTGCCGACGCCGAGGCGCATATCACCAGAGCCAGAAAGAGCGACGGAGCGCGTGGCGAGGTGAGGGTCACGTGGCGACGCGAGGGGCGCATGGAACAGTGAAAGGGCGCGTGCAGGAGGCGTTGGATTTATAGTGCGCGCCGAGCTCCGAGCGCCAAATCTAGCACGCGTCTGGTCACCTTTTCCCGTGCGCGCGCAAATTTTCCCGCGCGCCGGAATCTTCCGCGCTCGCTGGAGCACGTGCAACCGCTCCATGCGCGCTAAAATGCAATTTTCCACGTGCATGTTTTACAACGACTGTTGGAGATGCTCTTAACTCTAGCTTTTGTGTGCTAATAATTTAACAAGAATGTATGGCCATCTTTACATTTTACAGTATAATGTCTGCTTATTTGTAAGTGAGGCTGAGAGTATATATGCATCATTCATCCATCAACCCATCCATTGAATCAGTATGATTAATTAGATCCAGCCAAGTATTCCTTGTCATTAGCTTGATACTATGTAGAGCATATTATTTTTCTCTTTGTTTAATTGAATAGCATATTACTATTGTTATTAAGAAACTTAAACATGCGAAGTTGTAGATATCTGTCTTCCATGTTCAATTCTAATGTTCTTTTCATATTCTTCCATTTACAACAATCTACTTCTTGCGTGATAATTTTAACAATCGTAGAACCTTTCAGGTCTACATATATTTTGATCATGATTCTAACAAAGGTAATGATGCAGCAAAAATGACGGGAGCTAATCTTCTCAGATGTGTAATATTCGATGTCAATCCCAGTTGTGTAAGCTAGTAGTGCTGCATTGTTCTGCCTAGAGTCACCAGCTAACCATTTGCATCTGAACTGCTCTATTGGTCTCGTGTGTCTTTTCGTATATTAGAGCATTTTTAGTAGACCCCATATAATGCCTCGAGCCGCAAAATAACCGCTAAAATACGGGTCGAGGCGGAAAATGTTGCCACATCAGACACCACAAATGCGTCCAATCCGTGAATTTTTTGGGGGATGCGGCAAAAGTCCGCCCTCAACCTTCATATTCACGGGGTGGGAGGCCGACCCGAGCTCGCCCCTATCCTCAACGATATTTGGTGCGAGGGAAATTTCTGCGCGGTCGTTCCCTGCTCCCCCCTCCTCTGTAGCCTGCCCCGCCACCACGCGCTTCAGACCATCTTCCCCGCCATTCTTTGCCTCCACGGAAGCCTCCCAGCCGGCGGATCTTGTCAACATGAAGGTCGTGCACACGCAATCCCGTTCGGTGGATCTCGTCGCCGACCATGTCGCCCTGCAATCACTCAAGGCACCAACGCGCCTGCCCGCAAGCGGCAACGCAACATTGTCGTGGAGGGATACAATTCGGCTAGTGATACGTCTCCGTCGTATCTATAATTTTTGATTGTTTCATGCCAATATTCTACAACTTTCATATACTTTTGGTAACTTTTTATACTATTTTTGGGACTAACATATTGATCCAGTGCCCAGTGCCAGTTCTGTTTGTTGCATGTTTTTTGATTCACAGAATATCCATAACAAACGAAGTCCAAACGCAATAAACAAACCTACGGGGATTGTTTTTGGAATATTTATGATTTTTGGGAAGAAGAATCAACGCGAAACGATGCCCGAGGGGGTCACGAGCCCAGGAGGCGCGCCCTACCCCCCCAGGCACGCCTGGCAGGCTCGTGACCAACCCCTAAGGCGGTTGGGGCCCTTCTTTCACAGCAAGAAAGATAATATCCTGAAGAAAATTGTGTTAAAACAACACCTCAATCGGAGTTACGGATCTCCAGGAATTTAAGAAACGGTTAAAGGCCAGAATCTGGGAGCGCAGAAACAGAAGGACACAGAGAGAGAGAGAGAGAGAGAGAGAGAGAGAGAGAGATCCAATATCGGAGGGGCTCTCCCCCTCCACCGCCATGGAGACCATGAACCATAGGGGAAACCCTTCTCCCGTCTAGGGAGGATGTTAAGGAAGAATAAGAAGGGGGCTCTCTCCCCCTCTCTCCCGGCGGCGCCAGAACGCCGCCCAGGATATCATCGTGTGACGGCGATCTACACCAACACCTCCGTCATCTTCACGAACACCTCCATCACCTTCCCCCATCTATATTCAGCGGTCCACTCTCCCGCAACCCGTTGTACCCTCTACATGAACATGGTGCTTTATGCTTCATTTTATTATCCAATGATGTGTTGCCATCCTATGACGTCTGAGTAGCTTTTTGTTCTCCTATCGGTGATTGATGAATTTCTATGATTGGTTTAATTTGCTTGTGGTTATGTTGCTGTCCTTTGGTGCCCATCATATGAGCGCGCGCGTGGATCACACCATAGGGTTAGTAGTATGTTGATAGGACTATGTATTGGAGGGCAAGGGTGACAGAAGCTTCAGCCTAGCATAGAAATTGATGCATACGGGATTGAAGGGGGACCAATATATCTTATTGCTATGGTTGGGTTTTACCTTAATGAATGTTAGTAGTTGTGGATGCTTGCTAATAGTTCCAATCATAAGTGCATAGAATTCCAAGTAAGGGATGACATGCTACGAGTGTCCTCTTCCACATAAAACTTGCTATCCGTCTAGTAATGTAGTCCATTGCTTAGAGACAATTCCGCAACTCCTACCACCACTTTTCCACACTCATTAAACTAACGTAATTGTTTCTTTATCTAAATAGCCCCTAGTTTTTATTTACGTGTTCTTTATTATCTTGCAAACCTATCCTATCACACCTACAAAGTAATTCTAGTTTCATGCTTGTTCTAGGTAAAGCGAACGTAAAGTGTGTGTAGAGTTGTATCGGTGGTCGATAGAACTTGAGGGAATATTTGTCCTACCTTTAGCTCCTCGTGGGTTCGACACTCTTACTTATCGAGAAAGGCTACAATTGATCCCCTATACTTGTGGGTTATCAAGACCTTTTTCTGGCGCCGTTGTCGGGGAGCAATAGCGTGGGGTGAATATTCTTGTGTGTGCTTGTTTGATTTATCACTAAGTAGATTTATTTGTTGTCCTAAGTTGTTCTCTATCTTTAGTTATGGATATGGAACACGAAATACCAAAAAAAATAGGTGTACTTGCTTCTCATGGAGATGGGGAACCTCCTAAAACCCTAGATGCTCGTTATGTGGAAAATATTATGCACTTCTTTAATAATCTTGAGAAAACCCATTCAATTATATAATGGGAGACACGTTGGATCAACGTGAATACTTTAGGGATTATCGCTTCACTCAAAAAGGGAAACTATTATGGGATCAAATTCATATGTTGAAATGGTATGCTTGGGAACTATGCTTGAGATATGATATTACTTGTTGCTCTAGGATGAAGGCTAAACACCTTCCCTTTTCTTGTAAATTTAATGCTAATGAAACCTTGGCTTCTTATGCTAATGGTATATATGATTACTATGATGTGGAACAAATAGAAGAGTTTGTTGCTTTTAAGGGTGCTTATGGAATTGAAGCTCTGTTTAAAAAGTGTGATGATAATGATGATGTTACCGATCTGAAAATTTGGTTATGATTCATTATTGTTATACTAATTATGAATATAATGCCCATATTTATAGATTTATGGAGAAATTATTCGCTGCCCAAGAAGAGACTAATATTTTGCTGGAAACTATGGAAGAAGAAAATGCTGAAACTGTGAGCTCATTAGATGAAAAAGATGACGAGGAGAGCGAAGAACAAAAGGAGGAAGAGCGGACTAGCTACTCGTGCCCACCTTCCAATGAGAGTAACTCTTCAACTCATACATTGTTTAATTTTGCTTCATTCTTCCCGAAGGATGAATGCTATGTTGATTGCTATGATCCCTTGGATTTGTTTGAAATATCCCTTTTTGATGAACTTGATGCTTGCTATGCTTGTGGCCATGATGCCAATATGAGTGATGCTTATGAAGATGAACTTGCTATAGTTCCTTATGTTAAACATGTAATTGTTGCTGTCACACCCACTTATGATAGTCCTATTATCTTTTTGAACTCTCCCAACTACACTATATTAGAGAAGTTTGCTCTTATTAGGGATTACATAGATGGGTTGCCTTCTACTATTACACATGATGATTTCGATGAATATAATATGCATGTGCTTTCTGCTCCTACTTGCAATTATTATGAGAGAGGAACTACATCTACACCTCTCTATGTTTCCAATACGATAAAATTGCAAGAAACTGCTTATGCTTTGTATTGGCCTTTACTTGATGTGCATGAATTGTTCTTTTATGACATGCCAATTGCATAGGAAGAGAGTTAGACTTCGTCATTGCATGACATATATTACCTTGTGCTCACTACTAAATTACAACTCATTGTTAATTAAAATTGGCTTTGATATACCTTGGGATCCGGGTGGATCCATTACTTGAGCACTTTATGCCTAACTTAATGGCTTTAAAGAAAGCGCTGCCTGAGAGACAACACGGAAGTTTTAGAGAGTCATTTATTTCTGTTGAGTGCTTTTATATAGTTTAAAAACAAAACAAATGTAGAGGGGAACTTAAAACGTTTTTAAAAAGAGAAGCGATTGAAAGGTGATGCATTGCGGAAGTGAGGGTCGACCTTGAACACCTATGTTCATGCTCATGGAAACAATGTAGAATTTTTCATGGAAGTTTCTTGAAAAAATAATTATCCCCTTGTACAATTACATTGTATTATAAAAATAATGTGCCAAGTAAAGCCTTTATGATTAGTTTGGCTGACAGTTTTTTGATCATGCTGAAAAAGACAGAAATTTGCACTCACGAAATCATTTCTTATTTCTATACAAAGAGCGCTATTGAGCTGATTCTTTTTTATGATGACTGATATAAAAATTGCCTTAATTATCATAATTGTTTCAGAATTTTTGGAGTATCATAAGTATGGTATGTGTTCAGATTACTACAAACTATTCTGTTTTTGACAGATACTGTTTTCTATGCATTGTTCTCTTATTTTGATGAATCTATGGGTAGTATCGGGGGGTCTGAACCATGGTGAAGTTGGATTACTGTAGATATAATGCTAATATGAATTTGGAATGAGTTCACAACAGTACTTAAAGTGGTGATTTACTTTATTATACTAACGGATCTCACGAAGGTTTTGTTGAGTTTTGTGTGATTGAAGTTTTCAAGTTTTGGGTGAGACCACGATGGATGAAGGAATAAGGAGAGGCAAGAGCCTAAGATTGGGGATGCCCGAGGCACCCCAAGGTAATATTCAAGGAAGACTCAAGTGTCTAAGCTTGGGGATGCCCTGGAAGGCATCCCCTCTTTCATCTACAATCTATCGGTAATTTTACTCGGAGCTATATTTTTATTCGTCAGATGATATGTGCAAATGCTTGGAGCATCTTTTGTGTTTATTTTTCCTTTTTCTTTTATGCACCATGAAGGTATGAGATATTCCTTGGTTGATTTATAGAATGCTCTTTGCACTTCACTTATATCTTTTGAGTATGGCTTTATAGAATGCTTCATGTGCTTCACTTATATCATTTGAAGTTTGGATTGCATGTTTCCCTGCACATAGAAAACCGCCATTTGTAGAATGCTCTTTTGCTTCACTTATATTTGTTAGAGCGGGGCATATCTTTTGTAGAAAAATTTCAACTCTCATGCTTCACTTATACTTATTTAGAGAGTTAACAGGAGTTGGTGATTCACATGGTTAGTCATAAAATCCTACATAAAACTTGTAGATCACTAAATATGATATGTTTGATTCCTTGCAATAGTTTTGTGACATGAAGATGTGATATTAGAGTCATGCTAGTGAGTAATTGTGTATTTGTAGAAATACTTGTGTTAAGGTTTGTGACTCCCATAGCATGCATGTATGGTGAAACCGTTATGTGAGGAAGTCAGAGGATGATTTATTTATTGATTGTCATCCTTTGTGTGGAGGTCGGGATTGCGCGGTGGTTAACTCCTACCAACCCTTCCCCTAGGAGCATGCGTGTAGTACCTTGTTTCGATGACTAATATACTTTTGCAATAAGAATGTAAGTTCTTTATGACTAATGTTGAGTCCATGGATTATACGCACTCTCACCCTTCCACCATTGCTAGCCTCTCTAGTACCGCGCAACTTTCACCGGTACATTACACCCACCACATACCCTTACTCAAAACAGCCACCATACCTACCTATTATGGAATTTCCATAGCCATTCCGAGATATATTGCCATGCAACTTCCATCGTTCTGTTTATTATGACACGCACCATCATTGTCATATTGCTTTGCATGATCGTAAGATAGCTATCATGATGTTTTCATGGCTTGTCCGTTTTTTGATGTCATTGCTATGCTAGATCATTGCACATCCCGGTACATCGCCAGAGGCATTCATATAGATTCATATTTTCTTCTAGATATTGAGTTGTAAGTAAATAAAAGTGTGATGATTATCATTATTAGAGCATTGTCCCGTGTGAGGAAGTAATAAAAGAGGCCAATGAAGCCCAAATAAAAAAAGACTCCAAAGAAGCCCACAAAAAAAAGGAGAAAAAAATACAGAATAAAAAAATAAAAAAAATGAGATAAAAGAGAGAAGGGACAATGCTACTATCCTTTACCATACTTGTGCTTCAAAGTAGCAACATGATCTTCATGATAGAGAGTCTCCTATGTTGTCACTTTCATATACTAGTGGGAAATTTTAATTATAGAACTTGGCTTGTATATTTCAATGATGGGCTTACTCAACTTTCCCAAGATCTTCGTGAGCAAGCGAGTTGGATGCACACCCACTAGTTGCTTTTAGAACTTTCACACACTTATAGCTCTTGTGCATCTGTAGCATGGAAATCTCTACTCACTCACATTGATATCTATTGATGGGCATGTCCATAGCCCGTTGATACACCTAGTTGATGTGAGACTATCTCCTCCTTTTTGTCTTCTCCACAACCACCATATTCTATTCCACCTATAGTGCTATGTCCATGGCTCACGCTCATGTATTGCATGAAAGTTGAAAAAGTTTCTGAACACTAAAGTATGAAACAATTGCTTGGCTAAAACCGGGGTTGTGCATGATTTAAACATGTTGTGTGAGGAAGATGGAGCATAGCCAGACTATATGATTTTGTAGGGATAACTTTCTTTGGCCATGTTATTTTGAGAAGACATGATTGCTTTGTTATTATGCTTGAAATATTATTGTCTTTATGTCAAATGATAGACTATTGCTTCGAATCACTCGTGTTTTAGTATTCATGCCATGGTTAGATTATATGATCAAGATTATGCTAGGTAGCATTCCACATCAAAAATTATCTTTTTTATCATTTACCTACTCGAGGACGAGAAGGAATTAAGCTTGGGGATGCTGATACGTCTCTGTGGTATCTATAATTTTTGATTGTTTCATGCCAATATTCTACAACTTTCATATAATTTTGGCAAATTTTTATACTATTTTTGGGACTAACATATTGATCCAGTGCCCAGTGCTAGTTCCTCTTTTTGTTGCATGTTTTTTGTTTCGCAGAATATCCATACCAAACGAAGTCCAAACGCAATTAAAACCTAGGGGGATTTGTTTTGGAATATTTATGATTTTTGGGAAGAAGAATCAATGCGAAACGATGCCCGAGGGGGTCATGAGCACACGAGGCGCGCCCTACCCCCCCAGGCGCACCTAGCAGGCTTGTGACCAACTCCTAAGGCGGTTGGGGCCCTTCTTTGGCCGCAAGAAATATAATATCCGGAAGAAAATTGTGTTAAAAGGAAACCTCAATCAGAGTTACGGATCTCCGGGAATTTAAGAAACCGTGGAAGGCCAGAATCTGGGAGCGCGGAAACAGAAGGACACAGAGAGAGAGATTCAATCTTAGAGGGGCTCTCGCCCCTCCGCCGCCATGGAGACAATGGACCAGAGAGGAAACCCTTATCCCATCTTGGGAGGAGGTCAACGAAGAATAATAATAAGGGGGGGGGCTCTCTCCCCCACTCTCCCGGCGGAGACAGAACGCCGCCCGGGACATCATCGTGTGATGACGATCTACACCAACACCTCCGTCATCTTCACCAACACCTCCATCACCTTCCCCATCTATATTCAGCGGTCCACTCTCCCGCAACCCGCTGTACCCTCTACTTGAACATGGTGCTTTATGCTTCATAATATTATGCAATGATGTGTTGCCATCCTATGATGTCTGAGTAAATTTTCGTTGTCCTATCGGTGATTGATGAATTGCTATGATTGGTTTAATTTGCTTGTGGTTATGTTGCTGTCCTTTGGAGCCCATCATATGAGAGCGCGTATGGATCACACCATAGGGTTAGTAGTATGTTGATAGGACTATGTATTGGAGGGCAAGGGTGACAGAAGCTTCAGCCTAGCATAGAAATTGATGCATACGGGATTGAAGGGGGACCAATATATCTTATTGCTATGGCTGGGTTTTACCTTAATGAACATTAGTAGTTGCGGATGCTTGCTAATAGTTCCAATCATAAGTGCATAGAATTCCAAGGAAGGGATTACATGCTAGGAGTGGCCTCTCCCACATAAAATTTGCTATCAGTCTAGTAACGTAGTCAATTGCTTAGGGACAATTCCGCAACTCCTACCACCACTTTTCCACACTCGTTAAACTAATGTAATTGTTTCTTTATCGAAACAGCCCCTAGTTTTTATTTACGTGTTCTTTATTATCTTGCAAACCTATCCTATCACACCTACAAAGTACTTCTAGTTTCATAGTTGTTCTAGTAAAAGCGAACGTAAAGTGTGCGTAGAGTTGTATCGGTGGTCCATAGAACTTGAGGGAATATTTGTCCTACCTTTAGCTCCTCGTTGGGTTCGACACTCTTACTTATGGAGAAAGGATACAATTGATACCCTATTCTTGTGGGTTATCAAGACCTCCCGTTCGGTGGATCTCGTTGCCGACCATGTTGCCCTGCCATCACCCAAGGCACCAACGCGCCTGCCCCTAAGCGGCAAGGCAGCATTGGGGCGGAGGGAGACAATACGGCTAGCCTCGCTAGAAAGGAACGCGCGTTGGGGCACCGTTGCTGGTGTGCGATCTGCCCGGCCGCCGGTGAGGAAGATGAGCAAGGTTTAGGGCATGAAGCGGAAGAAGGTTCCTATGAAAAAGCCTTCGTCCTCTCCCTCCGCCCAAGCGAGACGTTCATCGACGATGCTTTTCTACGACGCTGCTTCCACCGGATGTGAGGTGTTCGATGAAAGGGCCGGAAGGTATGATCTTCCCTCCCTTATTCTTGCTTTGCTTTTTCTCCATTGTGGTAGCTCGTGAAGTAATGTCGCTCAATGTATGGGTGGTTCGAACAATGTCGCTGCCAAGTTCGTGAACTTGTTGGACACCAAAGCCTTCGACATTGATCAAGCCCCGATCGCTGGTTTCAATTAGAATGAATTGGAGGGTGCCGTGGATGACCACGGTGGTCAAGATAAAGTGGGAGAAGTAGATGAGGGGACGTATCAGCAATCGCAAGCAAAAAACGTGTGAGATCGAAGAACTACACTATCTTGGAAGATCAAATCTTGATCAAGGCTTGGAGTATGGTGTTTATATCTGCTTGCACGGTGAAAGGATCGATATGGTTGACTAGATGGGGGTGTGAATAGGAAACAAACAAATTTTAAACTTCTCTTTAAAAAATTTAGGTTTAGCAACAAATAGGTTATCTGGATATGCAACTAGGTGATTAACCTATAAGATGCTAACCACAACAATAACAAGGAAGAAGTAAATACAAGTAAAGGTAAGAAATAACCACAAGTGGAACTTATGAAGACGAGGATGTGTTTTTGAAGTTCCTTCCCTTTGAGGCGAAGTACGTCTCCGTTGGAGCAGTGTCGAGGCACAATGCTCCCCAAGATTCCACTAAGGCCATCGTATTCTCCTCACGCCCTCACACAATGCGAGGTGCCATGATTTCACTAAGTGGTGCCTTAAAGGCGTCGAACGAACCTTTCAAATAAGGTTGGTGCTATCTCCACAACTTAATTGGAGGATCCCAACAAGACCACAAAGCTTCACCACAATGGAATATGGCTTCGAGGTGACCTCAAACACCCAAGCATAATAAGATCTCCAAGTGATTAGTAGGGAGGAATCAAATTTCTCTTGGTGGAAGTGTAGATCTAGGTCCTCTCAACAAAATCCCTAGAATAACAACAAGTTTTGTTTGCTAGGGAGAGAGATCGGACTAAATGGAGCTTGGAGCAACAATGGAGCTTTGGGGGGGGGAAGGCAAGTCTCCATGGGGAAGAAGACCCACTTATATAGTGGAGGAACACAATGACCATTTTTTGCCCAAAAACTGTGCAGGAGCGGTAGTACCGCTCAGGGGATCGGTACTTCCGCTTGCACGGAAGAAACTGGTCGGGCAGCCAAACAGACAGGAGAAGAGGAGCGGAAGTTCCGCTGGAGCGGTACTACCTTTCCGGTCAGTGGTACTGTAAGTGCATATAGTGCCCCTTAGTGGTTTTGGTGGTTCGAAGACTTATAGGTTAAGAGACCAATATGTTTGTGAGTGTACATAGGCTCTATAAGTCGTAGAGGAGTTTGAGTTATTCGATGAATATCGACCCCTAAAAATGAATGTCTTCGGGTGAAGACTTTGGTCATTCCTTGAAGACTTTGATCGAGAAGAAATTGCGAAGAAATTGATATTCCTCATGAAGATATTGAAAATGAGGAATTCAATGTATCTGGAAGAAAAGACTCTGGAGACTTTGAAGCAAAAAGATTTAATATTTATGTTTCTTTTTCTTTACACTTGAGTCATAGGAACACCGTACTGTTAAAGGGGATCGAGGTGAAACTATGGAATGAATTTCCACATGATACTCATCCCAACCCTAAATCTACTAAAGCCTCAAAGTGAAGAATATGAGAGACATAAGGACTCTCACAGTTGAAAGTTTCGATCGTTGCCGCGCCACGCGCCACCTCACTGATCTTATCCACCCAACGATCATATTATTTAAGGACATTTATGTCAAATCATGTTGGGATGCTCCGAGGGTTTAAATAGTCGTCCCCACAACCACTTGCTGGTTGGCTGCTCCGGGAGAAACACACACTAGTCATTTAGAGCCACCCAACTTCCTCAGAGCCTTCGAGAGAAAATCATCAAGTGAGGAAATACCCCAAACACCAAACCCAAACCAAAAACCCAAGTGATTGAGCATCACTGAACAAGTTGTTCCTGTGTGGAACCGGCGCTTGTTACATTTGAGGACTATGGATCCTCCACATGGTTAGGCGTCATGGTCTAGAGCATCTAGTAGTTAATTGTGGATCGTCGAGTGACCGAGTTTGTGAGGGTTTTGAAGTCTTTCCTGAAGACTTACCACACGAGTGTTGGGCGAGGACTGTGTGTCCTTAGCTCTAGAAGAATACGGTAGGGATTGTGTGTCCTTTGGTTTCAATACCAAGCCGCTCCGAACCAGACGTACAACTGTCACAACAGTTGGAACTTGGTCATCAACAACTGTCTTCATCAAGCTACGGGTTCTATTTCTTCAACCTTCTCATTTCCTCAATTTTATGTTGATGACTTTCATTGGTACTGTTTGAAGAATTTGTCTGAAGACTCTCTCCGAATTTCCTCAACCTAAAATTATTCGCTTAAGTTAATATTCACCTGCTTACACTATACTTGCGAACTGTGCAAACCGAATCTCTGAAATCTCATCGAGTACTTTGCTATAGACGTTTTTGCACACCTGATCGTGTACTATTTCCGCCGCACTCGGTTCATTACTCAGGACTTTCCTCACTAGGAATTTCCTCAGTGATGGAATTATAAAAATCTCCTATTCACCTATCCTCTCTAGTCGGTATAACGCACTTTCAACTGGTATCAGAGCAAGGTAATCCCTTGTTTTGTGTGATTTTGGTTTAACCACTTGGAGTTTTAGTTATGTAGACCACAGGTATGATCAAGGTTACTGCAGGATGTCCTACCTACGAAGGAAAGGACATCCCCTACTGGAAGACCAAGATGCAAATGCATCTTCAAGCAATTGACAATGATCTCTAGTATATTGTGGAAAATGGTATTCCCTCCATCACTGCTACTATCTCTGCCGCTAATGTGAAGAAGTTCAAGCAACTTGACTCACAAGTGAAGAATATCATCTGTGGCCACCCAAGCAAAGGTCAGTACAGCAGACTGATTGCTTTGGGCACAGCTAAGCTTATCTGGGATAAACTGTCCAAAGTCAATGAGGGAGTCTACACACAGCGTGACTCTCATGTTGATGTTGTTCACAATCGCTTCAAGAGGTTTGACAACGAAAGTTGCCAAGATACCTTTGATCACCTCACTCACATCTCAAATGAACTACAAGCACTGGGAGCTAGAGACATCACTAATACGTCTCCAATATATCTATAATTTTTGATGGTTTCATGCTATTATCTTGTCAAAATTTGGATGTTTTATATGCATGAATATACTAATTTATATCTTTTTGGGGACTAACCTATTAACTCAGTGCCAAGTGCCAGTTTCTGTTTTTCTGTGTTTTTGACCCTTTTTCAGACGGAGTCCAAATGGAATAAAACTTTACGATGATTTTTTTGGACCAAAAGAGACCCCCGAAGGTTTGGAAGAAGGCCAGAAGAGCCACGAGGGAGTCACAAGCCCGGGAGGCGCGACCACCCCCCTAGGACGCACCTACGATGCTTGTGACCTCCTCGTGGGCCCAACCGACGTAATTCCACCGCCATAAATTCCTATAAATTCAGAAACCCCCAGAAAGAAACCTAGATCAGGAGTTCCGCCGCGGAAAGCCTCTGTAGCCACCAAAAACCAATCTGGAGCCTCTTCTGGCACCCTGCCGGAGGGGGAATCCATCTCCGGTGGCCATCTTCATCATCCCGGCGATCTCCATGACGAGAAGGGAGTAGTCCACCCTCGGGGCTAAGGGTATGTACCAGTAGCTATGTGTTTGATCTCTCTCTCTCTCGTGTTCTTGAGATGTCTTGATCTCGATGTACCGTGGGCTTTGCTACTATAGTTGGATCTTATGATGTTGTTCCCCCTCTCCCTTCTTGAATTGAATTGAGTTTCCCCTTTGAAGTTATCTTAGCGGATTGAGTCTTTGAGAACACTTGATGTATGTGTTGCACGTGTCTATATGCGGTGATCAACTTGCGGGTTCGTGACATTGGGAACCTATGCATAAGGGTTGGCACATGTTTTGACTCTCTGGTAGAAACTTTGGGGCACCCTTTGAAGTTCTATGTGTTGGTTGAATAGATGATTCTGAGATTATGTGATGCCTATGGTATAATCATGCCCACGGATACTTGAGGTGAAAATGGAGTATCTAGGTGACATTAGGTTCTTGGTTGATATGTATCGTAAGGTGTTATTCTAGTACGAACTCTGTGAAAGATTGAATGGAAAGAATAACTTCGTGCTATGTTACTACGGACTCTTGAATAGATCGATCAGAAAGAATAACTTTTGGTGGTTTCGTACCCGACAATAATTTCTTCGTTTGTTCTCCACTATTAGTGACTTTGGAGTGACTCTTTGTTGCATGTTGAGGGCTATTTATATGATCCAATTATGTTATCATTGTTGATAGAACTTCACTAGTGAAAGTATGAACCCTAGGCCTTGTTTCCACACATTGCAATACCGTTCGTGCTCACTTTTGTTACTAGTTACCTTGCTGTTTTTGTAATTTCAGATTACGAAAACCTATATCTACCATTCATATTGCACTTGTATCACCATCTCTTCGCCGAACTAGTGCACCTATACAACTTACCATTGTATTGGGTGTGTTGGGGACACAAGAGACTCTTTGTCATTTGGTTGCAGGGTTGCTTGAGAGAGACCATCTTTATCCTACGCCTCCTGCGGATTGATAAACCTTAGGTCACCCACTTGAGGGAAAATTGCTACTGTCCTACAAACCTCTGCACTTGGAGGCCCAACAACGTCTACAAGGAGAAGGTTGCGTAGTAGACATCAATCACTAACCACGAAGTTGTGAAGAAACTGCTACGATCTCTTGATCCATCATTTGACACACAGGTTCTGATGATACAAGAAGGAAGAGACTAAAAGATGCTTGATCCTGCCGATATACTTGAGAGACTCAATACTCATGAATTCCAACAAGGAGAAAAGAGAGATTTGTATGGACCAAGCTACTCAAGACCTCATGCGCTGAAGGCTAAGGCTATTTCCTCATGTGAAGAAGAAGACTCGGATTGCAGTCTTGGTGACCCTGAAGAACTTGGATAGGAACTTGCAATGCTCAAAAGGAAATTCCAGAAGTTAACAAAGCATGGCCAGTTCGAAGAATCTTCAAGAAAAGATAAGAGGAAATCAGAATCTTCATCCGAGGACTATAAGAAAAGAACATGTCACAAATGCAAGAAATATGGTCACTATATTGCTAATTGTCCAGGCTGGGTGAAAGAATCAAGAATGAAGAAATACAAGGATGAAAGTTCTCATGACTCGAAGAAGAAGAAATCTTCAAAATCCTCATCTTCAAAGTCATCATCGCACAAGAAGACCAGTTTCAGAAAGGCTCGGGAACTCATTGGAATGGAAATGGATTCTGAAGAAGAATCTAAGGAATGTGATGAAGAGGAAGGTTCTGAAGTGGAGTCAGAGTCTGGTGTGGGAAGTCTTGCACTGGCTACTACATTCGTCAGCAAGTCAATCTTCAACCTTGAAGAAAATGACAACTCTATTTACACTGATGAATATGTTGATGACTTCGCTCCAACCTATTGCTTCATGGCAAAAGGTTCAAAGGTACCAAACCATACTTCCTCCTTTGATTCTAGTGACTGTGAACCTGATGATTATCAAAAACCCAGTTACTATAAACTGGCCAACATTGCCACTAAACAACAAAGTGCCATTGAAAAGCTTCAGAAGCTTCCATACAGAAGCGATGATGTGTTGAATGATGAAATTAATCGTACTCAAATCCTCATTGAAGATGTAAAAAGTTTTCAGTCTAGATTTGATAGTCTTCAAGATCGTTATGGCACACTCTTGGATGATCATGAGACACTTTCCTATGAATTTCTTCAAAGGAAGCTTGATCTTGAGAAGTTGAAAATGTCTCATGATGATATTCGAATGGAAAATGATTCATTACTTCCTCAGCAGATCCGTACCGCTCAGGTTGAATTCATTCCACCATGTATGAAATGCATCGAGCATGAAACTGCTAATTCTTCACCAGAATCATCAAATGCTTCTATTGCTAAAAATTCTTCAACTGTTCCCGTGGTATCAAATTCTTGACTTGAGGAAACCTCAAATGCTACTGATGAAAATGCAGGGTTGAAGGAATTGTATGTGACAGGCATATACAAAAGTCTCAAAGGGCATCAAACCCTTTGCGATGTGCTCACAAAGAAGATTCTGAACATGAACCCGAGGAAAGAGGGCATTGCCTTCGAGAGGAAATTGAACCTGAGCAGTACCCTAAAACCTCATGGGTTGCTGCTAAAGGCCCTTCCATTGATCCATCCACTCTAACAGGCTTTGCATTTGAAATGTCTTATTCCTCTGATGAGTCATTTTATTCCAACTATAAACTGTTCAAAATTCAATCTGGTGAAGTATTTGCTCGATATGTTGGATCTAACTGCAGGAATGGACCACCCTTGAGAAAAATCTGGGTCCCCAAAAGTTGCTTCGAAAATCTTCAGGTGAATGTCCTCATGACACCACAAGTGAAGAACCAGAACCTAGATCAAATTCCTCAGGTGGACCAAAGTCTTCACGAGGATCAAATTCCTCAAATGGTCAATATTATACTCATACTCGCATTAATGCTTCTGATGTGCAGAGCAAACTACAAGGGACATGAATACAAGCGTTATTCCTAAAATCATTTTTTTTGAACTAATATTCCTGAAATCATTATCTTCATAAGTCCTCAAAGAATTTATCTGCCTATTCATTTGAGTACTCTAACCCCCTATTGTGAAAAGAAGTGCATTAGCTTCAATGCCTCCATTCTCGTATGGTGCTCGCACGATGATGAACTCTTTGCCCCCCCCCTTCATATGTTGGTGGTGAAGAAGTCGAACCAATCACTTTTGCAGGTCAGGTCTCGAGATGAAAGTCATCATCTCAAGAATTTGTTGGAGGCCTGAGGAAATAGCTTGTTTGGACGCAAGCTATAAATGATGAAATGATAACATTTCACTCGTCCTCAAATTTACTGTTTATGATGAAAATCTTATCTGATGAAATTGATATCTTATTCTTCAAGTCTGAAGCATATGAGATGGTAAGTTGTACTAATTCATCTGCAGGATGACAAACCCAAGAATACATAGTGGGTTCTTGACACTGGTTGCACAAATCACATGACTGGTGATAAAAGCTTATTGATGAATATGCCACTGACTCCATCACCACTGAACAAAATCACTTACGCGGTTAAAGGTAAAAACAAGGTATTTGGACTTTGTAAAGTGCTATCTCCAAGGACCGACACATGGACAAAGTCATGCTTGTCGAATCCCTTGGGTTTAACCACATGTCAGTCTCAATGCTTGGTGATCTTGATATCATTATCATCTTTGGAAAATATAGATGTGTAGTCATCATGGAATCTCACAAATCCAAAGTCTTCGAAGGCTTTAGGAGAGGAGATTTGTATACTCTTGATTTTTCCACAGGTCCTCAACCAACCACATGCTTACTAGCAAACACCTCAGAAGGCTGGCTATGGCATCGATGACTTGGTCATGCAGGCATCAGGAATTTGCACACTCTGGCGAAGAAGAAACATGTCCTTGGCATCAAATCCTTCAAATGCCTCAAGGACCATCTCTGTGGTGCTTGTGAGTCTGAAAAAATAACCAGATCCAAACACCCCTCTAAGACTATCATGACTACTACTCATCCATTTTAATTTCTTCAAATGGATCTGTTTGGACCTATTCAGTATGCTACTCTAACAAATGCAACATCTTTGTATGGCTTTGTCATTGTTGATGACTATTCTCGCTATACTTGGGTACATATCATTCTGTATAAAACTGAAGTGCGGTAAGTCTTCAAACGACTTTCTCAAGGGCCTCGACGAACTTCGGCGTCAAGATGAAACACATCAGGAGTGATAATGGATCGTAATTCAAAAATACTGGTCTTCATGATTATCCTGATGAACTTGGTATTCCTCAGGAATTGTCTGCTCCTTATACTCCTCAACAGAATGGCATCGCTGTACGCAAGAACATGACTGTGGTTGAAATGGCACGGACTATGCTTGAAGAATATCGGACTCCTCATTGCTTCTGGCCTGAAGCAATCAACACAGCTTGCCACATCATCAAGAGGGTATATCTTCACAAATTCCTCAAGAAAACCTCATATGAACTCCTCACTCATAAGAAACCCAATATTAGTTCTTTCAAAGTCTTTGGTGCAAGATGTTGGATTAGTGATCCTCACCATAGCTCAAAGTTTGTGCCTAAAGCACATTAGGGTTTTATGCTTGGTTACGGAAAGGACTCGCACACCTACAAAGTCTTCAACACCTATCACGACAAGGTTGTTGAAACTATAGATGTGTGGTTTGATGAAACTAATGGCTCGCATTGAGAGCAACCGCCTCCTGTGCCAGATAAATTGACTCCTGAGGAAGCCATCAAGCTCAAGGATACTAAACATATCATTCCTATCGAGGAACAACCCCTTGTTGAAGAAGTCCTCCCTAACAGTGAGGGAATTCAAGCAGGTGCACCTGAGGAAAATGCTACACATCAAATTCCACAGCCCAACCAAAGTCTTCAACCAGCTCATCCAAGGATTGCAAATGAAGTGGAACTTGACAAAATTCTCAATGACATCAATGCTCCAGGTCCTCTCACTCGCTCAAAAGCTTAGCATTTAGTTAACTTTTGTGGGCATTCCTCGTTTGTGTCTATCATAGAACCCTCAAAAGTTCTTGAAGCCTTAATGGAGCCTGAGTGGATTCAAGCCATGCAAGATGAACTTCTTCAGTTCAAGCTAAATGACGTACGAGAACTCGTCAAAAGAACAGATCCTCGCAAGCACAATATCATCGGCACCAAGTGGATCTACCGAAACAAGATAGATGAGGATGCTCAGGTTGTGAGGAACACGGCACGGCTTGTAGCCCAAGGCTACACACAGGTTGAAGGAATTTACTTTGATGAAAATTTTGCACCTGTTGCTAGACTTCAAGCTATTCAAATATTACTTGCTTATGCTAAGCATCACAATATTACTCTATATCAAATGGATGTGAAAAGTGCATTCCTCAATGGTAAGCTTGAGGAAGAACTATATGTTGCTCAGCCCCAAGGTTTTGAAGACCTGAAGCATCCTGGCAAAGTCTTCATACTCAAAAAGGAACTCTATGGCCTCAAGCAAGCCCCTCGGGCATGGTATGATACATTGAAGGAATTCCTCAAGAAGAAAGGCTTCAAACCCGGTTCACTTGACCCTACTCTTTTCCCAAAATCTTATGATAATGAACTGTTTGTGTGCCAAATATATGTCGACGACATTATTTTTGGTTGTACTGACAAACGTTACAGTGATGAATTTGCGTACATGATGGGTGCAGAATATCAAATGTCCATGATGGTGGAGCTGGAATTCTTCTTAGGTCTGCAAATTCGTCAACAACGCAATGGAATCTTTATATCTCACGAGAAATACCTCAAGGATGTTCTGACGAAATTCGGCATGCATGAATGCAAAGGCGTCAAGATTCCTATGCCTACCAACGGCCACCTTTGCACTGACGAAAATGCTAAAGATTTTGATCAGCAGGTATATCGTTCTATGTTTGGCTCTTTATTGTACCTATGTGCATCTAGGCCAGATATTATGCTTACTGTTTGCATGTGTGCACGTTTTCAAGCAAAACCGGAGGAATCACACCATAAGCATGTGAAACATATTCTTTGATATCTAGCTCACACACCAACACTAGGATTATGGTACCCCAAGGCCTCGAATCTTCACCTCATTGGATATTCTGATTCTGATTATGCTGGTGACCATGTGGATAGCAAGTCAACGTGAGGGACATGTCATTCCTCGAAAGATCATTAGTCTGCTCGTCCTCAAAGAAGCAGAAATGTATATCACTCTCCACTGCCGAAGCTGAATACATTGTTGTTGGATCTTGCTGTGCTCAACTGCTATGGATGAAGCAAACCCTCAGAGACTACGGCATCAACATGAAGAATGTGCCTCTATACTACGATAATGAGAGTGCAATCAAGATCTCCAACAACCCAGTACAACACTCGAAGACCAAGCACATCCAGATTCGTCATGATTTTCTTTGAGACCATGTCCTCAAGGGCAATATCATCATCGACCATGTGAAGACTGATGATCACCTAGAAGATATCTTCACAAATCCCTTGGATGAGAGAAGGTTTTGCAAGTTAAGGTGTGAGCTAAATATCCTAGAATCTTCAAAAGTCTTGTGAACATGCACACATCCTGACACTTATGCAAAATTGATGACTTAGATGTGCAACACACAAAGTAATGATTTTCTTATCAATGAAGAATATCACTCTAAGTGTGAAGAAATCAATGAAGAATTTGGTTCTCACGGCCCTACGACAATTGTACTCGGCGCCTGAAATCATCATTCTTATATGGTGGGTCACACCACCACCCAACCTTGAAATTCTTCACGTTGGAAGTTCTTCAATCCAAGACTTTTTCACAAATACCTCAAAATTTTCAAAGTCTTCAAAATCTTCAAATTATTCAAAACTTTGTGTGATGATCTTCATTTGACTATATATATATATAATAACAATGAGCTTTCAATGTACTCAACATCATTCACTTATTGCTTAGTCTTCAGTTTGGTATTTCTTCTAAGTGAATGTGATCGGACCCAACTCTCCTCTATGCTAAGCTCAACCCACTCTATTCTCAATTCTTCATATGCGTTCTGTTTGAGAGTTCTTCAAAATCCTCACTGAGTCCTTGTCAACTGAGGACTTTGCAAAAAAATCCTCAAAATTCAAAAAAGAGTTACCACAGTAAGCACACCCACTATTCACGTTCGGATAACCACGATCTCCACCGCTTCGATCATGGGTAGCACATGTCATCCGGAGACGAAGGGACAAGGGCAGTTTCGTCTGAAGTTTTTGCTTCACATCGTTTTCACCTAAGCTATAAATAGCCCCTTACCACCCCCCTCAGTCAAAAACTCTTCCCCACTCTCATCTTCTCTGCTCGAGCTCAAACCCTAGCACCGCCGCTAGAATCTTTGTCGCCGGTGAGGAAAAGATTCACTGCCTCGCCCTTGCCGTCGCCGGACTCACGCTGACAGCAGAACATCTTTCTCCACCGCCGCTTTAGGTGTCTTCAGTCGCCAAGTTAGGGCACTGAAGATCTGGACCGAAGAACTTCTACTTTTACCCCTCTAGGTCATCGTGTTCTTTGCACAGGGTAATTGAAATCCTATTTTACTGCCCTTGTTGATCTCCTTATTCTCTTAAAGTTTGTGAAATTGGTTTTTCCTCAGAAATTCTCTAAGTTGTGCACACCCATGTATAGAACAGTTGATGAATTTCACTAAGGCACTAAATTATTCACGAGATTCCTCAGTTGTGTATATTTTTGAATCTGCACAACTCTTGAACAAAAGATCAGAATGCTTAGTCAAATTCCTCAACTCACTGGTCAAATTCCTCAATTTAAGAAAATTTTCAATTTCCTCAAATCTGAGAACGCATATGACCTTCCAAATTCTTCGCACCTATACTATATTTACAAATACAAAATGTCAGCTAATGAATCACTAGGTTCTCATCAGCTTAACTCATTTGCAACATTTTTAGAGGAAACATTACCTGTATCCTCAGAATCATCAAGAATACAAATTCCTCAGCAAAAACCCCAGCTGAAGAAAATGGAGGAAGACACAAAATAGAAGGGTGGCAAGAAGCTGGAACAGAGCACTGCCGTTGAGATAATGAAGAGATATATGCTGAGTACTGCACGCCAAATGAAGAAATTCATGGCGAAGAAACTATGGATAAACGCAAGATAAGGCTTCAAAAGATTGAACGCATATGGGTGAAGGAGTGGAAGGAATACAAATATGTTACTCCAAAATATGCCCAGAAGTTTGTCCTCAAACTACCTTGCAAAAGATTGCCACAAGGATATCAACAAGCAGCACATCCCTCAAGTGTAACCACAATTGTGGATTATCGTGATGAAAAAGACAAGTATTTGTCTAAGCTGCAGAAAAAGGCTAAAGCTGCTGTCACAAAATTCGATGAGGACTCTATTACTACAGCTACAACTGCTACTTCTTCTATTGATGAGGCTTCTGCTACAGAAAAGCCTCAGAAGAGGGTTGTGTTGAAGAAACCATGTCTCAAACCAAAAGCCTCATAAGCAGTATCAAAAGAGAAAAATCCTTAGAAAATTGCAATAACTGCCAACTCTTCCCCTCCTTTGTAGTCACATCAGACTGAGGATCCAGGTTCCTCTGTACCATCAGCCACACGGTCAATTTCAAAATCTTCACCTAGTCTGATGAAGACTAAGATGACTGCTGGTAGAGGTACCAGGCCAAGTCCAAGCAAAGTCATCAACATTCCTTCTGCATAAGAAGGACGTGCAGAATATGATGATGAAACTATTCAAGCTATCATTAAAAACAAGCAAGAAAGAGTTGCACGAGCTACGGGTAGCACCATCTATGGGTGCACTAGATACCTGGGTCCCTTGTGCCCCAGACTTGTGCACGGGCGTCTGCGACGCCCCTGACAATAGTGTGCAGGGAAGAACAGCAGGAAGGTGATCCAAGTCCCACCAATGCCACACCCTCCCCTCTCTTCGAGGGCGTGGGGTACAAGGGCTCCAGATGCAAGGCCCTGACAAGCCCTCCTTGCCAGGAAGATTCGCAAGGCCCCGGCAAGCCCACTTCGCCGTGAAGACTACCGAAGATTAGCAAGACCCCGGCAAGCCTCCCTTGTCGAGAAGACTCGCAAGACTAGCGAGACCACCGAAAAACCCTCCTTGCCGGGAAAGTGTTCAAGCCCGGCAAGCCCTCCTTGCCGGGAAGGTAACCGAGTCATCCAACAAAGACGCCAGGCCAGCAAGACCCTTCTTCAGGTGTCCTCCCCCGTTTCTACCACAATCCGACTGCTCCAGCGCATCCTTCGTGTGCTAGCGCAAGACCCAGGTGTCGATTCACCTGCGTACAAGTCATGACCACCTTGCGGCAGGTCAGGGGTCAGACAAGGCATTTACTGCCCCTCACACCACCGAAGAAGAAGAGCGGCGAACACTGTTCACTATGCACCACGTGAGCACACTGTTGGTGACCCCTTTACCTGTAAAAGGAGGCCCGAGGCTCATTCTCAGGGGTTGGACTTTTTGGGATTGGAGACTTCCTAATCACCCACTAAGTTACTGTAACAAATCGCCATACAATAAGCACACAATACAAACTAAGCACGTGTAGGGTTCTACGCGCCAAGTGGCCCGAACCTGGGTAAAAGACCTTGCCGATGTTGATCGCTAGCTCCGCTCTGGATGCCATCCCTCTCCCCCCCGCCGAACGATCAAGGGACACCTCGAGTTTCACATAGGTGTTGGTTTCCCCGACATCTCTGGCGCGCCAGGTAGGGGGTGGTGGTTGAGAGCTTTTTCGCGGATTAAAGCAAGTTCCGCACCAGATCTTGGGAAGTTGAGTGCACCACTGCGGTCCCTTGAAGCAGGGCTCATCAGTGGTCGCTCTACTTCGCCACGGCCTCCTAATGCCTACGCGGGCACCCCGCTGCGCGAACACAGGCTCGGGAGACGGAGACCTCGAGCTTGAACACATCAGGCTGACGCGCCGCTCCGGGACAGTGCACTACTGTCGAGGGTGTGCCTGGGGGCTTCGGCGAGACCTCCGGCGCGTAGTCCGACCGACGCTCCTCCATGAAGTGATGCATAGCCATCAAGAATGTGCCAACAGGCCCCAAAACCCAGGCATGGACTCCAGCGTAAACTCTTTCCCCCCCGGAAGCATCGCGTCGTCGCCGAAGATGCGCTCGGGGGCTCCATTAGCACGGCCTAGCAAAACAGGAAAAGGAGTTATGCTCCAGCAACCCCCTTCTATATGATAGCCAAGGACTATCGGCAAGGACCTTGCTGGAGGGGAAGTTGCCGGGAAAGTGTAGTCTCCTGCTTGCCGGGGACCTGAGGCCCCCGCAAAGGACCCAAGCACCGCAGGGAGAAGTGTCGCGGCACGACAGATAAGTGATTAATGTTTCAGATGAAATTTCAGAGTAGATAGGTTGTTTCCTTTCTGGAGATCCCAAACCTTTATTGAGACACCTGCGCGTAGATGGAACCTTGTTAGGATCGGTGCACCTTAGTTCTGTTTCGAACAAGTTCAATGACCTGAACGGCAACAGAGCGCCTTCACACTGTTTCGAACCTGTTCAACAGACTAAGCGGCTACGCAACACCTTATTTCAGCCCGAGCCGTGCTTGACGATCTAACAGTTGCACTGAGTGCTGCAAGGAGCCTTGCCGGTAACGATCCCTCAAGGGAACTGCTAAGAATCCGTTCCTCAGAGCACTAGCGGTAGGACCAGTCACGCTGGCAAGTTTCCGGAAAATGCAAAGGGTGTTTCATACATGGGGAAGGATCAGATGCAAAGGAAACAACATTTCATTCATTTGTTTGAAACAAACTCAGACATGTTACATGAATGATTTTTGCTACTCTAACCTATGGTGCCATTTTTTACCGAGGGACATGCTCGCCGGACAGAAGTTCAAGAAGACAAAAAGCGGCAAGGCCCCTGGCACGACCAGTGCTGGCCCTTCCTCGACCAGCATTGCGTAGTGGAGAAAGGGGCTTGAAGGGACAGCGGAGACAGGAACGAGGCGCTCCCGCAATATGTCGCAACGTCGGTTCTTCCGGCTCGTCGGTCCCGGCTCAGGAGGAGGAGGACCGCGGACTTACGGTGATGGTGCGACCAACGGTTAATCCGAGGAGATATCCTCGTACCCAGGCTTAGCCTGGCGAGGGCCGGACCTGTACCCGTTGTCGCTACCATGTGACCCGTCCTCTTCGCTCTCCCGCGAGGAAGGGCTGTTAGTCCCGCTTGAGCTTTCTTCGCAACAGCCGAGGCGAACACCTGACCTCCTGTATATCTTGATGGAGAGAAGGTTGTCTGCCATCAGCTTGAAGCGAAGAACGTGCCCATCCCAGAGGTTATGGGCATGCGCGAAGCTCTTCCACCCATGACCAAGGAACAGGAGCCGAGACCCTGGTTGCTCCACGGTCACCGGGACCGCGCTGTTGCCGCAGCCATGCACCCAAAGCCGCAACATTGGGGGCTTCTCTTGGCTCATCACCTTGGCAAAGGCGATGGGGAGTTGAAGCCGGGTCCTGATGCGACCTTGCAGTCTGACAAGAAACTCCAACGGAGTCCTTTCAACGTGAGTCCCCGCAGGAACAAGCCCAAGAGAAGACGGAGGTGCTGGAGTAGCACTCCGCCTTCCCCGGCCTCGGCCTCCGCGGCGACCGCGGCCCCTCGCCCCTCCGCTACCACAGGAGCTCGTTCCGCCCTCCGGAGCTGCAGCCCCTGAATCTGTGGAATGATCCGGATAGGATCCCCTTGCCGCCCTTGCTGCTGATGGTGGCCTCCATCGTCCCCTAGCCATGGTTAGGGGCGAGTGCCACCTGGGACTAGAGAGGACTCTACAGATGCAAGCCGGGGGTGAGGAATGTTTCAGGAATTCATGGATGAGAAAACCCCCCTTGCAAACGTCCTAATTTATAGTGCTAGGAGCGGGGGGGCTAGCTCTCCTCACTCCAGAAACTGTCGCCCCTCTCACCCAATCACCCATCATCACGAGCGAATAGGGAACCGCCCTACTGCACCAATGCATGCAGGGGGGGGGGGGCGGGCCCTGTCATGACTGCGGCCTTCAAGACCACGAACGCCACTTGCCTGACCATTATTGTGCATGCCTCACGCGTGCCAATAACGCGTCGGTGGGGAGGCCACTGTGCGCACACTTCTCCACCTCGCGCGCTAGATGCGCGACGTGGGGAAGGGCCGTTTGGAATGGCTCCAAAGCTACAAAGTCCCCTAACATTTAAGTACGTGCACTACTTTGGCCTGGCCCAGCAACACATGCGTGGCCCAGTCCCGGGGGCTCGTGTAGGTGAACTAGAGACTGGGGTCCCTTGTGCCCTAGACTTGTGCACGGGCATCATCGTCGACCTTGATAGCAGTGCACAGGGAAGAACAGCAGGAAGGCGATCCAAGACCCACCAAGGCCACGCCCTCACTACTAGGAAAAGGGCTATAGATGATATAGACACTAATGGCGCACCAGACAAGCAGTGCGCCACTACTATATAGTAGTGGCGCACCATGTGTAGGTGTGCCATTAGTGTGATGGACACTAATGGCGCACCACACACTCAGTGCGCCACTACTATATATATATTATTATTATTGCAAAACTACTAATGGCGCACCACCAGCTGGTGCGCCATTAGTAACCAGGGTTATTAATGGCGCATCTGTAGCTGGTGCGCCACTACTATAATATTTTTTTTGCAAAACTACTAATGGCGCACCATAGATGGTGCGCCATTAGTAACCAGGGTTACTAATGGCGCATATGTAGGTGGTGCGCCATTAGTAACCTGGGACCAGCTAGATATTTTGGACAACCACCTACCACACTCACTTTCCCAACTTTCATTCTCTCCACCTCCTCCTCCAAGCTTGTCTCGGGTGCCTCCTCCTCCTCACCTCATTTGCATCATAGATTCACCCAAATTAAGTGGTTAAATTACCTTTTTTGATAGGTAAGTAAGGGGAAAGCTTTTATGTTGTAGATCTACTTTTTTCTTCCTCCAACAACGTGCACATGCACTTTTTATGGCCTAGCTAGATCTACGTATGTTTGTGGTGTTGCATATGTTTGTGGTGTTGCATATATGTTTGTGTTTGCAGGTACCGGTATTTAAAATGCGATAGTTGCCAATATTTTGCCGGAATGTTGATTCATTTCCGTTTCGGCGAGAATTTGGCACTATGCATTCTTTTTTGTCCTATTTTTAGGCAAAGTCATGCCAAAAAAATTCTTGGTTCTAAAATATCGTTTTGCTCTACCCCGCAGGCAACCATGGTCTGCACGATGACCGAAGGCATCGTGAATAGGTTTTTGAGCTCCGCGAAGGCCGAGATGCTTCAACAGAACGAGACGGACATAAGATGTCCGTCTCGAAGATGCAAGCTGAAGAGCCTTATGGACCCGGATTCCGTAAAGGTGCGGGACCACCTACTCTTGCGTGGTTTCTTGGATGGCTATCAGTGGCAAGGTGATGAAGATGATTATGAAGTCGTCCATGGGGGCCGGGAAAGAAATGAGGAAGGGCATGAGCAAGGCAACCGCAGCGAGGGCGGGTGAGAAGACGAAGAATCTCCAGGACACAGTCATCATGTAGAAGATGCCGGACATGATGATGAGGAAGATGCCGGAGCAGACGAAGGGCATGATCATGAACATGAAGATGCCGGAGCAGACGACGACGGACCATCGATGGCCTGGGTGCAAGACCCTTATATTCAAGAGCTGCTTCTCAAGCAGATGGATAACGCAAGAGCTATCGCCCGAGAGAAAGCCAAGCTGGATCAACTGGAGATAGACGCGGTTACTCCATTGTATGAAGGATGCATGCCCGAGGATACCCGCCCGAAAGTAATGCTCAAGGCTCTGGAGATGAAGGTAAAACACAAAATGACCGATGCATGCTTCCACGAGAACATGTCATTCTGGCACGAACGTCTTCCCAAGGGGAACAAGTGCCCGACCAGTTTCGAGGAGGCGAAGAAAATCTTGTGTCCTATGGATTTACCGCACGTGAAATACCATGTGTGCATGAACAATTGCATCATTTATCGGGACGAGCACGCGGAGTCTACCATATGTCCGGTGTGCGACGTCAGTCGATACAAGAAGAGGAAGAAAGCTCCTCGAAAAGTGGTGTGGTACTTTCCGATCACTCCTCATCTGCAGCGGTATTTCGCAGATCCTAAGGTAGCAAAGCTACTGCGTTGGCACGCGGATAGGGAGGAGAAAAAGCGAGAAGATGACGGGAATGATCCGGAGACAAATAAAAAAGACAAGATGCTGAGTCACCCTAAGGATGCGAGCCAGTGGAAAGCGTTGAACTTCGAATACCCAGAATTTGGGGACGATCCAAGGAACATCGTGCTGGGCGCGAGCACCGATGGAGTCAATCCGTTTGGCAGCCAGAGAAGCACACATAGCACCTGGCCTGTGTTTGTGTGGATGTACAACCTTCCCCCCTGGTTGTGCATGAAGAGGAAGTACATTCACATGAGTATGCTAATTGAAGGGCCGAAACAACGAGGGAACGACATCAATCTGTATCTGGGCTGCTGAAAGAGGAGCTAGACACGCTGTGGAAAACGCCAGCCAATACGTGGGACGCCGCAAAGAAAGAATATTTCCCTATGAGAGCCGCACTGCTCACGACGGTGCACGTCTATCTCGGTTACGGATATGTCACGGGGCAGGTGGTCCATGGATTTTCTGGATGCGTCAGGTGCATTGATGACACAATGTATCGCCAGCTAGATAGAGATCCCGGGTCTTCGAAAACCGTGTTCATGGGACATCGAAGGTGGATTCACGACGATGACTCATGGAGAAAATGCAAGGATCTGTTCGATGTTGAAACCGAACCCCGAAGACGCCCCCTTATGAGGAGCGGCGAGGAAATATACGAGCTGTTGAAAAATTGGAAAGAGTGCCCACCGCCAGGAAAGGCGCCAGAGCCGGCAAAGAAGCAAAAGGCGCCCGAGCCGCTGCTGAAGGTATGGAAAACGAGGTCTGTTTTCTAGGACTTGCCGTACTGGAAGATCCTCCGTGTGCCTCACAGCCTTGATGTCATGCATATCACAAAGAACATGTGCGAGAGTCTGCTTGGTACCCTGCTCAACATGCCAGAGAGGACCAAAGATGGGCCGAAAGCAAGGGCAGACTTGAAATCAATGGGAATCAGGGAGGAGCTTCACGCTAATAATGATGATGATGATGAGGCGAAGCAGGACACGGAAAGTCGTCGCAACGGCAAAAAGGCCAAGAAGACTAGAAATGACTTCCCTCCCGCATGCTTCACTCTAAGTTAGGAGGAGATCGATCAGTTTTTCACCTGCCTCGTAGGAGTAAAACTTCCTTACGGTTACGCGGGGAAGATAAGAAGATACCTAGACTCAGCGCAGCAAAAGTTTAGCGGGATGAAGTCTCACGACTGTCACGTGCCGATGATGCAGATACTTCCAGTTGCAATCCGTGAGATCATGGACGCGCACGTCCGTGAAACGCTATTTGGCCTATGCAACTTTTTCGACATCATCTCTCAGAAGTCGGTTGGCGTGAGGCAACTCAAAAGGCTACAGGAAGAGATCGTGGTGATACTATGCGAGCTTGAGATGTACTTCCCGCCCGCATTCTTCGACGTTATGGTGCATCTGCTGGTCCATATCGTAGAGGATATCATCCAACTCGGGCCGACGTTCCTGCACAACATGATGCCGTTCGAAAGGATGAATGGTGTCATAAAAGGATACGTTCGCAACATGTCACGTCCAGAGGAAAGCATAGCCAGGGGCTTTTGACCGAAGAGTGCATCTCCTACTGCACGAATTATCTAGGCATCGAGAACCCCGTTGGTCTGCCCGTCAACAGGCACCTCGGCAGGCTGGCTGGATGGGGTCACCGTGAGGGTCGCCGCGAAATGCATGTCGACTTTGAGGGTCGACTCGCCGACTTTGTAAGAGCAAACCTAGTCGCGCTACAACACATAGACGTGGTCGATCCTTGGGTGGTAGAGCACAAAACCTTTATTGAGAAGACGTACAATGACCGAGGCCAAAAGAGGATGGACGGAGATATAATCAAAGAGCACAACTAATGTTTCACGCGTTGGTTCAAGCAGAAGCTTCTGTCGTACCCTTTACATGAGGATTCTTCCGCGGAAGAACAACTCATATTCGCCTTGTCACAGGGCGCCGAGCACAACCTGATGACGTATGAGGCGTACGATATCAACGGCTACACATTCTACACCGAGGGAAAGGACATGAAGAGCGATGGCTATCAGAACGCCGGGGTAACGATGGAATCCTACACCGGTAACGACAAGGACAAATACTACGGAAGGATCGAGGAGATCTGGTAGCTGAGCTACGCTGGAGAGAAGGTCACGATGTTCCGTGTCAGATGGGCCAAGAGCGTCATAAAAGAAGACCGATATTTCACCACCATGGTTATACCCTAAGCCAAATCCAAGACCGCGGGCGCAAACGTCACCACGAAAAATGAGCCATGGGTACTGGCTTCCCAAGTGGACCAATGCTTCTTCATTACCGACCCGCCAAAGCCCAGTCGTGAGGAGAAGCAAAAGGAAGATCATCGGAATGGATGGAGTCGCCAATGAGCAAGACTTCGACAAGTACGGCGACCCAAAGATGGAACATGACGACGATGATGAAGTACCAACATACACCACAAGAAGAAGCAGGACCACCCTACCTAAAGGACGTCCGTTCAAGAGAAGAACTCCATTTACGAAAAATAAGGGCTAGAATATTGTGAACAGATAGCTAGCTAAGATCGATTGTATTTAAATTGTAGCCTTCCTTTCTCGTTTGTATTTCGACATTTTCAAATTTGATGATATTTTTTCATATTCAATATGAAAAAATATTGAATATTCATGAGGACACTCGATCTCGATCCCCCTCCATCTCGATCGCTATCCCCCTCGCAAGATCCCCCTCGCCGCCGAGCACCCCCCACACCCTCCCCCGCTCCATCGCTGCCGCCGACCCCCCGCACCCTCGCCCGCTCCACCGCCGCCGAGAACCCACCGCACCCTCCCCGCTCCACCTCCGCCGACGACCCCCCGCACCCTCCCCCGCTCACCCCCTGTTGTTAAATATCTGATCGATAAGATCGTGAGCGAGCAGTGGTCGTACGTACGTGACCCATGCATCAACACTGGACGTACGTCACATTTGGTGGATAAGTGTCGTTAGTTTTAGAGTAGACCATGCTTATCTATCTCTACACATGTGCTTCCAACCAAATTAAGCGGCAAAGTTGTAATCGCATCTCTAACCAAATTAAGCGGCAACAACTTTCACTTCTATACACGCTCGAATATAGATATTCATGGGTGTATCATGCCTAAATAGGCAAATTTATTTCCTTTCTTCTGACATAGACTGGCAAATGTTATGATCTACAATATATAAAAATACATTCTAATGGCGCACTTCATGGGCATGTGCCATTACTATAAAAAACATTCTAATGGAGCACTCCATGGTCATGCGCCATTACTATTAAAAAACATTCTAATGGCGCACTTCATGGGCATGCGCCATTACTATAAAAAAAACATTCTAATGGCGCACCGCTCGGGGTGCGCCATTCCTAACCCGTCTGACCTCGCGCGCCTCTACTCAATCTGCCCTCCCTCGCGCGCCCTCATCCAGGAGACCTCGCCCACCCCCTCCCCCACCCTCGGCCATGTAGCCCACGGAGACACCGCCGCCGCAGCCGCCCTCCCCTCCCCCACGCTCGTCCACGGAGACGCCGCCGCCGCCGCCCTCCCCCTCCCCCACCCTCGTCCATGCAGCCATTTTCCCCTCTCGACCCAACCATGGCCAAGCTGTGGTGGCCCTAGGGTTTGCTCCGCAGCTCCCCGTCCGCTCGTCTCCGGCGCCGGCGTCCATAGTACGGCCGTGCTTTGGCCACCCCATCCGTCCATCCTCGTTGCTGGTGGCCTGATTCTGGCCGCCGTCGTCCGCTCCTCTCGGTGCGCTGCGCCACCACCAGCTGCATCTGCT
Source organism: Hordeum vulgare subsp. vulgare (assembly GCF_904849725.1). NCBI lineage: Eukaryota > Viridiplantae > Streptophyta > Magnoliopsida > Poales > Poaceae > Hordeum > Hordeum vulgare. The sequence continues at coordinate 171,753,727 of NC_058521.1, forward strand.
CCGATCTATCACTACTCCAAAGAGCAAGGTAACCTCTTGTCCTCTCCGTTTTCGAGGAGCACATATGAAAGAAATAGGATTATTGGCAAACAAAGAGCAACGCTACTTGTTTGAACATATGTTGCACCACAAAATTGGTATTTAGTTAACATGGTAGAATTTGGGGTCAACAATGTGAAACCTGAATAATATACGCAAAGTATCTATCTTACAATTTCCCGTCGACTTGTAGTTATGACAAAACTTGAATCCGGCATGGAAAGTTAGCCCTACATGGTCTGTGCATACTAAATAGAAATGAGCCATGGCACTGGTTGAAACAAAATAGTATGCAAGGATAATAACTTAGCAAATTCCAAAATTTAACTTCACAGCATAGGCAAAAGTTGGTCTATTTATGAAATACAGGAAGATATTATCTGAATGTACATGTCAGTTCACTAAAATTGACACAAAGGACTGAAAGATTAGTACCTCCCAGTCAAAGAGCATAGACGCAGCAGTTCTTTCTAGGGATTGCACCTCAGAATTCTTCAATTCATTTCCAGTAAGTCCAGATAAGCTCTTCAAAAAGGCCATGGTATCTGTTAATCCTTGTAAGTCCCCATGGAGTATCTCAAAGTCTTCACAACATCTACCAGAACCAAATTTGGTATGTCACTAAAAGAAATTTATCATTGTAGAACTACAAACATACGAGAAACACAAGGATAAACTCACGATTCTGCCGTTTTCATATTTTCAGTATTTTCTATGACTGGATGGGCACCAATTTCTGTGCCATTAAGAGAATACCAGTCAAGAATTCCCACATCTTTCCCAGGATTCCTTTGCAGTTGATATCCTAACACTATTGCATCTTGCAATCGTCTTGCTCCATGAAACTATAAATGCAGATAAAATAGGTTGATTTGCTCAGCACTAGAATACTAAACAGGGTTTCTGAAATGTTGCTTACAACTCTAACATCGTTTATAAAATTAAAAGAGAACAGAAAATATGTGCTCAGTAAGTGACGAGTTTACTTGCAACACAACATAGGTTGTACAATACGCTACTGGACCTTCCACCATCCCAAGGAAAAATGTTTTCCATATGAAGCACAGAAACTTGAGAATTCAGGGATGAAGACAGATGCAGTTACATATGATGAGTGGAACAGTGGGATGGAAATATCTCTATCATAGTCACATATAAAAATAGTGGGGAACCCACTGATCAGTCAACACTTGTCCAGAATGACTCACTTTGTCAGAAGCACACTTCTTTCCAATGACAGATCTGGGTACACAATTCTAGTAGGTCTTATCTAAACTGAGTGTTGTTATATATTTGTTTTACCAATAATATGGGCAGTGATGGTCAGCAAAGTGTGGTGGTCAGCAATTTGCTATCTTAAGTGGCTACTTGACACTCAAACAAAATTCGTAGCAGTTTCTGCTTTTGTGGAATGGGGCTATGATAGTGAGGACTTCAGTCATACTTTTAATAGCATAGTTGTATATGTTGACAATCTTCAGATATCCATGGTATGCCAATCATGCATCATCCAGTAGATGGTTACTAAAGTCAACAATACCTGGTCTTCCATGAAAGTCTGTGTATACACCATGTTGCCCTCTATTAAGTTGTAGTGTAGTATAGGTCCAAGTGGCAATGTGTTGTACACAAGACACATCAGGCATCCCCTGTTATTTATGCTCTGGGCTGCAATGTTGTTGTAATCATGTAATAACATGTTCTGGGCATTATTGCCACTGACAGATTCCAAGAAGGCATTGCCAAATTAGTTCTGCTCTTAGCAGGTAGACAAGCATCATCATCATTATAAATAGGCATTAGAAATAAACGGAGGCTGCACATCGCTCATCTTCATCTTCTGAGCCCACATAGTTTTTGAATTTGTTTAATCTTTCATTTCGTCAGGGTGCTTCAGGAAACCACTGAACTAGAACCCGAAGGTATCAGCAACCTGCGCAACCCTTCGGCGCTAGTTTTGTTGCTATCCCAGTTGAGCTTAGGATCAGGCATATAGAAGCAGTACCATTTTCTTATTCTTGCATTGGGATGGGGAAATCCTTATCTTATACCTTCAGGTTTACATTCTGCAGACTATTCAACGGCGACAGACGGTGCAGGGAGTGTGTTTTCCGCTCCGCTGTCAAATGCGCATGGCGACAAATATGCCACTAGGATGCGCCGACGAATGTGTCGTTTTCCTTGTTCGATACCATATTAATGTACCATACTATTTGTTACTCAACATGTTAGTCAATACTTAATTACAAATTCTCCTTGTTGCTGTTTCAGTCGAATCTAGTTGCTGCTTAATTGGGTTTTCTTTGTACCAAACTTGAAGGTATATGTATTTCGTATATGCTACTGCCATTACGTATATGTAAAGGGAAGCCTGAAATATTCTGTCTGCCACCAAATTCTTTCTGGCTTTGTGTACTAACATAGGACCGTAAAGTAGCAAAATGGAAAATGTTGTGATGTCATTGGTGTGAGCAATCAGAAGGAAGCAATAAAACTAGTTGTCCTGCGTACATTTCACGACCCGTCTAACATTTTTTTATTAGCTGATCATCTTATTAATGAGACCAAACTTACTCTTGTTGTTGACTTTGCAGATTTTCGGTAGGACCGGCCATCTTTTGGGTATTTGTTTGGTGCACTTTCTTATGGATTAGACTATTGATGTATATAGAAAGTTACAAATATGCCTTGTTTTTTTGCTCATTTGCTCTTTCCCTTTAGATTTACCCAGGTTCACTCATTTATTGTTTGCTTCCGGTTTCATGTATGTAGTTTGTATGTTGTGCTAGCTTGACGTTTTCTGTGTATGCTTTTTATGGCCGATGATTTACTGCAGGTTAGCACTGTCAAAAGGTCATACTTAACGCATGCCTAATTTTAACACTAAATCAACTTCATTAATTTTCAGGTACAGTACTCTGACGGAGTTACCTTCTTCAGAGTGTAGAGGAGCAAAATTGTTCTAATTAGCAGGAGCACAACACAGTCACTTGGATCAGCGGAAGAGGAGCATCAGCAGCACGGGCAAAGGAGCAGCAACAGCTAGTTCTTCAGGTACAATGGAAAACAAGCAAGCTTATATCTGAAAAATGAGTTAGCTAGGCTCAGAATTTTGAGTTGGCCCCTTTACATATGCTATCTGAAAAATGAGGTAGCTAGTCATCTAAGTTGAGCTGATTTTGATTTCCGTATGTTATGGGGGGACAACAGATATGCTATATGTTCATTCTTGAGGGTACAGACTTGCTAAACTCTTGATGATTTTTTGTTGGGTGACCTATTTTTGTCCATACGAAAGCAGAGGACCATATGGTATGTGTCCTTTTCATCCATATGAAAGTAGAGGCACATTGTGGTGCTAGTTTGTTGCGTTTTGTCTCCGACCACCGTGTCGTGATGATTTTGCACGTACCCCGAGAGGGCCTTGAGTTTGCCGGAATGTCGATTAACTTCTGTTCCGGCAAATTCGGGTACTCCATACGTCCTATTGTCAGCAAAGGTCATGCTGAAATTTTCCGTGAATTTTAGCATGACTTTGCTAAAAATAAGACATACGGGGTACTTGCGACTAATACATGGCCTGGGGTATCTTAGTACTTAATTAAGTAGGATCAACTGCCCCTTCATTCTTGCTGCATTAAACGATAGGTGGCAATAGATCCAAGTGATTAGGCCCAACTTAGGATTCTCCTTCCCTTTTCTTGATAGGGTATATTATTAGAAGATACACATATATATCAGTCAACCTAGGGTGCCTCGGCATCGATAAACCGTAAATGATGAAAACTTAACTTAGCATTTAGGGTGCCTCAGCATCAACAAACCCTAAATTATAAAACCTTGGCTTTTAGGGTGCCTCGGTGTCGATAAAAACCTAAATGATGAAAGCTTCGGCTTTTAGGGTGCCTCGGCGTCGACAAATCCTAAATGATAAAAGCTTAGTTTTTAGGATGCCTCGGTGTCGACAAACCCTAAATGATGAAACCATGATCTTGTTCCTTGACAATAACCAACTTTTTGACAAAACTTTTTTCCTATTTAGAGCGAAACATGGCCCACAATGATGAGCCGATGGTTCAGGCAAGGCTTTCTGGGAGCTGTCCCACGAGATGGAGGAAGAACCTCATCGCTATGAGGACGCCGCGGAAGACACTGATCCCGAGTACACAACCCCTAGTGGCGTCGGGGATGAAACCACTGATGGTGCCGTCGAGGATGCCACCACTGATGATGGCAGCGCACACACATATGGCAGCCAATCGAAGAGGCAACGGAAGGACCGGCGCCCGAACATGCTCAGCACCGTAAAGGAAGAATTTACTGAAGTGAACTCCGACGGGTATCCAACGGCGCCCAAAGAAATAGTCAAGGGGTACGCGGTTCAGCTCTGGTGCATTCTCCAGAGCACTGTCTCGATCAACACCGAGAACCTAAACCATAAGGACCTAGGGAATTTGCGCAACCTCCTCTTAACGAAGCTGCACGAACGATACAAGTTCCCCGGTGAAGTTGCAAACACACGCCTCTCAAGGAATAAAGTGAACAGTCGCGCCCTCACGAAGATGAGCAAGACCCTGTCTACTTGGAGAAGCACGGTGAAGAGAATGATTGACAAAGGTGATAGTTATGAGAAGATCAAGGCGAAAAATCCTTCGATCAGCGAAGATGACTACAAGGAGTTCAAGATCAAGTGCGAGAGCAAGGCAACCGCGGAATCAAGTCAGTGGGGGAAAGAAATGCGGGAGTTGAACTTAGGGGTCCACCAACTTGGTCCCGGCGGTTATAGAGTGGCGGAACCTATATGGGACAAGGAGGACGCGGAGCGTGCTGAGCAAGGCCTACCACCCCGCTTCGAGAAATACGGTGACAAGCAGACCAGGAACTATGTCAGGGCCCGGTACAAGGTGGACCCGGTAACAAAGGAGCTTACCACGGATGCGAAGACCAGGGCGCTTGAGCTTGTTCTCGTAAGGAATACACCCCCGCGTAATTAGCTCCATATGGTTGCATTCTAATTAATGACGCCAAATTTCTAAATGGTTCATTCCTTCCGCAGGACACTTAAAGCAGTAGCGCGGGGTTGTCTCAGAGCTCCCATAGGGACACCAATTTAAATAGGGCTTTTAACGTAATGAAAAACAAGGATAAGTCCAGTAAGCCGTTGTCAGCTGGTCGTGTGGCCGGCAAAGGCTTGTCCATGAAATGGTCGTCATACTATAACACTGGTGGGTGAAAGGAGAGAAATACCAACTTGGAAAGCCAGTCGCGCGAGGTTCAAGAACTCAAGGCAAAAGTGGCACGGATTCTGGAGATGGTCCAAGAGCTAGTGCAACACCAAGTGGAAGGGGTGATCACCGCCATTGTGCCTACCTTGATTGAGGGGTTGCAGGCGTGGATTGCGGGTGGCCAACAGGGGCCGCCCCCGATTCCCAGCTTCACGGCCAGCAACTCGCACAACGTGCAGGCGGCGCCATTGGTGTCTTCGACGCCGATGCCATTGGTGTCTCCGGCGCCGGCACGGGCATTGGAGCTTATTAATGCACCCGGGTGTGCGAAGAATACGTCGGCCCGCACCTCGGCAGCAAGCAGCCCCTCCGTCACTAGCACGCCGGCCGTTGGCGGTGCCTCAACATTAGCCGAGCTCGACGCCATCATGGTAACTAAGCCTCTCTCGGCCGATGACTTCATCTCCTTGCCTTTGACTGGGCATCCCGTGACGCCCTACATGTTTTAGCAGGGCGTCGGCGCCGATGTTCCATGCACTCTCCTGCACTTCGTGGGCGGCGAGTTGATCGATGTCGCCAAGGGCAGAATCATTCAACCGGGCAACCCCATGTTCCACGGTAAACCGATGCCACCCACCACATATAGGGTTCAACTGGTTCGGGTGCTGCCAGGCTGCGACGACTTGTTACCTCCGTTCCACCCCGCTAGGGCCGACAAAGATGATGTGATGACCCTCAGCGCCTGCTTAAGCTGGCCCTTGCTTTGGCCGAAGAGCCGGAATCGTTTGGGGGCGGGGGACACCACCCCACAGACAACACCGCCAGTCGTGCCGGCGCCAAGCCATGGCAAGACCGCCGCAACGCTACCGGACATGCATATGGCACAGGATCCGGACATGCGTATGGCAGAGGATCCGGACGACGACGACGATGGTACATTTACCAAGGTCGATAAGTACTTTGCCGAACATGGGTACGGTGAGGAATTCTTGGGGCCTCCTTCTCAAGAACCCAACCCTGCAAAAGACGACCGCGATCTAGCTGGTACCGCGAAGAAACCCAATTGCAACAGGCGTTGTCTGGCATTCATCTTTGAGGATACGCCTCCAAATGCCGCCTTCACCGAGCTTCAGATAGCCGAGGTGCGAAATATTATCAGCCCCAACACACTCAAGAAGGTGGTCTCTGAGCATAACTCGATCCCATTACATCAGCGGAAGAAGGGACGGAAAAGAAAGACTAACAAGGGTGCGAGCCAGCCGGCACTGAGTACGATCCGTGCTCTGGATGGGCCACCTTCACCTAAGCATATCTCGAGGAGGGTGCATGTGGCGGGTAGGCCAATGCTACCGACTAATCTGCTCAATGCTGCAACCGGTGCTATGCGGAGTCTGCATGACAGTGTTCTTTGTTTGGAGAAGCGGCGTCCCTCCGAGAATAATGTGGCATACCCGGTTTTCGTGGCCAAGGTGCCACGGAAAGGGCTTTGTCGATAGCGACATCGGGGGTATGATCGTCCTGCGGTTTGCTGACATCTTCGCTATGTTTAACCTTCGTCCGCTGCACTACACCTTTGTTCGGCTATTTTCGCTGAGTATGGAGATGCGGGTCATTAGAGACAAGACCCCGGACCTAGTGATAGCCGACCCCTTCTATATGCGTGCCAAGATCTTGGGCAGCGCTGGGGACCGGCAAGTCGCGAGTTCATACCTCGAAGGCGTCATTCTGGAAAATTCAGATAAGGATAACTTCCTCGTGCCTTACGTTCCCTGGTAAGTTATCCCCTCATCGCCCCGTAACATATGATTTCTTAGATTTTGATCATTCTTTTTTTTCTAACATTCCGTGTTTTGTGCAGTGACAGACGTTCCACACTCATCCTCTTAAGCCCGAAATATTCCATGGCCACGTATTTCGACTCAGACCATCAGTCGAAAAAAGACTACACAAATATCAAAAAAGTTCTTGATGAAGCTCTTCCCGGCTACACCAGATCTGGAGGCACCTTCAGCAGGACATGTCTTACGTACGGCAAGCACGTGTTCACCCACAATACGATGTTCCCCTGCGTCAAGCAGCCGCCTGGTAGTCACAAGGATGCCTACTAGGCCCTCCATCACATGCGGGCGATCATACGGGACAGTAATCACCTTCGGCTACCAAATAATCTCAAAGATTGGGCCGCACGCTTGTCGGCAATCCAGGATGCGGACATCAGACAAGAATTCTTTCGCATCCAATCGGAGTTTGCGGAAATCATCCATCAAGATGTCCTTCGTACCTCGGGGCAGTTCTACCTCAGATCTCAACTGTCCAATAGTGAGATAGATACAAAGCTACAAATGGAGGCTGACAACGACCGCAATTTCATGACCATCACGAAAGACGGAGGCTTCATCCATGTTCGTGTGAACTGCTACTAATTCATGTTGTAATATTAAACTTTAATCAACTTGTATGTCTCTTTGGTTTGGACAGTCGTTCAACTTATATGTAATCGATGCTATTTATTAGTAGGACCATGAATTGTGCTGTTATAGTTGTAATATTAAACTTTAATGAACTTGTATGTCCCTGTGAATTGCTACTAACGTTTTGTTTGGCTAGTGCATAGAGATGTCGTCGTATGTCGTGTACAAGGGTAAGGTTCCCGGAGTCTACGACGACTGGGAGGAGTGTCGGAGACAGGTTCACCAATTCAGCGGTAACAGTTACAAAGGGTACACCACAAAGGCGGAGGCGGAAGTTTGATATGCGCGCTATCTAGCGGGAGAGAGGAGGGAGCGTTGGAGGAACCGGATGAAGACCAGTTTCATCGCGATTATGCTCATCGTGATGACCGTAGCTCTCTTCTATGTGATGGTAGTTTAGATGGTCGATATCGACTTGTAATGTGAAAACTCGCTACTCGCGGTCTGGAGACTTGTAATGTTCTAACTTTGTTCGGTATTTTAAATTCGGAGACTAATATGATGAATTGTATTCAGAGACTAATCTTCTATTGTATTCGATAAATCTGCTGTTTATATGTTGTGCTTTCTATATTTTGTGTAATAATATGTTTTGTAATGTGTGCAAATATTTGAAAAAAATAAATACCTAATATTCATACTAGTGGCGCACCACTCAGCACTTTAGTGGCGCACTGCAAAAGCACACTAGTGGCGCACCGTCAGCTAGTGCGCCATTAGTAAGCCAGAGCACATGGCTAAATATGGCCCTGGGAGGCATACTAATGGCGCACCATGAGCTATACTAATGGAGCACTTCCTGGTGCGCCATTAGTATACCAGATACTAATCGTGCACCATGAGCTATACTAATGGCGCACTTCTTGGTGCGCCATTACTATACCAGATACTAATGGCGCACCGTGATGCTAGTGGCGCACCTGTAGTGCGCCATTAGTAGCCAAAACAGGTGCGCCACTAGCATGCCTTTTCCTAGTAGTGCCTCCGCTTTCTCTGAGGGCGTGGAGTACAAGGGCTCCAGATGCAAGGCCCCAGAAAGCCCTCCTTGCCGGGAATATTCGCCAGGCCCCGGCAAGCCCACTTCGCCGGGAAGACTACCGAAGATTAGCAAGACCCCGTTAAGCCCACTTCGTCGGAAAGATTCGCACAAACTGGCGAGACCCCCGGCAAACCCTCCTTGTCGGGAAAGTGTTTAAGCCCCCCGCAAGCCCTCCTTGCTGGGAAGGTAACCGAGTCATCCGATAGAGACGTCAGGCCAGCAAGACCCTTCCGGTGGCCATGTGTCCTCCACCGTTTCTACCACAATCCGACCGCTCCAGCGCATCCTTCATGCGCCAGCGCAAGACCCAGGTGTCGATTCAGCTGGGTATGTGCCGTGACCACCTTGCGGCAGCTCAGGGGTCAGACAAGGCATTTACTGCCCCTGACACCACCGAAGAAGAAGAGCAGTGAACACTATTCATTATGCACCTCATGAGCACACTGTTGGTGACCCCTTTGCCTATCAAAGGAGGACCAAGGCTCATTCTCAGGGGTTGGAATTTTTGGGATTGGTGACTTCCTAATTACACCCTAAGTTATTGTAGCAAATCGCCCTATAGTAAGCACACAATACAAACTGAGCAGGAGTAGGGTTTTACTCGCCAAACTGCCAGAACCTGAGTAAAAGACCTTGCCGGTGTTGATTGCTAGTTCCGCTCTCGACGCCATCCCTCTCTCCCCCCTCTGAATGATCAAGGGATACCACGAGTTTCCCATAGGTGTCTGTTTCCCCGACACCATCCCCCTCGCAGTGGATCCGAAAGAACTACAGAACTTCATCGACCTTTTGCATGAGGATCTAAACACTCCAATTGATGATTTGAAGCTTCCTCCCGGAGTCAATCATATGGTTGCTTCACTCGTCAATGAAGCAAAATGGAAGGGTCAGCAATCCAAACATGGTAGACTTGCAAAGATAGAAAGGAGAAATACTTGAAGCAAAACCTCCTTAACCTGTCGCCTGAGAAACTTGTTCCTACTCACGCAGAGCTAAAAACCCTCACTGACAAATACACAAGTCTTCATGCTGATCAAAATGGTTTCAAAGTGCAATTTGTCAAAGCCGCAACTGCTGCAATTGATGAATACAACAACAGGGTTACCGCTCCAAGGCAGCCAACAGATCCTCGGCCAAGTTATATTGTGCAAGTGTTTGCGGATGATGAAAATGAAGAACCATCTGCTGATGAAATTCCTCAAAATATTTCAGCTAAAGAATCTGCCAGGCCAGACACTGATAAAGCAATGCGAGTTCACCTAAGTCTTCAAAGGTGAAGAAAGTGACACCTCTGTGTGCAGCAGAAGTGAAGAAAACAAAAGCTGCTGAAAAAGAAGCTAAGAAGAGAAAAGCTTCAACTACTTCAGAGTCTTCATAGGAAAAACACCTGAACGCAATGCCTTCCTCATCATCAGCCCCAGTGGATGCTACTCCCCTCAATGTAGCACCATCATATATCATTGTTCCATTCGGAGAAGAATACATCATTCTAGAAGAGGATGAGGACATGGATGACAATTGCTCTGGTGCATCCACACAAATGGATGAGGACATTCAAGCCGATCAAATTCCTCATGTCACAACACCTCCAATGACTGCTGAAGAAATGGAGGGTGATGAAGACATTGGATGCATCGCACCCGTTATCCATGATGAATCTAGGAAGAGGCTCACCCAAACTTGCCAAGAATAGCTGCAATTCCTCAAACTCATGTAGCCACTGAGACTCTGACTGCCTCTGAAGAAAAGAGCTCACACATGGAATCAGCACAAGACCGAGAATCAGCTGCATCAGTTGAAGAAACCGCAACACCAAAAACTGCAATTGTAGTGGTAAATCCTGAAACTGCAATTCTAGTGGCCACAACTCCTCAAAATGAACAGCATCATAATCTTCAACCAAAGCCTCATAACCCCTTCTCCAAAATGCCAAATTTTCAGAAGCAAGTCTTCTATGATGAACATCATTTCTTCACAGTAGAAAATCCTTATGATAGGCTTCGCATCAGGCACAGAAAGTTCTGGACCAGAACTCAACTCAACTACTATGCTTCTGTGCTCTGTGGGAGAAGGAATATATTTCATCACACCCATATTCCTCATTGTGACACGGAGGAAATTCCTTGCTTCACCCCAGTACTCAGTGTTCTTCACGATGCATGGCTATTGACACTCTACACATCTATTGGTGATTGTAATACTGACATCATTCTTCAATTCTATGCCACACTGCACAGCTCTGGTGACCCCAAAGACGTGAACACATGGGTTCTGGACTGGATGGCACATCACACTCACTACAAAGCTCCAGCCACAGAATTGCTTCGAGCTACTCCACTCCCAATTCCTTCAGATGAAGAAATTAGACTCTATGATGAAAGAGAAATGCCAAATCATCTAATGGCAGTCCTCATGAAACCTTTGGCTCCAGGTCAACCTCCCACGACAAGACTCCTGGTGAAGGAATTGCAGTATGTGCCCAGGACAGTTTATAGGATACTGTCATATTCCATCGCACCAATCAAGGGGCATGATAAGGAAAAAGATGTTGTTGGCATTATGAAGAATATCCCGTTTCACGTTGTTCATGGCAACAAATTGAATCTTCACGATTCCTTCTTGAGGACTTTGGCTGACAATGCCTTGTCACCATTTGAGCTAAAGATTTATGCACCTTGGATCTTGAGATTCATTAGAAATGGACCTGCCATCAACTACCAAGCTGACTTTCATAATCACCTCGATTATCTGCCGCCTCTCAAAGTCATCAAGAGCACTTTTGAACCCGTTGAAGGAAAAGGCAAATCCATGATTGATGAAGGAAATCGACCCCTGGATGGTCAATTTTGCAAGGTTGCCTCCTATTCCTCATATGATGGCACTGCCACTCAAGATTCTGATGGCAGAGCAAAACCTCGAAGCCCAACTACCCCAAGGGCGATGACTATCAGAGAGCTTCTCCTGAGTCTTCACCAGAAATTCGATCGCAATCACAAGTGGGTAAAACGCCAATTTGGCTCCATTGTGAAAACCCTCATTGAGACTCAAAATGTTGTGAAGAAAATTAACTATTATCTTCATGAGATGTTTGATCACACTTGGGCCACACTGGCTCACCTAAAGACACCCGAGGAACTTGAAGAAATGGAATATACTCAAGACTTTGACTGATCGTGGCCTCCAAAGAAGAAATTCAAGCCTATTCCAGTTCCTGACTTGGAGGACAACTCATTTTCTTCATTCCACACTGCATAATCAGATGAAGAACCTGAGGATACTGCAACTGGTCCAGCAAAGAAGTCGGCCTCCAAGGATGCTCGTGCCTCTTCATCAACACAGAAGTGAAATACTTCACGGGCGTTACTCCTCAGTTTTATCCCTTTTCGTCACTTGATGAAAAAGGGGGAGAAATCTGTGTTAGTCTTCAAGCGGGTTTCAATTATGGGCTAATATACTCTATTAAGTTACAAACTCTTGGTTCTTCTCAAGTTTTTGATGTAATGAGTTATAACTTAAGCCCGATGGTGTTCTAACTCTTTTGAACGTTTTTCCTCGCATGCTTATTCTTCAAGATAATTAATGCAGGCATGTTGAAATTCACCAGACATCATTTTTCATCATGCATTTCAAATTCCTCATACTACATGTCAAATGCATGCATGAATTGCAAGATACAGGGGGAGATCTCCATGATATAAATCATCAATGTGCATGTGTTGTTCAAAGCAAATTCCTCAAAACATGCACATCTTCAGGGGGAGTTTCTCTGTATCTTCACTTAAAATTCCTCAAACTCAGTACTTATATCTCAGAATATTATCCCCATTAAAAACTTAACTTATTTGTCATCATCAACCAAAAAATGGGAGGTTGTAAGTGCAACTAGTGCCCCTTAGTGATTTTAGTGGTTTGAAGAATTATAGGTTAAGACACATGCTCTATAAGTCGCTGGGGAGTTTGAGTTATTCGTTGAATATCGAGCCCTAAAAATGAATGTCTTCGGGTGAAAACTTTGGTCATTCCTTGAATACTTTGATCGCAAAGAAATCGCGAAGAAATTGATATTCCTCATGAAGATATTGAAGATGAGGAATTCGGTGTGTCCGGAAGAAAACACTCTCAAGTCTTTAAAGAATGAAGATTTACTATTTCTATTTCATTTTCTTTACACATGAGTCAAAGGAACACCGTACTGTTAAATGGGGTCGAGGTAAAACGACGAAAGCAATTTCCTCATGATGCTCAACCCAAGCCTAAATCTACCAAAGCCTCAAAGTGAGGAATATGAGAGACATGAGGACTTTCACAGTTGAAAGTTCCGACCATTTCCACGCCACGCACCACCTCACAGATTTTATACACCCAATGGTCATATTATATAAGGGCATTTATGTCAAATCATATCAGGATGCTCCTAGGCTATAAATAGCAGGCCCCACAACCCCTTGCTGGTTGGCTGCTCCGAGAGAAAAAGACACTAGTCATTTAGAGCAACCCAAATTCCTCAGAGACTTCGAGAGAAAATCATCAAGTGAGGAAATACCACAAACACCAAACCAAAACCAAAAACCCAAGTGATTGAGCATCATTGAAGAAGTTGTTCCTGTGTGGAACTGACGCTTGTTACCTATGAGGACTGTGTATCCTCAGACGGTTAGGCGTCATGGTCTAGAGCATCCAGGAGTCAACTGTGGATCGTCGGGTGACCGAGTTTGTGAGGGTTTGGAAGTCTTGCATGAATACTTACAACGAGTGTTGGGCGAGGACTGTGTGTCCTTAGCTCAAGGATAATATGGTAGGGACTGTGTGACCTTTGGTTTCAATACCAAGCCGCTCCGAACCAGACGTACAACTATCATAGAAGTTGGAACTGGGTCATCAACAACTGGCTTCATCAAGCTACATGTTCTATTTCTTCAACCCTCTCATTTCCTCAATTGTATGTTAAAGACTTGCATCGGTACTGTTTGAAGAATTTGTCTGAAGACTCTCTCTGAATTTTCTCGACCTCAAATTCTTCACTTGAGTTAATCTTCACCTACTTACTCTGTACTTGCGAACTGTTCCAACCGAATCTCTGAAATCTCATCGAGTACTTTGCTGTAGACGTTTTTGCACACTTGATCTTGTACTATTTCCGTTGCACTCAGATCATGACTGAGGACTTTCCTCACCGGGAATTTCCTCAGTGATGAAATTATAAAAATGTCCTATTCACCCCCCTCTATTCGATATAACGCACTTTCAGGTACTACCGCTTAGCTCACATCGAGAAGAAACAGAGCAGAAGTGCCGCAGAGGGCGGTACTTCCGCTCAGAACAATTTCCTAAACGGAATCAAATTATCGGGAATGTTATGCGGAAGTAGGGAGCGGAAGTACCGCTCTCGTGGTACTTCCGCTCACCAAACAATAGCTAAACAGAACCAAAATTTCAAGAAAGTTAAGCGGTAGGAGGGCCGGAAGTAGGGAGCGGCAGTACCACGCAAGTGGTGCTACCGCCCAACTCCTACTTCCGTTTACTAGACAGCAAGAAATGTCTCCAAAGAGATGAGAAGGAAAGGTGCTGACGGATGTGTACGTGAATGATTCTCTGTATTTTTTGAACTACGAACCCCCTCTTGATAGTACGGACTACCCTATGACTCGGGTCCACCAACACTAAATCATACGAAGCATGTTGTCTTCTCGATTAACATCCGAGGGGAAGAATAACCGTCTTGTGCCACCTAATAACCTCTGAAATCTCAAAGCACGCGATTTTACGCAAAGGTGTTGTAATCAACCAATAAAACAACTTAGGGAAGATTATGCTCTTACAATCTCCCCCTTTTTGGTGGGTTGGTGACAACACCGCATTTTCCAGAAGAATGTAAGAGAAAGGTTAGGCAAACCCACTATGTACAAAATATAGATAGGCTTCCCCTAGATGTGTGCTCTATTTGAATATGCTTTTGGAATTCAAAGAGCACACACTAGGATCAATACACCCAGTATATTTTATAAACAAGGTGAAAGGACGTGGATGTCGCCTAGAGGGGGGTGAATTGGCCCTTTAACATAATTACGGTTTAGGCTTGAACAAATACGGAATAAAATTAATGTTTAATTTGTCAAGCACAAAACTTAGAACAACTAGGATCACCTATGTGCACCAACAACTTATGCTAAGCAAGATAAACAACTAAGTCATAGCAAGATATAGAACAAGAAACAATATGGGTATCACAAAGTAAAGTGTATAAGTAAAGGGCTCGGGTAAGAGATAACCGAGGCACGAGGAGACCACAATGTATCCCGAAGTTTACACCCTTGCAGATGCTAATCTCTGTTTGGAGAGGTGTGGAGGCACAATGCTCCCCAAGATGCCGCTAAGGCCACCGTAATCTCCTCACGCCCTCGCACAATGCAAGATGTCGTGGTTCCACTAAGGGACCCTTGAGGGCGGTCACCGAGCCCGTGCAAACAAGGTTGAGTAAATCTCCACAACTTAATAGGAGGCTCCCAACGACACCATGAAGCTTCACCACAATGGACCGTGGCTCCGAGATGTCCTCAAATGCTCGGGGCAAACTCCACAACCTAATTGGAGACCGTGAAACTTTCCCGGAGCTTTACACCACAATGATTGAGCTCCGAGGCACCACCAAGCATCTAGGATGCCAAAGCACCCAAGAAGAACAAGCTCTAAGGTACCAACCATTCAAGAGTAATAAGCTTGTCAAACTTTACTTCCATGTATCACCATGGAGAACTCAAACCTATGCACCAAATGCAATGGCAAGGGCACACGAAGTGCCCAGGTCCTTCTCTCCCAAATCCCACCATAACAACTAATGCTATGGTGCAAAATGAGAGGAAGAACAAAGAAGAACACCAAGAATTCCAAGAACTAGATCCAAGGGATTCCCCTCACATAGAGGAGAAAGTGATTGGTGGAAATGTGGATCTATATCTCCTCTCTCTTTTCCCTAAAAAGGAGCAAGAATCATTGGAGGGATTGGGAGTTAGCAAGCTCTAAGAAAGTCAACAATGGGTGGCAAAAACGAGCTCAAGAGTTGGGGAACCATTGGGGAAGAAGACCCCCATAAATAGGTCCCCACAAATCTTCCCGTTATGTGTACAATAACATAAGGGCGGTACAACCGGTGATGTGGGCGGTACAACCGGTAAATATAATATAGCAGTACAACTGGCTCACAACCGCCCAAGAACCGCTCCAAAACAGAACCTAGTCCGGTGGTAGAGCGGTACATGGTCGGTACAACCTCCGCACCAATTCTGGAGCACTACAACCGCTCCAAACACCGGTTTTACCGGTTGAGCGGTACAACCTCTCTTAAGGACGGTACAACCTCTGAGTGAAAAACAAGTAAGACAAACACAACCGTAACTTTCACATACGAGCTCCAAATTGAGCGAACTCAAGCTTGTTGGATAGCAGATGACAAGTACTATCCAAACAATAAATGGTTATAGAAAGAAGAGGTAATTGAAAAATGGCAATGATATAGAAATGTGAAACCTCTATGAATGAAGAACCGGCAAAAACTCCAACATCGAAAACATCATAGAAGATGCACATGAACTTTGTTTTCGATGAACTCGAGCTTTTCATAAAGATGACCATAAGCTCTAAAACTCACAAAGAGAACCACCAAACAAGAACCAAGAAAGATGATGCAAGGATTCAAATGGTTTGAGATCTCAATGAATGATACGATCAAGCTACTCACTTGAGAGCCCCCCCTTGAGAGTATGGCAATCTATCCTAAAATAGAAAACCCTATCAAGGACAAACCTATACTTTGCACCTAGTCCACTTGAGCTAGATGATGGTGTTCTCGACTTCCGCAAGATTGACCACCTTTCTTGATTGTGTTGGCTCGATGAAGACTTGTAAATTGCTCTCCCATACTCCAATATGGGCGAGCCACTCTTCAGCACATCCTCACAAGTCCATTGCCACCACAATGGACGGCAAGCTTCAAGCAGGATATCTTCGTGATGCTCCACTTGAACTTGCACACCACAATCTTTCATGGGTTGAACGAGATCTTCCTCTTGACGCAAACCCATGGAAACACACCTAACCGTACATAGAACTCTCATGAAGACCATGGGTTAGTACACAAAGCGTAATGGACAAAGCTTGCCATACCATGGGATCACTTGATCCTTGTTGGTACATCTTGTACGCTTTGTGTGTTGATCAACTTGATTTACTCTTTGACTTAGTCTTAATCAACCTTGTGTGTTCATGACCAATCTTTGGATAAAACCTTGAATACCACCTTTGTCATCATATAAACTCCTTAAAACCAATAGATGGACTTCAATAAGTGCCGATGGACAAATCCTACCAATATAACTTAAGACAACCATTAGTCCATAGGGATTGTCATCAATTACCAAAACCACATATGGAGAAATATGCTCTAACAATCTCCCCCATTTTGGTAATTGATCATAATCACTTTCAAGAGAGTTTATATAAGGACATCAACATAACCAAGCACACACATTTAAAGCAATAATGCTTGGGTATGAGATGCAAATTCTTTAGCAACAAAAGCAAAACTCACTTAACATCTCCAAACTAAACTCTCTAAACTTCTCCCCCATTGGCATCGATTGCCAAAATGGACGAAAAGCTTATAGAGAAACTATCATAGGTGTTCCTCCAAAAAGTGTGTACTTCTCAACAAATGAGTGCAAAGAAATACACATATACAATGATAAGTAGTTGGACGAAAATGAACTATATAGAGGACCCAAAGATTGCAAAAAGGATCATATGGCACAAAGACATAGACAAGAGAGAAGCAAGCAATCAAAACGTACCAAAAGGAAAAGGCAATCTCATGGTCCTTCAAACCACATGAATAAAAGATATTATGATATGGGCAAAGGAGTGTTTTATCAAAACTAGTGAAGCTCCCCATGATTTGTTCACAATTAGGAATTCTTTGTATTTCACACAAGTGCACAAAATAGGATCGATGCTCCCCCAAAATTAACAAAAACACACTACAAGTGCAATCAAGTAGATAAGACAATAATCATATCACTTGCACAAAACATATGGTTGAGTAATATATAAAAGAGGAAATTTAAGAATAGGCTCAACCAAAATGATGTGTGTGAGTCATGGCAAAGGACTTGAGAAGACTAAGATAAGAACGAGTGTTACTCATCAACATAGTCTTGATGAAATGAGAAACAAAGTGCAAGACATATCCTTGCCACACACACTACTAGCAAATGGGTTCACAAGCTTACTAATAAACAAATTAAGAACCAATGCTTGTGACAAACCCACCAAAAAGTGCATCAAGATGCAAGGATATAAGATCCGCACTCAAAACAAATCCTTTCACGAAACAACCATTAACTGAAAAAGAAAATGCAACGGTGGACATGAAAGAAAAGAGGATATCAATTAGAGATGTAACTTCTCTCATGTGTAAAAGATTCTAAGGTAGGAGACAATCATGATGATATATATCCACCAAGAAGTATGTACACACGAAATTATTACAAGAAGGAACAAACAAGATATCCAAAAGGAAGTCATAAATATACAAATAAGATCTTTGCTTGGAAGCATAGCACATGGCCTAATATTTACTTATTATGAATAAGTGAACTTCCAACTTACGAACATCAAAGACATCACAACTAGCAATAAGACATCACTGTTGGGATGATTTGAGAAAGGAAACAAGTACCACAAGAACGAATCAA
Organism: Hordeum vulgare subsp. vulgare; assembly: GCF_904849725.1. Taxonomy (NCBI): domain Eukaryota; kingdom Viridiplantae; phylum Streptophyta; class Magnoliopsida; order Poales; family Poaceae; genus Hordeum; species Hordeum vulgare. Next base: position 171,772,247 of record NC_058521.1, read on the forward strand.
GAAATCCATGCCATGATGCAACCCACAAAAGGTTGAATACAAGAAATGTATGCATGAACTAGATACTTGTTACCGGGATAGCATATGGATTGATGTAGTAGATAATGGTTCATAGATCATCGTAGCTTGGCTACAATAAGTCCATGGTGTCAAGAAATTCCTTGTAGGTGCGCCGAGCATCCAATGCATATCCAGTTGTTCCTAGAACAACAACACAAACAAAATGGGCCCAAGTCATTGGGACCAAAGAGTCAGAAAACCAAGAACACATAGGACAAACTCCACCCGAATACGTGCATATAGATATGAAATTGAATTTCATGCACACTTTAGACAATTTATGACTAGGTGGAATTTTCCTATATATCGGGTCAAAGAAAGAAAACATGCCAAAGAAGGTACATATAGAAAGTATGCATGCTCAAGGCTTTCAAAAATCAAATCAAAACATATTTGATAACACACAAAAATACAAGGTATCAAGTGAGAATAAAATACCAAACAAAAAAATTATCCCTTGAAGGATACCAGTTAAAGGATACATCAAGGAATGTGATATCCAGTGACACATTGCAAATAAAAGGAAACAAGATACGAATTGATGGAAAACAAACAAGAGGTAACAAGTTCCCAAATTAGAGCTAGGTTACAAACAAACCAAACCCTCAACAAATTTTCGTAATGCACAAAGCACCATAAATTGAAATACTTGCCTCCCACCAACGCACGCTCGATGGGGATCAAAAGATTTTATGACAAACGTGTAAAGAGAATGTTCTAGAGAAGATAGGATAGCTCCCCCAAGAGATGCGCATTATATAGAATTTGCATTTAAATACAAAATGCACAAGATGGGATCATCACTTTCTCTATATCTATAGAAACACTAGACATGTTTAAAAATATCCACAAGAGGCAAGGAAGACAAGCAATACACTAAATTCAATGTAAAGATGATTAGAAATATCTACCACATGAAGGGAATACCAATTGTCAATGGACAAGAAATATTGGGAAATAATTCCCATTGGTAGATTGAAAATATATCCAACATCATATTTACACCAAAAACACAAGCAAATGACACTTGTAGAGCTAACATGCCACCTAGGAACAAGATAATTTACAATATCAACACTAAGTGACAATATCTCAAATGTACACATTTTCTTGGCTTGTAATATGAACATAGCGTATTACTCCCCTATAATGTGATATCCCAACATTTAATGACAAGTGGCAAATGAAAACCACCAAGTAATAATTAATGGACCATTTAGAATTTGAATTTCTCATGAGTAAGACATACCACATAGAGACTAGATAATCTTGAAATATCAATACTAAGTGGTATTCCTCATGTATACACATTTATAGGATTGTGAGGTACGGAAAGCACATCACTCCCCCACACTGGCATAATCCATTAATCTCTCAAAAGAGCCAACTAAGATACAAGCAGTGCAAAAAGGCTCAACACAAGACTCACATGCACATGATGTGCAAACCAATATACACATACTTGATTACTCAAGATAAGCAAGTTGGAAGCACAACATATACAAGCACATGCAAGGTACGAAACCACAACATGCAACGCGGCAAGTAACTAACAATGTAACCAATTTAAGTAAAAGTTACCGTAAGGAGGCACATTGGATATAAGATAGAAACTCGATAATCCAAATGACTTGGCTTGAGATAATACGAATGATGAAGATCCCTTAATTCTTCGTAATTTAGCAAAGTCTCCAATGCCCTCCAACATGACCTATTGATCAATTTTGAGCTTGTGGGTCCCCAACCAAGTTGGGTCCTAAGAGGTTAGTCACAATAGGCTTGGCAACCCAAATTGTACTTTTCTTGACACCACTTTGAGTACCAACAAACTTGGCAAACACATTGCCAACCTTATCCTTGCCAAGAGAATAGATATCATCAATAAAAATTGGGTTGGAAAAGTTACCTCTCGTGCAAGAAGAAGGAAAGTGACCCTTCTCGCGACATAAGAACCAACATCTACCCTATACTTTCTTCCCAATTGATTTGTGAACTTGAGGAGTGTTGGCATAGGACTTCTTGGGAAGAGGGCTTTATTCAACTTGTAGTTGAGTATGTGATTGAAGTTGTTGAAAATATGCCCTAGAGGCAATAATAAAATAGTATTATTATATTTCCGTGTTAAATATAATCGTTTATTATCCATGCTAGAATTGTATTTAATGGAAACTCAGATACATGTGTGGATACATAGACACCACACTGTCCCTAGTAAGCCTCTAGTTGACTAGCTCGTTGATCAAAGATGGTTAAGGTTTTCTAGCCATAGACAAGTGTTGTCACTTGATAACATGATCACATCATTAGGGGAATGATGTGATGGACAAGACCCAAACTATGAACGTAGCATGTGATCGTGTCATTTTATTGCTATTGTTTTCTACATGTCAAGTATATGTTCCTATGACCATGAGATCATGTAAAACACTGCACTGAAAGAATACCTTGTGTGTATCAAACGTCGCAACATAATGTGGTGACTATAAAGGTGCTCTACAGGTGTCTCCGAAGGTGTCCGTTGAGTTAGCATGGATCATGGCTTGGATTTGTTACTCCGTATGACAGATAGGTATCTCGGGGCCCACTCGATAATACAACATCAGATTACTGGATCAACTTCCCGATCGGTCACCCAGCCTAGAACTACTCCAAGGTGAGCATGATTAACCTGGGAGTTCTGTTCGAATGGGCTCCCGGAAATGAAGGAATTCCTTATTGATATGAGTAGTCTATCATCCCTAATAAGCCAAGCTATCACATACACAACCACTTAGAGGAACCTACGTCCTCATCGAGCCACAGGTGCTTCGACGGGTCATAAACATCATGAAAAACATGACCGCAAACCTGTCCGCAAACATCCGTGTAACCGCGAGGGTCGGCTCTGATACCAACTTGTAACAACCCGGACACACCCACCAGCGGTCGTTACTCCTGGCGGATATCAGAACTAGTCTTTTCTGCACACTTTGTCCTCAATCATGCGCAACCGGGATCAACTTCCTAATCGGTCACCCATCGTAGAACTACTAAAATTCGAGCATGCTTAACCTGGGAGTTCTGTTTGAATGGGCTCACGGAAAAGAAGGAATTCCTTATTGATATGAGTAGTCTATCATCCCTAATAAGCCACACTATCACAAGTGTCTCGGTCATGTCTACATAGTTCTCGAACCCGCACGGTCAGAACACGTAAGGATCGGTGATGTTTCGGTATAGTTGAATAATGGATGTTGGTAACCGAATGTTTTCCGGAGTCCCGAATGATATCCCGGACGTCATGAGGAGTCTCAGAATGGTCCAGAGATGAAGATTGATAAATAAGAAGTATCCATTTGGCATCGAGAAGGATTTCGGGCATTACCGGTAAAGTACTAGGAGTGACGAATGGGGTCCAGGGTTCCACCGGGAGGGTCCATCCACCCGGAAGGAGACCAAACAGTCCCAAGGGTGGTGCACCAGCTCGTGGCAGGCTGGGTGGCCAGCCCAAGTTGTCCTATTCGACTAAAGTGGAGAAAGAGAGAGAGGTGGGCCAAACCAACTAGGAGGAGGACTCCTCCTCCACCAAACCGATTTGGAGGACTTCCCCCTCCTCCTTGCACCGGCCGAACCGTAGGGAAAGTTCCCAGGGCGCCACCCTCCCCTCCCCTCCTATATATAGTGGAGGGTAGAGAGGCTTTTTGCACCTCAAGCCACGGCGCAGCCCTCTCTCCCTCCACCACTTCGTGACACCCCATAGTTATTTTGGTACGGCACAACGATACCTTGCCGGAGTAGCTCCACCATGATCATCGTCACGCCGTCATGCTGCCGGAGAATTCAGATAAATCTTCGTCTCTCTTGTTGGATCAACAAGGCGGAGATCATCATGCAGCTGTACGTGTGCTGAACGCGGAGGTGTCGTCCGTTCGGCGCTAGATCGTAATTGGATCGCGGAACGGCTTGCGATTTGGATCGCGAAGACGTTCGACTACATCAACTGTGTTTCTTAACGCTTCCCATTTAGCGATCTGCAAGGATATGTGGATCCGACCTATCCTCTCATAGATGGTCATCACCATGGATAGATCTTATGTACGCGTAGGAAAAATTTTGTTTCCCATGCAACGTTCCCCAACAGTGGCATCATGAACTAGGTCTATGCTTAGATGACATATCGAGTAGAACAGAAAGGAGTTTGTGGGTGTTGATATTCAGATTGCTTCCCTACTTAGACTTTTCTTGATTTGGCGGTACTGTTGGATGAAGTGGCCTAGACCAACATTACTCGTACACTTACGAGAGACCGGTTCCATCGACTAACATGCAACTTGTTGCGTAAAGATGCTTGGCGGGTGTCTGTTGCTCCTACTTTAGTTGAATCAGATTTGACAGAGTCGGTCCTTGGAGAAGGTTAAATAGCATCTCGAATATCACCGTTGTGGTTTTGTATAAGTAAGATGCGATCATGCTATATACCCATATCGTCCACGTAAAACATGCAACAACAAATTAGAGGACGTCTAACTTGTTCTTCCAGGGTATGATGTGATATAATATGGCCAAAGACATGATATGATATATTTAATGTATGAGATGATCGTGTTGTAATAGTTAAATATCGACTTCCATGTCGATGCCACGACAACCGGCAGAAGCCATAGGGTTGTCTTTAATTATTTTGCGCTTTCTGATGCTTTGATTTATCGCTAGTTCAGTAGCTTTAGTTGCAACATGATAATTAGCGCGACAACCTTGATGGCAGCACAATGATGGAGATCATGGTGGGGCGTTAATCATGATGGAGACCATGCCAGTGCTTCCAAGATGGAGATCAAAAGCACAATTTCATGGCCATGTTGTCACATCCCTAACCCTTAAGCAAGTTAGTCTTGTGCTCATGTCTTCTTTGCATTTGTATCTAAGAAGTTTCAACAAAAACAACAAAGTGGCAAAGGAAAAACTCAAAACCCTAGCCACTATTTCAATTAAAGAAAATCTCAAACTAGTTCAAATCAATGAACCCAAAATGGCCTCAAGAAATGTTCAAACTTTCTGATAAATCATGAAAGTAAATGAGCATTGGAGAAAACTATTTTCTTGACACCTTAAGAATTTTTAAATTATTACAAAAGCCACTGGTTTCAAACTTTAAATTTGAAATCAGAATCTATAATTTTCCAAAAATGTTGAAAACTTTGGAAATGGTTGAGAATGTTATAACAATATTTCAGGAGGTCTAAAATAGCTTTTACTTTTTGTTTTGGAGCTGAAATAATTAGCAAAACAATAGTTAGCAAAACAGAAAAACAAAAACAGAAAAAAATTGGGAAATCCTTACCTGTCCCCTAAGCATGGCCCGGCCCATCCCTGGCTCGTCCCCTCCCTCGCGCCAGTAGGTAGCAGGAGGTGGCCGCCGCCTCCTCCGGTGCGGCCACGCACCTGTGCGCCTGCCTGGCCGCCGCCTCGCGCTGGCAAGGCCGGGGATAAGCCCCCTGAGGCCTCCCCTATCCATTCCCCGCATCGGCTCTCTCCCTCCTCCCGGATCTCTTTCTCCTCCTTGCTGCCGCCATTGGAGCCGAGCTCGAGCTCGAGCAGCAGCACCTCTAGCCATAGGTTCCCCTCCCAGAGCACGCTGTTAGCTCCGCCTCGTTGCCTTGGTCATCCCTGCAGAAGCCGAAGCCACCCCGAGCCCTGCAACGCCCGCGACGCCATCGTCTTCCACCTCCGACCGTCGGACCTCTCCCGTCGATTCATCGCCCCCAGGCCTTCCCCGAGCCGTCTAAGCCCTGCTCTGCACTCCCCGTGAGCATGCGGTCGTTTCCCCTAGGTTTTTCCCGTCGATCCCCTCCTCTAGCTCTAGTTTCACCGGAGCCCGATGAGGACCACCGCTGCTGCTCGTCGCCGGTAGCCCTCCGATGATCAGCTCGTCCTTCCGAGGGCACCAGTAGCTTCAGGTCGACGCGTAGATGCTGTAGCAGCTAAGAACCGAGCGTAGTTTCCTCTGGATCAAAGACCCCGATGACGCCCGAGCCTTGGCCGCTGCCAAGCTCGTCGCCGGCGTCATCTCCGGCCAGATCAGCCCCGGCTAAGTGTAGAAATGGAGCTGCGGGAGACGTGTCGTTCCTCTGGTGCTCTCCATGCAGCATTTGGCCCCCTGTGCGCCGTTTCCGAGCCCCTCCGCCGTGCTGGTGGTCGCCGGAGGCTCCCCGCCGGCGAGGACGACCTCGCCGCTGGTGGATCTCGGCTGGCCTGAGCCACTAACTGGTGGGGCCAGCCTCTGGCAAGTTTAAAACTAATAAAAATAAATCAAATAAGTTAATCAGTCACTGACATGTGAGTCCAGCAAGGTTAATCAGATAATTAAGTTTAATCTTAATCTAAATTTGACCAGAGAGACTGACCAGTGGGTCCCACTGGTCAGGTTTGACTTTCAACGGCCAGATGGACCTGCTGATGTCATGCTGATGCAATAAAAGTATTTCCAGTATAGAAATAATTCCAGGAAATTGCTAAAACTTGTAAAATTCATAGAAATTAATCTGTAACTCCAATGAAAATAATTTATATATGAAGAAGTATCAGAAAAATTCAAGGATTCTGAATATGCTATTTTCAACTATGTTTGAAAAAATTACAGAACCCTAAATTGTGGAATAAGGAATAATTCAATTCTTATAATCACTTTTTAAATGGAAATTGCAAAAATATTCAAATTCCATTATATATACAGTGTTCACCACTGTCCTAATCACAAATCAGTACCATAACATGACATTTCATGCATGTTAACATTAGGTTGATCTGAGCATCAGGTCGAATCAATTAAACCGGTATCCGAGAATACCCGTTTGAACTGCTATTCGAATGTGATTCAAATCAACTCTAAACCTAATACATGTTGAAAATAATAACTTATCACCTTGCATTCTCATGCCATGCTCATGCATCATTTTGAGTGCATATGATTGTTATTGAATGTTGTCATTCATTTCGGTAGGCTCCTCACCCCCGGATTCCACCGAATATCCGTCTGACGGATATCGTTCCTCCTCTGAGCAACAAGTCAAGCAACCCTTTTGATCATCCCGATAATTCCCATGCTCTTGCTCCCGCACTTATTTATTGCATTAGGATCAAATGCTTCAACTGCTTTTGCCACGAAAGTTGAACCCACCTCCTTTGCATGACCTAACCTTGTCACAGTAAATAGCCGAACCTTGCAACCTAGCATACCTGGTAGTTGCTTGAGCTATGATGTGCCTTATCCTGCTATGCATGCTATGCTTAGAGTTGTGTATGGTCTGTCATCTGGGAGATGAACAAAATTGTGGAATGTGTTTGGTGAGCAAAGGTTGTGTGTTGAACTTGATTTGGTAAAGGTACCGGTGAAAGGCTGTGTAGGAGTACATGGCGGGTTGTTTCATTGGAACCGTCCTTAGGAACTGAGTTCCGTGTATGTATTCCAAGACTAGATACTACCACATGCTGGGCCCTGAAATATGACCCCGCTCGGCCTATTAATCGCGTAGTACTCGGTCCAGGAGTTGCAGGTAGTTTCTGGTGTTTATAGTAATGCTGGAGGCCGTGCATGGTGCTGACCTGAGAGGTGGGCCGTGATGCGGTAGGCAGTGGCACGGTGTACCAAGTGGCACCCGGATGGTGGGCTTGGGAACCCTGCGCACATCGTTTGAGGCCGTGGCGGAAACCTCGGCCGGACTTCCGTACGGGTTACTCTCAGATAGGCGATAAACCTGGACTAGGTACTAGTGTGGTTAACGGTCGTGGCCGACTCCCTCGCTGGGCTTCCGCTTGAAGGTTGCCGAGGTGCATGACGTGCACATGGCGATAAGTGGCGAGAGCGTGTGTGACGAAGTACACCCCTGCAGGGTTATGATCTATTCAAATAGCCGCGTCCGCGGATATCGACTACTTGGAGACATTTGTTGTTCATAGATAACTTCAACGACTACTCATAAAATTGCCAAGATAAGTGTGAGTGTCGTGGACGGCATTTCCATACGGCGATGGAATGATTCCACGATAGTGTATTGTCGTGGTGTTAGTGGACTCGTGTGCGAGAAATCAAGTTGTCAAAATTATTTAAAAATATAAGTGTCTAGCCACGAGTCATATGCTGGCTTCCCGCATGAAACCCCACAATACCTTTTGATACCTTGCATGAGTAGTTAGTCATCCTAAAGTCTTGCTGAGTACCTTCATACTCATGTTTGCTTAATAAATGTTGCAAAGGTTGCTAATGACCCAAATGGAGGGTCCTTCGTAGACATCGACGATGACGAGTAGTTGGTGTCCCAGCTACGATCTGGCCCTACGTCGGCTCTGTAGTATAGTCAGGCCATGTGCCTACTAATTGCCCTGTCTGTACCCAGACAGTTTATAACTCTTTCGCTGGCTTGTAATTGTATGCCTGCTATTACGGGTCATGAGACCCTTAATGTGTAATATTATCTGTGTGGCTCTTCCGAGCCTCTTATATAAAGGTTGTATGTCTATGGTTATGTTGTGATGCCATCGATGTATCTATACATATCGGTATGCCATGCGTACGTGTGTCGTACTTGATATGTATGGTGTTCGATTACCTAGTCGTGAACCTTAGTAGCATTCCTTACAAGGAAATGCCCCTTTGTGATCCAACGAGCCTTGGTAGTTCGCTACTGCTCCGGACACTTTGGTTGACCGGCATGTGTCCTTCTTAGCTGCTGTGTCTGTCCCCTTTGGGGAAATGTCACGCGATGTAATGGAGTCCTTGTAGCTTGCTACGACTCGTCTACATTCGCCGATGACCGACACCTGCTTTGTTGGGTCATGTATGCCTGTCCTTGTGCGGTACTGCCACTTTGGTTTAAGACTAGACATGTCGATCCGGGTTCTTTGACATTGGATTGCTAGCGACACTATCGCATACGTGAGTCAAAAGACGCAAACGGTCCTGGCTAAGGTAAGGCTGCAGCCGTGGAGTTAACCGTGCGTGAGACCACAAAGGGATGCGATGTGATACAGGCTGGATTCCTATGGCTTAGGATCGGGGTCCCGACAGCGTTGGTATCAGAGCCTGACTGACTGTAGGATTACTAAGCCAAACTGGTCGAAGTTGAGTCTAGAATTGCTTTAGTTATATATAAGGGAATTGTTTGTGGAAGGGAACGTAAGACTCTTGTTCTCTTCTCAAGTCATTCTATTCTGACCATCCTCGTCTTTTCTGCGGGAATTAAGGACTAGGTTACTCATCTTCTCCTAGGCTCGTGTTTCTGATCAGTAGCTTATAGGACTACGGGTCGAGAGATATTGGGTTTCTTTTATTCCTAGGAAGCAGGAAGTAAGTTGGATTATCTGAGAGTTGAACTTGATAGTTGAGTGGTTACGCTATTCCATTTTTGGGTTGTCTCAAAATTTGTTTTTGAGCATTTACAGCCGTTATGCTACCCAATTTTGCATTCGGAGCTCTAATGCTTTTGCATTACTCTCTATTTACAGATGCCTGGCCGTCCTTCTCGTCAGGTGGTACGTCTGACCAGGTGCATTGATGTACCGGGTCATACGGCCATGCTGGTCAGGGTGATGTCGGTGTGCGGTTACCGCTGGTACCCCGAGTACACAGTGGAGGAATAGTACCGCAACTTCAACCAGAGCCAGTACATCTGCACTGTTAGGGTATTTCCAGACTACCCTGGAGCTGAGAAGCCAATCCATTGGTCCTATGGGTTGGGGGTCACCGTTGACATGGCAGTACAGGATGCTGCCTATTCAATGCTGACCATTATGAGAGCGAGACATGCACTGCTGTAGAATTCAGAGTTCTGCTATGTTCCGGCCTCTCAGCCTGGTGAAGAGGGATACCTTAGCGGAGTCTATTTTGATTCTTCTATGGAGGATCCACTACTGCAGTCCACTGTTGAGATGCTAGAGAACAGAGATAGGGATGCTCGTGCTCTCCGCATGGAGCTTTATGCTACCCGTGCCCGTCTGTGGACAGCTTTGATGCAGCTGGCACCGGTAGTCCAGACAGGGTATGGAGAGATGGAGATGCTGAACCCTGTTAGGAACCATCTTCCGGCCCACGTCGACTGGCCAGCCATAGGAGGAGTCACACCTCTTCAGGGACCCCTCTTACCACCAGTGAGGGGACCAAGGCCACATCCGTGTCCTTATGGATCCCAGGGATCTCAGGCTAGAGTGTTTCCTGATCCGCAGGTCGAGCTTCCAGGTCATGGAGGTAATCTCTATGAGATGTTCTATGCGGATGCCTGAGCTGTGAGCGGAAGGATAGTATGGTAGTAGCCGTACGTTCACAGTTCTGCGTGACTTGTGAAGTATGGTTGTACTGTGAAATGAATTCCGGAGGCCTAGATAAATAATGTATAGGAAGCTTGTAAGCCTCTGATGAGTAGTTTCACAATTCCAGTAGTTTGCTCTTCAGTTAAGGGTGTACTGAACTATGTAAGGGTGTGTATGAACCATGGTGTATATATAGCAGTTGCTTGTTACCATGCTGTTCGGATATTCATTTCCGCATTCCGTGTGTTCAGTACATTCTTAATCCATAGCTAGTATTGATATGATATTGGTCTAAGCTATGAGTTTGTTTGTCAGGATGGTGTTCACCAGGTTGAACCGTGCCCCTGCTCATGAGGAAGGTGAGGGTAGTCAAGCGTCGCAGGAAGACCTGCCTCACCCACCTTCTCTGGTAGAAGTGATGCTTGAGGCAGAAAGAAATAAAAGGGAGACCAACCGACTGCTAGAGCGTATTGAGCAGAATACGGCTTGACAGCCTAGGAATGCTGAAGTGTCCCTCAATGACGTTGTGAAACTGAGTCCTGCAAAGTTTCATCATTCCGTCGATCCCCTCGACGCTGATGACTGGCTGTGCAGCATCTCACGCAAGATTCGCTCTGCGAATGTGTTTGAGGCCGACAAGGTGACCTTTGCGGCGTATTTCCTGGAAGGACCCGCCAATCTGTGGTGGGAGAATTTTGAAGCTATGCGTCCCGCTGAACCAGTGGCCACATGGGCAGACTTCAGTGCAGCTTTTCGTCTGCACCATATTCCAGAGGGCCTGATGGATAGAAAGAGAGAGGAGTTATGTGCCTTCACTCAGGGCAAGTTGTCTGTGGATGCCTATAGCCGTGAGTTTGGTAACCTCGCCCGATATGCAACAAAGGAGGTGTCTACTAACGCCAAGAAGCAAGCAAGGTTTCGTAAGGGTCTGAGCCCTGAGCTCCGTCGTGATCTGCGCCTCCATGAGTGTGCAAGTTTTCAAGCCCTGGTCAACAAGGCGATCAGTGCGGAGACTGGTCATACTGACTTCGAAGCCACAAGGAAGCACTCCCGTGACTTTGGCTCATCTTCTGGTTCCGCGTTTCCAAAACGCAGGCTGTGGGTTCCAAACAGTTCTCTACCGCCAAGATACACTCCGAGGCCATCCTACGTGGCGCCTCAGACGAATCAGGCCAACCCTCCAGCAAAAGCTTATGGTGGTCCAACTAGCAATGCTGCACCACGTGCCAACCAGGTGATATGCTACAAGTGTGGAGAACCAGGGCACTATTCCCGTGAGTGTCCTCGGAATGTGGGTGCCAAGCAACCCGGAAAGTCCGTCGGGCAGGCCAAGTCGGGCAAAGCTTATTATGTGAAGCCAACTCCTGCACGTGGCCGTGTGAACTATGTGTCAGCAGAAGAAGCTGCAGAGGATCCCGACGTCATGCTGGGTACGCTTCTTGTTAATCATCACCCAGCGTCCGTTCTCTTTGACACTGGGTCTTCTCATTCCTTCATTTCAGAAAGTTATGCACAGTTGCATAACATGTCTTTTTGTGATATGCCAATCCCATTGGTTGTCCAAACCCCTGGTAGTAAATGGCAAACCTCTAGGATAACCTATGACAATGAAATTCTAGTAGACAGGCTAGTTTTTCTAGCCTCATTGATAGCATTGAAATCTTTGGATATTAATATCATCTTGGGCATGGACTGGATGTCAGCTCACTATGCCAAGATTGATACTCATTCTAGAAATGTCCAGCTTACCCATTCCTCGGGTGAGATAGTAAATATCTCTACTCGAGTTTCCAAATGCCAACTCTATTCCCTAAATGCCAACCCTCTTCCGGAACTTGAAGACATTCCGGTAGTCCGTGACTTCCCGGATGTCTTTCCAGAGGAACTGCCAGGAATTCCACCTGACAGAGATGTAGAGTTTGTAATAGATCTTGTTCCGGGAACTGTGCCAATAGCCAGAAGTCCTTATAAGATGGCACCCCTGGAGCTAGCCGAACTTAAGAAGCAATTAGATGAGGCCTTAAACAAGGGTTTCATTCGTCCTAGCTCTTCTCCTTGGGCTTGTCCCGTCCTCTTCGTTAAGAAGAAAGACGGAACGGATCGGATGGTTGTAGATTACCGACCAGTTAATCTGGTCACCATAAAGAACAAGTATCCGCTCCCCAGGATCAACGACCTGTACGATCAACTCGCTGGATCCTCAGTCTTCTCCAAAATGGATTTGAGGTTGGGATACCATCAAATCAAGATTAAGAACGGGGACATTCAAAAAACGGCTTTTGTTACTCGTTATGGCCAATATGAGTACACCGTTATGTCCTTCGGTTTAACCAATGCCCAGCCACTTTCTCTCGGCTGATGAACTCAATCTTCATGGAGTATTTGGATAAATTCATCGTGGTATACCTCGATGATATTATCATCTACTCGAACAATGAACAAGAACATGCCGAGCATCTAAGGCTGGTATTGATGAAACTTCGAGAGCATCGCCTTTATGCCAAATTTTCAAAATGTGAATTCTGGTTACCAGAAGTGACCTATCTAGGGCACGTAATCTCTGGTAAGGGTATTGCTGTCAATCCTGAGAGTGTTCAAGCTGTCCTTGATTGGACCCAACCTCAATCGGTTAAGCAAGTTAGGAGTTTTCTTGGTTTAGCGAGCTATTGTCGCCGCTTCGTCGAGAATTTCTCCAAGGTTGCAAAGCCTCTAACTGAACTCCTCAAGAAAGATAAAAAGTTCGAGTGGACACCACAGTGTGAGCATAGTTTTCAGGAACTGAAAAGACGCCTGACTTCCGCACCTGTGTTGCTACCACCAGATTTTTCTAAGGACTTTGTTATCTATTGCGACGCCTCGCGACAAGGATTAGGTTGCATTCTCATGCAAGATCGTGATGTGATCGCATACGCATCTCGACAGTTGCGTCCACATGAGGATAATTATCCCACACATGACCTTGAGCTTGCAGCTGTGGTCCATGCACTAAAAACCTGGCGACATTACCTTCTGGGTAATCGTTGCGAAATATTCACTGATCACCAAAGTCTGAAATATATTTTCACCTAGCCGGATTTGAATCTCAGGCAAAGACGGTGGGTTGAGTTGATCTCGGATTACGACTTAGGGATAACTTACACCCCGGGGAAGGCCAATGTTATGGCCGATGCACTAAGTCGTAAATCTTATTGTAACAATTTGATGCTACAACAAGGTCAACCACATCTCCATGAGGACTTTCGAAGTTTAATCTTCATATTGTTCCCCAAGGATTCCTTTCTACCCTGGTGGCGAAGCCTACTCTTAAGGATCAAATTATAGCTGGCCAAAAGCGTGACAAGGGTATATCACGGATCAAGGAGAATATTTTTAGCGAAAACGCTAAAGAATTTTCCATGAACGATCAAGGTGTTGTGTTCTTTCAGAATCGTTTAGTGGTTCCTAAGAACCCACATCTAAGGCAGTTAATCCTTAAGGAGGCTCATGATTCTCCTCTCACCATTCATCCCGGTAGTACTAAGATGTATCAGGACCTACGCCAGAGGTTCTGGTGGACTAGGATGAAGAGAGAAATTGCTGAGTTCGTTGCTAACTGCGACGTTTGTCGTCGAGTTAAGGCAGAACATCAAAGGCCTGCTGGCACCCTTCAACCTTTAGCTATTCCTGAATGGAAATGGGATAAAGTTAGCATGGATTTCATTACCGGATTTCCCAAGACCAAGAAAGGAAATAATGCTATCTTTGTGGTCATCGACCGTCTTTCCAAAGTGGCTCATTTTCTTCCTGTTCGTGAGAGTATAACAGCTAGCCAGCTAGCAGAGTTATATATCTCTCGAATAGTGTCTCTTCATGGTGTTCCCCTGGAAATTAACTCGGACCGTGGAAGTATCTTTACTTCTCGCTTCTAGGAAAGTTTTCAGAATGCCATGGGGACTCACTTATCTTTTAGCACTGCTTTCCATCCCCAATCAAGTGGTCAAGTAGAAAGAGTGAATCAAATTCTAGAAGATATGCTCCGAGCTTGTGTTATATCATTCGGTATGAATTGGGAGAAGTGTCTTCCATTCGCCGAATTCGCTTATAACAATAGTTACCAATCGAGCTTGGGCAAAGCCCCTTTTGAAGTTCTCTATGGACGAAGATGTCGAACACCTCTTAATTGGTCGGAAACCGGAGAGAGGCAACTCTTTGGCCCGGATATGATCCAGGATGCAGAAGAGCAGGTTCGCATTATTCGTGAAAAGTTGAAAACAGCCATGTATCGTCAAAAGAGCCAATATGATCGTCATCATAAGGCTGTGACCTTTCAAGTTGACGAGAAGGCTTACCTTCGGGTTACACCTTTGAAGGGTACCCATCGATTTGGTATCAAGGGCAAATTGGCTCTTCGTTACATTGGTCCTTTTCGCATTCTTGCCAAACGAGGAGAAGTTGCCTACCAGTTGGAACTTCCTCCGCATCTTTCCAAGGTTCATGATATTTTCCACGTCTCGCAACTCAGGCGTTGCTTTTCGGATCGTATCCGTGAAGTGGACCACGAAACGCTTGATCTCCAAGATAACCTTTCATACCGAGAATACCCCGTGCGTATTCTTGATCAAGCTGAGCGTACCACTTGACGTCGAAACCTCAAGTTTCTTAAAGTTCAATGGTCAAATCATTCTGAAAAGGAGGCAACTTGGGAAAGAGAGGATCGTCTCCGACTTGAATATCCTCCGTTATTCCCGACGACTTCTAAATCTCGGGACGAGATTCTTTTGAGTGGGGGTGAGTTGTCACATCCCTAACCCTTAAGAAAGTTAGTCTTGTGCTCATGTCTTCTTTGCATTTGCATCTAAGAAGTTTCAACAAAAACAACAAAGTGGCAAAGGAAAAACTCAAAACCCTAGCCACTATTTCAATTAAAGAAAATCTCAAACTAGTTCAAATCAATGAACCCAAAATGGCCTCAAGAAATGTTCAAACTTTCTGATAAATCATGAAAGTAAATGAGCATTGGAGAAAACTATTTTCTTGACACCTTAAGCATTTTTAAATTATTACAAAAGCCACTAGTTTCAAACTTTAAATTTGAAATCAGAATCGATAATTTTCCAAAAATGTTGAAAACTTTGGAAATGGTTGAGAATGTTATAACAATATTTCAGGAGGTCTAAAATAGCTTTTACTTTTTGTTTTGGAGCTGAAATAATTAGCAAAACAATAGTTAGCAAAACAGAAAAACAAAAACAGAAAAAAATTGGGAAATCCTTACCTGTCGCCTAAGCCTGGCCCGGCCCATCCCTGGCTCGTCCCCTCCCTCGCGCCAGTAGGCAGCTGGAGGTGGCCGCTGCCTCCTCCGGCGCAGCCACGCACCTGTGCGCCTGCCTGGCCGCCGCCTCGCACTGGCAAGGCCGGGGATAAGCCCCCTGAGGCCTCCCCTATCCATTCCCCGCATGTGCTCTCTCCCTCCTCCCGGATCTGTTTCTCCTCCTTGCTGCCGCCATTGGAGCCGAGCTTTAGCTCGAGCAGTAGCACCTCTAGCCATAGGTTCCCCTCCCAGAGCATGCTGTTAGCTCCGCCTCGTCGCCCTGGTCATCCCTGCAGAAGCCGAAGCCACCCGAGCCCTGGAACGCCCGCGACGCCATCGTCTTCCACCTCCGGCCGCCGGACCTCTCCCGTCGATTCGTCGCCCCCAGGCCTTCCCCGAGCCGTCTAAGCCCTGCTCTGCACTCCCCGTGAGCATGCGGTCGTTTCCCCTAGGTTTTTCCCGTCAATCCCCTCCTCTAGCTCTAGTTTCACCGGAGCCCGACGAGGACCGCCGCTGCCGCTCGTCGCCGGTAGCCCTCCGATGATCAGCTCGTCCTTCCGAGGGCACCAGCAGCTTCAGGTCGACGCGTAGATGCTGTAGCAGCTAAGAACCGAGCGTAGTTTCCTCTGGATCAAAGACCCCGATGACGCCCGAGCCTTGGCCGCCGCCAAGCTCGTCGCCGGCGTCATCTCCGGCCAGATCAGCCCCGGCGAAGTCTAGAAATGGAGCTGCGGGAGACGTTTCGTTCCTCTGGTGCTCTCCACGCAGCATTTGGCCCCCTGTGCGCCGTTTCCGAGCCCCTCCGCCGTGCTGGTGGTCGCCGGAGGCTCCCCGCCGGCGAGGACGACCTTGCCGCCGGTGGATCTCGGCTGGCCTGAGCCACTAACTGGTGCGGCCAGCCTCTGGCAAGTTTAAAACTAATAAAAATAAATCAAATAAGTTAATCAGTCACTGACATGTGGGTCCAGCAAGGTTAATCAGATAATTAAGTTTAATCTTAATCTAAATTTGACCAGAAAGACTGACCAGTGGGTCCCACTGGTCAGGTTTGACTTTCAACGGCCAGATGGACCTGCTGATGTCATGCTGATGCAATAAAAGTATTTCCAGTATAGAAATAATTCCAGGAAATTGCTAAAACTTGTAAAATTCATAGAAATTAATCTGTAACTCCAATGAAAATAATTTATATATGAAAAAGTATCATAAAAATTCAAGGATTCTGAATATGCTATTTTCAACTATGTTTGAAAAAATTACAGAACCCTAAATTGTGGAATAAGGAATAATTCAATTCTTATAATCACTTTTTAAATGGAAATTGCAAAAATATTCAAATTCCATTATATATACAGTGTTCACCACTGTCCTAATCAAAAATCAGTACCATAACATGACATTTCATGCATGTTAACATTAGGTTGATCTGAGCATCAGGTCGAATCAATTAAACCGGTATCCGAGAATGCCCGTTTGAACTGCTATTCGAATGTGATTCAAGTCAACTCTAAACCTAATACATGTTGAAAATAATAACTTATCACCTTGCATTCTCATGCCATGCTCATGCATCATTTTGAGTGCATATGATTGTTATTGAATGTTGTCATTCATTTCGGTAGGCTCCTCACCCCCGGATTCCACCGAATATCCGTCTGACGGATATCATTCCTCCTCTGAGAAACAAGTCAAGCAACCCTTTTGATCATCCCGATAATTCCCATGCTCTTGCTCCTGCACTTATTTATTGCATTAGGATCAAATGCTTCAACTGCTTTTGCCACGACAGTTGAACCCACCTCCTTTGCATGACCTAACCTTGTCACAGTAAATAGCCGAACCTTGCAACCTAGCATACCTGGTAGTTGCTTGAGCTATGATGTGCCTTATCCTGCTATGCATGCTATGCTTAGAGTTGTGTATGGTCTGTCATCTGGGAGATGAACAGAATTGTGGAATGTGTTTGGTGAGCAAAGGTTGTGTGTTGAACTTGATTTGGTAAAGGTACCGGTGAAAGGCTGTGTACGAGTACATGGCGGGTTGTTTCATTGGAACCGTCCTTAGGAACTGAATTCCGTGTATGTATTCCAAGACTAGATACTACCACATGCTGGGCCCTCAAATATGACCCCGCTCGGCCTATTAATCGCGTAGTACTCGGTCCACGAGTTGCAGGTAGTTTCTGGTGTTTATAGTAATGCTGGAGGCCGTGCATGGTGCTGACCTGAGAGGTGGGCCGTGATGCGGTAGGCAGTGGCACGGTGTACCAAGTGGCACCCGGATGGTGGGCTTGGGAACCCTGCGCACATCGTTTGAGGCCGTGGCGGAAACCTCGGCCGGACTTCCGTACGGGTTACTCTTAGATAGGCGATAAACCTGGACTAGGTACTAGTGTGGTTAATGGTTGTGGCCGACTCCCTCGCTGGGCTTCCTCTTGAAGGTTGCCGAGGTGCATGACGTACACATGGCGATAAGTGGCGAGAGCGTGTGTGACGAAGTACACCCCTGCAGGGTTATGATCTATTCGAATAGCCGCGTCCGCGGATATGGACTACTTGGAGACATATGTTGTTCAGAGATAACTTCAACGGCTACTCATAAAATTGCCAAGATAAGTGTGAGTGTCGTGGACGGCATTTCCGTACGACGACGGGATGATTCCACGATAGTGTATTGTTGTGGTGTTAGTGGACTCGTGTGCGAGAAATCAAGTTGTCAAAATTATTTAAAAATGTAAGTGTCTAGCCACGAGTCATATGCTGGCTTCCCGCATGAAACCCCACAATAACTTTTGATACCTTGCATGAGTAGTTAGTCATCCTAAAGTCTTGCTGAGTACCTTCGTACTCATGTTTGCTTAATAAATGTTGTAGAGGATGCTAATGACCCAAATGGAGGGTTCTTCGTAGACATCGACGACGACGAGTAGCTGGTGTCCCAGCTACGATCTGGCCCTACGTCGACTCTGTAGTATAGTCAGGCCATGTGCCTACTAATTGCCCTGTCTGTACCCAGACAGTTTATAACTCTTCCGCTGGCTTGTAATTGTATGACTCCTATTACGGGTCGCGAGACCCTCAATGGGTAATATTATGTGTGTGGCCCTTCCGAGCCTCTTAAATAAAGGTTGTATGTTTATGGTTATGTTGTGATGCCATCGATGTATCTATACATATCGGTATGCCATGCGTACGTGTGTCGTACTTGATATGTATGGGGTTCGATTACCTAGTCGTGAACCTTAGTAGCATTCCTTACAAGGAAATGCCCCTTTGTGATCCAACGAGCCTTGGTAGTTCGCTACTGCTCCGGACCCATTGGTTGACCGGCATGTGTCCTTCTTAGCTGTTGTGTCTGTCCCCTTTGGGGAAATGTCACGCGATGTAATGGAGTCCTTGTAGCTTGCTACGACTCGTCTACATTCGCCGATGACCGACACCTGCTTTGTTGGGTCATGTATGCCTGTCCTTGTGCGGTACTGCCACTTTGGTTTAAGACTAGACATGTCGATCCGGGTTCTTTGACATTGGATTGCTAGCGACACTATCTCATACGTGAGTCAAAACACGCAAACGGTCCCGGCTAAGGTAAGGCTGCAGCCGTGGAGTTAACCATGCGTGAGACCACAAAGGGATGCGATGTGTTACAGGCTGGATTCCTATGGCTTAGGATCGGGGTCCCGACACATGTCATGTCACTAATGATTTGCATGGTGATGTTAATCGTTTTATGCCCCTTATTTTTCTTAGGATGATGGTAGCATTTCTTGAGAAAGAGTTTCTCTCGAAAGAATTGAGTGGGAGGAAGATAGAACTTGATGAGGTTATAGAACCTCTACTTCAACCAGAGAGTAGCGAATCACAGAAATATGTTTCTGTCGAACCTACGACAGTTGAAGAGGAAGCTAATGATGATGATCATGAAACTTCAGATCAAGTTATTGTCATACCTCATAGGTCAACAAGGGCACGTACTGCTCGTGAGTGGTATGACAATCCTATCTTATCAATCATGTTGTTAGACAACGATGAACCTACGAGCTATGGAGAAGCAATGGTGGGCCCGGATTCCAATAAATGGTTAGAGGCTATGAAATCTGAGATAGGATCCATGTATGAAAACAAAGTATGGACGTTGGAAGTATTACCTGAAGGGAGAAAGGCTATTCATAATAAATTGATCTTTAAGAAGAAGACGAACGCGGACGGTAATGTCACCGTTTATAAAGCTCGACTTGTGGCAAAGGGTTTTTCACAAGTTCAAGGAGTTGAGTGCGATGAGACTTCCTCACCCGTAGCGATGCTTAAGTCCATCAGAATCATGTTAGCAGTAGCTGCATTTTTCGATTATGAAATTTGACAGATGGATGTCAAAACAGCATTCCTTAACGGTTTCCTTAAGGAATAGTTGTATACGATGCAACTAGAAGGTTTTGTCGATCGAGAGAATACTGACAAATTATGCAAACTCCAACGATCCATTTGGGTTTATACAAGTTTATGGAGAAGCTTGTATTTACAAGAAAGTGAGTGGGAGCTCTATAGCATTTCTAATATTATATGTGGATGACATATTGCTGATTGGAAGCGTAAAGGATTATGCGAATAAAAGCTTTTCAATGTAGGACCTGGGAGAAGCTGCTTGCATATTGGGCATCAAGATCTATAGAGATAGATCAAGCCGCTTGATAGGACTTTCAAAGAGCACATACCTTGATAAAGTTTTGAAGAAGTTCAAAATGGAACAATCCAAGAAGGGGTTCTTGCGTGTGTCACAAGATATAAAGTTGAGTAAGACTCAATGCCCAGTGACTACAGAAGATAGAGAAAAGATGAGTGTAGGCCCCTGTGCTCCAGCCATAGGGTCTATCACGTATGCAATATTGTGCACAAGACCTGATGTCAGCCTTGCCATAAGTATGCCGGTTTCAAAGTAATCCAGGGAATGGATCACTGGACAATGATCAACAATATTCTGAAGTATCTGAAAAGGCCTAAGGAAATGTTTCTCGTTTGTTGAGGTGACAAAGAGCTCGTCGTGAAGGGTTACGTCAATGCAAGCTTTGACACTGATCCGGATGACTCTAAGTCACAAACCGCATACGTATTTATTCTTAATGGGGGTGATGTAAGTTGGTGCAGTTCCAAGCAGAGCGTGCTAGAAGATTCTACACGCGAAGCAGAGTTCATAGCTGCCTTAGAGGCGGCTAAAGAAGGTGTCTGGATGAAGCAGTTCATGACAGATATTGGAGTTGTGCCGAGTGCACCAGATCCAATGACCCTGTTCTGTGACAACAATGGTGCCATTCCTCCAGTCAAGGAACCAAGGTTTCACAAGAGGACCGGACACATAAAGCGACGCTTCAATGCCATCCGCGATTACATCAAAGAGGAGGCAATAAATATTTGCAATTTGACACAGATCTGAATGTTGCATACTCATTGACTAAGCCTATTCCATGAGCAAAACATGATCAACACCGGAACTGTATGGGTCTTAGATTCAATACATTGTAAATCACATAGTGATGTGAGCTAGATTATTGACTCCACTGCAAGAGGGAGACTGTTGGAAATATGCCCTATAGGATTTAATAAAATAGTTATTATTATATTTCCTTGTTCAAGATAATCGTTTATTATCCATGCTAGAATTGTATTGAATGGAAACCCAGATACATGTGTGGATACATAGACAACACACTGTCCCTAATAAGCCTCTAGTTGACTAGCTCGTTGATAAAAGATGGTTAAGGTTTCCTAGCCATAGACAAGTGTTGTCACTTGATAACAGGATCACTTCATTAGGAGAATGATGTGATGGACAAGAACCAAACTATGAACGTAGCATGTGATTGTGTCATTTTATTGTTATTGTTTTCTACATGTCAAGTATATGTTCCTATGACCATGAGATCATGTAAACCAGAAGAATACCTTGTGTGTATCAAATGTCGTAACGTAATTGTGTGACTATAAAGGTGCTCTATAGGTATCTCCGAAGGTGTTTGTTCAGTTAGCATGGATGAAGACTGGGATTTGTCACTCCGTATGACGGATAGGTATCTCGGGGCCCACTCAGTAATACATCATCGCAACAGGCCTTGCAAGCAATGTGACTAAAGAGTTAGCCATGGGATTTTCTATTATGGAATGAGTAGAGAGACTTGCCGGTAATGAGATTCAAATAGGTATCGAGATACCGATGATTCAATCTCGCGCAACTAACATACCGAAGGACAAAGGGAATGTTATAAGGGATTAACTGAATCCTTGACATAGAGGTTCAACCGATTAAGATCTTCGTAGAATATGTCGGATACAATATGGACATCCAGATCCCACTATTGGATATTGACCGGAGAGTGTCTCGGTCATGTCTACATAGTTCTCGAACCCGCAGGGTCTGCAAACTTAAGGTTCGGTGACGTTTTGGTATAGTTGAATTATGGATGGTCGTAACCGAATGTTGTTTGGAGTCCCGGATGAGATCCCGGACGTCATGAGGAGTTCCGGAATGGTCCAGAGATGAAGATTGATATATATAGGACGTATCCATTTGGCTTCCGGAAGGATTTCGGGCATTACTGATAAAGTACAGGGAGTGATGAATGGGTTCCGGGGTTCCACCGGGAGGGGCCACCCTCCCGGAAGGGGACCAAACAGGCCGAAGGGTGGCGCATCCGTCCCTGGTGGGTTGGGCAGACTGCCCAAGTGGGCCTATTTGGCCAAAGTGGAGAAAGAGAGAGAGGTGAGCCGAACCGACTAGGAGAAGGACTCCTCCTCCACCAAACCGATTTGGAGGAGGATTCCTCCCTCCTTACGCCGGTCGAACCCTAACGAAAGTCCCTAGGGCGCCACCCCTCCCTCCCTTCCTGTATATAGTGGAGGTTAGAGAGGCTTTTTGCACCACAAGGCACGACGCATCCCTTTGTCTCTCCACCACTTGGTGACACCACGTAGTTATTTCGGTAGGGCACGACGAATCCCTGCCGGAGTAGCTCCACCATCATGACCGTCACGCCTTCATAGATGGATCCGATCTCTCCTCTCATAGATGGTCATCACCATGGATAGATCTTATGTGTGTGTAGGAAAATATGTGTTTCCCATGCAACATTCCCCAACAGAAGTTGTGGCTACTTCCCTTGTTGCCTGTGAATTTGGGGCTTCTTCTTTAATGGGCAAGATCTAACATGGTGGCCTTCAATTTTGCACTTGGAGCAAACAATCTTGGCCGAATTCTTTACTTGTTCTTGGCCATTCATCGCAAGATGTAGCAACATTATGAGTAAATTAATTACGAGGACTAGCACATGGCAATATTGCATTTTGACTATTAGTAGTGATAATTGTTGGAACTATGCCCTAGAGGCAATAGTAAATTGGTTATTATTATATTTCCTTGTTCATGATAATTTTCTATTATTCATGCTACAAATGTATTAACCGGAAATCGTAATACATGTGTGAATATATAGATCACAATGTGTCCCTAGTGAGCCTCTAGTTGGATAGCTTGTTGATCAAAAGATGATCATGGTTTCCTAATCATGGACACTGGATGTCATTGATAATGGGATCACATCATTGGGGAATGATGTGATGGACAAGACGCAATCCTAAGCATAGCACTAGATCGTGTTGTTCGTCTGCTAAAGCTTTTCTAATGTCAAGTATCGTTTCCTTAGACCATGAGATTGTGCAACTCCCAGATACCGTAGGAGTGCTTTGGGTGTATCAAACGTCATAACATAATTTGGTGATTATGAAGGTGCACTACGGGTATCTCCGAAAGTGTCTGTTGGGTTGTATTGAGACTGGGATTTGTCACTCCGTGTGACTGAGAGGTATCTCTGGGCCCACTTGGTAATCCATCATCATATTGAGATCAGTGTGACTAAGGAGTTAGCCACGGGATGATGTGTTACTGCGCAAGTAAAGATACTTGCGGGCAACGAGATTGAACAAGGTATGGGGATACCGACAATCGAATCTCTAGCAAGTATCATACCGGTAGACAAAGGGAATTGCATACGGGATTGATTGAATCCTTGACATCGTGGTTCATCCGATGAGATCATCGTGGAACATGTGGGAACCAACATGGATATCCATACCCCGTTGTTGGTTATTGGCCGGAGAGATGTCTCAGTCATGACTGCATGTCTCCCGAACCCGTAGGGTCTACACATTTAAGGTACGATGACGCTAGGGTTATAGGGAAATAGTGTACGTGGTTACCGTAGGATGTTCAGAGTCCCGGATGAGATCCCGGACATCAGGAGGAGCTCCGGAATGGTCCGTAGGTAAAGATTGAAATATAGGAAGTCCTGTTTTGGTCACCGGAAAAGTTTCGGGCTCATCGGTAGTGTACCGGGAGTGCCGGGAGGGTCTCGGAGGACCCCGGGAGGGGTGTGACGACTAAAGGAGTTCATGGGCTGTTAGAGGAGGTGGACCATCCCTTATTGGGCTGGCCAAGGCCTTCCCTAAAGGCCCATGCAGCTAGGAATAAGGAGATAAGGCAAAAGGAGTTTTAAAAGGAAGGAATCCACCTCCCTTGTGGGAGGTGGACTCCTCCCTAGCTCGGGAAAACTCCTCCTTGGAGGAGGGGCCAAGGCAACCCTCCCTCTCCTTCCCCCTATATTTACTTGAGGTTTTGGGATTTTTGAGACAGAATAATTCATCTCTCTCCCACGGCGCAACCCTACCTCTCTCTTCTTCCTCCTCCGCAACGCTTGGCGAAGCCCTGCCGGAGAACCACATAGCTCCACCGTCAGCATGCCGTCATGTTGCCATAGCTCTCCCGCAACTTCTCTGCTCTCCTTTATGGATCAAGAAGGAGGAGACATCACCGGGCTGTACGTGTGTTGAACGCAGAGGCACCGTCGTTTGTTGCATAGATCGGAATCTACTGTGATCTGAATCGTTGTGAGTACGACTCCATCAACCATGTTCTAGAAATGCTTCCACTTAGCGATCTACAAAGGTATGAAGATGCTCTACAACCTCTCTCGTTGCTGGTTTCTCCATAGATAGATCTTTGTATGGCATAGGAAAATTTTGAATTTACTATAGTCCCGAACGGTGGTATCAGAGCCAAGGTTCTATGCGTAGATTCTATGCATGAGTAGAACACAAAAGTTGTGTGTGCTGATTTTGTCAATTGCTTGCCGTTACTAGAGTTATCTTGATTTGGCAGCATCGGGTATGAAGCGGCCCGAACCGACTTTACACGTACTCTTACGTGAGACTGATTCCACCAATCGACATGCACTTGATGCATAAGGTGGCTAGCGGGTGTCTGTCTCTCCCACTTTAGTCGGATGGGATTTAATGAAGAGGGTCCTTATGAAGGGTAAATATCATTGGCATATCAACGTTGTGGTTGTCACGTAGGTAAGAAGCGTTCTTGCTAGAAACCCTAACCAGCCATGTAAAACTTACAACAACAATTGGAGGACGTCTAACTTGTTTTTGCAGGGTATGCTATGTCATGTGATATGGCCAAAAGGATGTGATGTTACAAATGTGATGTATGAGATTGATCATGTTCTTGTAATAGGAATCACCACTTGCATGTCGATGAGTATGACAACCGACAGGAACCATAGGAGTTGTCTTAATTTATTGTATGAGATACAACGCCATGTTGATTACTTTACTTTATCTCTAACGGTTAGCCATAGTAGTAGAAGTTATAGTTGTCGTGACGACTTCACGGAGACACAATGATGGAGATCATGATGATGGAGATCATGGTGTCATGCCGATGACAATGATGATCATGGTGCCCCAAAGATGGAGATCAATGGAGCAAGATGATATTGGCCATATCATGTCACTATATGATTGCATCTGATGTTTATCATTTTTTCATCTTATTGCTTAGAACGACGGTAGCTAAGATAAGATGATCCGTCATTAAAATTTCAAGATATGTATTCCCCTAAGTGTGCACCTTTGCGAAGGATCGTTGTCTCGAAGCACCACGTGAGGATCGGGTGTGATAGATTCTAACGTTCGCATACAATGGGTGTAAGCTAGTTTACACGCGCAAAACACTTAGGTTGACTCAACGAGCCTAGCATGTATAGACATGGCCTCGAATACGGTAGACCAAAAGGTCGAACATGAGTTGTATGGTTGATACAATTAGCATAGAGATGCTCACCATTGATGACTAGTCCGTCTCACGTGATGATCGGACACGGGCTAGTCGACATGGATCATGTAACACTTGGATGACTAGAGGGATGTCGATCTGAGTGGGAGTTCATTGAATTATTGGATTAGATGAACTTAATTATCATCAACATAGTCAAAAGGTCTTTGCAAATTATGTTATAACTTGCTCTATAGCTCTACGGGTTTTTGATATGTTCCTAGAGAAAACTTAGTTGAAAGATAGAAGTAGAAATTATGCATGTTGGATACGTTAATTGAGGATTGTCCTTATTGCCGCGCAAAAGGCTTACGTCCTTAATGCACCGCTCGGTGTGCTAAACCCCAAGCATCGTGTCACTGCCACCAAGCTGCTAAAGCTCCGTGATGAACTATAAAATATCAGGGATAGATATGACGATCCTTGAGCCATTCACGATGTTTTACACCGCGGAAGTAGAAATCGAAAAAGGAGCATCGATTGTTGATGGTTAGTAAAACCACTGGTTTCAAAGAAGTGCAAGGGCAAGAAGGGACACGTCATGAAACGGAAAACGAGTTTCTGCTCTACTGAAGAGACCCAAGGTTGAACCCAAACCCGATACTAAGTGCTTCTGTAATAAGGGGAACGGTCACTGAAGAGGAACTACCCCGGATACTTGGTAGATGAGAAGGCTGACAAAGTCAACAAACGGGGGTATATTGGATTTACATGATATTGATGTGTACTTTACTAGTACTCCTAGTAGCAACAGGGTATTGGATACATGTTCAGTTGCTTAAGTGTTAGTAACTCGAAATAAAAGCTATGGAATAAACGGAGACTAGCTAAAAGCGAGGTGACGATGTGTGTTGGAAATGTTTCCAATCTTGATATGATGAAACATCGCACGGTCCCTCTACCATCAAGATTAGTGTTAAACCTAAATAATTGTTATTTGGTATTTGCGTTGAGCATAAACATGATTGGATTATGTTTATGGCAATACGATTATTCATGTAAAGAGAATAATGGTTATTCTATTTACTTGAATAATACCTTCAATGGTCTTGCACCTAAAATGAATGGTTTATTGAATCTCGATCGTAGAGATACACATGTTTATAATATTGTTGCCAAAAGATCCAAAGTAGTAATGATAGTACTAGTTACTTGTGGCATTACTGCTTGAGTCATATTGGTATAAAATGCATAAAGAAGCTCCATGCTCATGGATCTTTGTACTCACTCATTTTTGAAACGTTTGTGACATGCAAACCATGCCTATTGGTATAAATGCATGAAGAAACTCCATGCGGATGGATAGTTTGGAATCACTTGATTTTTGAATCACTTGAGACACGCAAATCATAACACATGGGCAAGATGACTGAAGACCTCGTTTCTAGTGTGATGGAACAAGAAAGTAACTTGTTTGAAGTAATACATTTTGATGTGTGCACTCCAATGAGTGCTGAGGCACGAAGTAGATATCCTTATGTTCTTACTTCACAGATGATTTGAGTAGATACTAGTGTATTTACTTGATGAAACACAAATCTGAATTATTGAAAGGTTCATGTAATTTCAGAGTGAAGTTGAAGATCATCGTGACAAGAGGATAATATGTATACGATGTGATTGTGGAGGTAAACATATATATCTGAGTTACGAGTTCGGTAAACATTTAAGACAATGTGAAAATTGTTTCACAACTCATGCCACCCGGAACACCATAGTCTGATGGTGCGTCCGTATGTCATAGTCGTGCCCTATTAGATATGGTACATACTGTGATGTCTCTTATCAAACTCCCACTATCGTTTATGGGTTTTAAGCACTAGAGACAACCACATCCACTTTAAATAGGGCACCACGTAATTCTATAGAGATGACAATGTATGAACTATGGTTTGGAGAAACCTAAGCTGTCATTTCTTAAAAGTTTGGGGATGCGATGCTAATGTGAAAGAGTTTCAACCTGATAAGCTCGAACCCAAAACAGATAAATGCATCTTCATAGGACACCCAAGACAGTTGGGTATACCTCCTATCTCAAATCCGGAAGCAAAGATGTTTGTTTCTAGAAACGGGTTCTTTCTCGAGGAAAAGTTTCTCTCGAAAGAATTGAGTGGGAGTATGGTGGAAACTTGATGAGGTTATTGAACCATCACTTCAACCAGTGAGTGTAGCAAAGGGTTCTTCATACAAGGGGAAGGATCAGATGCAAAGGAAACAACATTTCATTCATTTGTTTGAAACAAACTCAGACATATTACATGAATTATTTTTGCTACTCTAACCTATGGTGTTTGCTACTGCAACAAAAGACCTTCCAATGGCGCCAGAAACACGTGCTGACGAGGGACTATTCTTGTCTTGATTCTCCTCAGCAACAGCACCAGGAATCCTTCTGCTACGGCTACGCCTTAAGGGACTTCCTAGGCAAATATGCAAAGGATTTCCCCCGCGGCCTTGGAGCCTTGCGTTGGTGTTCCCTTGAAGCGGAAAGGGTGATGTAGCGCAGGGTGGTAAGTATTTCCCTCAGTTTTGATAACCAAGGTATCGATCCAGTGAAGGAGTATCACAAGTGCCTGCACAAACACAAAAGCTTGCTCCCAACGCTATGAAGGGGTTGTCAATCCCTTATAGATTGTTTGCCAAGTGATAAATGAAAGCAACAAAGTAACAAAGCAAAGTAAAAGCAAAGTGGAAACGAAAGGTGTGAATAGACCTGGGGTGCGTAGTGTTTACCAGTGGCTTCTTTCATGAAAGCAAGTAGACGGTGGGTGAACAAATTACTGTCGAGCAATTGATAGAACCACGCAAAGTCGTGACGTCATCTATGGCAATGATTATATCTATAGGCATCACGTCCAAAACAAGTAGACCGATACTTTCTGCATCTACTACTAATACTCCACACGTTGACCGCTATCCGGCATGCATCTAGTGTATTAAGTCCAAAAGAACAGAGTAACGCCTTAAGCAAGATGACATTGTGTAGATGGACAATCTCATATCTACGACAAAGCCCACCTTGTTACCCTTGATGGCAACTACACGATGTGTGCCTTGCTGCCCCTACTGTCACTGGGAAAGGTCACCACACGGTAAGAACCCAAAACCAAGCACTTCTCCCATTGCAAGAATCATACATCTAGTTGGCCTAACAAAACCCAAGACTCGGAGAGACTTACAAGGATATCAAATCATGCATAAAAGAAATCAACAAAGACTCAAATATATATCATAGATAATCTGATCACAAATCCACAATTCATCGGATCTCGACAAACACACCGCCAAAGGGGATTACATCGGATAGATCTCCATGAAGATCATGGAGAACTTTGTATTGAAGATCCTAGAGAGAAAAGAAGCCATCTAGCTACTAACTACGGACCCGTAGGTCTGAAGTGAACTACTCACGAGTCATTAGAGGGGCGATGATGTTGATGTAGAAGCCCTCCAACTCCAAAGTCCCCTCCGGCAGGGCACCGGGAAGAGTCTCCAGATGAGATCTTGCGGAAACGGAAGCTTGCGGTGGCGGAAAAGTGTTTTCGTGGATTCCCTGATTTTTTTCTGCATTTTACAGAATATATAGGCGAAGGAGCAAGGTCAGGGGCGCCAAGGAGGCCACAAGCCTGCTAGCCGCCACCCTCTGGTGGCGGCTACAGGGCTTGTGGGCTCCCTGTAGCTCTCATGGCTTGGCCCACAAGCCCCCTGATCTTCTTCCGTTCAGGAAATATTTATTTCGAGGATTTTATTCCGTTTGGACTCTATTCCAAAATCAGACCTGAAAAGAGCCAAAAACACAGAAAAACACGAACTGGCACATGGCACTGAATTAATAAGTTAGTCCCAAAAAAGATATAAAAGGTACATAAAACATCCAAAGATGACAAGATAACAGCATGAAACCATCAAAAATTGTAGATACGTTTGAGACGTATCAAGCATCTCCAAGCTTAACTCCTGCTCGTCCTCGAGTAGGGAAGTGATAAAGAATGAATTTTTGATGCTTTCATGCTACCTAGCATAGATGTCCTTTGTAACTCCTCTTATGTGACGTGAATGTTCAAATCCATTAGATTCAAAATAATAGTTAGCTATTGACGTGGAAACAATAATACTTCAAGCAAACTAGCAAGGTAATCATGAACTTTCAAAATAACAAGGCCGAAAGAAAGTTATCCCTACAAAAGCATATAGTCTGGCTATGCTCTATCGTCATTGCACAACGAATTTAAAGCATGCACAACCCCGGTATTGGCCAAGTAATTGTTTTCACACCTTTACTTTCTCAAACCTTTTCAACTCTCACGCAATACATGAGCGTGAGCCATGGTTTTAGCACTATAAGTGGTGTGGAGTGTGGTGGAGGTTGCAAGAAAAACAAGGAGAAGATGGTCACATTAACTAGGCGTATCAATGAGCTGTGGAGATGCTCATCAATAGATATCAATGTGAATGAGTAGGGATTGCCATACAAATGATGCACTAGATCTAAGAGTATGTGAAAGCTCTTAAAGAAAACTAGTGGGTGTGCATCCAACTTGCTTGGTCACGAAGATCTAAGGCAATTTTGAGGAAGCCTATCATTGGAATATACAAGCCAACTTATATAACAAAAATTTCCCACTAGGTATATGGTGGTGACAAAACGAGAGACTCTCAATCATGAAGATAATGGTGCTTAATATGCACAAGTGTGGAAAGGTGGTAGCATTGTCCCTTCTCTCTTTTTCTCTCATAATTTTTTTGTGTGGGCTCTTTGGCCACTTTTTTTTGGTGGGCATCTTTGGCCTCTTTTATTTACTCACATGGGACAATGCTCCATCAATAATGATCATCACACTTTCTACTCAAAACTTAGAGCAACGATGACTCTATATGGAATGCCTCTAGTAGTTTACCATGACAATGATCTAGCATGGCATAGACATTAATGGTAACATCATGCTAGCTATCTTACGATCATGCAATGGCAATGTAGAAGTGGTGGCACATGTCATGGTGGTAGTTGCATGGCAATATATCTCGGAATGACTTTGAAAAAGCCATAGTGGGTAGGTATGGTGGCTGTTTTGAGGGAGGCTAATGGTGGGTTTTGTGCACCGGCGAAAGTTGCACGACACTAAGAAGATAGTGATGGTAGAAGGTGAAAGTGCATCTAAACCATGAACTGAACGTTAGGCATGAAGAACTCATATACTTGTTGCAAAAGTTTTATTCGTAATCGAAACAAAGCATTCAACGCATACTCCTAGGGGAAGGGTTGGTAGGTATAAACCATCGCGCGATCCCGACCGCCAAACAAAGGATGACAATCAAAAGACTAATCATGCTCAGACTTCATCACATAGCGGTTCACCATGTGTGCCTGCTACGAGAATCGCTAACTCCCACACAAGTATTTCTAAATCCACAACACCTTACTAGCATAACTTCAGTATTACCAAAACCACAACTCAAAACTAATTCAGATGAATCAAACTTCTCTAACTAGTCAATGCACATGAAGGTGGAAGTTTTCGCGTCCCTTTGGATAACTACCCCTTTTGAGACAACTTTCAAAGCATAGATCAACTACCAAACCACACACCACTGTGCTCTAAAAGATATAAGTGAAGCACATAGAGCAAAAGTATCTAGCTCAAAAGATATAAGTGAAGCATATGTGAGCTGGATTGTCTACCAAAGGATATAATTGAAGCTCGACAAAATCACGGTGAGTGCATGTCTCTCTCTCTAGGTGTGCAGAAAGGATGATTGTGACACAACAAAAATAAAAGACTCCTACGATACAAGACGCTCCAACTAACGTTACTGATGGATTGAAGACGAAAGAGGGGATGCCTTCTCGGGGCATCCCCAAGCTTAGGCTTTTACGGAATCCTTGAATCTCATGGGGTGCCTTGGGCATCCCCAAGCTTGAGATCTTGCCACTCTTTATCTTTTTGTCCATAAGAACTTCACCCAAAACTTGAAAACTTCACAACACGAAACTTAAACAGAAACTCGTGATAACATTAGTATAAGAAAGCAAACCACCACTTCCTTAGGTACTGAAGAAAACTTAAATTCTACTTGTGCTGATATTGTGTTACTGTATTTTTAATCTTCCATGGCTAATACCCCCCGATACTATCCATTGTTTCATCAAAATAAGCAACCAACACAACAAAAACAGAATCTATTAACAGCAGACCAGTCTGTAACAATCTGTATACTATGTATACTTCTCGTAATTCAAATATTCTGATAAATTACGAAAGTCTGAAGCATTTTCGTATCAATCAGCACCAAAAAGAATCAACTCAAAATGTCTTACAGAAACAAAATGAAAATTCTTTTCATGAGCAGAAAGTTTCTGACTTTTCCAGCATGACCAAACGATCATCCAAGACTAATCATGACGGTTTTGCTTGGCACAAACGCAAAAAGAAACACAAAAAACACAATCATAACAGAATTATGAAAGTGTGGAAAACACAAAACAGAAATAAAAAGGATGGATTCGTTGGGTTGCCTCCAAACAAGCGCTTTTGTTTAACGCCCCTAGCTAGGCAAAAGGTGATGGAATCATGTATAGTCATCTTTGGTGCTCAAACCATAAGTAGCCCTCATCATAGATTCATAAGGCAATCTTATTTTCTTTCTAGGAAAGTGCTCCATGCCATTTTTTAAAGGAAATTGAAATCTAATATTCCCTTCCTTCATATCGATGATAGCACCAATAGTCCTTAGGAAAGGTCTACCAAGAATAATGGGACATAAAGGATTGCAATCTATGTCAAGTACAATGAAATCTACGGGTATATAGTTCTTATTTGCAACTATAAGAACATCATCGATCCTTCCCAGGGGTTTCTTGATAGTAGAATCCGCAAGATGCAAATTAAGAGAACACTCTTCATTCTCATGAAAACCAAGAATATCGCATAAAGACTTTGGAATCGCGGAAATACCAGCACCCAAATCACACAAAGCATTGCACTCATAGTTTTTGATCTTGATTTTGATAGTAGGTTCCCACTCATCATGAAGTTTTCTAGGTATGGACACTTCTAGTTCGAGCTTCTCTTCAAGAGATTTCATCATAGCATCTACGATATGCGGGTAAAGGCTTTGCTTTGGCTATAATCATGTGGAGAGTTTGCAATGGATTGCATCAAAGAAATGCATTCAAACAAGGAGCAATTATCATAGTTGAATTCCTTGAAATCCAAAGTGGGAGTTTCATTACTACCCAAAATTTTGATTTCTTCTACTACACTCTCCACACCTTTATCAAGATGGGTGGACTCTGAATCATTGGGGTGTTTTTCAACTAAAGTGGATTCATATCCAGCCTGTGGCGCCCTCGGTTTAATCGTATGCTAATCATACACAAAAATGCGTACGAACAAACCCAAGGACTCACGGGAAGATATCACAACACAACACTAGACACAAATAAAATAACATCAGCTTCATATTACAATCCAGGGGCCTCGAGGGCTAGAATACGGAAGCTCGATAAACACACGAGTCAGCGGAAGCAACAATATCTGAGTACAGACATAAAACATGGGGTGCCTTAGAGAAGGCTAGCACAAAAGGAACACGATCGAACGAGGCGAGGCCTCCTGCCTAGGAACCTCCTAAACTACTCCTGGGCTTCAGCGGCCTCCACGAAGAAGACACCATCGGGACAGCAGGCGTCGGCAGGAAACCCCACTCCTGGGCTCCATCATCTGGTCACAGCAACGGATCAAGGGGACAAAGGGAAGAGCAAAGCAGCGGTGAGTACTCATCCAAAGTACTCGCAAGACTTACATCAGAACTATGCTAAATATGCACTAGTATCAAAGAAGGGGTTTTCTCTGTGGACTGACTGCAGCACTGCAAGAATAGAGAGAGAAGGCCTAGTCCTGTCGAAGACTAGCATCTTCAAGGTCTTGCAGCAATAGACGACAATAGAACAGGGCTAAATATAATAGTCATATGTTGCAGCAATATTAAAGTGAGGTCACGCCTAAAGATCCTCCCTCGACTCCCTGCGAGGAAGCAATCCCGAGGCAAACTAATTCCAGTTAAGTAACCATTGTAGTTGTATAAGATCGGGGCACAACTCCAAGTCGTCCTGTAACCGTGGACACGGCTATCCGAATAGTTAATTTTCATCCCTGCAGGGGTGCACCACATGTCCCGTCACGCTCGATAACACTCTGGCCAGGCATACTTTTCTGGGTCCTGCCCGGCCTCGGAATATCGACACGTCGTAGCCATACCTAAGACTAATCAGAGAGGTCAGCCTGCCGGTCTAAATCCTAAGCGCAAAGGGTTCATGGGCCCTGTTCCCCTCCGCGCTCCTGCACGATGCGAGGGCGGCCGACGTCAGTCCTAGCATCCCTTAATCACAAGCGCAATGCATCTCGGGACCACTCGGTCACGCGCCACTACGATTGCTGACATCTGAAAAGCATTGGCTGATACCGCGATGCCGAGTACCCATAATTCTTCCCGCGTAGCCGGTTAGTGCGAAAAGGTCTCCGACCAACCCAGATCAAATACCCAAATCCATGAACATTTTCATTAGGCCAACAACACAGTCTCTCGGGAATCCACCCGTCTTACAACTAATCACCAGTAACATGGTCGAGTAACAGTGTGGTTGTAACATCGGGGGGAATCTGAGGTATCACCCTCGTTGGATTCCGAACGATGTACCGTCAAGGTGGGCTTAGAGGATTCACCCTTGGGGGTCCCACACTTGAGGGGTTGCACGACAGAGGCGTCATCAGGAATGGTGAAAGAGGAATCACCCTCGATAACCATGACCGACTAGTATACTACAGAGATATCATCACGAGTACATAGCGAGGTGTCACCCTCGGTACCCGATAGTATCTCTGTAGCTTGTACAACTAAGGGGGTGTATGTGCTGTGTCAGGTCTGGCTCGTCAATCAGGGATCGAGATTTGAAAACAAGCGAGGCAACTGAACTACGGGGTCAGAGGGGATGACTGCTCCACCTATACTAAGCAGATTAAAGGTACAGGACTGAAAGTAGCAGTTCATCAAAAACAGGTTGTGCATCAGATATAGGAGCTAACTACAACAGTAGGAAAATACTAATGCAAGCAGTAGGAAGAAAGACATAGGCGATATAGGAATGATCAAGGGGGTTTGCTTGCCTTGCTGCTCTGCGGCAAAGGACTGATCGGCACGGTCGTAGATGTACCCGGCAGCAGCGTCAGTCTCGGGGTCTACCGGTAAGAAGAGGGGGAAGAAACAATAAATAATAGAAACGGTGCAACACAAAGCATGACATGGCAAAATGCAGGCTAGACATGAGCTAACGCAGCAACATCCGTCATAGACGGGTCGGAAGAATATCTGACGATATTTTCCGGGTCTCGGGCTACTACCGGTCATACTGGAAACGATGGAAATGTTCCATGTTTGCTATGCTAGGGACGCGTGACAGACGAATGGACCGTGTATCCGGGTTCGTCTCGTTCTGCTGATCAACTTTCATGTTGAAAATGTTTTGATCTGACTTACGGTTTATTTAATATTAATTTTTAAAGTTTTATTCAATAATTAGAAATTAAAAACAGATTTAAATAATTTTAAAAAAATGCTATTATGACATTAACATGATGCCATGCTGACATCAACAGTTGACTGGCCAACTAACCAGCGGGTCCCGAACGTCATAGGCACAAGTTTTAATTAAGATTAAAATATTAATTAATCAGATTAATTTAGTGGGGGAGCCACGTGTCATATTCTAAATATTCTAATTATCCAATTAATTAATTAACTGATATATCTATTTATTTATTTAATAAAAACATTATTATTGTTATTTATTCTTTTATTTGAATTTCACTTTTCTTTAAAAGGGGTGTGGGGCCTCCCTGTCATAGACAGCGGGGTGCGTTGGCCCCACCGGTAAGTGGCTTTAGGCCAAATACTCGGTTTTATTCACAGATACATAACCATACAAATATCGTATTCCTCCACATACCTATATACGCAAATACATACATAAATACATGCATCAAATACATACATACATACATACATACATAATACATCATTTGTTTTTATTCCTTTCTAACTCTCATCTCTCTCACATCTCTCTTTGTTAACAGAACAGACAACAGAGAGTTCTCTCTGCTAACTCAACATAGAAGAACAAAATCTTCAATCCTTCCTACCGGTCTCTACCATCGACGGATCGAAGCCCCGTTTGTTGGAACGGAACCGAGACGGCGAGGAGAACAAGATGGTGGGAGGAGCCCGATGAGGGGCTCACCGACGTTGACGAGACGGCCCAGTGAAGCCGGAGTTCTCGTGAGGCGGAGTAGACGAAGAGGAGGAAGACGATGCGGTGACGGTGGTGGCATGGTGGTGGTCATGCGGGTCATCGAAGAGGCCTCCCGAAGGTGGCCAACCGACATGATGAGGAGGAGGGGGATCTCCATGCCCGGTCCCTCCTGGACCGAGCGGGAGGAAGAGGCCGGCAAGACGGGTGATGTTGGTCGGCCAGCGGGGCTCCTTGGGTCCTTGGCCGACGGGGGGAAGACCAGGAGGGCTCGGTCGACCCGGGAGGTAGGAGGGGCGAGGTGGTTCTCGGGTGGATGCGGTGCCGTGGGGAGAGGGCCTTACGGGAGGAGGCGAGGTGGGAGGTAGGCTCGGTGGGGAAGAAGCCCGTGGGGAGGGAGAAGGATCGCGCGAGGAGGGAGGGAGACCTGGGACCGGCGAGGTGGGGAGAGCCGACGGGATGGGGAAGTCTGGGGCTCGGTAGGGGGAGGTGGGATCGAGGGGAGAGGGAGGGCGCGGGGCGAGCGGAATCTGATACCGATGAGGGGGGGGGGCTAGTGCTCGCGGGTGGGGCTCTCGGGTAGGCACGAGAGGCAGGGCGAGCAGGGTGGGTGCGTTTGATCTGGGGGGTCGCTGGGAATCGGGACAGGGCGGTTACCGAGAGAGAGATGGGGGGATCGGACTGGGGTCGTGGGGCACCAGGAGAGCCGTCGGTGGGGTGGGGCCCCCGACGAGTGGTGGGTGCGGGATGGGGGCTGGAGCCCCTTGCGGTGGCAGCCAGGGAAGCGGGGGAGCTGCGAGGGGGACGCAGGGGGGTTGCTAGGGTTTGGCCGCGGTGGGCTGTGGCCTGGCCGGCTGGGCCACTAGGCCCAGTTGGGCCAGGGGGGGTTCCTTTTTTTTAATACTTTCACTTTTTTTATTATTACTATTTCTTTTTATTTACTTTCTTTTACAATTTAGTATATATATTTTTAACACTTTCTTTTATTTATTTCTTTCTCTTCTAACTATACAGGACTTTTAATATCATTAAAAATGTCCGATTCATTTTCATAACCTATTAGGGAATTTCAATAACTCTCCCGACATTCTTACTCAACATCACAAAATGTTTCTCGTTCGATTTTATTTTTAAAATTCGAATTCGACTTTGTTTTCGACTAACACGAGATCAACGATAGAATTTATGATGATGTGGCTTCATCAGCGTGGGATTACTGTCGCTTGACTACAGGGGTTACTGTAGCACAAATCCGGGGATGTCACAACTCTCCCCCACTAACAAGAATTCTCGTCCCGAGAATTAAGAGGTAGAGGGAAAGAGCCCGGGGTATTCATTACGAAGATGATCCTCGCGTTCCCAAGTGGCTTCATCTTCAGAATGATTTGACCACTGCACTTTAAGGAACTTGGTGACTTTGCAAAGGTTCTTACGTTCAGCTTGGTCGAGAATGCGGACCGGATGCTCTTTATAAGAGAGGTCTTGTTGCAGCTCAAGCAAGCCATGATCCACTGCTCGAATAGGATCCTTGAAGTAGCGACGGAGCTGAGAAGCATGGAAGACATCGTGAACCTGAAAAAAGTTCGCCGGCAGTTCCAATTTACAAGCCACTCTTCGACGCCTTTCGAGAACTGTGACAGGACCAATATAGCGAGGAGATAACTTGCACTTGATTACAAAACGGTGTGTGCCTCTCATTGGGGTGACACGAAGATATGTCTTTTCGCCAGGTTGATAGACCATATCCTTAGGATGACGGTCATACTGACTCTTCTAACGAGACTGGGCAGCCTTCAGATTGTCGTAATTAATGTGAACTTGGTCTTTAGCATGTTGGATAACATATGAACAAAGAGTGATCAGTCCATTGAACGGTGGCTCGGGAATTCCATATGAGCCAAGTGCAAAGGATACTTTGGAGTCAAAGATGTACAGGAGAGCCAGGTTTCAATCCTGTGGAATTTTGGGTTATGGGTCCACCATGTGGCCCGGGAGTAGGTAGAGGGGTGACATATTATACGGTCTTGGTAGCAAGACATGTTAGAGGATAATCTGTCAGTTATGTTGGAACAACAGCGGTACCAAGGGCAGGGGACGAATAGAACCATCTTCCTGCTCGGTACAACGAGGCGGACCAATAGGCAAAGTTCTCGTCCACGGCGGCTACCGGAATGTTATCCACAATAGTAACCGGGTTTTACTGACAGATTTATATACCGGGAATTTTACCTAAGCAGGGAATTAACACTGCTTAGATAAGTTATGCCACAAGAAAGTTCAAACAACCCAATGGGAATGAGAATGTGTTCACTCACATAAAGAATTTAAAGTATACCATTCCCGAGGAAAACATAGAGTATGGTATACATTTTAGGTCATTAAGTGCCTATCCATCTGGATAAAGAGGCAAGAGGGACCATGATGTTTACCCATACCATTCGGATTGGATAACTGATCAGGAACAATTTAGCATTGCGCTTTCAATGTTCCTATTGAAATTTGAAGTACCACATCCGTGCTTCGAGGTAGCATCGATATGGTCATCAGATGAAGGTCAGTCTTATGGGTATACAAAGATGATTCAGGAGGAGCAACTTATGACATAAGTCATATATTCTTCGTATGGAAGATGGTGAATCTTTCATATGGAAGAATTTATAACAATCGGTCCTTCGGCCGAGTGTGCCAGACAAGACATCACTGTACCAGATTACCTAAGACCAAAGTTATAATTATTGGAAAATGTTCCAACCATCATATCTGCCCGGGATTTAGATCTGATTGGTGTCAGGATACCTCAGACTCAAGCTGCTTGAGAAGAAAAATGAAGATGCAAGATTCTCATGATACGAGCTACACAAGCAATCCTTGAATCATGAGTTTGACTTTAAGACATATGAACACAATGTCATGACATTCGTGCCCACATAGAATTCTTACGTCAAAAAGAAATCGAGTTCTCATTTGGAAAACATCATCAAGGATATCAAGGCTCCATGTGTATGTTTGGATTAGCTTTTATGAAGGAACTTCTTTTCCTTGATCAAATCAGTCAGTGGCTTGGCGTGCTAAGAGAAATTATATGAAGTGAAGATAACGAATCTTCAAAACATATAACACTTCGCACATGCGTGAATGATTTGGTATTTCCCGAGAAGAAGTGAAACAAAACTTTCACATATTCACGACGGAAAGAGTGCACGTGAACTTTTGGGAAAACATTTAGGCTAATGCTTTCAAGAGCTTCACCGTGGAACATGAAAAAGCTGAGGGTGTGTCTGATGGGCTCAACAACAATCCCTCAAGGTTTTGACAGGGTTGAATTCGCAAAATTTATAATATCGAGGAGATAGCATTCGTCAAAACAACTGGTATAATGTCGTATGCTCAAGGGAACAACAACAATAAAACATTGGTCGAAGGGTGCACTCGGAAATACGGATGGAGTAGCACAACCAATGTCAAAAATGATGAGTCAACACCCAACACACTAAGAATGAATTAATCAGTTGTTAACCTCAAGGCAATAGGGTTGCCAGAAGTATTGGAATCACACATCAGAGTTCACTTGTCGGTATACCGGTTAGAAACAACACGGGACCAAGAAATGAATGGTGATGATGAGGAGTATTACTATATCAAGAATTCTTAAGACGTGTGCAATCCTCACGACATTCTTGACATACCAGATAGTAATATTCCAAGGTAGAAGATAACATAAGCTGTATAGTGAGGAACACAAAGGACAACACAAAACACAAAGACGTTCGTGTAGGGGGGGAAGGCAAGAAGGTTGTCGACGATAACACATATTATCGCGGGGCAAGGATGGTATTTCTCATCATGCATTCGGTCGATACCCTGCAAGAGCTCGGGATGCTGATGATGATCACGACACCTTTGTCGAGAAGCTTCACGGAGATGTAAATGATCGGCGACGACATCAAGCAATGGAATGATGAAGCAAGAGGTTGTCTGAATCACAGATAAGACTGCTAGCTTAGAATTGAGATTGCCGTTCAGGACAACCAACATGACGTGGAAAGCACGGTGCAAGCTAAACAGATAGTTGGAATTGTGTTCCAGGGATGAACGGTATAGGTAGCATGGTCGAGCTCCAACATGACGATGATGATGTAGCTTAACAGCTAGGATTGTTATGATCGAGTACAAACTTGTAAGCAAGGAAGATTACTAAGAGTTGTTGAATTGCAATGTGTACTCGATTCAGTTATCGATGTATTTGCGTGTCCAACAACTCAAACACGAGGAAACTGGAATTAATGAAAATATCATAGTTGATGAGGAGCTCATAAGGAGTTCCATAGCTCCGCGATATCGTCGAGCTACAAGGAATAATACTCAGAGGTAAATCAACGTTAAGGTTTGGACTGATGTACTGATCTGAAGAAGACAAGTACTTTAACTCTTCTGAAAATGAAGTCAAGGTAGGACAACATGGTCGGAACCACGAATGTAAAGGACAAGATCACAGATACCAGATTTAAACCACATAATGAATGATTATTGTTACGAGAAATTTCTATTATAGGATCAACGTCGTTTCCATGGGCATGAATACAAAGTTCAAGGTCGACTCCCACTTCATCAATGCATCACCTGCCATTTATTGCTCGCCTTTGATCAAGTTGTAGATTTGAAAGAACATTCCGCAAAACACCAGAAGAGCAAGACTCGTGAAAACTCTTTGGATCATATTGATTTAGTAAGGCATAGGTTCGGCCCATCGGGGCATCTTAGGAACATATACCACAAACTTCAAGAGTAAATAACACATGCTTGAAGGGCACGGCTGACGAATCGTATGGTACAACTTATCAAAGGGAGAAGACACAATTTACCAATGGCATTATGTATCAGGGGAACAATCATAAGAATTTTCGAAAGCAAAGGATGCTGTCGGATAATAACTCAGGATGAGTCTGGTAGTCCACAAATGATCTGATGTGAGTATCGGTGCTCAATCAGAGGGAGATAGGATGCAATGCATCGGGTTATAGAACATCTAAAAAATATCGATACTTAATTACCAAAGGAATTAAGATTTCCAGATTGGTGTATCATAATCAGACGCTGCGATCAATTACAAATAAGTAGAATG
This sequence comes from Hordeum vulgare subsp. vulgare, assembly GCF_904849725.1. Lineage (NCBI taxonomy): Eukaryota > Viridiplantae > Streptophyta > Magnoliopsida > Poales > Poaceae > Hordeum > Hordeum vulgare. The sequence continues at coordinate 171,813,467 of NC_058521.1, forward strand.
GACTTAGATGGACAATCAACCAAAGTTGATATGTAGAGAACTAGCTCTGTCTGGAAGGACGTCTGAGCCATAAAGATAATTTATGAGTATCAACACATGATTGTGCGCATTCACACAAAGGTAGAATCAATAAGAACACAGGAAAATCGCAAAGGATTTTAATGAATGCGGCTAGACATATGGATTTAACCATGATGCAAGAAGATGAGAAAGCTCAAGAGCGATAGGCTATTCGGGATTCCGAGAGATCGAATAACAATTCGAAGAACTTTCAAAACCCATAACAACTAATGACGGATGAATCCCCGATAAGATAATTCGTTGCCTCTCGTAAAACAAGAGCAATTGGAAAAGAAAGTATGGACGACATTTGTATGTTGTCATCCATAGGGGTTGACGGAGGAAGGGAAATCGCAGAAGCGATGATCACAAGTTCTCGAGAGAACATCAGAGATTATCCTCGGAGTCATCTGACGGATCAAGTCATCGCCTGCAATTGTGGAGCTCTCCGGGAGGAAGTAATTACGATAACATATTGTTAGAGTTAGTAAAATCTTTTAACCCGAAAGGGAAGAGAGAGTAGAGACCAGAGTATAGGAAAGGAGTAAAAGATACTAATACCACCCAATTGAGACATGGGACCGTAAGCCACAACATCAGTGTTAGTAATGTTTTTCAAACACTAGACTCAACTTTGGCCAAGGAGTTGGAAAGGGGGATACCTACAGGCAGTCGGCTCTGATACCAACTTGTGACGCCCTCGGTTCAATCGTACGCTAATCATACACGCAAATGCGTACGAACAAACCCAAGGACTCACGGGAAGATATCACAACACAACACTAGACACAAATAAAATAACATCAGCTTCATATTACAAGCCAGGGGCCTCGAGGGCTAGAATACGGAAGCTCGATAAACACACGAGTCAGCGGAAGCAACAATATCTGAGTACAGACATAAAACAAGGGGTGCCTTAGAGAAGGCTAGCACAAAAGGAACACGATCGAACGAGGCGAGGCCTCCTGCCTGGGAACCTCCTAAACTACTCCTGGGCTTCAGCGGCCTCCACGAAGAAGACACCATCGAGACGGCAGGCGTCGGAAGGAAACCCCACTCCTGGGCTCCATCATCTGGTCGCAGCAACGGATCAAGGGGACAAAGGGGAGAGCAAAGCAGCGGTGAGTACTCATCCAAAGTACTCGCAAGACTTACATCAGAACTATGCTAAATATGCACCAGTATCAAAGAAGGGGTTTTCTATGTGGACTGACTGTAGCAATGCGAGAATAGAGATAGAAGGCCTAGTCCTGTCAAAGACTAGCATCTTCAGGGTCTTGCAGCAATAGACGAGAATAGAACGGGGTAAAAATAATAGTCATATTGTTGCAGCAATATTAAAGTGAGGTCACGTCTAAAGATCCTCCTTCGACTCCCTGCGAGGAAGCAATCCTGAGGCAAACTAATTCCAGTTAAGTAACCATTGTAGTTGTATAAGATCGGGGCACAACTCAAAGTCGTCCTCTAACCGTGGACACGGCTATCCGAATAGTTAATTTTAATCCCTGCAGGGGTGCACCACATGTCCCGTCACGCTCGATAACACTCTGGCCGGACATACTTTTCTGGGTCCTGCCCGGCCTCGGAATATCGACACACCGCAGCCCCACCTATGATTAATTAGAGAGGTCAGCCCGCCGGTCTAAATCCTAAGAGCAAAGGATTCATGGGCCCAGTTCCCCTCCGCGCTCCTGCACGATGTGAGGGCGGCCGACATCAGTCCTAGCATCCCTTAGTCACAAGCGCAATGCATCTCGGGACCACAAGGGCGCGCACCACTACGATTGCTGACATCTGAAAAGCTTCGGCTGATACCGCGACGCCGAGTACCCATAATTCTTCCCGCGTAGCCGGTTATTGCGAAAAGGTCTCCGACCAACCCACATCAAATACCCAAATCCATGAACATTTTAATTAGGCCAAAAACATAGTCTCACGGGAATCCACCCGTCTTACAACTAATCACCAAAGATCCCAGTAACATGGTCGAGTAACTGTGTGGTTGTAACATCGGGGGGAATCCGAGGTATCACCCTCGTTGGATTCCGAACGATGTACCCGTCAAGGTGGGCTTAGAGGAATCACCCTCGGGGGTCCCAGACTTGAGTTGTTGCACGACAGAGGCGTCATCGGGAATGGTGAAAGAGGAATCACCCTCGATAACCATGACCGACTAGCTATACTACAGAGATATCGTCACGAGTACATAGCGAGGTGTCACCCTCGGTACCCGATAGTATCTGTGTAGCTCGTACAACTAAGGGGGTGTATGTGCTGTGTCAGGTCCAGCTCGTCGATCCGGGATCGAGATTTGAAAACAAGCGAGGCAACTGGACTACGGGGTCAGAGGGGATGACTGCTCCACCTATACTAAGCAGATTAAAGGTACATGACTGAAAGTAGCAGTTCATCAAAAATAGGCTGTCCATCAGATATAGCAGCTAACTACAACAGTAGCAAAATACGAACGCAAGCAGTAGGAAGAAAGACATAGGCGATATAGGAATGATCAAGGGGGTTTGCTTGCCTTGCTGCTCTACGGCAAAGGACTGATCAGCACGGTCGTAGATGTACCCGGCAGCAGCGTCAGTCTCGGGGTCTACCGGTAAGAAGAGGGGGAAGAAGCAACGGTGCAACACAAAGCATGACATGGCAAAATGCAGGCTAGACATGAGCTAACGCAGCAACATCCGTCATAGACGGGTCAGAAGAATATCTGATGATATTTTCCAGGTCTCGGGCTACTACCGGTCATACTGGAAACGATGGAAATGTTCCATGTTTGCTATGCTAGGGACGCGTGAAAGACGAATGGACCATGTATCCGGGTTCGTCTCGTTCTGCTCATCAACTTTCAAGTTGAAAATGTTTTGATCTCACTTACGGTTTATTTAATATTAATTTTTAAAGTTTTATTCAATAATTAGAAATTAAAAAAAGATTTAAATAATTTAAAAAAAAATGCTATTATGACATCAGCATGATGTCATGCTGACATCAACAGTTGACTGGTCAACTGACGAGCGGGTCCCGAACGTCATAGGCACAAGTTTTAATTAAGATTAAAATATTAATTAATCAGATTAATTTAGTGGGGGACCCACGTGTTATATTCTAATTATTCTAATTATCCAATTAATTAATTAACTAATATATCTATTTATTTATTTAATAAAAACATTATTATTATTTTTTATTCTTTTATTTGAATTTCACTTTTCTTTAAAAGGGGTGTGGGGCCTCCCTTTCATAGACAGCGGGGTGCGTTGGCCCACCGATAAGTGGCTTTAGGCCAAATACTCGGTTTTATTCACAGATACATAACCATACAAATATCGTATTCCTCCACATACCTATATACACAAATACATACATAAATACGGGCATCAAATACATACATACATACACACATACATAATACATCCTTTGTTTTTATTCCTTTCTAACTCTCATCTCTCTCACATCTCTCTCTGTTAACAGAACACACAACACAGAGTTCTCTCTGCTAACTCAACATAGAAGAACAAAATCTTCAATCCTTCCTACCGGTCTCTACCGTCGACGGATCGAAGCCCCGTTTGCCGGAACGGAACCGAGACGGCGAGGAGAACAAGATGGTGGGAGGACCCCGGTGCGGGGCTCACCGACGTTGACGAGACGGCCCGGTGAAGCCGGAGTTCTCATGAGGCGGAGTAGACGAAGAGGAGGAAGACGATACGGTGACAGTGGTGGCACGGTGGTGGTGATGCCGGTCACCGGAGAGGCCTCCCGAAGGTGGCCAACCGGCGTGACGAGGAGGAGAGGGATCTCCCTGCCCGGTCCCTCCTGGACCGAGCGGGAGGAAGGGGACGGCGAGACGGGGTGATGTTGGTCGGCCGGTGGGGCTCCTTGGGGCCTCGGCCGACAGGGGGAAGACCATGAGGGCTCGGTCGACCTGGGAGGCAGGAGGGGCGAGGTGGTTCTCGGGTGGATGCGGTGCCGCGGGGAGAGGGCCTGACGGGAGGAGGCGAGGTGGGAGGTAGGCTCGGTGGGGAAGAAGCCCGTGGGGAGGGAAAAGGAGCCCGCGAGGAGGGAGGGAGACCTGGGACCGGCGAGGTGGGGAGAGCCGGCGGGATGGGGAGGTCTGGGGCTCGGTAGGGGGAGGTGGGATGGAGGGGAGAGGGGGGCACGGGGCGAGCGGGATCTGAGACCGACGAGGGGGGGCTAGTGCTCGCGGGTGGGGCTCTCAGGGTAGGCATGAGAGGCAGGGCGAGCAGGGTTGGTGCGTTCGATCTGGGGGGGGTCGCTGGGAATCGAGATAGGGCGGTTACCGAGAGAGAGAGATGGGGGATCGGGCTAGGGTCGTGGGGCACCAGGAGAGCCGTCGGTGGGGTGGGGCCCCCGCCAAGTGGTGGGTCCGGGATGGGGGCTGGAGCCCCTGGCGGTGGCAGCTAGGGAAGCGGGGGAGCTGCGAGGGGGACGCAGGGTGGTTTCTAGGGTTTGGCTGCGGTGGGCTGTGGCCTGGCCGGCTGGGCCACTAGGCCAAGTTGGGCTAGGGGGGGTTCCTTTTTCTTTTCTTTTTTTATTTAATACTTTCCTTTTTTATTATTACTATTTATTTTCATCATTCTTTTTATTTACTTTCTTTTACAATTTAGTATATATATTTTTAACACTTTCTTTTATTTATTTCTTTCTCTTCTAACTATACAGGACTTTTAATATCATTAAAAATGTCCGATTCATTTTCATAACCTATTAGGGAATTTCAGTAACTCTCCCGACATTCTTACTCAACATCACAAAACGTTTCTCGTTCGATTTTATTTTGAAATTTCGAATTCGACTTGGTTTTCGACTAACACGAGATCAACGATAGAATTTATGATGATGTGGCTTCATTAGCGTGGGATTACTTTCGCTTGACTACAAGGGTTACTGTAGCACAAATCCAGGGATGTCACACAGCCCCTTCATCAATAGGTTTGAGACACGAAAACAAAGATTCAAGAGGAGTCACACCAAGCACTTTAAGATCTTCGTGATTTGCATCACTAGAACGCACACTTTTAAACCATTCATGCCTAGCGCGAATTTGGTTGGTTCTTTCTTTGCGCTCATTCATGGAGACACTCATAGCTTTCAAAGTTTCATCCAAGTTGACCTTGGGAGGAGCACATCTAACTTTCAAAGCATCAATATCACAAGACAACCTATCAACGCTTTTAGCCAAATCGTCAATTTTGAGTAGTTTTTCCTCTATGGACGCATTGAAAATCTTTTGAGAGTTGATGAACTCTTTCATATTACTCTCTAAATCAGAGGGTAATTAGTTGTGATTTCCATAAGTTTTGTTGTAGGAATTGCCATAATTGTTAGAGGAGTTACTAGGAAAAGGCCTAGGAACATAGTTTCCTCTAAAAGCATTGTTGTTGCCAAAATTGTTCCTACCAACAAAATTCACGTCCAAACTAGCGTTGCTACTCTCAATCAAGGAAGATAGTGGCATGTCATTAGGATCTAAAGGAGCGTTTTTACGAGAAACCAAATTCATCAAGTCGTCCATCTTAGCGCTAAGCGAGTTATTCTTCTATAGCGTGTACCTTTTTGCAAGCACGTGACCTTTTAGTGTGCCACTGAGAGTAGTTGGTCATGATATTGTCTAGGAGTTTTGTAGTGTCTCCTAACGTGACTTCCATGAACGTTCCACCTGAGGCGGAGTCCAAGATATTGCGAGAAGAGAAATTCAAGCCAGTGTAAAAGATTTGTATAATCATCCACAAACTCAAGCCATGAGCGGGACAATTTCTAATCATAAGCTTCATCGTCTCCCAAGATTGTGCAACGTGTTCATGATCAATTTGCTAGAAATTCATGATATTGTTACGTAAGGAGACGATCTTAGCCGGCGGAAAATACTTGGATATGTAAGCATCTTTGCACTTATCCCAAGAATTGATACTATTTTTAGGCAAAGAAGAAAACCAAGTTTTTGCGCGATCTCGCAACGAGAAAGGAAAAAGCTTCAGCTTAATCACGTCATTATCCACATCTCTTTTCTTTTGCATATCACAAAGCTCAGTGAAAGTATTGAGATGGGATGCGGCATCTTCACTAGGAAGTCCAGAGAATTTCTCTTTCATAACAAGATTCAGCAAAGCTGCGTCGATTTCATATGATTCTGCACTAGTGGCGGGAGCAATCGGAGTACTAATAAAATCATTATTATTAGTGCTCGAGAAGTCGCAAAGTTTTGGTGTTTTCAGCCATGATGACTTCAACAAACAAACAAGCACACAAGTAAGCTAGAAAACCGGCAAAGGAAAACGGCCAAAAGGCAAAAGGCAAAAGAAAAAGGCAAAGGAGAAAGGCAAATGAAAAAGGCAAAGGAGAAAGGCAAATGAAAACGGCAAATGTGAAGTGGGGGAGAGGAAAACGAGAGACAACTAGCAAAAAAGTAAATGCACGAGATGAGTTTGTGAGACCTACTTGGATAGATCTCTCCTACCCCGGCAATGGCGCCAGAAATACTTCTGCTACTGCAACAAAAGACCTTCCAATGGCGCCAGAAACACGTGCTGACAAGAGACTATTCTTGTCTTGATTCTCCTCAGCAACGGCACCAGGAATCCTTCTGCTATGGCGACGCCGTACGAGACTTCCTAGGCAAATATGCAAAGTATTTTCCCCGTGGCCTTGGAGCCTTGGGTTGGTGTTCCCTTGAAGCGGAAAGGGTGATGTAGCGCAGCGGTGGTAAGTAATTCCCTCAGTTTTGAGAACCAAGGTATCGATCCAGTGAAGGAGTATCACAAGTACCTGCACAAACACAAAAGCTTGCTCCCAACGCTATGAAGGGGTTGTCAATCCCTTATAGATTGTTTGCCAAGTGAGAACTGAAAGCAACAAAGTAACAAAGCAAAGTAAAAGCAAAGTGGAAACGAAAGGTGTGAATAGACCCGGGGGCCGTAGTGTTTACTAGTGGCTTCTCTCATGAAAGCAAGTAGACGGTGGGTGAACAAATTACTGTCGAGCAATTGATAGAAACGCGCAAAGTCGTGACGTCATCTATGGCAATGATTATATCTATAAGCATCATGTCCAAAACAAGTAGACCGATACTTTCGGCATCTACTACTATTACTCCACACGTCGACCGCTATCCAGCATGCATCTAGTGTATAAAGTCCAAAAGAACAGAGTAACGCCTTAAGAAAGATACATGATGTAGATGGACAATCTCATATCTACGACAAAGCCCACCTTGTTACCCTTGATGGCAACTACACGATGTGTGCCTTGCTGCCCCTACTGTCACTTGGAAAGGTCACCACACGGTAAGAACCCAAAACCAAGCACTTCTCCCATTGCAAGAATCATAGATCTAGTTGGCCAAAAAAAAACCCAAGACTCGGAGAGACTTACAAGGATATCAAATCATGCATATAAGAAATCAACAAAGACTCAAATATATATCACAGATAATCTGATCACAAATCCACAATTCATCGGATCTCAACAAACACACCGCCAAAGAGGATTACATCGGATGGATCTCCGTGAAGATCATGGAGAACTTTGTATTGAAAATCCAAGAGAGAAAAGAAAACATCTAGCTACTAACTACGGACCCGTAGGTCTGAAGTGGACTACTCACGAGTCATTGGAGGGGCGGTGATGTTGATGTAGAAGCCCTCCAACTCCAAAGTCCCCTCCGACAGGGCACCGGGAAGGGTCTCCAGATGAGATCTCGCGGAAACGGAAGCTTGCGGCAGCGGAGAAGTGTTTTCGTGGATTCCCTGATTTTTTTTCTGTATTTTAGGGAATATATAGGCGAAGGAGCTAGATCAGGGGGCGCCAGGGAGGCCACAAGCCTGCTAGCCGCCGCCTCGTGGTGGTGGGTACAGGGCTTGTGGGCTCCCTGTAGCTCTCCTGGCTTGGCCCACAAGCCCCGTGATCTTCTTTCGTTCGCGAAATATTTATTTCGGGGATTTTATTCAGTTTGGACTCCGTTCCAAAATCAGATCTGTAAAGAGCCAAAAACACAGAAAAAACAGGAACTAGCACTTGGCACTGAATTAATAAGTTAGTCCCAAAAAAGATATAAAAGCTACATAAAACATCCAAAGATGACAAGATAACAGCATGTAAAAAATTATAGATACGTTTGAGACGTATCAAGCATCCCCAAGCTTAACTCATGCTCGTCCTCGAGTAGGGAAGTGATAAACAATAATACTTCAAGAAAACTAGCAAGGTAATCAACGTGAGTCCCCGCAAGAACAAGCCGAGGAGAAGACGGAGGTGCTGGAGTAGCACTCTGCCTTCCCCGGCCTCGGCCTCCGCGCCGACCGCGGCCCCTCGCCCCTCCGCTACCATGGGCGCTCGTGCCGCCCTCTACAGTTGCAGCCCCTTAAGCTGTGGCATGATCCGAATAGGATCCCATTGCCGCCCTGGCAGCTGATGGTGGCCTCCCTTGTCTCCTAGCCATGGTTAGGGGTGAGCGCCACCTAGGACTAGAGAAGACTCTATAGATACAAGCTGAGGATTTGGAATGTTTCAGGAATTGAAGGATGAGAAAAACCCCCTCACAAACTTCCTAATTTATAGTGCAAGGCGCGCGCGCGCGCGCGGGGGGGGGGGGGGGGGGGGGCTAGCTCTCCTCACTCCAGAAACCGCCGCCCCTCTCGCCCAATCACCCATGATCACGGGCCAATAGGGAACCGCCCTGCTGCACCAATGCATGCGGGGGTGGGCCCTGTCATGACTGCGGCCTTTAAGACCACGAACGCCACGTGCCTGACCATTACTATGCATGCCTCACGCGTGCGAGTAACGCGTCAAGAGGTGGGGAGGCCACTCTGCGCACACTTCTCCACCTCATGCGCTTGATGCGCTACGTGGGGAAAGGCTGTTTTCAACGGCTCCAAAGCTACAGAGTCCCCTAACATGTAAGTCCGTGCACTACTTTGGGCTGGCCCAGCAACACCCAGCGCGCGTGCGTGGCCCAGACCCAGGGGCTCCTATAGGTGCACTAGAGACTGGGGTCCCTTGTGCCCCAGACTTGTGCACGGGCATCGGCGACGCCCTTGATAGCGATGCACAGGGAAGAACAGCAAGAAGGCGATCCAAGACCCACCAAGGCCACGCCCTCCCCTCTCTCTCAGGGAGTGGAGTACAAGGGCTCCAAATGCAAGGCCCCGACAATCCCTCCTTGCGCGGAAGATTCGCCAAGCCCCGGCAAGCCCACTTTGCCGGGAAGACTACCGAAGATTAGCAAGACCCCGGCAAGCCCACTTCGCTGGGAAGACTCGCACAAACTGGCGAGACCCCCGACAAACCCTCCTTGCCGGCAATGTGTTTAAGCCCCCCGCAAGCCCTTCTTGTCGGGAAGGTAACCGAGTCATCCAACAGAGACGCCAGGCCAGCAAGCCCCTTTCGCTCCCCAGGTGTCCTCCCCCATTTCTACCACAATCCGACCGCTCCAGCGCATCCTTTATGTGCCAGCGCAAGACCTAGGTGTCGATTCACCTGGGTACGTGTCATGACCATGTTGCAGCAGGTCAGGGGTCAGACAAGGCATTTACTGCGCTTGACACCACCGAAGAAGAAGAGCGGTGAACACTATTTATTGTGCCCCTCATGAGCACACAATTGGTGACCCCTTTGCCTATAAAAGGAGGACCAAGGCTCATTCTCAGGGTTGGACTTTTTGGGATTGGTGACTTCCTAATCACCCACTAATTATTGTAGCAAATCGCCCTACAGTAAGCACACAATACAAACTAAGAAGGACTAGGGTTTTACGCGCCAAACGGCCCGAACCTGAGTAAAAGACCTAGCCGGTGTTGATCGCTAGCTCCGCTCTTGACACCGTCCCTCTCTCCCCCTGCCGAACGATCAAGGGATGCCACAAGTTCCCCATAGGTGTCTGTTTCCCCGACACCATCCCCCTCGCACTGGATCCGAAAGAACTGTTGAACTTCATCGATCTTTTGCATGAGGATCCAAACACTCCAATTGATGATTTGAAGCTTCCTCCTGGAGTCAGTCATATGGTTGCGTCATTCATCAATGAAAACCCTCAGTGACAAATACAGAAGTCTTCATGCTAATCAAAAGGGTGTCAAAGTCCAATTTGTCAAGCCCGCAACTGCTGCAATTGATGAATACAACAACAGGGTTACCGCTCCAAAGCAGCCAACAAATCCTCACCCAAGTTATACCGTGCTAGTGGCTGAGGATGATGAAAATGAAGAACCATCTGCTGATGAAATTCCTCAGAATATTTCAGCTAAAGAACCTGCCAGGCCAGACATTGACAAAGCAATGCCTGAAGAAAATGCTCCTTCACCGAAGTCTTCAAAGGTGAAGAAAGTAACTCCTCCGACTACAGCATAAGTGAAGAAAACAAAAGCTGCTGAAAAAGAAGCTAATAATAGAAAAGCTTCAACTACTTCAGAGTCTTCAGAGGCAAAATGCCTGAACACAGTGCCTACCTCATCATCAGCCCACGTGGATGCTACTCCCCTCAATGAAGTACCATCATATATGATTGTTCCGTTCGGTGAAGAATACATCATTCTAGAAGAGGATGTGGAAATGGATGACAATCACTCTAGTGCATACACACCAATGGATGAGGACATTCAAGCAGATCAAATTCCTCAAGTCACAACACCTCCAATGACTGCTGAAGAAATGGAGGGTGATGAAGACATTGGATGCAGCGCACCCGTTATCCATGATGAGTTCTGGGAAGAGGCTCACCCAAACTCGCCAAGAATAGCTACAATTCCTCAAACTCCTGTAGCCACTGAGATTCTGACTGCCTCTGAAGAAAAGAGCTCACATGTGGAATCAGCACAAGACCGAGAATCAGCTGCATCAGCTGAAGAAACTGCAGCACCAAAAACTACAATTGTAGTGGTAAATCCTCAAACTCCCATTCTGGTGGCCACAAGTCCTCAAAATGAACAACATCATAATCTTCATCCAAATCCTCATCAACCCTTCTCCAAAAGGCCAAATTTCAGAAGCAAGACTTCTATAATGAACATCATTTCTTCACAAGAGAAAATCCTTACGATACGCTTCGCATCAGGCACAGAAAGTTCTGGACCAGAACTTAACTCAACTACTATGCTTCTGTGCTCTATGGGGGAAGGAAGATATTTCATCACACCCATATTCCTCATTGTGACATGGAGGAAATTCCTTGCTTCACCCAAGTACGCAGTGTTCTTCACGATGCAGGGCTATTGCCATTCTGCACATCTATTGGTGATTGTAATACTGACATCATTCTTCAATTCTATGCCACACTGCACATCTCTGGTGATCCCAAAGACATCAACACATGCGTTCCGGACTGGATGGCACATCACACTCACTACAAAGCTCCAGCCACAGAATTGCTTCGAGCTACTCCACTCCCAATTCCTTCAGATGAAGCAATTAGACTCTATGATGAAAGAGAACTGTCAAATCATCTAATGGCAGTACTCATGAAACCTTTGGCTCCAGGTCAACCTCCTAGGATAAGACTCCTGGTGAAGGAATTGCAGTATGTGCCCAGGACAGTGTACAGGATACAGTCATATTCTATCGCACCAATCAAGAGGCATGATAAGGAACAAGATGTTGTTGGGATTATGAAGAATATCCCGTTTCACGTTGTTCATGGCAACAAAATGAATCTTCACGATTTCTTCTTGAGGACTTTGGCTGACAATGCCTTGTCACCATTTGAGCTGAAGATTTATGCACCTTGGATCTTGAGATTCATTAGAAATAGACCTGCCATCAACTACCAACCTGACTTTCAGAATCACCTCGGTTATCTGCCACCTCTCAAAGTCATCAAGAGCACTTCTGAACCCGTTGAAGGCAAAGGAAAATCCGTGATTGACGAACGAAATCGACCCCTGGATGGTCAATTTCCCAAGGCTGCCTCCTATTCCTCATATGATGGCATAACCACTCAAGATTCTGATGGCAGAGCAAAACCTCCAAGCCCAACTACCCCAAGGGTGATGACTAACAAAGAGCTTCTCCTCAGTCTTCCCCAGAAATTCGATCGCAATCACAAGTGGGTAAAACGCCAGTTTGGCTCCATTGTGAAAACCCTCATTGAGACTTAAAATGTTGTGAACAAAATTAACTATTACCTTCATGAGATGTTTGTTCGCACTTGGGCCACACTGGCTGACCTAAAGTCTCCTGAGGAACTTGAAGAAATGGAATTTACTGAAGACTTTGACTGGTCGTGGCCTCTAAAGAAGAAATTCAAGCCTATTCCATTTCCTGACTTGGAGGACAACTCATTTTCGTCATTCCATACTGCAGAATTAGATGAAGAACCTGAGGATACTCCATCTGGTCCAGCAAAGAAGTCTGCCTCCAAGGATGCTCGTGCCTCTTCACCAAGACACAAGTGAAATTCTTCACGGGCGTTAGTCCTCAGTTTCGTCTCTTTTCGTCACCTGACGACAAAGGGGGAGAAATATGAGTTAGTCTTCAAGCGGGTTTTAATTACGGTCTTATGTACTTTATTAAGTTACAAACTCTTGGTTCTTCTCAAGTTTTTGATGTAATGAGTTGTAACTTAAGCCCGATGGTGTTCTAACTCTTTTGAACGTTTTTCCTCGCATGCTTATTCTTCAAGATAATTAATGCAGGCATGCTGAAATTCGCGAGACATCATTTTTCATCATGCATTTCAAATTCCTAATACTACATGTCAAATGCATGCATGAATTGCAAAATACAGGGGAAATCTCCATGATATATATCATCAATGTGCATCTGCTCTTCAAAGAAAATTCCTCAAAACATGCACATCTTCAGGGGGAGTTTCTGTGTATCTTGACTTCAAATACGTCAAAATCAATACTTACATCTCATAATATTATCCCTGTTGAAAACTTAATCTATTTGTCATCAACCACCAAAAAATGGGAGGTTGTAAGTGCAACTAGTGCCCCTTAGTGATTTTGGTGGTTTGAAGACTTATAGGTTAAGATACTAATATGTTTGTGAGTGTACACATGCTCTATAAGTCGCTGGGGAGTTTGCGTTATTCGATGAATATCGAGCCCTAAAAATGATTGTCTTCGGGTGAAAACTTTGGTCACTCCTCATGAAGATATTGAAGATGAGGAATTCGGTGCGTCCGGAAGAAAACACTCTCAAGTATAACTACGGAGATTTGAAGCATGAAGATTTACTCTTTCAGTTTCATTTTATTTACACATGAGTCAAATGAGCACCGTACTGTTAAATGGGGTCGAGGTATAACTACGGAAATAATTTCCTCATGATGCTCAACCCAAGCCTAAATCTACCAAAGCGTGAAAGTGAGGAATATGAGAGACATGAGGACTTTCACAGTTTAAAGTTCCGACCATTCCCGCACCACGCGCCACCTCATAGATTTTATACACCCAATGGTCATATTATTTAAGGGCATTTATGTCAAGTCTTATCAGGACGCTCCCAGGCTATAAATAGCGAGCCCCACAACCACTTGCTGGTTGGCTGCTCCGAGAGAAACTGACACTAGTCATTTAGAGCAACCCAAATTCTTCAAAGCCTTCGAGAGAAAATCATCAAGTAAGGAAATACCCCAAACACCAAACCCAAACCAAAAACCCAAGTGATTGAGCATCATTGAAGAAGTTGTTCCTGTGTGGAACTGACGCTTGTTACCTTTGAGGACTGTGTATCCTCAGATGGTTAGGCGTCATGGTCTAGGCATCCAGCAGTCAATCGTGGATCACCGGGTGACCGAGTTTGTGAGGGTTTGGAAGTCTGCCCTAAAGACTTACAATGAGTGTCGGGCGAGGACTGTGTGTCCTTAGCTCAAGGATAATATGGTAGGGACTGTGTGACCTTTGGTTTCAATACCAAGCCGCTCCGAACCACACGTACAACTATCATAGAAGTTGGAACTGGGCATCAACAACTGTCTTCATCAAGCTACGGGTTGTATTTCACCAACCTTCTGATTTCTTCAATTGTATGTAGCAGTCTTGCATCAGTACTGTTTGAAGAATGTGTCTGAAGACTCTCTCTGAATTTTCACGACCTCAAATTCTTCACTTGAGTTAATCTTCACCTACTTACTCTGTACTTGCGAACTGTGCAAACCAAATCTCTGAAATCTCATCGAGTACTTTGCTGTAGACGTTTTTGCACACCTGATCTTGTACTATTTCCGTTGCACTCAAATCATGACCGAGGACTTTCCTCACTGGGAATTTCCTCAGTGATGAAATTATAAAAATCTCCTATTCACCACCCTCTATTCGATATAACGCACTTTTGGGTACTACCCTTAGCTCACATGGAGAAGAAACAGAGCAGAAGTACCGCGGAAGGGCGGTACTTACGCTCAGAAAACATTTCTAAATGGAATCAAATTATCGTGAATGTTATGCGGAAGTAGGTAGCGAAAGTACTGCTCAAGCGGTACTTCCGCTCACCAAACAATTGCTAAACAAAACCAAAATTTCAAGAAAGTTAAGCGGTAGGAGGGCTGGAAGTAAGGAGCGGCAGTACCGTGCAAGCGGTAATACCGCCCAACTCCTACTTTCGCTTACTAGACAGCAAGAAATGGCTCCAAAGAGATGAGAAGGAAAGGTGGTGATGGATGTGTACGTGAATGATTCTCCGTATTTTTCGAACTACGAACCCCCTCTTAATAGTACGGACTATCCTATGACTCAGGTCCACCAACACTAAATCATACGAAGCACGTCGTCTTCTCGTTAAACATCCGAGGGGAAGAATAACCGTCTCGTGCCACCTGATAACCTCTAAAAGCTCAAAGCACGCGATTTGTACGCAAAGGTGTTGTCATCAACCAATAAAACTACTTAGGGAAGATTATGCTCTTAAAATCTCCCCCTTTTTGGTGGGTTGGTGACAAAACCGCATTTTCCACAAGAATGTAAGAGAAAGGTTAGGCAAACCCACTACGTACAAAATATAGATAGGCTTCCCCTAGATTTGTGCTCTATTTGAATATGCTTTTGGAATGCAAAGAGCACACACTAGGATCAATACTCCCCGTATATTTTATAGACAAGGTGAAAGGACGTGGATGTCGCCTAGAGGGGGTGAATTGGCGTTTAACATAATTACGGTTTAGGCTTGAACAAACACGCAATAAAATTAATGTTTAATTTGTCAAGCACAAAACTTAAAACAACTAGGATCACGTATGTGCACCAACAACTTATGCTAAGCAAGATAAACAACTAAGTGATAGCAAGATATATAACAAGAAACAATATGGGTATCGCAAAGTAAAGTCCATAAGTAAAGGGCTCGGGTAAGAGATAACCGAGGCACGAGGAGACCACAATGTATCCCGAAGTTCACACGCTTGCGGATGCTAATATTCGTTGGGAGCGGTGTGGAGGCACAATGCTCCTCAAGATGCCGCTAAGGCCACCGTAATCTCCTCACGCCCTCGCACAATGCAAGATGTCGTGGTTCCACTAAGGGACCCTTGCGGGCGGTCACCGAGCCCGTACAAACATGGTTGGGGAAATCTCCACAACTTAGTAGGAGGCTCCCAACGACACCATGAAGCTTCACCACAATGGACTATCGCTCCGAGATGTCCTCAAATGCTCGGGGCAAACTCCACAACCTAACTGGAGACCCTGAAACTTGCCCGGAGCTTTACACCACAATGATTGAGCTCCGAGGCACCACCAAGCATCTAGGATGCCAAAGCACCCAAGAAGAACAAGCTCTAAGGTACCAAGCATTCAAGAGTAATAAGCTTGTCAAACTTTACTTCCATGTATCACCATGGAGAGCTCAAACCTATGCACCAAATGCAATGGCAAGGGCACACGGAGTGCCCAGGTCCTTCTCTCCCAAATCACACCATAACAACTAATGCTATGGTGGAAAATGATAGGAAGAACAAAGAAGAACACCAAGAACTCCAAGAACTAGATCCAAGGGGTTCCCCTCACATAGAGGAGAAAGTGATTGGTGGAAATGTGGATCTATATCTCGTCTCTCTTTTCCCTAAAAAAGGAGCAAGAATCATTGGAGGGATTGGGAGTTAGCAAGCTCTAAGAAGGTCAAAATGGGGAGCAAAAACAAGCTCAAGAGTTGGCGAACCATTGGGGAAGAATACCCCCTTAAATAGGTCCCCACAAATCTGCCCGTTATGTGTACAATAACATAGGGGCGGTACAACCGGTGATGTGGGCGGTACAACCGGTAAATGTAATATAGCGGTACAACTGACTCACAACCGCCCAAGAACCGCTCCAAAACAGAACCTAGTCCGGTGGTAGAGCGGTACATGGCCGGTACAACCTCCGCACCAATTCTGGAGCAGTACAACTACTCCAAAGACCCATTGTACCGGTCAAGCGGTACAACTTCTCTTCAGGGCGGTACAACATCTGAGTGAAAAACAAGACAAAAACAACCATAACTTTCCCATACGAGCTCCAAATTGAGCAAACTCAAACTTGTTGGATAGCAGATGACAAGTACTATCCAAACAACAAATGGTTATAGCAAGAAGAGGTAGTTGAAAAATGTCAATGATATAGAGATGTGAAACCTCTATGAATCAAGAACCGGCAAAAATTCCAACATCGAAAACATCATAGAAGATGCACATGAACTCCGTTTTTGATGAACTCGAGCTTTTCATAAACATGACCATAAGTTCTAAAACTCACAAAGAGAAACACCAAACAAGAACCAAGAAAGATGATGCAACGGTTCAAATGGTTTGAGATCTCAACGAATGATACGATCAAGCTACTCACTTGAGAGCCCCTCCCCCTTCACAGTATGGCAATCTATCCTAAAATAGAAAACCCTATCAAGGAGAAACCTTTACTTTGAACCTACTCCACTCGACCTAGATGATGATGTTCTTAACTTCCGCAAGATTGACCACCTTTCTTGATTGTGTTGGCTTGATGAAGACATGTAAATTGCTCTCCCATACTCCACTATGGGCGAGCCACTCTTCAACACATCTTCACAAGTCCATTGCCACCACAATGGACTACAAGCTTCAAGCATGATATCTTCGTGATGCTCCACTTGAACTTGCACACCGCAATCTTCCTTGGGTTAAACGAGATCTTCCTCTTGACGAAAACCCATGGAAACACACCTAACCGTACATAGATCTCTCATGAAGACCATGGGTTAGTACACAAAGCGTAATGGACAATGCTTGCCATACCATGGGATCACTTGATCCTTGTTGGTACATCTTGTATGCTTTGTGTGTTGATGAACTTGATTTACTCTTTGACTTAGTCTTAATCAATATTGTGTGTTTATGACCAATCTTTCGATAAAACCTTGAATACCACCTTGGTCATGATATAAACTCCTTAAAACCAATAGATGGACTTCAATAAGTGCCTATGGAAAAATCCTACAAATATAACTTAAGACAACCATTAGTCCATAGGGATTGTCATCAATTACCAAAACCACATATGGAGAAATATACTCTAACAATCTCCCCCATTTTGGTAATTGATGACAATCACTTTCAAGAGAGTTTATATAAGGACATCAACATAACCAAGCACACACATGCAAAGCAATAATGCTTGGGTATGAGATGCAAATTATTTAGCAACAAAAGAAAAACTATTTAACATCTCCAAATGAAACTATCTAAACTTCTCCCCCAATTGCATCGATTGCCAAAATGGACGAAAAGCTTAGAGAGCAACTATGATAGGTGTTCCTCCAAAAACTGTGTACTTCTCAACAAACGAGTGCAAAGAAATACACATATACAATGATAAGTAGTTGGAGGAAAATGAACTATATAGAGGACCCAAATATTGCAAAAAGGATTATATGGCACAAAGACATACACAAGAGAGAAGCAAGAAATCAAAAGAGACCAAAAGGAAAAGGCAATCACATGGTCCTTCGAACCACATGAATAAAAGACATTATGATATGGGCAATCGAGTGTTTTATCAAAACTAGTGAAGCTCCCCATGATTTGTACACAATTAGGAATTTTTTTGTATTTCCGAGAAGTGCACAAAATAGAATCGATGCCCCCCAAAATTAATAAAAACACATAATAAGTGCAAGCAAGTAGATAAGACAACAAGCATATCACTTCCACGAAACATATGGTTGAGTAATATATAAAAGAGGGAATTTAAGAATAGGCTCAACCAAAATGATGTGTGTGAGTCATGGCAAAGCACTTGAGAAGACTAAGCTAAGAACGAGCGTTACTCATCAACATAGTCTTGATGAAATGAGAAACAAAGTGCAAGACATATCCTTCCCACACACACTACTAGCAATGGGTTCGCAAGCTTACTAATAAACAAATTAAGAACCAATGTTGTGACAAACTGTCACATCCCTAACCCTTAAGCAAGATAGCATTGTGCTCATGTCTTCTTTGCATTAGCATCTAAGAAGTTTCAACAAAAACAACAGAGTGGCAAAGGAAAAACTCAAAACCCTAGCCACCATTTCAATTAAAGGAAATCTCAAACTAGTTCAAAATCAATGAACCCAAAATGGCCTCAACAAATGTTCAAACTTTCTGATAAATCATGAAAGTAAATGAGCATTGGAGAAAACTATTTTCTTGACACTTTAAGCTTTTTGAATAAATGAAAAAGGCTACTGGTTTCAAGTTTTAAATTTGAAATCAGAAACTACAAATTTCCAAAAATGTTGAAAACCTTGGAAATGGTTGGGGATATTATAACAAATATTTTAGGAGGTCTAAAATAGTTTTACTTATTGTTTTGGAGCTGAATTAATTAGCAAAACAATAATTAGCAAAACAGAAAAACAAAAACAGAAAAAAAATGGAAAAACCTTACCTGTCGCCTAAGCATGGCCCGGCCCATCCCTGGCTCGTCCCCTCCCTCGCGCCAGTAGGCAGCAGGAGGTGGTCGCCGCCCCCTCTGGCGCGGCCACGCACCTGCGTGCCTGCCTGGCCGCCGCCTCATACTGGCGACGACGGGGATAAGCTCCCCAGGGCCTCCCCTATCCATTCCCCGCCTCGGTTCTCTTCCTCCTCCCGGATCTCCTCCTCCTCCTTGCTGCCGCCATTAGAGCCGAGCTCGAGCTCGAGCTGCCCGTGCCCCTACCCATAGGATTCCCTCCCAGAGCACGCCATTAGCTCCGCCTCGTCGCCCTGGTCATCTCTGCAGAAGCCGAAGCTTCCTCGAGCCCTGCAACGCCCGCAACGCCGTCGTCTTCCACCTCCGGCCGCCGGACCTCTCCCGTCGATTCGTCGCCCCCAGGCCTTCCCCAGCCGTCTAAGCTCTGCTCTACACTCCCCGTGAGCATGCGGTCGTTTCCCCTAAGTTTTTCCCGTCGATCCCCTCCTCTAGCTCTAGTTTCACCGGAGCCCGACGAGGACCACCACTGCCGCTCGTCGCCGGTGGCCCTCCGATGATCAGCTCGTCCTTCCGAGGGCACCAGCAGCTCCAGGTCGACGCGTAGATGTTGTAGCAGCTAGGAACCGAGCGTAGATCCCTCTGATTCAAAGACCCCGATGACGCCCGAGCCTTGGCCGCCGCCAAGCTCGTCGCCGGCGTCATCTCCGGCCAGATCAGCCCCGGCTAAGTGCAGAAATGAAGCTGCGGGAGACGTGCCATTCCTCTGGTGCTCTCCGCGCAGCATTTGGCCCCCTGTGCGCCGTTTCCGAGCCCCTCCGCCGTGCTGGTGGTCGCCGGAGGCTCCCCGCCGGCGAGGATGACCTCGCCGCCGGTGGATGTCGACGTGGCAAAGCTAACCCAGCAGCTCAGCACCTAATCACTCGCTGACAAGTGGGCCCAAGGCCAAGTCAAACCTCAGTTAGGGCTGGTCAGCGCGGGATTAGTCCCAGAGAGGCTGACCAGTGGGGCCCCCCTGTCAGGTTTGACCTGAACAGGTCGGCTGACCTGCTGACGTCAGTCTGATGCAATAAATAGAATTTCCAGTATAAAACTAATTCAGGAAATTGCTAAAAATTGTAAAAAATCATAGAAATTAATCTGTAACTCCAATGAAAATAATTTATATATGAAAAAGTATCAGAAAAATTCAAGGATTCTGATTATGCTATTTTCAACCATGTTTAAAAAAGTTACAGAACCCTAAATTGTGGAATAAGGAATAATACAATTCTTATAATCACTTTTTAAATGGAATTTTCAAAAGTATTCAAATTTCATTATATATACAATGTTCACCACTGTCCTAATTACAAATCAGTACCATAACATGACATTTCATGCATGTTAACATCACGTTGATCTGAGCATCAGGTCGAATCAATTAAACCGGTATCCGAGAATACCCCGTTTGAATTGCTATTCGAATGTGATTCAAATCAACTCTAAACCTAATACATGTTGAAAATAATAACTTATCACCTTGCATTCTCATGCCATGCTCATGCATCATTTTGAGTGCATATGATTGCTATTGAATGTTGCCATTCATTTCGGTAGGCTCCGCACCCCCGGATTCCACCGAATATCCGTCTGACGGATATCGTTCCTCCTCTGAGCAACAAGGCAAGCAACCCTTTTGATCATCCCGATAATTCCCATGTTCTTGCTCCTGCACCTATTTAATGCATTTAAGATCAAATGCTTCAACTGCTTTTGCCACTATAGTTGAACCCACTTCCTTTGCATGACTTAACCTTGTCACTGTAAATAGCCAAACCTTGCAACCTAGCATACCTGGTAGTTGTTTGAGCTATGATGTGCCTTATCTTGCTATGGATGCTATGCTTAGAGTTGTGTATGGTCTGTCATCTGGGAGATGAACAGAAATGTGGAATGTGTTCGGTAGGCAAAGGTTGTGTGTTGAACTTGAGTTGGTAAAGGTACCGGTGAAAGGCTGTGTAGGAGTACATGGCGGGTTGTTTCATTGGAACCATCCTTAGGAACTGAGTTCCGTGTATGTATTCCAAGACTAGATACTACCACATGCTGGGCCCTGAAATATGACCCCGCTCGGCCTATTAATCGCGTAGTACCCGGTCCAGGAGTTGCAAGTAGTTTCTTGTGTTTATAGTAATGCTGGAGGCCGTGCATGGTGCTGACCTGAGAGGTGGGCCGTGATGCGGTAGGTAGTGGCACGGTGTACCAAGTGGCACCCGGATGGTGGGCTTGGGAACCCTGCGCACATCGTTTGAGGCCGTGGCGGAAACCTCGGCCGGACTTCCATACGGGTTACTCTCAGATAGGCGATAAACCTGGACTAGGTACTAGTGTGGTTAACGGTCGTGGCCGACTCCCTCGCTGGGCTTCCGCTTGAAGGTTGCCGAGGTGCATGACGTGCACATAGCGATAAGTGGCGAGAGCGTGTGTGACGATGTACACCCCTGCAGGGTTATGATCTATTCAAACAGCCGCGTCCGCGGATATGGACTACTTGGAGACATATGTTCTTCATAGATAACTTCAAGGGCTACTCATAAAATTGTCAAGATAAGCGTGAGCGTCGTGGACGGCATTTCCGTATGGAGACGGAATGATTCCACGATAGTGTATTGTTGTGGTGTTAGTGGACTCGTGTGTGAGAAATCAAGTTGTCAAAACTAATTTCAAAATGCAGGTTGTCTAGCCACGAGTCAAATGCTGGCTTCCCGCATGAAACCCCACAATACCTTTTGATACCTTGCATGAGTAGGTAGCCATCCTAAAGTCTTGCTGAGTACCTTCGTACTCATGTTTGCTTAATAAATGTTGCAGAGGTTGCTAATGACCCTAATGGAGGGTTCTTCGTAGACATCGACGACGACGAGTAGCTGGTGTCCCAGCTACGATCTGGCCCTACGTCGGCTCTGTAGTATAGTCAGGCCATGTGCCTTCTAGTTGCCCTGTCTGTACCCAGACAGTTTATAACTCTTCCGCTGGCTTGTATTTGTATGACTGCTATTATGGGTCGTGAGACCCTTAATGTGTAATATTATGTGTGTGGCTCTTCCGAGCCTCTTAAATAAAGGTTGTATGTTTATGGTTATGTTGTGATGCCATCGATGTATCTATACATATCGGTATGCCATGCGTACGTGTGTCGTACTTGATATGTACGGGGTTCGATTACCTAGTCATGAACTTTAATAGCACTCCTTACAAGGAAATGCCCCTTTGTGATCCAACGAGCCTTGGTAGTTCGCTACTGCTCCGGACACATTGGTTGACCGGCATGTGTCCTTCTTAGCTGCTGTGTCTGTCCCCTTTGGGGAAATGTCACGCGATGTAATGGAGTCCTTGTAGCCTGCTACGACTCGTCTACATTCGCTGATGACCGACACCTGCTTTGTTGGGCCATGTATGCATGTCCTTGTGCGGTACTGCCACTTTGGATTATGACTAGACATGTCGATCCGGGTTCTTTGACATTGGATTGCTAGCGACACTATCACATACGTGAGTCAAAAGACGCAAACGGTCCCGGCTAAGGTAAGGCTGCAGCCGTGGAGTTAACCGTGCGTGAGACCACAAAGAGATGCGATGTGTTACAGGCTGGATTCCTATGGCTTAGGATCGGGGTCCCGACACAAACCCACCAAAGAGTGCATCAAGATGCAAGGATATAAGATCTGCACTCAAAACAAATCCTTTCAAAACCACCATAAACTGAAAAACAAAATGCAACGGTGGACGTGAAAGCAAAGACGATATCAATTAGAGATGTAACTTCTCTCATGTGTAAAAGATTCTAAGGTAGGAGACAATCGTGATGATATATATCCACAAAGAAGTATGTACACACGAAATTGTTACAAGAAGGAACAAACTAGATATCCAAAAGGAAGTCATAAATATACAAATAAGATCTTTGCTTGGAAACATAGCACATGGCCTAATATTTCCTTATTGTGAATTAATGAACTTCCAACTTACGAACATCAAAGACATCACAACTAGCAATAAGACATCACTGTTGGGATGATTTGAGAAAGGAAACAAGTACCACAAGAACGAATCAAGAAATTCATGCCATGATGCAACCCACAAAAGGTTGAATACAAGAAATGTATGCATGAAGTAGATACTTGTTACCGGGATAGCATATGGATTGATGTAGTAGATAATGGTTCATCGATCATCCTAGCTTGGCTCCAATAAGTCCATGGTGTCAAGACATTCCTTGTAGGTGCGCCGAGCATCCAATGGATATCTAATTGTTCCTAGAACAACAACACAAACAAAATGGTGCCCAACTCATTGGGACCAAAGAGTCAGAAAACCAACAACACATAGGACAAACTCCACACAAATACGTGCATATAGATATGAAATTGAATTTCATGCACACTTTAGACAATTTATGACTAGGTGGAGTTTTCCTATATATCGGGTCAAAGAAAGAAAACATGCCAAAGAAGGTACATATAGAAAGTATGCATGCTCAAGGCTTTCGAAAATCAAATCAAAACATATTTGATAACACACCAAAATGCAAGGTATCAAGTGAGAATATAATACCAAACAAAAAAAATTATCACTTGAAAGATACCAATTAAAGGATACATCAAGGAATGCAAAGAATTGAAGGATACATCAAGGATACACCAAAATGCAAGGTATCAAGGACACATTCCAAATAAAAGGAAACAAGATAAGAACTGAAGGAAAACAAACAAGAGGTAACAAGTTGCCAAAAGAGAGCTGTGTTCCAAACAAACCAATCCCTCGACAAATTTTCATGATGCACAAAGCACCATAAATTGAAATACTTGCCTCCCACCAACGCACGCTCGATGGGGATCACAAGATTTTATGACAAACGTGTAAAGAGAATGTCCTAGAGAAGGTAGGACAGCTCCCCCAAGAGATGCGCATTATATAGAATTTGCATTTAAATACAAAATGCACAAGATGGGATCATCACTTTCTCTATATCTATAGAAACACTAGACATGTTTAAAAATATCCACAAGAGGCAAGGAAGACAAGCAATACACTAAATTCAATGTAAAGATGATTAGAAATTTCTACCACATGAAGGGAATACCAATTGTCAATGGAGAAGAAATATTGGGAAATAATTACCATTGGTAGATTGAAAATATATCCAACATCATATTTACACCAAAAACACAAACAAATGACACTTGTAGAGCTAACATGCCACCTAGGAACAAGATAATTTACAATATCAACACTAAGTGACAATATCTCAAATGTACACATTTTCTTGGCTTGTAATTTGCACATAGCATATTACTCCCCCATAATGTGATATCCCAACATTTAATAAGAATTGGCAAATGAAAACCACCAAGAAATAATTAATGGACCACATAGAATTTGAATTTCTCATTAGTAAGACATACCACATAGAGACAAATAATCTTGAAATATCAATACTAAGTGGTATTCCTAATGTATACACATTTATAGGATTGTGAGGTGCGGAAAGCACATCACTCCCCCGCACTGGGATAATCCATTAATCTCTCAAGAGAGCCAACAAAGATACAAGTAGTGCAAAAAGGCTCAACACAAGACTCACATGTACATGATGTGCAAACCAATATACACATACTTGATTACTCAAGATAATAAAGTTGGAAGCATAACATATACAAGCACATGCAAGGTACAAAACCACAACATGCAAAGGGGCAAGTAACTAACAATGTAACCAATTTAAGTACAAGTTACCGTAAGGAGGCACATTGGATATAACATAGAAACTCGATAATCCAAATGACTTGGCTTGAGATAATACGAATGATGAAGATCCCTTAATTCTTCATAATTTAGCAAAGTCTCCAATGCCCTCCAACATGACCTATTGATCAAGTTTCAGATTGTGGGTCCCCAACCAAGTTGGGTCCTAAGAGGTTAGTCACAATAGGGTTGGCAACCCAAATTGTACTTTTCTTGACACCACTTTGAGTACCAACAAACTTGGCAAACACATTGACAACCTTATCCTTGCCAAGAGAATAGATATCATCAATAAAAATTGGGTTGGATAAGTTACCTCTCGTGCAAGAAGAAGCAAAGTGACCCTTCTCGCGACATAAGTACCAACATCTACCCTATACTTTCTCCCCAATTGATTTGTGAACTTCAAGAGTGTTGGCTTAGGTCTTCTTGGGAAGAGGCCTTTCTTCAACTTGTAGTTGAGTATGTGATTGAAGTTGGTGAAAATATACCCTAGAGGCAATAATAAAATAGTTATTGTAATATTTCCTTGTTAAAGATAATCGTTTATTATCCATGCTAGAATTGTATTGAATGGAAACTCAGATACATGTCTGGATACATAGACAACACACTATCCCTAGTAAGCCTCTAGTTGACTAGCTCGTTGATCAAAGATGGTTAAGGTTTTCTAGCCATAGACAAGTGTTGTCACTTGATAACAGGATCACATCATTAGGAGATGTGATGGACAAGACCCAAACTATGAACGTAGCATGTGATCGTGTCATTTTATTGCTATTGTTTTCTACATGTCAAGTATATGTTCCTATGACCATGAGATCATGTAAAACACTAACACTAAAAGAATACCTTGTGTGTATCAAACGTCGCAACATAATTGGGTGACTATAAATGTGCTCTATAGGTGTCTCCGAAGGTGTCCGTTGAGTTAGCATGGATCATGGCTCGGATTTGTTACTCCGTATGACGGAGAGGTATCTCGGGGCCCACTCGGTAATACAACATCACCACAAGCCTTGCATGCAATGTGACTTAAGAGTTAGCCACGTAATTTTGTATTACGGAATGAGTAAAGAGACTTGCAGGTAATGAGATTCAAATAGGTATAGAGATACCAACGATCGAATCTCGGGCAAGTAACACACCGAAGGACAAAGGGAATGTTATACGAGATTAACTGAATCCTTAACATAGAGATTCCACCAATTAAGATCTTCATAGAATATGTAGGATCCAATATGGACATACATGTCCCGCTATTGGATATTGACCGGAGAGTGTTGTAACGCCCCGGACAAACTCGCCGGCGGTGATTACTGGATCAACTTCCCGATCGGTCACACATCCTAGAACTACTGCAAGGTGAGCATGCTTAACCTGGGAGTTCTGTTCGAATGGGCTCCCGGAAAAGAAGGAATTCCTTATTGATATGAGTAGTCTATCATCCGTAATAAGCCAAGCTATCACATACACAATCACTTAGAGGAACCGATGTCCTCATTAGGCCACAGGTTCCACCATGGGTCACAAACATCGTGAACAACATGACCGCACACCTGTCCGCAAACATCCGTGTAACCGCGAGGGTCGGCTCTGATACCAACTTGTAACAACCAGGACACACCCGCCAGTGGTCGTTACTCCTGGCCGATATCAAAACTAGTCTTTTCTGCACACTTTGTCCTCACTCATGCGCACCCGGGATCAACTTCCTGATCGGTCACCCATCCTAGAACTACTCCAAGTCGAGCATGCTTACCCTGGGAGTTCTGTTCGAATGGGCTCAAGGAAAAGAAGGAATTCCTTATTGATATGAGTAGTGTATCATCCCTAATAAGCCACACTATCACAAGTATCTCGGTCATGTCTACATAGTTCTCGAACCCGCACGGTCAGAAAACTTAAGGATTGGTGATGTTTCGGTATAGTTGAATTATGGATGTTGGTAACCGAATGTTTTTCAGAGTCCCGGATGATAAACCCGACGTCACGAGGAGTTCCGGAATGGTCCGAAGATGACGATTGATATATAAGAAGTATCCATTTGGCTTCCGGAAGGATTTCGGGCATTACCGATAAAGTACTAGGAGCGACGAATGGGTTCCGGGGTTCCGCCGGGAGGGTCCATCCACCCGAAAGGAGACCAAACAGTCCCAAGGGTGGCGCACCAGCTCGTGGCGGGCTGGGCGGCCAGCCCAAGTTGTCCTATTCGGCTGAAGTGGAGAAAGAGAGAGAGGTGGGCCAAACCGACTAGGAGGAGGACTCCTCCTCCACCAAACCGATTTGGAGGACTCCCCCTCCTCCTTGCACCGGCCGAACCGTAGGGAAAGTCCCAAGGCGCCACCCTTCCCTCCCCTCCTATATTTTTGTACGCCACAACGACGCCTTGCCGGAGTAGCTCCACCATCATCATCGTCACGCCGTCGTGCTGCCGGAGAACTCAGATACCTCATCATCTCTCTTGCTGGATCAACAAGGTCGATATCATCATCGAGCTGTACGTGT
This sequence comes from Hordeum vulgare subsp. vulgare, assembly GCF_904849725.1. Taxonomy (NCBI): domain Eukaryota; kingdom Viridiplantae; phylum Streptophyta; class Magnoliopsida; order Poales; family Poaceae; genus Hordeum; species Hordeum vulgare. Next base: position 171,840,694 of record NC_058521.1, read on the forward strand.
GGCGAACACGGAGGTGTCGTCCATTCGTCGCTAGATCGTGATTGGATCGCGGGACGACTTGCAATTTGGAACACTAAGACGTCCGACTCCATCAACCGCGTTTCTTAATGCCTCCCGCTTAGTGATCTACAAGGGTATGTGGATCCGACCTCTCCTCTCATAGATGGTCATCACCATGGATAGATCTTATGTGTGCATAGGAAAATTTTTGTTTCCCATGCAACGTTCCCCAACAGTGGCATCCTGAGCTAGGTCTATGCATAGATGACATATCGATTAGAACAGAATGGAGTTTGTGGGTGTTGATATTCAGATTGCTTCCCTACTAAGCCTTTTGTTGATTCGGCTGTACTGTTGGATGAAGTGGCCCGGACCAACATTACTCGTACACTTACGAGAGACCGGTTCCACAGACTAACATGCAACTTTTTGCATAAATATGCCTCGCGGGTGTTTGTTTCCCCTACTTTAGTTGAATCGGATTTGATAGAGTCGGTCCTTGGAGAAGGTTAAATAGCAACTCGAATATCACCGTTGTGGTTTTGTGTAAGTAAGATACGATCATGCTATATACCGATATCGGCCACGTAAAACATGCAACAACAAATGAGAGGACGTCTAACTTGTTGTTGCAGGGTATGATGTGATATAATATGGACAAAGAAATCATATGATATATTTAATGTATGAGATGATCATGTTGTAATAGTTAAATATCGACTTCCATGTCGATGCTACGATAACCGGCAGAAGCCATAGGGTTGTCTTTAATTATTTTGCGCTTTGTGATGCTTTGCTTTATCGCTAGTTCAGTAGCTTTAGTTGCAACAGGATAATTAGCGCGACAAGCTCGATGGCAGCACAATGATGGAGATCATGGTAGGTCGTTGATGATGATGGAGACCATGCCAGTGCTTTCAAGATGGAGATCAAAAGCACAAGTTCATGGACATATCATGTCACTAATGATTTGCATGGTGATGCTAATCGTTTTATGCACCTTATTTTTCTTAGGATGATGGTAGCATTTCTTGAGAAAGAGTTTCTCTCAAAATAATTGACTGGGAGGAAGATAGAACTTGATGAGGTTATAGAACCTCTACTTCAACCAGAGAGTAGCGCAGCACAGAAATATGTTTCTGTGGAACCTACGATAGTTGAAGAGGAAGCTAATGATGATGATCATGAAACTTCAGTTCAAGTTATTGTCAGACCTCGTAGGTCAACAAGGGCACGTACTGCTCCTGAGTGGTACGACAATCCTATCTTAACAATCATGTTGTTAGACAACGATGAGCCTACGAGCTATGGAGAAGCAATGGTGGGCCCGTATTCCAATAAATGGTTCGAGGCTATGAAATCCGAGATAGGATCCATGTATGAACACAAAGTATGGACATTGGAAGTATTACTTGAAGGAAGAAAGGCTATTCGGAATAAATTGATCTTTAAGAAGAAGACGGACGCGGACGGTAATGTCACCGTCTATAAAGCTTGACTTGTGGCAAAGGGTTTTTCACAAGTTCAAGGAGTTGGCTACGATGAGACTTCCGCACCCGTAGCGATGCTTAAGTCCATCAGAATCATGTTAGCAATAGCTGCATTTTTCTATTATGAAATTTGATAGATGGATGTCAAAACAGTGTTCCTTCACGTCTTCCTTAAGGAAGAGTTGTATACGATGCAACAAGAAGGTTTTGTAGATCTATAGAATGCTGACAAAGTATGAAAAATCCAACGAAGCATTTGGGTTTATACAAGTATGTAGAGAAGCTTGTATTTATATGTGGGAGCTCGATATCATTTCTAATATTATATGTGGATGACATATTGCTGATTGGAAATTATATAGAACTTTTGGGAAGCGTAAAGGATTATTCGAATAAAAGTTTTTCGATGAAGGACCAGGGAGAAGCTGCTTACATATTGGGCATCAAGATCTATAGAGATAGATCAAGCCGCTTCATAGGACTTTCGCACAGCACATACCTTGATAAAGTTTTGAAGAAGTTCAAAATGGAACAATCCAAGAAGGGGTCCGTGCGTGTGTCACAAGGTATAAAGTTGACTAAGACTCCATGCCCATTGACGGTAGAAGATAGAGAAAAGATGAGTGTCATCCCCTATGCTTTAGCCATAGGGTCTATCACGTATGCAATGTTGTGCACAAGACCTGATGTCAGCCTTGCCATAAGTATGGAGGTTTCAAAGTAATCCAGGAATGGAGCACTGGACAGTGATCAACAATATTCTGAAGTATCTGAAAAGGACTAAGGAAATGTTTCTCGTTTGTTGAGGTGACAAAGAGCTCATCATAAAGTGTTACGTCGATGCAAGCTTTGACACTGATTCGGATGACTCTAAGTCACAAACCATAGAGGTATATTTGTTAATGGGGTGTTGTAAGTTGGTGCAGTTCCAAGCAGAGCGTACTAGCAGATTCTACATGCGAAGCAGAGTACATAGCTGCCTTAGAGGCGGCTAAAGAAGGTGTCTGGATGAAGCAGTTCATGAGATCTTGGAGTTGTGCCGAGTGCACCAGATCCAATGAAGATGTTCTGTGACAACACTGGTGCCATTCCTCTAGTCAAGGAACGAAGGTTCCCCAAGAGGACCAGATAGATAAAGCAACGCTTCAATGCCATCCGCGATTACATCAAAGAGGAGGCAATAAATATTTGCAAAGTGGATATAGATCTGAATGTTGCATACTCGTTGACTAAGTCTATTCCATGGGCAAAACATTATCAACACCGAAACTGTATGGGTCTTAGATTCAATACATTGTAAATCATATAGTTATGTTAGCTAGATTATTGACTCCAGTGCAAGTGGGAGACTGTTGGAAATATGCCCTAGAGGATTTAATAAAATAGTTATTATTATATTTCCTTGTTCAAGATAATCGTTTATTTACATGCTAGAATTGTATTAAATGGAAACCCAGATACATGTGTGGATACATAGACAACACACTGCCCCTAGTAAGCCTCTAGTTGACTAGCTCGTTGATAAAATATGGTTAAGGTTTCCTAGCCATAGACAAGTGTTGTCACTTGATAGCAGGATCACTTCATTAGGAGAATGATGTGATGGAGAAGAACCAAACTATGAACGTAGCATGTGATTGTGTCATTTTATTCTTATTGTTTTCTACATGTCAAGTATATGTTCCTATGACCATGAGATCATGTAAACGAGAAGAATACCTTGTGTGTATCAAATGTCGTAACGTAATTGGGTGACTATAAAGCTGCTCTACAGGTATCTCCGAAGGTGTCCGTTCAGTTAGCATGGATCAAGACTGGGATTTTCACTCCGTATGACGGATAGGTATCTCGGGGCCCACTCGGTAATACAACATCACAACAGGCCTTGCAAGCAACGTGACTAAGGAGTTAGCCATGGGATTTTCTATTGCGGAATGAGTAGAGAGACTTGCAGGAAATGAGATTCAAATAGGTATAGAGATACCGACGATCGAATCTCGCGCAAGTAACATACCAAAGGACAAAGGGAATGTTATACGGGATTAAATGAATCCTTGACATAGAGGTTCAATCGATTAAGATCTTCGTAGAATATGTAGGATCCAATATGGACATCCAGGTGCCACTATTGGATGTTGACCAGAGAGTGTCTCGGTCATGTCTACATAGTTCTCGAACCCACAGGGTATGCAAACTTAAGGTTCGGTGACATTTTTGTATAGTTGAATTATGGATGTTCGTAACCAAATGTTGTTTGGAGTCCAGGATGAGATCCCGGATGTCATGAGGAGTTCCAGAATGGTCCGGAGATGAAGATTGATATATGTAGGAAGTATCCATTTGGCCTCCAGAAGGATTTTGGGCATTAGTGATAAAGTACCGGGAGTGATGAATGGGTTTCGGGGTTCCACTGGGAGGGGCCACCCTCCCGGAAGGGGACTAAACATGCCCAAGGGTGGCGCATCAGTCCCTGGTGGGTTGGGAGGACAGCCCAAGTGGGCCTATTTAGCCAAAGTGGAGAAAGAGTGAGAGGTGGGCCAAACCGACTAGGAGAAGGACTCCTCCTCCACCAAACCGATTTGGAGGTGGACTCCTCCCTCCTTCTTGCGCCGTTCGAACCCTAGGGAAAGTTCCAAGGGCGCCACCCTCCCTCCCTTCCTATATATAATGGAGGGTAGAGATGATTTTTGAACCACAAGGCACGGCGCATCCCTTTGTCCCTCCACCACTTTGTGACACCCCGTAGTTATTTCGGTACGGCACGGCGAATCCCTGCCGGAGTAGCTCCACCGTCATCACTGTCACGCCTTCGTGCTGCCAGAGAATTCAGCTATCTGCTCATCACTCTTGCTGGATCAATAAGATGGAGATTGTCATTGAGCTATTCGTGTGTTGAACGCGGAGGTGCCGTCCGTCTGGCGCCAGTCGTGATTGGATCGCAGGACGGCTTGTGATTTGGATCGCGAAGATGTTCGACTACATCAACCGCATTTCTTAATGCTTCCCAGTTAGCAATCTACAAGGGTATGTGGATCCGATCTCTCCTCTCATAGATGGTCATCACCATGGATAGATCTTATGTGTGCGTAGGAAAATATGTCTTTCCCATGCAACATTCCCCAACAGAAGTTTTGTCTACTTCCCTTGTTGCCTGTGACTTTGGGGCTTCTTCTTTAATGGGCAATATCTAACATGGTGGCCTTCAATTTTGCACTTGGAGCAAACAACCTTGGCCGAATTCTTGACTTGTTCTTGGCCCTTCTTCTTGAAGCTTTTGGACTTCTTCTTCTTCTTGGAGTGTGCATCCAAGTCCACCTTTGTCATTTGGGGATTTGTGCACACACAAGGTATTGTTGAGTGTGTGCATGCCTTCATGACTCTTTTCCAAGTCTTTCTTTCATGAAGTGACTTGGGCCTTGAGATCTTCGATTTCCTCTACATGGTTAGTATCAACACAAGTACTAGAGGAAGTATAAGCATCATTTTTAGACCAACAAGGCATGGAAAGGAATTCATCACAAGATGTAGCAACATTATGAGTAAATTAATTACGAGGACTAGCACATGGCAATATTGCATTTTGACTAGAAGTAGTGATAATTGTTGGAACTATGACCTAGAGGCAATAATAAATTGGTTATTATTATATTTCCTTGTTCATGATAATTGTCTATTATTCATGCTACAATTGTATTAACCGGGAATCATAATACATGTGTGAATATATAGATGACAATGTGTCCGTAGTGAGCCTCTAGTTGGCTAGCTTGTTGATCAATAGATGATCATGGTTTCCTAATCATGGACGGGATCACATCATTGGGGAATGATGTGATGGACAAGACCCAATCCTAAGCATAGCACAAGATCGTGTTATTCGTCTGCTAAAGCTTTTCTAATGTCAAGTATCGTTTCCTTAGACCATGATATTGTGCAACTCCCAGATACCGTAGGAGTTCTTTGGGTGTATCAAACGTCACAACGTAATTGGGTGATTATAAAGGTGCACTGCGGGTATCTCCGAAAGTGTCTGTTGGGTTGTACTAATCGAGACTGGATTTGTCACTCCATGTGACTGAGAGGTATCTCTGGGCCCACTCGGTAATCAATCATCATATTGAGATCAGTGTGACTAAGGAGTTAGCCACGGGATGATGTGTTACAGAACAAGTAAAGATACTTGCGGGTAACGAGATTGAACAAGGTATGGGGATACCGATAATCAAATCTCTGGCAAGTATCATACCGGTAGACAAAGGGAATTGCATACGGGTTGATTGAGTCCTTGACATCGTGGTTCATTCGATGAGATCATCGTGGAACATGTGGGGAACAACATGGATATCCATACCCCATGGTTGGTTATTGGCCGGAGAGATGTCTTGGTCATGACTAAATGTCTCCCGAACCCGTACGGTCTACACACTTAAGGTTCGATGACGCTAGGGTTATAGGGAAATAGTGTACGTGGTTACCGTAGGATGTTTTGAGTCCCGGATGAGATCCCGGACATCAAGAGGAGCTCCGGAATGGTCCGGAGGTAAAGATTGATATATAGGAAGTTCAGTTTTGGTCACCGGAAAAGTTTCGTGCTCATCGGTAGTGTACCAGGAATACCGGGAGGGTCTCGGAGGACCCCCGGGAGGGGTGTGACTATCAAAGGAGTTCATGGGCTATTAGAGGAGGTGGACCAGCCCTTATTGCGCTGGCCAAGTCCTTCCCTAAAGGCCCATGCGGCTAGGGATAAGGAGATAAGGCAAAAGGAGTTCGAAAAGGAAGGGATCCACCTCCCTTGTGGGAGGTGGACTCCTCCCTAGCTGGGCCAAACTCCTCCTCCTTGGAGGAGGGGCCAAGGCAGCCTTCCCTCTCCTTCCCCCTTTATATACTTGAGGTTTTGGGATTTTTGAGACACAATAATTCATCTCTCTCCCACGGTGCAGCCCTACCTCTCTCTTCTTCCTTCTCCGCAACGCTTGGCGAAGCCCTACCGGAGAACCACATAGCTCCACCGTCACCACGCCGTCATGTTGTCGAAGCACTCCCACAACTTCTCCTCTCTGCTTGCTGGATCAAGAAGGAGGAGACTTCACCGGGTTGTATGTGTGTTGAACGCAGAGGCACCGTCGATTGGTGCATAGATCGGAATCTACCGCGATCTGACTCGTTGTGAGTACGACTCCATCAACCATGTTCTAGCAATGCTTCCGCTTAGCGATCTTCAAAGGTATGAAGATGCTCTATATCCTCTCTCGTTGCTGGTTTCTCCATAGATAGATCTTTGCATGGCTTAGGAAATTTTGAATTTACTACGGTCCCCAACAGTGCTATCAGAGCCAAGGTTCTATGCGTAGATTCTATGCACGAGTAGAACACAAAAGTTGTGGGCGCTGAATTTGTCAATATTGTGCCGTTACTGGTCTTATCTTGATTTGGCAGGTATGAAGCGGTCCGAACCGACTTTACACGTACTCTTACGTGAGACTGGTTCCACCGACCTGCATGCACTTGATGCATAAGGTGGCTAGTGGGTGTCTGTCTCTCCCACTTTAGTCGGATCAGATTCGATGAAGAGGGTCCTTATCAAGGGTATATAGCATTGGCATATCAACGTGGTGGTTGTCATGTAGGTAAGTAGCGTTCTTGCTAGAAACCCTAACCAGCCATGTAAAATTTGCAACAACAATTAGAGAATGTCTAACTTGTTTTTGCAGGGTACGCTATGTCATGTGATATGGCCAAAAGGATGTGATGTTACATATGTGATGTATGAGATTGATCATGTTCTTGTAATAGGATTCACAACTTGCATGTCAATGAGTATGACAACCGGCAGGAGCCATAGGAGTTGTCTTAATTTATTGTATGAGATGCAACGCCATGTTGATTACTTTACTTTATCGCTAACGGTTAGCTATAGTAGTAGAAGTTATAGTTGTCGTGACGACTTCATGGAGACACAATGATGGAGATCACGGTGTCATGCCAATGACAATTATGATAATGGTGCCCCGAAGATGGAGATCAATGGAGCAAGATGATATTGGCCATATCATGTCACTATATGATTGCATGTGATGTTTATCATGTTTTTCATCTTATTGCTTAGAACGACGATAGCAAAGATAAGATGGTGCCTCATTTAAATTTCAAGATATGTATTCCCCTAAGTGTGCACTGTTGCAAAGGATCGTTGTCTCGAAGCACCACGTAATGATCGGGTGTGATAGATTCCAACGTTCACATATAAGGGGTGTAAGCTAGTTTACACACGAAAAACACTTAGGTTGACTCAATGAGACTAGCATGCATAAACATGGCCTCGAATACGGGAGACTGAAAGGTCGAACATGAGTCGTATGGTTGATACGATTAGCATGGAGATGCTCACCATTGATGACTAGTCCGTCTCATGTGATGATCGGACACGGGCTAGTCGACGTGGATCATGTAACACTTGGATGACTAGAGGGATGTCGATCTGAGTGGGAGTTCTTATGGAATAATTTTATTAGATGAAATTACTTATCAAGAACATAGTCAAAAGGTCTTTGCAAATTATGTTATAACTTGCGCTATAGCTCTACGGGTTTTTGATATGTTCCTAGTGAAAACTTAGTTGAAAGATAGAAGTAGCAATTATGCCTGCTGGGTACGTTAATTGAGGATTGTCCTCATTGCTGCGCAGAAGGCTTATGTCCTTAATGCACCGCTCGGTGTGCTGAACCCCAAGCGTCGTATGTGGATGTTGCGAACATCTGACATACATGTTTTGATAACTACACGATAGTTCAGTGCATAATGCTTAAACGACTTAGAATTGAGGCGCTAAAGGCGCTTCGAACATCGCGGGACATACGAGAAGTTCCAAGAGATGAAATTGGGATTTCATGCTCGTGCCCTTGTTGAGGGATATGAGACCTCCGACAATATTCTTTGTCTACAAAGTAAGGGAGAAAGGTTCAATCGCCGAATATGTTCTCAGATTGTCTGAGTGGTAAACTCGCTTGAATCGAGCGGGAGTTGATCTTCCAGATGAGATAGTGATGGTTATCTAAAGTCACTGCCACCAAGCTTCTAAAGCTCCGTGATGAACTATAAAATATCAGGGATAGATATGATGATCCTTGAGCCATTCGCGATGTTTTACACCGCGAAAGTAGAAATCGAAAAAGGAGCTTCAATTGTTGATGGTTAGTAAAACCACTAGTTTCAAAGAAGGGCAAGGGCAAGAAGGGACACTTCATGAAACGACAAACCAGTTGTTGCTCTAGTGAAGAGACCCAAGGTTGAACCCAAACCCGAGACTAAGTGCTTCTGTAATAAGGGGAACGGTCACTGAAGAGGAACTACCCCAGATACCCGGTAGATGAGAAGGTTGGGAAAGTCAACAAAAGGGGGTATATTGGATATACATGATATTGATGTGTACTTTACTAGTACTCCTAGTAGCACCAGGGTATTGAATACATGTTCAGTTGCTGAAGTGTTAGTAACTCGAAATAAAAGCTACAGAATAAATGGAGACTAGCTAAAAGCGAGGTGATTATGTGTGTTGGAAATGGTTCCAAGCTTGATATGATGAAACATCGCATGCTCCCTGTACCATCGAGATTAGTGTTAAACCTAAATAATTGTTATTTGGTATTTGCGTTGAGCATAAACATGATTGGATTATGTTTATGGCAATACGGTTATTCATGTAAAGAGAATAATGCTTATTCTGTTTACTTGATTAATACCTTCAATGGTCTTGCACCTAAAATGAATGGTTTGTTGAATCTCGATCGTAGTGATACACATGTTCATAATATTGTTGCCAAAAGATACAAAGTAGTAATGATAGTACGAGTTACTTGTGGCACTGCTGCTTGAGTCATATTGGTATAAAATGCATGAAGAAGCTCCGTGCTCATGGATCTTTGTACTCACTAATTTTTGAAACGTTTGAGACATGCAAACCATGCATGTTGGTATAAACTCATGAAGAAACTCCATGCGGATTGATAGTTTGGACTCACTGGATTTTTGAATAACTTGAGACATGCAAATCATACCACATGGGCAAGATGATTGAAGACCTCGTTTTCAAGTGAGATGGAACAAGAAAGTAACTTGTTGGATGTAATACATTTTTAAGTGTGCAGTCCAATGAATGTTGAGGCACGTAGTAGATATCATTATGTTCGTACTTCACAGATGAGTTAATTAGATACTAGTGTATTTACTTGATGAAACACAAATCTGAATTATTGAAAGGTTCATGTAATTTCAGAGTGAAGTTGAAGATCATCGTGACAAGAGGATAATATGTCTACGATGTGATCGTGGAGGTAAACATATATATCTTAGTTACGAGTTTGCTAAACATTTAAGACAATGTGAAAATTGTTTCACGTGAAAATTGTTTCATAACTCATGCCACCCAGAACACCATAGTCTGATGGTGCGTCCGTATGTCATAGTCGTGCCCTATTAGATATGGTACATACTATGATGTCTCTTATCAAATTACCACTATCGTTTATGGGTTTTAGGCACTAGAGACAACCACACTCACTTTAAATAGGGCACCACATAATGCTGTTGAGATGACAATGTATGAACTATGGTTTGGAGAAACCTAAGATGTCATTTCTTAAAAGTTTGGGGCTGTGATGCTAATGTCAAAGAGTTTCAACCTTATCAGCTCGAACCCAAAGAGGATAAATGCATCTTCATAGGACACCCAAAACAGTTGGGTATACCTCCTATCTTAGATCCAGAAGCAAAGGTGTTTTTTTCTAGAAACAGGTCCTTTCTCGAGGAAAAGTTTCTCTCGAAAGAATTGAGTGGGAGTATGGTGGACACTTGATGAGTTTATTGAACCACCACTTCAACCAGTGAGTGTAGCAAAGGGTGTTTCATACAAGGGGAAGGATGAGATGCAAAGGAAACAACATTTGATTCATTTGTTTAAAACAAACTCAGACATATTACATGAATGATTCTTGCTACTCTAACCTATTGTGGTATCTTTTGCCGAGGGACATGCTCACGGGACAGAAGCTCAAGAAGAAAAAAAGCGGCAAGGCCCCCGGCGCGACCATTGCTGGCCCTTCCTGGACCAGCATTGCACAGTGGAGAACGGGGCCTGAAGGGACGGCGGAGACGGGAACCATGCGCTCCTGCAATATGCGGCAGCATCGGTTCTTCCGGCTCGTCGGTCCTGGCTCGGGAGGAGGAGGACCACGGATTCACGGTGATGGTGCTACTGACGGTTTGTCCAAGGACAGATCATCGTAACTAGGCTTAGCCTTCCGAGGGTCCGACCCGTACCCGTCGTCGCTACCATCTGACCGTCCTCGTCGCTCTCGCGCGACGAAGGCTGTCAGTCCCGCTTGAGGTTTCTTCGCAGCAGCCGAGGCGCACGCCTGAGCTCCAGTATATCTTGACGGAGAGCAGGTTGTCCGCCATCATATTGAAGCGAAGAACGTGCCCATTCCAGAGGTTATGGGCACGGGCGAAGCTCTTCCACCCACGACCGAGGAAAAGGAGCCGAGGCCCCGGTTGCTCCACAGTCACCGGGACCGCGCCATTGCAGCAGCCATGTACACGAAGCCGCAACATTGGGGGCTTCTCTTTCCTCATCACCTTGGCGAAGGCGATGGGGAGTTGAAGCTGGGTCCTGATGCGACCTTGCATTCTGACAAGAAACTCCAACGGGGTCCTTTCAACGCGAGTCCCCGCAGGAACAAGCCCAGGAGAAGATGGAGGTGCTGGAGTAGCACTTCGCCTTCCCTGGCCTCGGCCTCCGCAGAGACCGCGGCCCCTCGCCCCTCCACTACCATGGGCGCTCGTGCCGCCCTCTGCAGCTGTGGCCCCTGAAGTTGTGGCATGATCCAAATAGGATCCCCGTGCCGCGCCGGCAACTGATGTGGCCTCCCTCGTCCCCTAGCCATGGTTAGGGGGGAGCGCCACCTAGGACTAGAGAAGATTCTATAGATGCAAGCGGGGGTGAGGAATGTTTGAGGAATTGATGGATGAGAAAAAACCCATCGCAAACTTCCTAATTTATAGTGCAAGGCGTGGGGGCGGGGGGGCTAGCTCTCCTCAGTCCAGAAACTGCCGCCCCTCTCGCCCAATCACCCATGATCACGCGCGAACAGGGAACCGCCCTGCTGCACCAATGCATGCGGGGGCGGGCCGTGTCATGACTGCGGCCTTTCAGACCCAGAACGCCACTTTCCTGACCATTACTGCACATGCCTCATGCGTGCCGGTAACGTGTCGGCAGGTGGGGAGGCCACTGTGGGCACACTTCTCCACCTCGCGCGATTGATGCGCGACGTGGGGAAGGGCCGTTTGCAACGGCTCCAAAGCTACAGAGTCCCCTAACATGTAAGTATGTGCACTACTTTGGGCCTGGCACAGCAACGCCCCGCGCGTGTGCATGGGCCAGGCCCGGGGGCTACTGTAGGTGCACTAGAGACTGGGGTCCCTTGTCCCCCAGACTTGTGCACGAGCATCGGCGACGCCCTTGATAGCAGTGCACAAGGAAGAACAGCAGGAAGGCGATCCAAGATCCAACAAGGCCATGCCATCCCCTCTCTCTGAGGGCGTGGAGTACAAGGGCTCCAGATGCAAGGCCCCGACAAGCCCTCCTTGTCGGGAAGATTCGCCAGGCCTCGGCAAGCCCAGTTCGCCGGGAAGACTACCGAAGATTAGCAAGACCCCGACAAGCCCACTTCACCGGGAAGACTCGCACAGACTGGCGAGATCCCGGCAAACCCTCCTTGCCGGGTAAGTGTTTAAGCCCCCCACAAGGCCTCCTTGCCGGGAAGGTAACCGAGTAATCTGACAGAGACGCCAGGCCAGCAAGCCCCTTCCGCTCGCCAGGTGTCCTCCCCCGTTTCTACCACAATCCGACCGCTCCAGCGCATCCTTCATGTGCCAGCGCAAGACCCAGTTGTCGATTAACCTGGGTACGTGTCGTGACCACCTTGCGGTAGGTCAGGGGTCAGACAAGCCATTTACTGCCCCTGACACCACCGAAGAAGAAGAGCGGTGAACACTATTCATTATGCATCTCGTGAGCACACTGTTCGTGACCCCTTTGCCTATAAAAGGAGGACCAAGGCTCATTCTCAGGGGTTGGACTTTTTGGGATTGGTGACTTCCTAATCACCCACTTAGTTACTCTAGCAAATTTCCCTACAGTAAGCACACAATACAAACTAAGTAGGAGTAGGGTATTACGCGCTAAACGGCCCAAACCTGAGTAAAAGACCTTGCCGGTGTTGATCGCTAGCTCCGCTCTCGACGCCATCCGCCATCCCTCTCTCCCCCCGCCGAACGATCAAGGGATGCCATGAGTTTCCCATAGGTGTCTGTTTCCCCGACACCATCCCCCTCGCACTGGATCTGAAAGAACTACTGAACTTCATCGATCTTTTGCATGAGGATCCAAACACTCCAATTGATGATTTGAAGCTTCCTCTAGGAGTCAGTCATATGGTTGCTTCATTCATCAATGAAGCAAAATGGAAGGATCAGCAATCAAAACAAGCTAGGCTTGTAAAGATTAAAAAGGAGAAATACTTGAAGCAAAACCTCCTTAACCTTTCGCCTGCGAAACTTGTTTCTATTCAGGCAGAGCTGAAAACCCTCACTCACAGATATGCAAGTCTTCATGCTGATCAAAAGGGTGTGAAAGTGCAATTTGTCAAAGCCACAACTGCTGCAATTGATGAATACAACAGCAGGGTTACCGCTCCAAAGGAGCCAACAAATCCTCGGCCAAGTTATACTGTGCAAGTGGTTGAGGATGATGAAAATGAAGAACCATCTGCTGATGAAATTCCTCAGAATATTTCAGCTAAAGAATCTCCCAGGCCAGACACTGACACAGCAATGTCTGAAGAAAATGCTCCTTCACCTAAATCTTCAAAGGTGAAGAAAGTGACTCCTCCGTCTGCAGCAGAAGTGAAGAAAACAAAAGGTGCTGGAAAAGAAGCTAAGAAGAGAAAAGCTTCAACTACTTCAGAGTCTTCATAGGCAAAATGCCTGAACACAATGCCCACCTCATCATCAGCCCTAGTGGATGCTACTCCCCTCAATGAAGCACCATCATATATGATTGTTCCATTCGGTGAAGAATACATCATTCTAGAAGAGGATGAGGAAGTGGATGACAATCGCTCTGGTGCATCCACACCAATGGATGAGGACATTCAAGCTGATCAAATTCCTCAAGTCACAACACCTCCAATGACTGGTGAAGAAATGAAGGGTGACGAAGACATTGGATGCAGCGCACCCGTTATCCATGATGAGTTCTGGGAAGAGGCTCACCAAACTCGCCAAGAACAGCTACAATTCCTCAAACTCCTGTAGCCACTGAGATTCTGACTGCCTCTGAAGAAACGAGCTCACATGTGGAATCAGCACAAGACCGAGAATCAGCTGCATCAGGTGAAGAAACTGCAGCACCAAAAACTGCAATTATAGTGGTAAATCCTGAAACTGCAATTCTGGTGGCCACAAGTCCTCAAAATGAACAACATCATAATCTTCAACCAAAGACTCATCAACGCTTCTCCAAAAGGCCAAAGTTTCAGAACCAAGACTTCTATGATGAACATCATTTCTTCACAGGAGAAAATCCTTATGATAGGCTTCCCATCAGGCATAGAAAGTTCTGGACCAGAACTCAACTCAACTACTATGCTTCTGTGCTCTGTGGGAGAAGGAAGATATTTCATCACACCCATATTCCTCATTGTGACATGGAGGAAATTCCTTGCTTCGCCCCAGTACTCAGTATTCTTCACGATGCAGGGTTATTACCATTCTGCACATCTATGGGTGATTGTAATACTGACATCATTCTTCAATTCTATGCCACACTGCACATCTCTGGTGTCCCCAAACACATCAACACATGGGTTCTGGACTGGATGGCACAACACACTCACCACAAAGCTGGAGCCACAGAATTGCTTCGAGCTACTCCACTCCCAATTCCTTTAGATGAAGCAATTAGACTCTATGATAGAAGAGAACTGCCAAATCATCTAATGGCAGTCCTCATGAAACATTTGGCTCCAGGTCAACCTCCCTGGACAAGACTCCTGGTGAAGGAATTGCAGTATGTGCCCAGGACAGTTTATAGGATACTGTCATATTCCATCGCACCAATCAAGGGGCATGATAAGGAAGAAGATGTTGTTGGGATTATGAAGAATATCCCATTTCATGTTGTTCATGGCAACAAAATAAATCTTCACGATTTCTTCTTGAGGACTTTGGCTGACAATGCCTTGTCACCATTTGAGCTGAAGATTTATGCACCTTCGATCTCGAGATTCATTAGAAATAAACCTGCCATCAACTACCAAGCTGACTTTCAGAATCACCTCGGTTATCTGCCGCCTCTCAAAGTCATCAAGAGCACTTTTGAAACCGTTGAAGGGAAAGGCAAATCCGTGATTGATGAAGGAAATCGACCCCTGGATGGTCAATTTCGCAAGGCTGCCTCCTATTCCTCATATGATGGCACTACCACTCAAGATTCTGATGGCAGAGTAAAACCTCCAAACCCAACTACCCCAAGGGTGATGACTAACAGAGAGCTTCTCCTGAGTCTTCACCAGAAATTCGATCGCAATAACAAGTGGGTAAAATGCCAGTTTGGCTCCATTGTGAAAACCCTCAATGACACTCAAAATGTTGTGAAGAAAATTAACTATTATCTTCATGAGATGTTTGATCGCACTTGGGCCACACTGGCTCACCTAAAGACTCCTGAGGAACTTGAAGGAATGGAATTTACTCAAGACTTTGACTAGTCGTGGCCTCCAAAGAAGAAATTGAAGCCTATTCCAGTTCCTGACTTGGAGGACAACTCATTTTCTTCATTCCACACTGCAGAATCTGATGAAGAACATGAGGATACTGCAACTAGTCCAGCAAAGAAGTCTGCCTCCAAGGATGCTCGTGCCTCTTCATCAACACAGAAGTGAAATTCTTCAAGGGCGTTAGTCCTCAGTTTTGTCCCTTTTTGTCACTTGATGACAAAGGGGGAGGAATCTGACTTTGTCTTTAAGAGGGTTTCAATTATGTGCTTATATACTTTATTAAGTTACAATCTCTTGGTCCTTCTCATGTTTTTGATTTAATGAGTTGTAACTTAAGCCCGATGGTGTTCTAACTCTTTTGAACGTTTTTCCTCGCATGCTTATTCTTCAAGATAGTTAATGCAGGCATGCTGAAATTTGCCAGACACCATTTTTCATCCTGCATTTCAAATTCCTCATATTACATGTCAAATGCATGCATAAATTGCAAGATCTAGGGGGAGATCTCCATGATATAAATGATCAATGTGCATCCGCTGTTCAAAGCAAATTCGTTAAAACATGCACATCTTCAGGGGGGAGTTTCTCTGTATCTTGACTTCAAATTCCTCAAACTCAGTACTTATATCTCATAATATTATCCCCATTGAAAACTAAACCTATTTGTCATCAACCACCAAAAAATGGGAGGTTGTAAGTGCAACTAGTGCCCCTTAGTGATTCTGCTGGTTTGAAGACTTATAGGTTAAGATACTGATATGTTTGTGAGTGTACACATTCTCTATAAGTCGCTGGGGAGTTTGAGTTATTCCATGAATATCGAGCCCTAAAAATGAATGTCCTCGGGTGAAAACTTTGGTCATGCCTTGAAGACTTTGATCGCGAAGAAATTGATATTCCTCATGAAGATATTGAAGATGAGGAATTCGGTGTGTCCGAAAGAAAACACTCTCAAGACTTTGAAGCATTAAGATTTACTCTTTCTGTTTCATTTTCTTTACACATGAGTCAAAGGAACAGCGTACTGTTAAATGGGGTCGAGGTAAAATTACGGAAGGAATTTCCTCATGATGCTCAACCCAAGCCTAAATCTACCAAAGCCTCAAAGTGAGAAATATGAGAGACATGAGGAATTTCACAGCTGAAAGTTCCGACCATTGCCGCGCCACGCGCCACCTCACCGATCTTATACACCCAATGGTCCTATTATTTAAGAGCATTTCTCTCAAATCATATCAGGATGCTCCCAGGCTATAAATACCGGGCCCCACAACCACCTGCTGGTTGGCTGCTCCGAGAGAAACTGACACTAGTCATTTAGAGCAACCCAAATTCCTCACAGCCTTCGAGAGAAAATCAAGTGAGGAAATACCCCAAACACCAAACCCAAACCAAAAACCCAAGTGATTGAGCATCATTGAAGAAGTTGTTCCTGTGTGGAACCGACGCTTGTTACCTTTGAGGACTATGTATCCTCAGACGGTTAGGTGTCATGGTCTAGAGCATCCAGCAGTCAATTGTGGATCGTCGAGTGACCGAGTTTATGAGGGTTTGGAAGTCTGCCCTGAAGACTTACAACGAGTGTTCGGCGAGGATTGTCTGTCCTTAGCTCAAGGAGAATATGGTAGTGACTGTGTGACCCTTGGTTTCAATACCAAGCTCCTACGAACCAGACATACAACTATTATAGAAGTTTGAACTGGGTCATCAACAACTATCTTCATCAAGCTACATGTTCTAGTTCTTCAACCTTCTCATTTCCTCAATTGTATGTTGAAGACTTGCATCGGTATTTTTTGAAGAAGTTGTTTGAAGACTCTCTCTGAATTTTCTCGACCTCAAATTCTTCACTTGAGTTAATCTTCACCTAGTTACTCTATACTTGCGAACTATGCAAACCGAATCTCTGGAATCTCATCGAGTACTTTATTGTAGACATTTTTGCACACCTGATCTTGTACTATTTCCATTGCACTCAGATCATGACCGAGGACTATCCTCACTGGGAATTTCCTCAGTGATGAAATTATAAACATCTCCTATTCACCCCCCTCTATTCGATATAACACGCTTTCGGGTACTACCGCTTAGCTCACATGGAGAAGAAACAGAGCAGAAGTACCGCAGAGGGCGGTACTTCCGCTCAGAAAAATTTCCTAAACGGAATCAAATTATCGGGAATGAGCGGTACTTCCGCTCACCAAACAATTGCTAAACAGAACCAAAATTTCAAGAAAGTTAAGCGGTACCTGGGCCGGAAGTAGGGAAGGGAGTACCACGCAAGCGGTAGTACCGCGCAAGCGGTACTACCACCCGACTCCTACTTCCCCTTACTAGACAACAAGAAATGGCTCCAAAGAGATGAGAAGGAAAGGTGGTGACGGATGTGTATGTGAATGATTCTCCGTATATTTCAAAGTACGAACCCCCTCTTGATAGTACGGACAATCCTGTGACTCAGGTCCACCAACACGAAATCATACGAAGCACGCCGTCTTCTCATTTAACATCGTAGGGGAAGAATAACCGTCTCGTGCCACCTGATAACCTCTGAAAGCTCAAAGCACGCGATTTGTACGCAAAGGTGTTGTCATCAACCAATAAAATAACTTAGGGAAGATTATGCTCTTACAATCTCCCCCTTTTTGGTGGGTTGGTGACAACACCGCATTTTCCACAAGAATGTAAGAGAAAGGTTAGGCAAACCCACTACATACAAAATATAGATAGGCTTCCCCTAGATGTGGGCTCTATTTGAATATGATTTTGGAATGCAAAGAGCACACACTAGGATCAATACTCCTCCTATATTTTATAGAGAAGGTGAAAGGGCGTGGATGTCTCCTAGAGGGGGGTGAATTGGCGCTTTAACATAATTATGGTTTAGGCTTGAACAAATACGAAATAAAATTAATGTTTAATTTGTCAAGCACAAAACTTAAAATAACTAGGATCACATATGTTAACCAACTACTTATGCTAAGCAAGATAAACAACTAAGTGATAGCAAGATATATAACAAGAAACAATACGGGTAGCACAAAGTAAAGTGCATATGTAAAGGGCTCGGGTAAGACATAACAGAGGCATGAGGAGACCACGATGTATCCCGAAGTTCACACCCTTGCGGATGCTAATCTCCGTTTGGAGCGGTGTCGAGGCACAATGCTCGCCAAGATGGCGCTAAGGCCACCGTAATCTCCTCACGCCCTCGCACAATGCAAGATGTCGTGGTTCCACTAAGGGACCCTTGAGGGCGGTCACCGAGCCCGTACAAACAAGGTTGGGGAAATCTCCACAACTTAATAGGAGGCTCCCAACGACACCATGAAGCTTCACCACAATGGACTGTGGCTCCGAGATGTCCTCAAATGCTCGGGGCAAACTCCACAACCTAACTATAGACCCTGAAACTGGTCCGAAGCTTTACACCACAATGATTGAGCTCCGAGGCACCACCAAGCATATAGGATGCCAAAGCACCCAAGAAGAACAAGCTCTAAGGTACCAAGCATTCAAGAGTAATAAGCTTGTCACACTTTACTTCCATGTATCACCATGTTGAACTCAAACCTATGCACCAAATGCAAGGGCAAGGGCACAAGGAGTGCCCAGGTCCTTCTCTCCCAAATCCCACCATAACAACTATTGCTCTGGTGGAAAATGAGAGGAAGAACAAACAAGAACACCAAGAACTCCAAGAACTAGCTCCAAGGGGTTCCCCTCACATATAGGAGAAATTGATTGGTGGAAATGTGGATCTATATCTCCTCTCTCTTTTCCCTAAAAAAGGAACAAGAATCATTGGAGGGATTGGGAGTTAGCAAGCTCTAAGAAGGTCAAAATGGGTGGCAAGAACGAGCTCAAGAGTTGGGGAACCATTGGGGGAAGAAGAGCCCCTTAAATAGGTCCCCACAAGTCTGCCCGTTATGTGAAGAATAACATAGGGGCGGTACAACCGGTGATGTGGGCGGCACAACCGGTAAATGTAATATTGCGCTACAACTCGCTCACAACCGGCCAAGAACTGCTCCAAAACAGAACCTCGTCCGGTGGTAGAGCGGTACATGGCCGGTACAACCTCCACACCAATTCTGGAGCAGTACAACCACTCCAAACATCGGTTGTACCGGTCGAGCGGTACAAGCTCTCTTAAGGGCGGTACAACCTCTAGTGAAAAAAAGTAAGAAAAGAACAACCATAACTTTCACATACGAGCTCCAAATTGAGGAAACTCAAGCTTATTGGATAGCAGATGACAAGTACTATCCAAACAACAAATGGTTATAGCAAGAAGAGGTAGTTGAAAAATGTCGATGATATAGAGATGTGAAACCTCTATGAATGAAGAACCGGCAAAAACGCCAACATCGAAAACAACATAGAAGATGCACATGAACTCCGGTTTGGATGAACTCGAGCTTGTCATAAAGATGACCATAAGCTCTAAAACTCACGAAGAGAAACACCAAACAAGAACCAAGAAAGATGATGCAAGGATTCAAATAGTTTGAGATCTCAACGAATGATACGATCAAGCTACTCACTTGAGAGCCCCCCCCCATAATATGGTAATCTATCCTAAAATGAAAACCCTATCAAGGATGAACCTATACTTTGCACCTGGTCCACTTGAGCTAGATGATGATGTTCTCGACTTCTGCTAGATTGATCACCTTTCTTGATTGTGCTAGCTCGATGAAGACTTGTAAATTACTCTCCCATACTCCACTATGGGCGAGCCACTCTTCAGCACATCTTCACAAGTCCATTGCCACCACAATGGACGGAAAGCTTCAAACATGATATCTTTGTGATGCTCCATTTGAACTTGCACACCACAATCTTCCTTGGGTTGAACAAGATCTTCCTCTTGACGCAAACCCATGGAAACACACCTAACCGTACATAGAACTCTCATGAAGACCATGGGTTAGTACACAAAGCGTAATGGACAATGCTTGCCATACCATGGGATCACTTGATCCTTGTTGGTACATCTTGTACGCTTTGTGTGTTGATCAACTTTATTTACTCTTTGACTTAGTCTTAATCAACCTTGTGTGTTTATGACCAATCATTGGATAAAACCTTGAATACCACTGTGGTCATCGTATAAGCTCCTTAAAACCAATAGATGGACTTCAATAAGTGCCTATGGACAAATCCTACAAATATAACTTAAGACAGTCATTAGTCCATAGGGATTGTCATCAATTACCAAAACCACATATGGAGAAATATGCTCTAACAATCTCCCCCATTTTGGTAACTGATGACAATCACTTTCAAGAGAGTTTATATAAGGACCTCAGCATAACCAAGCACACACATGCAAAGCAATAGTGCTTGGGTATGAGATGCAAATGCTTTCGCAACAAAAGCAAAAATCTCTTAACATCTCCAAACTAAACTCTCTAAACTTCTCACCCATTGGCATCGATTGCCAAAACGGACGAAAAGCTTAGAGAGCAACTATGATAGGTGTTCCTCCAAAAAGTGTGTACTTCTCAACAAACGAGTGCAAAGAAATACACATATACAATGATAAGTAGTTGGAGAAAAATGAACTTTGTAGAGGACCCAAAGATTGCAAAAAGGATCATATGGCAAAAAGACACACACAAGAGAGAAGCAAGCAATCAAAAGATACCAAAAGGAAAAGGCAATCACATGGTCCGTCGAACCACATGAATAAAAGACATTATGATATGGGCAAAGGAGTGTTTTATCAAAACTAGTGAAGCTCCCCATGATTTTACACAATTAGGAATTTTTTGTATTTCAGACAAGTGCACAAAATAGGATCCATGCTCCCCCAAAATTAATAAAAACACACAACAAGTGCAAGCAAGTAGATAAGACAATAAACATATCACTTGCACAAAACATATGGTTGAGTAATATAAAAGAGGAAATTTAAGAATAGGCTCAACGAAAATGATGTGTGTGAGTCATGGCAAAGCACTTGAGAAGACTAAGCTAAGAACGAGCGTTACTCATCAATATAGTCTTGATGAAATGAGAAACAAAGTGCAAGACATATCCTTCCCACACACACTCTAGCAAATGGGTTCGCAAGCTTACTAATAAACAATTAAGAACCAATGCTTGTGACAAACCCACCAAAGAGTGCATCAAGATGCAAGGATATAAGATCTGCACTCAAAACAAATCCTTTCACGAAAACAACATAAACTGAAAAACAAAATGCAATGGTGGACGTGAAAGAAAAGAGGATATCTATTAGAGATATAACTTCTCTCATGTGTAAAAGATTCTAAGGTAGGAGACAGTCATGATGATATATATCCACCAAGAAGTATGTACACACGAAATTCTTACAAGAAGGAACAAACAAGATATCCAAAAGGAAGTCATAAATATACAAATAAGATCTTTGCTTGGAAGCATAGCACATAGCCAAATATTTTCTTATTGTGAATAAATGAACTTCGAACTTACGAACATCAAAGACATCACAACTAGCAATAAGATATCACTGTTGGGATGATTTGAGAAAGGAAACAAGTACCACAAGAACGAATCAAGAAATTCATGCGATGATGAAACCCACGAAAGGTTGAATACAAGAAATGTATGCATGAAGTAGATACTTGTTACTGGGATAGCATATGAATTGATGTAGTAGATAATGGTTCATCGATCATCCTAGCTTGGCTCCAATAAGTCCATGGTGTCAAGAAATTCCTTATAGGTGAGCCGAGCATCCAATGCATATTCAATTGTTCCTAGAACAACAACACAAACAAAATGGTGCCCAACTCATTGGGACCAAAGAGTCAGAAAACCAACAACACATAGGACAAACTCCACACAAATACGTGCATATAGATATGAAATTGAATTTCATGCACACTTTATACAATTTATGACTAGGTGGAGTTTTTTTATATATCAGGTCAAAGAAAGAAAACACGCCAAAGAAGGTACATATAAAAAGTATGCATGCTCAAGGCTTTCAAAAATCAAATCAAAACATATTTGATAGCACACCAAAAGACAAGGTATCAAGTGAGAATAAAATACCAAACAAAAAAGTTATCACTTGAAGGATACCAATTAAAGGATACATCAAGTAATGTGATATCCATTGACACATTCCAAATAAAAGGAAACAAGATACGAATTGAAGGAAAACAAACAAGAGGTGTCTAGTTCCCAAGAGAGAGCTATGTTCCAAACAAACCAAACCCTCGACAAATTTTCTTGATGCACAAAGCACCATAAATTGAAATACTTGCCTCCCACAAACGCACGCTCGATGGGGATCAAAAGATTTTATGACAAACGCTTAAAGAGAATGTTCTAGAGAAGATAGGATAGCTCCCCCAAGAGATGTGCCTTATATAGAATTTGCATTGAAATACAAAATTCACAAGATGGGCTCATCACTGTCTCTACATCTATAGAAACACCAGACATGTTCAAATAAATCCACAAGAGGCAAGGAAGACAAGCAATACACTAAATTCAATGTAAAGATGATTAGAAATTTCTACCACATGAAGGGAATACCAATTGTCAATGGACAAGAAATATTGGGAAATAATTCCCATTGGTAGATTGAAAATATATCCAACATCATATTTACACCAAAAACACAAGCAAATGACACTTGTAGAGCTAACATGCCACCTAGGAACAAGATAATTTACAATATCAACACTAAGTGACAATATCTCAAATGTACACATTTTCTAGGCTTGTAATATGCACATAGCATATTACTCCCCCATAATGTGATATCCCAACATTTAATAACAAGTGGCAAATGAAAACCACCAAAAAGTAATTAATGGAACTTTTAGAATTTGAATTTCTCATGAGAAAGACATAACACATAGAGACTAGATAATCTTGAAATATCAATACTAAGTGGTATTCCTCATGTATACACATTTATAGGATTGTGAGGTGCGGAAAGCACATCACTCCCCACACTGGGATAATCCATTAATCTCTCAAAAGAGCCAACTAAGATACAAGCAGTGCAAAAAGGCTCAACACAAGACTCACATGTACATGATGTGCAAACCAATATACACATACTTGATTACTCAAGATAAGCAAGTTGGTAGCACAACATATACAAGCACATGCAAGATAAAAAACCACAACATGCAAAGGGGAAAGTAACTCACAATGTAACCAATTTAAGTACAAGTTACCGTAAGGAGGCACATTGGATATAAGATAGAAACTCGATAATCCAAATGACTTGGCTTGAGATAATACGATTTAGCAAAGTTCCAATGCCCTCCAACATGACCTATTGATCAAGTTTGAGCTTGTGGGTCCCCAACCAAGTTGGGTCCTAAGAGGTTAGTCACAATAGGCTTGGCAACCCAAATTGTATTTTTCTTCACACCACTTTGAGTACCAACAAACTTGGCAAACACATTGCCAACCTTATCCTTGCCAAGAGAATAGAGATCATCAATAAAAATTGGGTTGGATAAGTTACCTCTCGTGCAAGAAGAAGCGAAGTGACCCTTCTCGCGACATAAGTACCAACATCTACCCTATACTTTCTTCCCAAATGATTTGTGAACTTGAGGAGTGTTGGATTAGGTCTTCTTGGGAACACGCCTTTCTTCAACTTGTTGTTGAGTATGTAATCGAAGTTGTTGGAAATATGCCCTCGAGGCAATAATAAAATAGTTATTATTATATTTCCTTGTTAAAGATAATCGTTTATTATCCATGCTAGAATTGTATTGAATGGAAACTCAGATACATGTGTGGATACATAGAAAACACACTGTCCCTAGTAAGCCTCTAGTTGACTAGCTCGTTGATCAAAGATGGTTAAGGTTTTCTAGCCATAGACAAGTGTTGTCACTTGATAATAGGATCAGATCATTAGGAGAATGATCTGATGGACAAGACCCAAACTATGAACGTAGCATGTGATCGTGTCATTTTATTGCTATTGTTTTCTACATGCCAAGTATATGTTCCTATGACCATGAGATCATGTAAAACACTGACACTGAAAGAATACCTTGTGTGTATCAAACATTGCAACATAATTGGGTGACTATAAAGGTGCTCTGCAGGTGTCTTCGAACGTGTCTGTTGAGTTATCATGGATCATGGCTCGGATTTGTTACTCCATATGACGGAGAGGTATCTCGGGGCCCACTCGGTAATACAACATCACAACAAGCCTTGCAAACTATGTGACTAAAGATTTAGCCACGTAATTTTGTATTACGAAACGAGTAAAGAGACTTGACGGTAATGAGATTCAAATAGGTATAGAGATACCGACGATCGAATCTCGGGCAAGTAACATAACAAAGGACAAAAGGAATGTTATACGAGATTAACTGAATCCTTAACATAGAGATTCAACAAATTAAGATCTTCTTAGAATATGTAGGATGCAATATGGACATCCAGGTCCCGCTATTGGATATTGGCCGGAGAGTGTTGTAACGCCCCGGAAAAACCCGTCGGCGGTGGTTACTGGATTTACTTCCTGGTCGGTCACCCATCCTAGAACTACTCCAAGCCGAGCACGCTTAACCTCGGAGTTCTGTTCTAATGGGCTCCCGGAAAAGAAGGAATTCCTTATTGATATGAGTAGTCTATCATCCCTAATAAGCCAGGCTATCACATATACAACCACTTAGACGAACCGACGTCCTCATCGGTCCACAGGTGCCAGAACGGGTCACAAACGTTGTGAACAACATGACCGCACACCTGTCCGCAAACATCCATGTAACCACGAGGGTCGGCTCCGATACCAACTTGTAACAACCCGGACACACCCACCAACGGTCGTTACTCCTGGCGGATATCAAAACTAGTCTTTTCTGCACACTTTCTCCTCACTCATGCGCACCTGGGATCAACTTCCTGATCGGTCACCCATCCTAGAACTACTCCGTGTCGAGCAAGCTTAACCTGGGAGTTCTGTTCGAATGGGCTCATGGAAAATAAGAAATTCCTTATTGATATGAGTAGTCTATCATCCCTAATAATACACACTATCACAATTGTCTCGGTCATGTCTACATAGTTCTCGAACCCGCACGGTCAGAACACTTAAGGATCGGTGATGTTTCGGTATAGTTGAATTGTGGATGTTGGTAAACGGATGTTTTCGGAGTCCTGGATGATATCCCGGACGTTAAGAGGAGTTCCGAAATTGTCTGGAGATGTAGACTAATATATAAGAAGTATCCATTTGGCTTCCGGAAGGATTTCGGGCATTAACGGTAAAGTACTAGAGTGACGAATGGGTGGTCCATCCACCCGGAAGGAGACCAAACAGTCCCAATGGTGGCACACCAGCTCGTGGCGGGCTGGGCGGCCAGCCCAAGTTGTCCTATTTGGCTGAAGTGGAGAAAGATAGAGGGGTCGGCCAAACCGACTAGGATTAGGACTCCTCCTCCACCAAACCGATTTGGAGGACTCCCCCCTCCTCCTTGCACCGTCCGAACCATAAGGAAAGTCCCTAGGGCGCCACCCTTCCCTCCCCTCCTATATATAGTGGAGGGTGGAGAGGCTTTTTGCCCCTCAAGCCACGGCGCAGCCCTCTCTCCCACCACCACTTCGTGACACCCCATAGTTATTTTAGTACGGCACAGCGACGCCTTGCCGTAGTAGCTCCACCATCAGCATCATCATGTCGTCGTGCTGTCAGAGAATTCAGATACCTCTTCGTCTCTCTTGATGGATCAACAAGGCGGAGATCGTCATCGAGATGTACGTGTGCTGAACGCGGAGGTGTCGTTCGTTCAGTGCTAGATCGTGATTGGATCGCGGAACGGCTTGCGAACTGGATCGCGAAGACGTTCGACTACATCAACCGCGTTTCTTAACGCTTCCCGCTTAGCGATCTACAAGGGTATGTGGATCCGACCTCTCCTCTCATAGATTGTCATCACCATGGATAGATCCTATGTGTGCGTAGGAAATTTTTTGTTTCCTATGCAAAGTTCCCCAACAGTGGCATCATGAGCTAGGTCTCTGCGTAGATGACATATCGAGTAGAACAGAAAGGAGTTTGTGGGTGTTGATATTCATATTGCTTCCCTACTTAGCCTTTTCTTGATTCGGCGGTACTGTTGGATGAAGTGGCCCAGACCAACATTACTCGTACACTTACGAGAGACCGGTTGCATCGACTAACATGCAACTTTTTGCAAAAAGATGCGTGGCGGGTGTCTGTTTCTCCTACTTTAGTTGAATCAGATTTGACAGATTCGGTGCTTGGAGAAGGTTAAATAGCAACTCTAATATCACCGTTGTGGTTTTGTGTAAGTAAGATGCGATCATGCTATATACCCATATCGGCCACGTAAAACATGCAACAACAAATTAGAGGACGTCTAACTTGTTCTTGGAGGGTATGATCTGATATAATATGGCCAGAGACATGATATGATATATTTAATGTATGAGATGATCATGTTGTAATAGTTAAATATCGACTGCCATGTCAATGCTATGACAACCGGCAGAAGCCATAGGGTTGTCTTCAATTATTTTGCACTTTGTGATGCCTTGCTTTATCGCTAGTTCAGTAGCTTTAGTTGCAACAGGATAATTAGCGCGACAACCTTGATGGCAGCACAATGATGGAGATCATGGTGGGGCGTTGATGATGATGGAGACCATGCCAGTGCTTTCAAGATGGAGATCAAAAGCACAAGTTCATGGCCATATCATGTTACTAATGATTTGCATGGTGATGTTGATCATTTTATGCATCTTATTTTTCTTAGGATGACGGTAGCATTTCTTGAGAAAGAGTTTCTCTCAAAATAATTGAGTGGGAGGAAGATAGAACTTGATGAGGTTATAGAACCTCTACTTCAACAAGAGAGTAGCGTAGCACAGAAATATGTTTCTACGGAACCTATGACAGTTGAAGAGGAAGCTAATGATGATGATCATGAAACTTGAGATCAAGTTATTGTCAGACCTCATTGGTCAACAAGGGCATGTACTGCTCCTGAGTGGTGCGGCAATTCTATCTTATCAATCATGTTGTTAGACAATGATGAACCTACGAGCTATGGAGAAGCAATGGTGGGCCCGGATTCCACTAAATGGTTACAGGCTACGAAATCTGAGATAAGATCCATGTATGAAAACAAAGTATGGACTTTGGAAGTATTACCTGAAGGGAGAAAGGATATTCAGAATAAATTGATCTCTAAGAAGAAGACGGACGCAGACGGTAATCTCACTCTCTATAAAGCTCGACTTGTGGCAAAGGGTTTTTCACAAGTTCAAGGAGTTGACTGCGATGAGACTTCCTCACCCGTAGCGATGCTTAAGTTCATCCGAATCATGTTAGCAATAGCTGCATTTTTCTATTATGAAATTTGACAGATGGATGACAAAACAACGTTCCTTAACGGTTTCCTTAAGGAAGAGTTGTATACGATGCAACTAGAAGGTTTGGTCGATCCATAGAATGCTGACAATGTATGAAAACTCCAACGATCCATTTGGGTTTATACAAGTTGATGGAGAAGCTTGTATTTACAAGAAAGTGAGTGGGAGCTCTATAGCATTTCTAATATTATATGTGGATGACATATTGTTGATTGAAAACTATATAGAACTTTTGGGAGGCGTAAAGGATTATTCGAATAAAAGTTTTTCAATGAAGGACCTGGGAGAAGCTGCTTACATATTGGGCATAAAGATCTATAGAGATAGATCAAGCCGCTTGATAGGACTTTCACAGAGCACATACCTTGATAAAGTTTTGAAGAAGTTCAAAATGGAACAATCCAAGAAGGGGTTCTCGCCTGTGTCACAAGGTATAAAGTTGAGTAAGACTCAATGCCAAGTGACTGCAGAAGATAGAGAAAAGATGAGTGTCGTCCCCTATGCTTCAGCCATAGGGTCTATCACGTATGCAATGTTGTGCACAAGACCTGATGTCAGCCTTGCCATAAGTATGGCGGTTTCAAAGTAATCCAGGAATAGAGCACTTGACAGTGATCAACAATATTCTGAAGTATCTGAAAAGGACTAAGGAAATGTTTCTCATTTGTTGACGTGACAAAGAGCTCATCGTAACGTGTTACGTCGATGGAAGCTTCGACACTGATCCGGATGACTCTAAGTCACAAACCACATACGTATTTATTCTTAATGGGGCTGCTGTAAGTTGGTGCAGTTCCAAGCAGAGTGTGCTAGCATATTATACATGCGAAGCAGAGTACATAGCAGCCTTAGAGGCGGCTAAAGAAGATGTGTGTATGAAGCAGTTCATGACAGATCTTGGAGTTGTGCCGAGTGCACCAGAACCAATGACCCTGTTCTGCGACAACACTGGTGCCATTCCTCCAGTCAAGGAACCAAGGTTTCACAAGAGTACCAGACACATAAAGCGACGCTTCAATGCCATTCTCGATTACATCAAAGAGGAGGCAATAAATATTTGCAAAGTGGACACATATCTTAATGTTGCATACTCATTGACTAAGCCTATTCCATGAGCAAAACATGATCCACACCGGAACTGTATGGGCCTTAGATTCAATACATTGTAAATCACATAGTGATGTGAGCTAGACTATTGACTCCAGTGCAAGTGGGAGACTATTGGAAATATGCCCTAGAGGATTTAATAAAATACTTATTATTATATTTCGTTGTTCAAGATCATCGTTTATTATCCATGTTAGAATTGTATTGAATGGAAACCCAGATACATGTGTGGATACATACACAACACACTGTCCCTAGTAAGCCTCTAGTTGACTAGCTCGTTGATAAAAGATGGTTAAGGTTTCCTAGCCATAGACAAGTGTTGTCACTCGATAACATGATCACTTCATTAGGAGCATGATGTGATGGAGAAGAACCAAACTATGAACGTAGCATGCGATTGTGTCATTTTATTGTTATTGTTTTCTACATGTCAAGTATATGTTCCTATGACCATGAGATCATGTAAACCAGAAGAATACCTTGTGTGTATCAAACGTCGTGACTTAATTGGGTGACTATAAAGGTGCTCTACAGGTATCTCCGAAGGTGTCCGTTCAGTTAGCATGGAACAAGACTGGGATCTGTCACTCCGTATGACGGATAGGTATCTCGGGGCCCACTCGGTAATACAACATCACAATAGGCCTTGCAAGCAATGTGACTAAAGAGTTAGCCATGGGATTTTCTATTATGGAATGAGTAGAGAGACTTGCCGGTAACGAGATTCAAATAGGTATAGAGATACCGACGATTGAATCTCGCGCAAGTAACATACCAAAGGACAAAGCGAATGTTATATGGAATTAACTGAATCCTTGACATAGAGGTTCAACCGATTAAGATCTTCGTAGAATATGTAGGATCCAATATGGACATCCAGGTCCCACTATTGGATATTGACCAGAGAGTGTCCCGGTCATGTCTATATAGTTCTCGAACCCGCAGGGTCTGCAAACTTAAGGTTCAATGACGTTTTGGTATAGTTGAATTATGGATGTTGGTAACCGAATGTTGTTTGGAGTCCCGGATGAGATCACGGATGTCATGAGGAGTTCCGGAATGGTCTGGTGATGAATATTGATATATATAGGAAGTATCCATTTGGCTTCCGGAAGGATTTCGGGCATTACTGATAAGGTACCGGGAGTGATGAATGGGTTCCGGGGTTCCAGCGGGAGGGGCCATGTAGCGACCCGACTCAAGACGAGTCAAGCCTCTAGTGTTTCCGTACCATCCCAAGATCATGCTGGTACACACACAGTACATAATGTATATATTCAAGAGTTCAATCACACAGCTTTATTAATCGAAATCTCATAAAGAGTACTTTATTACAATAAAGGATTACAATAAAGTGGCTGAAGGCCATCTCATGAGATATCTAACGAAGACTAGCGGAAGCATCAGGTAGACGAGTCCATCCGACTCCAAGGGCATGTCGCTGAGCGTATATCGTAGCCTCACTCCTGGTCGGAAAAGTACTCTTCAACATGATACGTTGCAGCCGTGTAGGTCAGCATATTGAATATGCCGGCAAGTCATCAAGAGAGGAGTAAAATAATAATAAACTATCTCTACATGCATATTTGGCCGGTGGGGCTAAGTTTTGCATAAAGCCAGTTTTATCCTACAACAAGGTTGGAAGCAAAATATTACTACATCGTTTGTTGTTAACGAGATGGTTCCGCCAACCAATTCTCGTACCCGAATAGTTGTTAACACCCACATCATTATTAAGTTGTGTCGAGAGTTCAGGGGAAATTCAATGCCTTCGGCTCAAGTTGTCCATGACCGTGGACACGGCTAATCGATTAGGTTGGGCACTCTCCAGAGTTTTGCACACGTTCCCCACAAGATTTGATCGCCTCCGAGTATGTCCTCGCACTTCAGGGTGTTTGAAGACCGGATGATCAAAACATGGTCTTTCAACGGGTCCCTCTGAATCCCTGTCGGTGCCCATCCATTCCTACCGTTCTTCTACATCTGCTAGCACCGCCTGTCGAGAGTCGCCGCGTTGTCCAACCAAGCCAGAGCCCATAATGACTTGTGGATGTGCAGGTAAGCCTTGAGTCTTGAAGTCTCCGTCCGTCTCTTCGAGCCTGGGTGAAGCTTTCCGCAGGATGACATGGCCTCTCCAGCATCCCGGGCATCCACTGGGTTCTCCAGGGTGCCGATCAACCGTCCTTCACCCAGAGTTGCATTGCGTCCGAGGTCTTGAAAATCTTGTCTTAGCCGGTCTTGATTATTATATCAACCTCGCATCACTGGTGATATACACTCAACCGATAACCCGTCTACTCAAGCATAGCATTAAGAAATTTTTCGTCCCGGGGCCAAGTATCCGGGTTGTAGTGTTCCTACCACATGATACTACAACTTACACTAAAGTTTCCAAGTACCTAGGCAGCATGCAATTGGGCAAAGAAAGGTGATCTACCATGCATCGAAAACATAGGTAAAATAGCATGATCAAAATGACTTGCCTTGATGATAGTTGTCTTGCTCGAGCGCTTCTAAGTAACACGCTTCGCACTCCGGATGATCTACCGATACAAAAACAAAGCACACCATAAGCACTTCAATCATGCCACAAAAAATTAACATCGCTAGTAAGTATTTGCTAAAGCCTACGTAAAAGAATTCATCACGCGCCGGTATGGAAGAAACTTGTTTCTGTTGGAAACACTAGTAAAAATACATTACAATTTTTTAAACTTCTACCACAGTAAGATTTTATCACTAGGAAGCAGTAGCAAAAAGAATCAACTCAAAATCATTTTTTAAACTCCTGGAAAAGGCAAAACAAGGTTTAAACTAAATCTTATCTAACTTATATTTGAAAATTTCCAACATAGACAAATTATATGTTTTTAACAAATACAGGAAATTTGTGAGCTACTGGAAAAAGAATCAATGTCATTGGACTTCGGGATAAAAAGTTGTGGCCAAAACAAAACAGAAACTTTCTGTTTTTGCAAACAGGCAGAAAAAAATAAAACTAACTAGTAGCTAACAGAGGGGTACACGTGGCAGGTTGCTATAGGCCGAGGGAGCGTTTGTTGCAATGCTTTGGGCAAACAGCCGAGGCTAAGCCAAACTCGCTGGTTAAATGATAAGTGAAACTAAAAACCGCTGGCCTTCTAAACTAAACCGAAAGGGTACTAAAGGATCTAATCTATACCCTATAGCTAAGATCCAACGGTGCAACGAAGAAAAATAAAAGAACAGAGAGATGGGGGGAGTCTACCGTGCTGGGGCTGGTTCTCCGGCGAGGTCACGTCGCCGGCGAGGGGGAGGGGGCTCCGGGGCGGTGGAGAGTCGGGGAGGCGGCGGTGGTGCTCCTCCTCCGAGGGGCGACGTCGGGTGGAGCGGCGGAGGCTCGGGTGGCGCTCCCAGGGAGGCAGCCGAGAGCAGCAGAAGCTCGGGCTCCGGCGGCTGCGGCAGGGGGTGGCTCGGGCGGCGTCTCGTCGGGGTAGGGGTGGGAACGGGGCGGCCGGGGCTGGGCTCTTATATAGGCCAGGGGAGGGAGTAGAAAGGAAAGGGAGAAGGGAGGATCGGGGTGGATCCCGAAGTTCTGGAGGGACAGCGGCTCGGTTTCGGTCTGGAGCAGAAAATAGGAAGGGGGAGGAAGAAGAAGCTGGCCGCTGGGAGGAAAGGTTCGGCCGCGGGGCCCGCAGGTAAGTGAGGGAGAGGCGGGGCGGTTGGGGTCGCTCGGCCTGGATCTAGGGATTTTGATCCCTGGGCTGCGGGATTCGGCCCAGGCTTATAAGGCGCTCGGGGGCGGTTCTAAAGAAAGAAAAATACCTTCCTATTTTAAAATCTTTTTCCGAATCAGAGAATAAAAGCGAATAAAAAGGAAATAAATCAAAATATTAATATAGGGTATTATATACCAAAAAAATCAGAAAAATATCCTCTACCCGAATAACATTTTTCCAAAGCAAAAATAAAAACTTAAAAAAATGTTTTTTCAGAAATTCCCAATTTGCTTTATTTCTTTTTGCAAATATTTTTGCAAATGATCCTTGGATTTTCTTGGCTCCAACATTTCAGAAATTGCCCGCACTTTGGAGGGTCATTTTCCTCTGCTCTCACTCTTGCGTGCAAGAGAGTATTTCTGTGGGCTTTTGCTCGCGCAAGGAAAAATGAAAATGCAAATCCAAAAGACGCAAGAAATTCACGTGCTAAATTTATTTCAAGCAATATGCATAGATGCTTAGCTACAATGTAAAACATTCCCAATTAGGAAAATTGGGATGTTACAGGCCACCCTCCCGGAAAGGGACCAAACAGGCCCAAGGGTGGCGCACCAGTCCCTGGTGGGTTGGGCGGACAGCCCAAGTGGGCCTATTTGGCCAAAGTGGAGAAAGAGAGAGAGGTGGGCCAAACCGACTAGGAGGAGGACTCCTCCTCCACCAAACCAATTTGGAGGAGGACTCCTCCCTCCTCCCTGCGCCGGTCGAACCATAGGGAATGTCCCTAGGGTGCCACCCCTCCCCCCCCCCTTCCTATATATAGTAGAGGGTAGAGAGGCTTTTTGCACCACAAGGCATGGTGCATCCCTCTGTCCCTCCTGATGGGGAACGTCGCATGGGAAACAAAAAATTTCCTACGCGCACGAAGACCTGTCATGGTGATGTCCAGCTACGAGAGGGGATTTCCGATCTACGCACCCTTGTAGATCGCATAGCAGATGCGTTAGTGAACGCGATTGATGTAGTGGAACGTCCTCACGTCCCTCGATCCGCCCCGCGAACCGTCCCACGAACCGTCCTGCGATCCGTCCCACGATCCGCTCCGATCTAGTGCCGAACGGACGACACCTCCGCGTTCAGCACACGTACACCTCGACGTTGATCTCGGCCTTCTTGATCCAGCAAGAGAGACGAAGAGTAGATGAGTTCTCCGGCAGCGTGACGGCGCTCCGGAGGTTGGTGGTGATCTAATCTCAGCAGGGCTCCGCCCGAGCTCCGCAGAAACGCGATCTAGAGGAAACACCGTGGAGGTATGTGGTCGGGCTGTCGTGGCAAAAGTTGTCTCAAATCAGCCCTAACCGCTCCATATGTATAGGAGGAGGGGAGGGGACGCTTGCCTTGAGGCTCAAGGAGCCCCAAGGGCTGCGCCACCAAGGGGAGGAGGAGTCCTCTTCCAATCCTAGTCCAACTAGGATTGGAAGGTGGAGTCCTTCTCTTCCTTCCCACCTCCCTTTTTTTATTTTCTCTTTGATTTTCTATCTATGGCGCATAGGGCCTTCTTGGGCTGTCCCACCAGCCCACCAAGGGCTGGTGCGCCACCCCCAAGGCCTATGGGCTTCCCCGGGGTGGGCTGCCCCCCTGGTGAACATCCGGAACCCATTCGTCATTCCTGGTAACTCCGAAAACCTTCCTGTAATCAAATGAGGTCATCCTATATATCAATCTTCGTTTCCGGACAATTTAGGAAACCCTCGTGACATCCGTGATCTCATCCGGGACTCCGAACAACATTCGGTAACCAACCATATAACTCAAATACGCATAAAACAACGTCGAACCTTAAGTGTGCAGACATTGCAGGCTCGAGACCTATGTAGACATGACCCGAGTGACTCCTCGGTCAATATTCAATAGCGGGACCTGGATGCCCATATTGGATCCTACATATTCTACGAAGATCTTATCGTTTGAACCTCAGTGCCAAGGATTCATATAATCCCATATGTCATTCCCTTTGTCCTTCGGTATGTTACTTGCCCGAGATTCGATCGTCAGTATCCGCATACCTATTTCAAATTCGTTTACCAGCAAGTCTCTTTACTCGTTCCGTAATACAAGATCCCGCAACTTACCCTAAGTCACATTGCCTGCAAGGCTTGTGTGTGATGTTGTATTACCGAGTGGGCCCCGAGATACCTCTCCGTCATACGGAGTGACAAATCCCAGCCTCGATCCATACTAACTCAACGAACACCTTCGGAGATACCTGTAGAGCATATTTATAGTCACCCAGTTACGTTGTGACGTTTGATACACAGAAAGCATTCCTCCGGTGTCAGTGAGTTATATGATCTCATGGTCATAGGAACAAATACTTGACATGCAGAAAACAGTAGCAACAAAATGACACGATCAACATGCTACGTCTATTAGTTTATTATTGCCTCTATGGCATATTTCCAACAGTCTCCCACTTGCAGTAGAGTCAATAATATAGTTCACATCACCATGTGATTCCAACGAATCCAAGACCCATATAGTTATGGGGTCTGATCATGTCTTGCTCGTGAGAGAGGTTTTAGTCAACGGTTCTGAAACTTTCACATCCGTGTGTTCTTTACAAATCTTTATGTCATCTTATAGATGATGCTACTATGTGCTATTCGGAAATACTCCAAATATCTACTCTACTATACGAATCCGTTTCACTACTCATAGTTATTCGGCTTAGTGTCAAAGCTTGCATCGACGTAACCCTTTACGACGAACTCTTTAACCACCTCCATAATCGAGAAAAATTCCTTAGTCCATCAGTTACTAAGGATAAATTTTCACCGTTGCTAGTGATTCAATCATGGATCACGCTCTATACCTCTCAACAGACTTTGAGTCAAGGCACACATCAGGTGCGGTACCCAGCATGGCATACTTCAGATTCTACGGCCAAGGCATAGAAGAGGACCTTCGTCTATTCTCTTTATTCTACCGGGGTCGGGTTTTGTGTCTTACTCAAATTCACACCTTACAACGCAACCAAGAACTCCTTCTTTGCTGATCTATTTTGAACTCTTTCAAAAACATGTCAAGGCATGCATCTTGTTAAAACTTCTATTAAGCGCTTTCGATATAGCTCCATAGATCTTTGATGCTCAACGTTGAAGTAGCGCAATCCAGGTATTCCTTTGAAAAACTCCTTTCGAACAACCTTGTATGATTTACCGAAATTCTACATTACTTCTGATCCACAATATGTCAACCAAATATACTTATCAGAAATTCTATAGTGTTCCCACTCACTTCTTTGGAAATACAAGTTTCTCATAAACCTTGTACAAACCCAAAATCTTTGATCATCTCATCAAAGTGTATATTCCAACTCCAAGATGCTTGCACCAGTCCATTGAAGGATCGCTGGAGCTTGCATACTTGCTAGTATCTTTAGGATCGACAAAACCTCCTGGTTGTATCACATACAATGTTTACTCAAGGAAACCGTCGAGGAAACAATGTTTTGACATCCTATGTGCAATATTTCATAAATAATGCAGCAACTACTAACATAATTCTAACAGACTTTTAGCATCGCTACGAGTGAGAAAGTCTCATCATAGTCAACTGTTTGATCTTGTCGGAAACATCTTTGCAACAAGTTGAGCTTTTCTTAATGGTGACTTATCACCATCATCGTCTGTCTTCCTTTTAAAGATCCATTTTTACTCAATAGTCCTATGACCATCAAGTAGTTCTTCCAAAGTCTACACTTTGTTTTTATACATGGATCCTCTCTCAGATTTCATGGCCTCCAGACATTTGTCGGAATCCGGGCCCACCATTGGTTTCTTCATAACTCGTAGGTTCACTGTTGCTCAACAACATGACCTCCAAGACAGGGTTACCGTACCACTCTGCAGTAGTACGCGACCTTGTCAACCTACGAGGTTTGTAGTAACTTGATCCGATGCTCAATGATCACCATCATCAGCTTTCACTTCAATTGGTGTAGGCGCCACAGGAACAACTTCCTGCGCCCTTCTACACACTGGTTGAAGTGATGGTTCAGTAACCTCATCAAGTTCTACCACCCTCCCATTCAATTCTTTCGAGAGAAACCTTTCCTCGAGAAAGGATCCGTTTCTAGAAACAAACACTTTGCTTTCGAATCTGAGATAGGAGATTTACCCAACTGTTTTGGATATCCTATGAAGATGCATTTATCGGCTTTGGGTTCGAGCTTATCAGACTGAAACTTTTTCACATAAGTGTCGAAGCCCCAAACTTTCAAGAAACGACAGTTTAGATTTCTCTAAACCTTAGCCTATACTGTGTCATCTCAACGGAAATACGCGGTG
Source organism: Hordeum vulgare subsp. vulgare (assembly GCF_904849725.1). NCBI lineage: Eukaryota > Viridiplantae > Streptophyta > Magnoliopsida > Poales > Poaceae > Hordeum > Hordeum vulgare. The sequence continues at coordinate 171,877,557 of NC_058521.1, forward strand.
CCCTATTTAAAGTGAATGCGGTTGTCTCTAATGCATAACCCACAAACGATAGTGGTAATTTGATAAGAGACATCATAGCATGCACCATACCAAATAGTGCGTGGCTATGATGTTCAGACACATCATCACACTATGATGTTCCAGGTGGCATGAACTGCAAAACAATTTCCACATTGTCTTAACTGCGTACCAAAACTCGTAACTCAGATATTCATTTCTATGATCATATCGTAGACCGTTTATCCTCTTGTTACGACGAACTTCACTCCGAAACAGCATTGAACTTTTCAATATTTCAGACTTGTCATTCATTAAGTAAATACTCTTGTATCTACTCAAATCGTCATTGAAGTAAGAGCATAATGATATCCACTGCGTGCCTCAGCACCCATTGGACTGCATACATCAAAATGTATCACTTCCAACAAGTTACTATCTTGTTTCATCTCAATGAAAACAAGGCCTTGCTCATGTGGTATGATTTGGATGTCACTAGTGATTCAAAATCAAGTGAATATAAAGATCCGTCAGCATGGAGCCTCTTCATGCAATTTATACCAACATGACTCAAGCGGCAGTGCCACAAGTAAGTGGTACTATCATAATTACCTCGTATCTTTTGGCACCAATATCATGAACATGTGTAACACTACGATCGAGATTCAATAAACCATTGAAGGTGATTATTCAAGCAAATAGAGTAACCATTATTCTCTTTAAATGAATAATCGTATTGCAATAAAAACGATCCAATCATGTTCATGCCTAACGCAAGCACCAAATAACAATTATTTAGGTTTAACATCAATCCCGATGGCAGAGGGAGCGTGCGACGTTTGATCATATCAACCTTGGAAACACTTCCAACACGTATCGTCACCTTGCCTTTAGCTAGTCTCCGTTTATGCCGTAGCTTTCATTTCGTGTTACTAATCACTTAGCAACCGAACCGGTATCCAATACCCTCGTGCTACTAGGAGTACTAGTAAAGTACACATCAATATCATGTATATCAAATGTACTTCTTTCGACTTTTGCCAGCCTTCGTTATCTACCAAGTATCTAGAGTTTCTCCACCTCAGTGACCGTTCCCCTCACAACAGAAGCACTTAGTCCCGGGCTTGGGTTTACTCTGGGGTCTCTTCATTAGTGCAGCAACTGCTTTGCCGTTTCACGAAGTATCCCTTCTAGCCCTTGCCTTTCTCGAAACTTAGTGGTTTTACTAACCATTAACTATTGATGCTCCTTATTGATTTCTACTTTCGCAGTGTCAAACATCGCGAATCGCTCAAGGATCATTGTATCTATCCTTGACATGTTATAGTTCATCTTGAAGCTCTCACAGCTTGGTGGCAGTGACTTTGGAGAACCATCACTATCTTATCTGGAAGATCAACTCCCACTTGATTCTAGCGATTGCCGTACTCAGATAATGTGAGCAGACGCTCAATGATTGAGCTTTTCTCCTCTACTTCATGGACAAAGAATTTTGTCGGAGGTCTCATACCTCTTAACAAGGGCACAAGCATGAAATCACAATTTCATCTCTTTAGAACATCTCTTATGTTCCGTGACGTTTCAAAACTTCTTCGGCGCCTTGCTTCTAAGCCATTAATTATTTTGTACTGAACTATCGTGTAGTCATCAGAAACGTGTATGTCGGATGTTCACAACATCTACAGACAATCCTCGGTTTTACAGACTCAGTCTGCAAAGTTTGCTACTAACAACTTTCAACTAAATTTTCTCTTGGAACATATAAAAATAGTAGAGCTATAGCGCAAGCTACATCGTAATTCGCAAAGACCATTGGACTATGTTCATGACAATTAGTTCAATTAATCATATTACTTAAGAACTCCCACTCAAAAAGTACAGCTCTCTAGTTATTTGAGTGGTACATGATCCAAATCCACTATCTCAAGTTCGATCATCACGTGAGTCGAGAATAGTTTCAGTGGTAAGCATCTCTATGCTAATCATATCAACTATACGATTCATGCTCGACATTTCGGTCTCATTTGTTACGAGGCCATGTCTGCACATGCTAGGCTCGTCAAGCTTAAGCCGAGTGTTCCGCGTGTGCAACTCTTTTGCACCCGTTGTATGTGAACATTGAGTCGATCACACCCGATCATCATGTGGTGTCTCGAAACGAAGAACTGTCGCAATGGTGCACAGTCGGGGAGAACATAATTTCGTCTTGAAATTTTAGTGAGAGATCACCTCATAATGCTACCGTCGTTCTTAGCAAGATAAGGTGCATAAAGGATTAACATCACACGCAATTCATAAGTGACATGATATGGCCATCATCATGCGCTTCTTGATCTCCATCACAAAAGCACCGGCACGATCTTCTTGTCACCGGCGTCACACCATGATCTCCATCATCATGATCTCCATCAACGTGTCGCCATCGGGGTTGTCGTGCTACTCATGCTATTACTACTAAAGCTACGTCCTAGCAATATAGTAAACGCATCTGCAAGCACAAACGTTAGTTTAAAGACAACCCAATGGCTCCTGCTGGTTGCCGTACCATCGACATGTAAGTCGATATTAACTATTACAACATGATCATCTCATACATCAAATATATCACATCACATCGTTGGCCATATCACATCACAAGCATACCCCGCAAAAACAAGTTAGACGTCCTCTAATTGTTGTTGCATGTTTTAACTGGTGACCATGGGTATCTAGTAGGATCGCATCTTACTTACGCAAACACCACAACGGAGATATATGAATTGCTATTTAACCTCATCCAAGGACCTCCTCGGTCAAATCCGATTCAACTAAAGTTGGAGAAACCGACACTCGCCGGTCATCTTTGAGCAACGGAGTTACTCGTAGCGATGAAACCAGTCTCTCGTAAGCGTACGAGTAATGTCGGTCCGAGCCGCTTCGATCCAACAATACAGCGGAATCAATAAAAGACTAAGGAGGGCAGCAAAACGCACATCACCGCCCACAAAAACTTTTGTGTTCTACTCGAGAAGACATCTACGCATGAACCTAGCTCTGATACCACTGACGGGGAACGTCGCATGGGAAACAAAAAATTTCCTATGCGCACGAAGACCTGTCATGGTGATGTCCATCTACGAGAGGGGATTTCCGATCTACGTACCCTTGTAGATCGCATAGCAGAAGCGTTAGTGAACGCGGTTGATGTAGTGGAACGTCCTCACGTCCCTCGAACCGTCCCACGAACTGTTCCGCGATCAGTCCCACGATCCGCTCCGATCTAGTGCCGAACGGACGGCACCTCCCCGTTCAGCACACGTACAGCTCGACGATGATCTCGGCCTTCTTGATCCAACAAGAGAGACAGAGAGGTAGATGAGTTCTCCGGAAGCGTGACTGTGCTCCAGAGGTTGGTGGTGATCTAATCTCAGGAGGGCTCCGCCCGAGCTCCGCAGAAACGCGATCTAGAGGAAAAAACGTGGAGGTAGGTGGTCGGGCTCCGGTGGCAAAAGTTGTGTCAAATCAGCCCTAATCGCTGCATATATATAGGAGGAGGGGAGGGGAGGCTTGCCTTGAGGCTCAAGGAGCCCCAAGGGCTGCGCCACCAAGGGGAGGAGGAGTCCTCCTCCAATCCTAGTTCAACTAGGATTGGAAGGTGGAGTCCTTCTCTTCCTTCCCACTTCCCTTTTTTTCTTTTCTCTTTCCTTTTCTATCTGTGGCGCATAGGGCCTTCTTGCGCTGTCCCACCAGCCCACCAAGGGCTGGTGCGCCACCCCCAAGGCCTATGGGCTTCCCCGGGGCAGGCAGCCCCCCCCCCCCCGGTGAACATCCGGAACCCATTCGTCATTCCCGGTACATTCCCGGTAACTCCGAAAACCTTCTGGTAATCAAATGAGGTCATCCTATATATCAATCTTCGTTTCCGGACCATTCCGGAAACCCTCATGACGTCTGTGATCTCATTCGGGACTCCGAACAACGTTCGGTAACCAACCATATAACTCAAATACGCATAAAACAACGTCAAACCTTAAGTGTGCAGACCCTGCGGGCTCGAGAACTATTTAGACATGACCCGAGTGACTCCTCGTCCAATATCCAATAGCGGGACCTAGATGCCCATATTGGATCCTACATATTCTATGAAGATCTTATCGTTTGAACCTGAGTGAAAAGGATTCATATAATCCCGTATGTCATTCCCTTTGTCCTTCGGTATGTTACTTGCCCGAGATTCGATCGTCTGTAGCCGCATACCTATTTCAATATCGTTTACCGGCAAGTCTCTTTACTTGTTCCGTAATACAAGATATCGCAACTTACACTAAGTCACATTGCTTGCAAGGCTTGTGTGTGATGTTGTATTACCGAGTGGGCCCCGAGATACCTCTCCGTCATACGGAGTGACAAATCCTAGTCTCTATCCATACTAACTCAACGAACACCTTCGGAGATACCTGTAGAGCATCTTTATAGTCACCCAGTTACGTTGTGACGTTTGATACACACAAAGCATTCCTCCGGTGTCAGTGAGTTATATGATCTCATGGTCATAGGAACAAATACTTGACACGTAGAAAACAGTAGCAACAAAATGACACGGTCAACATGCTACGTCTATTAGTTTGGGTCTAGTCCATCACATGATTCTCCTAATGATGTGATCCCGTTATCAAGTGACAACACTTGCCTATGGTCAGGAAACCTTGACCATCTTTGATCAACGAGCTAGTCAACTAGAGGCTTACTAGGGACAGTGTTTTGTCTATGTATCCACACATGCACTGTGTTTCCAATCAATACAATTATAGCGTGGATAATAAACGATTATCATGAACAAAGAAATATAATAATAACTAATTTATTATTGCCTCTAGGGCATATTTCCAACACCTCCACCGCTTCATGACACCCCGTAGTTATTTCGGTACTGCACGGTGAATCCCTGTCGGAGTAGCTCCACCATCATCACCGTCACGCCTTCGTGCTGCCAGCGAATTCAGCTACCTCTTCGTCTCTCTTGCTGGATCAATAAGGAGGAGATTGTCATTGAGCTATTCGTGTGTTGAACGTGGAGGTGCCGTTCGTTCGGCGCTAGATCATGATTGGATCGCAGGACGGCTTGTGATTTGGATCGCGAAGACATTCGACTACATCAACCACATTTCTTATTGCTTCCCAGTTGGCAATCTACAAGGGTATGTGGATCCGATCTCTCCTCTCATAGATGGTCATCACCATGGATAGATCTTATGTGTGCGTAGGAAAATATGTGTTTCCCATGCAACATTCCCCAACAGAAGTTGTGGCTATTTCCCTTGTTGCCTGTGACTTTGGGGCTTCTTCTTTAATGGGCAAGATCTACCATGGTGGCCTTCAATTTTGCACTTGGAGCAAACAATCTCGGCCGAATTCTTGACTTGTTCTTGGCCCTTCTTCTTGAAGCTTTTGGACTTCTTCTTCTTCTTGGAGTTCAATCCAAGTCCACCTTTGTCATTTGGGGATTTTTGCCCACACAAGGTATTGTTGAGTGTGTGCATCCCTTCATGACTCTTTTCTGAGTCTTTCTTTCATGAAGTGACTTGGGCCTTGAGCTCTTCGATTTCCTCTACATGGTTAGTATCAACACAAGTACTAGAGGAAGTATAAGCATCATTTTCTGACCAAGAAGCCAAGAAAAAGAATTCATCACAAGATGTAGCAACAGTATGAGTATATTAATTACAAGGACTACCACATGGCAATATAGCATTTTGACTAGAAGTGGTGATAATTGCTGGAACTATTTCCTAGAGGCAATAATAAATTGGTTATTATTATATTTCCATGTTCATGATAATTCTCTATTATTCATGCTACAATTGTATTAACCGGAAATCGTAATACATGTGTGAATATATAGATCACAATGTGTCCCTAGTGAGACTCTAGTTGGCTAGCTCGTTGATCAATAGATGATCATGGTTTCCTAATCATGGACATTGGATGTCATTGATAACAGGATCACATCATTGGGTAATGATGTGATGGACAAGACCCAATCCTAAGCATAGCACTAGATCGTGTTGTTCGTGTGCTAAAGCTTTTCTAATGTCAAGTATCATTTCCTTAGACCATGCGATTGTAAAAATCCCAGATACCGTAGGAGTGCTTTCGGTGTATCAAACGTCACAACGTAATTGGGTGATTATAAAGGTGCACTACGGGTATCTCCGAAAGTGTCTTTTGGGTTGTACGAATCGAGACTGGGATTTCTCACTCCGTGTGACTGAGAGGTATCTCCGGGCCCACTCGGTAATCCATCATCATATTGAGCTCATGTGACTAAGGAGTTACCCCCGGGATGATGTGTTACAGAACAAGTAAAGAAACTTGCGGGTAACGAGATTTAACAAGGCATGGGGATACCGACAATCGAATTTCGGGCAAGTATCATACCGGTAGACAAAGGGGATTGCATACGGGATTGATTGAATCCTTAACATCGTGGTTCATCCGATGAGATCATCATGGAACATGTGGGAACCAACATGGATATCCATACCCCGTTGTTGGTTATTGGCCGGAGAGATGTCTCGGTCATGACTTCCTGTCTCCCGGACACGTAGGGTCTATACACTTAAGGTTCGATGAAGCTAGAGTTATAGGGAAATAGTGTATGTGGTTACCGTAGGATATTCGGAGTCCTGGATGAGAGCCGGGACATCACTAGGAGCTTCGGAATGGTCCGAAGGTAAAGATTGATATATAGGAAGTCCTATTTTGGTCACCGGAAAAGTTTCGGGCTCATCGGTAGTGTCCCGGGAGTGCCTGGTGGGTCTCGGAGGACCCTCGGGAGGGGTGTGACGACCAAAGGAGTTCATGGGATGTTAGAGGAGGTGGACCAGCCCTTATTGGGCTGTCCAAGGCCTTCCCTAAAGGCCCATGCGGCTAGGGATAAGGAGATAAGGCAAAAGGAGTTTTAAAAGGAAGGGATCCACCTCCCTTGTGGGAGGTGGACTCCTCCCTAGCTCGGCCAAACTCCTCCTCCTTGGAGGAGGGGCCAAGGCAGCCCTCCTTCTCCTTCCCCCTATATATACTTGAGGTTTTGGGATTTTTGAGACATAATAATTCATCTCTCTCCCACGGCGCAACCCTACCTCTCTCTTCTTCCTCCTTCGCAGCGCTTGGCGAAGCCCTGCCGGAGAACCACATAGCTCCACCGTCACCACGCCGTCATGTTGTCGAAGCTCTCCCTCAACTTCTCCTCTCTCCTTGCTGGATCGAGAAGCAGGAGACATCACCGGGCTATACGTGTGTTGAATGCAGAGCCACCGTTGTTTGGTGCATAGATCGAAATCTACCACGATCTGAATCGCTGTGAGTACGACTCCATCAACCATGTTCTAGCAATGCTTCCGCTTAGCGATCTTCAAAGGTATGAAGATGCTCTACAACTCTCTCGTTGCTGGTTTCTCCATAGATAGATCTTTGCACGACGTAGGAAAATTTTGAATTTACTATGGTCCCCAAGAGTGGTATCAGAGCCAAGGTTCTATGCGTAGATTCTATGCACGAGTAGAACAAAAAAGTTGTGGGCGCTGATTTTGTTAATTTATTGCCGTTACTGGTCTTATCTTGATTCGGCAGCATCGGGGATGAAGCGGCCCGAACCTACTTTACACGTACTCTTACGTGAGACTGGTTCCACCGACCGACATGCACTTGATGCATAAGGTGGCTAGCGGGTGTCTGTCTCTCCCACTTTAGTCGGATCGGATTCGATGAAGAGGGTCCTTATGAAGGGTAAATAGCATTGGCATATCAACGTTATGGTTCTCATGTAGGTAAGAAGCGTTCTTGCTAGAAACCCCAACAAACCATGTAAAACTTGCAACAACAATTATAGGACGTCTAACTTGTTTTTGCAGGGTATGCTATGTCATGTGATATGGCCAAAAGGATGTGATGTTACATATGCGATGTATGAGATTGATCATGTTCTTGTAATAGGATTCACAACTTGCATGTCGATTAGTATGACAACCGGGAGGAGCCATAGGAGTTGTCTTAATTTATTGTATGAGATGCAATGCCATGTTGATTACTTTACTTTATCGCTAACGGTTAGCTATAGTAGTAGAAGTTATAGTTGTCGTGACGACTTCGTGGAGACACAATGATGGAGATCATGATGATGGAGATCATGGTGTCATGTCGATGACAATTATGATCATGGTGCCCCGAAGATGGAGATCAAAGGAGCAAGATGTTATTGGCCATATCATGTCACTATATGATTGCATGTGATGTTTATCATGTTTTTCTTCTTATTCCTTAGAACGACGGTAGCAAAGATAAGATGATCCCTCATTAATATTACAAGATATGTATTCCCCTAAGTGTGCACCATTGTGAAGGATCGTTGTTTCGAAGCACCACGTGACGATCGGGTGTGATAGATTCTAACATTCGCATACAATGGGTGTAAGCTAGTTTACACATGCAAAACACTTAGGTTGACTCAATGAGCCTAGCATGTATAGACATGGCCTCAAATACGGGAGACCGAAAGGTCGAACATGAGTCGTATGGTTGATACGATTAGCATGGAGATGCTCACCATTGATGACTAGTCCGTCTCACGTGATGATCGGACACGGGCTAGTCGACGTGGATCATGTAACACTTGCATGACTAGAGGGATGTCGATCTGAGTGGGTGTTCTTTGAATAATTTGATTAGATGAACTTAATTATCATGAACATAGTCAAAAGGTCTTTGCAAAATATGTTATAACTTGCGCTATAGCTCTACGGGTTTTTGATATGTTCCTAGAGAAAACTTAGTTGAAAGATAGAAGTTGCAATTAAGCGTGCTGGGTCCGTTAATTGAGGATTGTCCTCATTGCTACGCAGAAGGCTTATGTCCTTAATGCACCGCTCGGTGTGCTGAACCCCAAGCGTCGTCTATGGATGTTGCGAACATCTGACATACACGTTTTGATAACTACATGATAGTTCAGTGCATAATGCTTAAACGGCTTAGAATTGCGGCGCTAAAGACGTTTCGAACATCACGAGACATACGAGATGTTCCAAGAGATGAAATTTGGATTCATGCTCGTGCCCTTGTTGAGACATATGAGACCTCTGACAAGATTCTTTATCTACAAAGTAAGGGAGAAAATCTCAATCGCCGAGCATGTTCTCGGATTGTTTGAGTGCTAAACTCGCTTGAATCGAGTGGGAGTTGATCTTCCAGATGAGATAGTGATGGTTCTCTAAAGTCACTGCCACCAAGTTGGTAAAGCTTCATGATGAACTATAAAATATCAGGGATAGATATGATGATCCTTGAGCCATTCGTGATGTTTTACACCGCAAAAGTTTAAATCTAAAAAGGAGTATCAATTGTTGATGGTTAGTAAAACCAAGACACTCCATGAAAAGGCAAACTAGTTGTTGCTCTAGTGAAGAGATCCATGGTTGAATCCAAACCCGAGACTAAGTGCTTCTGTAATAAGGGGAACGGTCACTGAAGAGGAACTACCCCAGATACTTGGTAGATGAGAAGGTTGGCAAAGTCAAAAAAGGGGGTATATTGGATATACATGATATTGATGTGTACTTTACTAGTACTCCTAGTAGCACCAGGGTATTGGATACATGTTCAGTTGCTGAAGTGTTAGTAACTCGAAATAGAAGCTACAGAATAAATGGAGACTAGCTAAAAGGGAGGTGACGATGTGTGTTGGAAATGTTTCCAAGCTTGATATGATCAAACATCGCACGCTCCCTCTACCATCGATATTAGTGTTGAACCTAAATAATTTTTATTTGGTATTTGCGTTGAGCATATACATGATTGGTTTATGTTTATGGAAATACGGTTATTCATGTAAAGACAATAATGGTTATTCTTTTAATTGAATAATACATTCAATGGTCTTGCACCTAAAATGAATGGTTTATTGAATCTCGATCGTAGTGATACACATGTTCATACTATTGTTGCCAAAAGATACAAATTAGTAATGATAGTACTAGTTACTTGTGGCACTGCTGCTTGAGTCATATTGGTATAAAATGCATGAAGAAGCTCCATGCTCATGGATCTTTGTACTCACTCATTTTTGAAACGTTTGAGACATGCAAACCATGCCTGTTGGTATAAACGCATGAAGAAACTCCATGCGAATGGATAGTTTGGACTCACTTGATTTTTGAATCACTTGAGACATGCAAATCATACCACATGGGCAAGATGACAAAAGACCTCGTTTTCCAGTGAGATGGAACAAGAAAGTAACTTGTTGGAAGTAATACATTTTGATGTGTGCAGTCCAATGAGTGTTGAGGCACGTAGTAGATATCATTATGTTCTTACTTCACAGATGATTTGAGTAGATACTAGTGTATTTACTTGACGAAACACAACTCTGAATTATTGAAAGGTTCATGTAATTTCTGACTAAACTTGAAGATCATCATGACAAGAGGATAATATGTTTACGATGTGATCGTGGAGGTAAACATATATATCTGAGTTACGAGTTTGGTAAATATTTAAGACAATGTGAAAATTATTTCACGTGAAAATTGTTTCACAACTCATGCCACCCGGAACACCATAGTCTGATGGTGCGTCCGTATGTCATAGTCGTGCCCTATTAGATATGGTACATACTGTGATGTCTCTTATCAAATTACCACTATCGTTTATGGGTTTCAGGCACTAGAGATAACCACACTCACTTTAAATAGGGCACCACGTAATTCTGTTGAGATGACAATGTATGAACTATGGTTTGGAGAAACCTAAGCTGTCATGTCTTAAAAGTTTGGGGCTGTGATGCGAATGTGAAAGAGTTTCAACCTGATAAGCTCGAACCCAAAGAGGATAAATGCATCTTCATAGGACACACAAAATAGTTGGGTATACCTCCTATCTCAGATCCGGAAGCAAAGGTGTTTGTCTCTAGAAACGGGTCCTTTCTCGAGGAAAAGTTTCTCTCGAAATAATTGAGTGGGAGTATGGTGGAAACTTGATGAGGTTATTGAACCATCTGTTCAACCAGTGAGTGTAGCAGGGTGCAGGAAGTTGTTCCTGTGGCGCCTGCACCAATTGAAGTGGAAGCTGATGATAGTGATCATGAAACTTCGGATCAAGTTACTGCCAAACCTCGTAGGTTGACAAGGACGCGTACTACTTCAGAGTGGTACGGTAATCCTGTCTTGGGGATCATGTTGCTAGACAACAATGAACCTACGAGCTATGGAGAAGCGATCGTGGGCCCGGATCCCGGCAAATGGTTGGAGGCCATGAAGTCCGAGAGAGGATCCATGTATGAAAACAAAGTATAGACTTTGGAAGAACTACTTGATAGTCGTCAGACTGTTAATTAGAGATGAATCTTTAAAAGGAAGACGGACGGTGATGGTGAAAAGTCACCAATAAGAAAGCTCGACTTGTCGCAAAGATGTTTCCGATGAGTTGAGAGAGTTGACTACGATGAAGACTTTCTCACTCGTAGCGATGCTGAAAGTCTGTTGGAATTATGTTAGCAGTTACTGCATCATTTATGAAATCTTGCAGATAGGATGTCAATATATTGTTTCCTTGGCGGTTGCATTGAGGAAAGGTTGTATGTGATACAACCAGAAGATTTAGTCGATCCTAAAGGATGCTAACAAGTATGCAAATCTCCAGCGATCCTTCTAAGGACCGGAGCAAGCATCTCGGAGTTGGAATATACGCTTTGATGAGATGATCAAAGTTTTTGGATTCATACGAGGTTTATGAGAAACTTGTATTTCCAAAGAAGTGAGTGGGAGCACTATAGAATTTCTGATGGATATATGTGGTTGACATATTTTTAATCAGAAATGATGTAAAATTTCTGGAAAAGCATATAGGGTTGTTTGAAAAGTGTTTTTCAAAGGAAAACCTAGAATAAGCTACTTGAACATTGAGCATCAAGATCTATGGAGATAAATCAAAGTGCTTAATAGAACTTTGAACGAAATACATACCGTAAGAAGATTTTGAAGGAGTACAAAACAGATTGGCAAAGAAAGAGTTCTTGGCTGTGTTGTAAGGTGTGCATTTTGAGTAAGACTCAAAATCCCGACCACGGAAGAAGAAAGAGAAAGGACGGAGGTCGTCCCCTATGCTTTAGCTGTAGGCTCTATAGTATGTTATGTTGTGTACCGCACCTGAAGTGTGCCTTTCCATGAGTCAGTCAAGGGGTACAAGAGTGATCCAGGAATTGATCACTGGACAACGGTCAAAATTATCCTTAGTAAATAGTGAACTAAGGATTTTTTTTCTCTATTATGGATGTGAATAAAGAGTTCGTTGTAAAGGGGTAACGTCGATGCAAGCTTTGTCACTAATCCGAATGACTCTGAGTAGTGAACCGGATTCGTATAGTGGAGTAGTCATTTGGAATAGTTCCAAATGGTGCATGGTAGCAGTATCTATACGAAGACATAGAGATTTGTAAAGCACACACGGATTTGCAAGGTTCAGACCTATTGATTAATAAACCTCTCTCACAAGAAAGACATGATCGAATCCCAAAACTGTATGGGTGTTCGATTCATTGCAATCACATAGTGATGTGAACTAGATTATTGACTGTAGTGCAAGTGGGAGGCTGTTGAAAATATGCCCTAGAGACAATAATAAATTGGTTATTATTATATTTCCTTGTTCATGATAATTGTCTATTATTCATGCTATAATTGTATTAACCAGAAATCGTAATGCATGTGTGAATATATAGATCACAATGTGTCCCTAGTGAGCCTCTAGTTGGCTAGCTCGTTGATCAATAGATGATCATGGTTTCCTAATCATGGACATTGGATGTCATTGATAACGGGATCACATCATTGAGGAATGATGTGATGGACAAGACCCAATCCTAAGAATAGCACAAGATCGTGGTGTTCGTTTGCTAAAGCTTCTCTAATGTCAAGTATCGTTTCCTTAGACCATGAGATTGTGCAACTCCTTGATACTGTAGGAGTGCTTTGCGTGTATCAAACGTCACAACGTGATTGAGTGATTATAAAGGTGCACTACAGGTATCTCCGAGAGTGTCTGTTGGGTTCTACAAATCAAGACTGGGATTTTTCACTCTGTGTGACGGAGGCGTATCTCCAGGCCCATATGGTAATCTGTCATCATATTGAGCTCAGTGTGACTAAGGAGTTAGCCACGGGATGATGTGTTACGGAGCGAGTAAAGGGACTTGTCGGTAACGAGATTGAACAAGGTATGGGGATACGGACGATCGAATCCCGGGCAAGTATCATACCGGTAGACAAAGGGAATAGCATACGGGATTGATAGAATCCTTGACATCGTGGTTCATCCGATGAGATCATCGTGGAGCATGTGGGAACCAACATGGATATCCAGAACCCGCTGTTGGTTATTGGCCGGAGAGATGTCTTTGTCGTGTCTGCATGTCTCCCGAACCCGTAGGGTCTACACACTTAAGGTTCGATGACACTAGGATTATAGGGAAATAGTGTACGTGGTTACCGAAGGTTGTTCAGAGTCCCGGATGAGATCCCTAACATCACGAGGAGCTCCGGAATGGTCCGTAGGTAAAGACTGATATATAGGAAGTTTTTTTTGGTCACCGAAAAAGTTTCGAGCTCATCGGTAGTGCCGCAAGTGTGCCTGGGGACCCCAGGGAGGGGTGTGACGACCAAAGGAGTTCATGGGCTGTTAGAGGAGGTGGACTAGCACTTATTGGGCTGGCCAAGGCCTTCCCTAAAGGCCCATGTGGCTAGGGATAAGGAGATAAGGCAAAAGGAATTTTAAAAGGAAGGGATCCACCTCCCTTGTGGCAGGTGGACTCCTCCCTAGCTCAGCCGAACTCCTCCTCCTTGGAGGAGGGGCCAAGGCAGCCCTCCCTCTCCTTCCCCCTATATATACTTGATTTTTTGAGATTTTTGAGACACAATAATTCATCACTCTCCCACGGCACAACCCTACCTCTCTCTTCTTCCTCCTCCGCAATGCTTGGCGAAGCCCTGCCGGAGAACCACATAGCTCCACCGTCAGCACGCCGTCATGTTGCCGGAGCTCTCCCTCAACTTCTCCTCTCTCCTTTCAGAATCAAGAAGGAGGAGACGTCACCGGACTATACGTGTGTTGAACGCGGAGGCACCATCGTTTGGTGCATAGATCGGAATCTACCGCGATCTGAATAGCTGCGATTACGACTCCATCAACCGCGTTCTAGCAATGCTTCCGCTTAGCGATCTTCACAGGTATGAAGATGCTCTACAACCTCTCTCGTTGCTGGTTTCTCCATAGATAGATCTTTGCATGGCGTGGGAATTTTTTTGAATTTACTACGATCCCCAACACTAATATCCACATGAGGCTCACTTGATACTACCTTGGTAGTAATGGCCTCATGAGCTAATTTTAGCACATTATGGGATACTAGAAGATCCTCATGAGAGCTTGTGAGCATTACATGACTTTCTTCCAATTTCCCGTAATTGCTAGATAGCAACTCAAGTTGAGTCCTTAGCTCAACACTCGTCTTTAATATGGATGTTTCACAAGAAAGAGAGTTAGTAGCACAAGCATCATCATTAACAACAAGAGAAGAAGGCAACTTGGCAAGCTCTTTAGCATACAAAGCTTCAAGTTGAGCATGAGACTCGATGAGTTTGCTGAGCAAACTCTTAATAGCCCTTGAGCCATTTTCGAGGTGCTCATAGTCCTCAAGGAGTTTAGCATGTGCAACTTCAAGATTATCATTTTTAGTTCTAAAATCATTTGACACCTCGAGGGCTCTTTCATTTTTAAGAGCTTGTGATAGCTCTGTGATCTCATCGGCGTAATCACGCCTATGACCTTCCATTGTCTCAGTGGTGGCCTCATGCTCCTGGAGATGAGCTTCCAACTCCTAATTGTATTTCTTGCCCTTAGTGGCAATAGACATGATTTCCATGAAGTTGGAACAAGCAAGATTATTCTCATAAAGAGATTTAAAAACAATTTCATCCTTCATTTTTAGGGATGCAATATTATCACTTTATTCATCATTATCATAATCCTCCTCCTCCTCCTCATCATCATCATCAAGAGATATATTGGGATTCAAGGTAGGAGATACCTTTGAATCCTTAGCCATAAGGCAAAAGTGAGAAACAATAGATGATGATGTAAGATCCCTTGAAGCATCATTCAAGGCCACATCTTGTTCCATGGAGTGATGGATTTCCTCTACATTGTTAGCACAACAACTCGAGGAAATAGATACATTTTTATCATCGCAACAAGATATAGAGATCATATCATCATGAGAATTAGTCAAGCAGTTTTTACATCATATGCAAGGACTATAAACACAAGCACGTAAAACATTTAGACTGCTCGAAGTGTTAACGCCCAAAAATGAAGCATTGCACTAATATAGTGATGAAGGATCATCAACAATAAGCCTAGTATCATCATTGCAATGATCACCACTACTCACCATATCGTTACTTGGGGCAATCCACATCTAGGTGAAGTAGATGAAGTTGAGAAGAACACACGACCAGAGGTGAAGGGAGAACAATCATCCCTACAAATCTTGGACAAACCATATTTATCTTGAATCTTTGTCCACAACTCATGAGCATCCCAGAATGGCATGAGTTGAAATATAACTACATTCCTCAAAGCATAAAAAGCACATTAGAAGCTTGATCATTGAGATAAGAGTTTTCCTGATCCTGTAAAGATATATTTTGAGAATCCTTTGGAGGAGAAAAACCCATATCTACAATTCACTCTAAATTTGGGTCCATGAACCTAAAGATATTAAGCATGTGAATTACCCAAACATCAAAATTTGTACCATCGAAACTATGAGTGTCACAGAATCATAATCCCCTAGTAGACATCCTTACTATCTAGGTGGTTAAACCAAATAATGAGAGACCTAGCTCTGATGCCAATTCAAAAGGACATGGATGTCACCTAGAGGGGGGTGAATAGGCGCTTTAAAATAATTACGGTTTAGGCTTGAACAAATGCAGCACAAAACTAATGTTTAATTTGTCAAGCACAAAACCTTAAATAACTAGGCTCACCTATGTGAACCAACAACTTATGCTAAGAAATATAAACAACTAAGTGATAGCAAGATATATAATAAGAAACAATATGGCTATCACAAAGTGAAGTGCATATGTAAAGGTCTCAGGTAAGAGATAATCGAGGCACATAGAGATGACGATGTATCCCGAAGTTCACACCGTTGGAGATGCTGTTGGTGAAGGATCGACACCTATGGGGCCTTAACGGTCCCCGTTTTGCTGGTTTGGCAGGTAGAGGAGTCGTGGCAAGAGCAGAACGAACAGTAAGGGCCCGGCAAATTCTTTTTACCCAGGTACAGGCTGCGTGGTGTGTAAAACCCTACTCCTGCGTGTGTTTAGTTCTTCGTTTTGAGTTACTATAGACCTGTTCCTTTTTACAGCCTTTCGGTTTGCCAAAAAGTCAAAAAGCCAAAATCCCCTACTACTGACCCTCGGGCCTCCTTTTATAGGCAAAGGGGTCACCACAGTGGCTCAGTTGGTGAACGGTGGGTTCACGGGTGAAACAGGGCCGACCGACAGTTACATTGTTACTGTCTTGTCAGAAGTGCAATAAATGCTTTGACAAACTTCCCTCGCCTCATTAGGGGGGGTTGGACACATACCCACGCATGGCAACTCCGGGGCGTTGTGCTGGCGTGCGGGTGGACGCATGGGACATGCATCGTCGGTGGCGTGCTCGTTGGTGGAAGCGTTTGGAGGTCACGAGGGCTCCATGGGCCCACGCCTCTCCTCGGGCCTTCCTCTTTCTTTCTGACAGGGTTACCTTGCCGGGGCTCTTCTTGTTCCTCTCGACAGGGAGGTGATGGCCTGCCAAGGCCTTGTCAGCCTCCCCGGCAAGGATGGCTTGCCGGGGCTCAGTCCTTCTTCCTCCGCGGGAGGGTCTCGCCGTGGCATTGTCAATCTCCCCGGTAGGGAACTCCTGCCCAGGTCTCTTCTTTCCTTCCCAACAAACGAGTTCTTGTCGGGGCTTGCAATCTGCACTTTGTGGAATTCGGAGTCTCGCTTCCGCCCTAAGCCTCAGCAATGCGGCTTCCCGCTACGGAGGGTCCGCGCACAAGTCTGGGGCACTGGAGACCCCAGTCTTTAGTGCACCTACAGGAGCCCCCGGGCCTGGGCCATACACGCATGCGAGGCGTTGTTGGGCCAGGCCCAAAACAGCGCGCGGACTCGCGGGCGCCGGGTTTATCAGAATCGAGCCGTTACATGCTTTCTTTCCGCACGTCGCGCATTGAACGCGCGAAGTGGGAAGGTGCACGACATGCGTGCGATGGCTTCTTTACCCCCCCCCCCCCGAAAACGCCTCTGCCACGTGTAGGACATGCGCAGCGGTGGTCGGTCAAGTGGCGATCGTGGCCTTAAAAGCCGCGGGCATGGATGGGCCCGCCCCTGCATGCATTCGTGCAGCAGGGCTTTTCCCTATTCCACTCATGACTTGAGGGCGATTGGGGAGAGGGGCGGTGGCTTCTGGAGCGAGGAGGGTGGGCCTCCGAGCTTGGCCCTATAAATTAGGGTGTTCGCGCGGAGGTTTTGCCCATCCATCTCATTGTAGAAGCCTTCGGCGCCTGACGCCTTGCCTTCTCTTGATTCTTGCAGCTTTGTCGGTGGTGCCCGTCCATAACCATGGTTAGGGGACGAGGCCGACCTCCGTCGGCCGCCAGGGCGGCAAGGGGATCCCGTTCGGATCATGCCACAACTTCAGGGGCCGCAGCTAGCGACAACCCCATCGACCGTGGCGGGAGAGGGCCGAGGGGCCGTGGACACGGGGGCCGGGGCCGAGGGAGGAGGAGTGCTACTCCAGCGTCTCCGCCTTCTCGTGGGCTTGGCGAGAACTCAAACGGGACGACACTGGAGTTCATCGTGGAGCTGCACGGCATTCTGCGGGGCCATCTGCATCTCCCCCACCCTTCCGCTAGGGCGATGGAGGCCGCCAAGCCCCCTGTCTTGTGGTTGCGGGTGCACGGCTGCTCCCGTGGCGCTATGCACTCCATGTTGCTCGGGCGGGGTTGCAAAGCCTTCGCCCGCGCCCACAGCCTCGAGGATGGGCATATCCTCCACTTTAAGCTAGCGGAGGAAAATATGATGTCCGTCAAGTTTTACGGGTGCTCAGGTGTGCGTCTCGTCTGATGCGAAGAGAGCTCGAGCGGTGATGAGTGTCCCTCCTCGAGTGATAGCGGCGAGGAGGACAGTGGCGGCAGTGGCGCTCTTGGCAGGTCAGGATACCGGGGGCTCAGGTCGGAGTACGATTCCCTGGGTGCCGACTAATTGCCGGCCCTACCACTGAGGCCCGCTCACGCCTCTGCCCCACCTGGCGAGGTTATCTTGCCGGAGCTAGCGTTGGTGCCTCGTGTTCAAGAGGGAGGCACCTCCGCAAGCTCTGACTTCTCCATGTCCTCTGCTTGGGCCACCTCACGGGAGTGGGTGCTAGCCCCCCGGCTCGAGGAGGAGGCGCGCTCGCGTACTCCAGATCCTTCACCCCTTCACGTGCCCTGCCCTCTGGTATCAAGCCAGAGGGGATCCAGGTGATTCTTGTCGGGGCTGGTCCCGTTCTCGTCTGCACAGTGTTGGTCCTGGGGAGCAAGCCCTGGGCATGCTGGGGGCTCCGCCTTTTTGTCTTCTTGAACTTCACTCCCTCCGCATAGGTCACCCCTCGTCAAAAGACAGAGTCTTTAGGTTATGACAACAATGCTTTGTAAGTGATATCAAATGTAACCAGACAAATGAATGAATAGTTGCATCCTTTATTCGACTCTCATTTTGTATGATTATTTCCTTGCACTTTGCGGAAGCTTGTCGGCTTGACTTATCCTGCTGCGAGCCCTTAGAGGAGCAGATCCTTAGAAAACTTAACAGAGCAGGTCGTCACCGGCAAGACTCCTTGCCGCACTCAGTGTAACCATTTAATTCGTCGAGCGCGGCTCGAGGCGAAATAAGGTGCTACTTAGCCGTCCGAAACGTTGAACGAATTCGAAACGAGATAAGGGCGCTGTGTCGCCGCTCAAGTCGTTGAACAGGCTCGAAACGAAGTCGGAGTGCACTGATCCTAGCAAGGTCCTTCTATGCGCGTGATTCTCATACAAAACTCAATGCTTCAAAAGGATACAAATAATCTACCAAGAGTCTGGCAAGAAGTTTGCCTCTGTACTTATCTCGCACGTCGCGGCTTTCCTAGCCGTAGCGTCTGATGGTGCGGCCGGGGAGGAGTATCCATACCCCCGGCAAGCTGATGTCGCCTCCAGCGGCCTCCTTGCCGACGAGGTTTTCGCCGATGGCCTTTGGCCACTATAAATGAAAGAGGCACGCTGGGGCGTAACACTTTCTCATCTTTTTTGCAAGAGTTTTGCTAGTGGAGACCCCGAGCGCATCTTTTTCGGCATCACAGTGCTCCAAGGAGAAATGTGAGCCGGAGGGCATGTGAAGGGGGCGGTTCGGGGCCTCGGACACATCCTCGACGACCATGCAGCGGTATGGAGAGGTGCGTCGGTCGGAGTAATTGTCGGAGTAAGCGGCGTTACAAGGAGGTGTGTCGGTCGGGTGATGCAGAGCTCGGGGCTTCCGCACCTTCCACCCGCGCTCGCATAGCACCTATGGAGGTGCCATAAGCTCTTGCGTGGGCAAAGCAGCCACTGCTTCCTCCCACTCACAGAAGATGCAGCGGCGAACTCAGATCCGTGGAGCCGACGGGCGGCTCGTCGGATCGGGGTGGCGCCGACGCCGGCCTGCTTCCGGCGATCCCCCTACTTGGCACGCCAAAGATGTCGGTGAAGGATCGACACCTATGCGGGCCTCAACGGTCCCATTTTTTCTTGTTTGGTGGGGAGAGGAGTCGCGGGAAGAGCAGAACCAACAGTCAGTGCCTGGCAAGATCTTTTTACCCAGGCTCGGGCCGCATGGTGCGTAAAACCCTACTCCTGCATGCGTTTAGTTATTCGTTTTGAGTTACTGTAGACATGTTCCTTTTTACAACCTTTCGGTTTGCGAAAAAGCCAAAAAGCCAAAAGCCCCTACTACTGAACCTCGGGCCTCCTTTTATAGGCAAAGGGGTCACCACAGTGGCTCAATGGGTGAACGGTGGGTTCATGGGTGAAACAGCGCCAACCGACAGTTATAGTGTTACTGCCTTGTCAGAGGTGCAATAAATGCTTCGACAGACTTCCTTCACCTCGTCAGGGGGGTTGGACACGTACCCACACGTGGCAACTCCCGGGCATTGCGGTGGCGTGCGGCGAACACGTGGCGCATGCATCATCGGTGGCGTGCTCGTTGGTGGAGGCGTTCGCAGGTCGCGAGGGCACCCTGGGCCCGCACCTCTCCTCAGGCCTTCCTCTTTCTTCCCGGCAGGGTTACCTTGTCGGGGCTCTTCTTGTTCCTCTCGGCAGGGAGGTGATGGTCTGCCTAGGCCTTGTGAGCCTCCCCGGCAAGGATGGCTTCCAGGGCTCAGTCCTTCTTCCTTGCCGGGAGGGACTCGCCGTGGCATTGTCTATCTCCCCGGCAGAGAACTCCTGTCGGGGTCTCTTCTTCCTTCCCAACAAGTGAGTGCTTGTCGGGGCTTGGAATCTGTACTTGGTGGAATTCGGAGTCTCGCTTTCGCCCTAAGCCTCAGCGACGTGCCTTGCCACTGCGGAGGGGCTGCCGGTGTCCGCGCACAAGTCTAAGGCACTGGAGACCCCAGTCTTTAGTGCACCCACAGATGCATACTATGTTTGGAGTGGTGTGGAGGCAGAATGCTCCCCAAGATGCCACTAAGGCCACCGTAATATCCTCGCTCACTTGCACAATGCAAGATGCCATGATTCCTCTAAGGAACCTTTGAGGGCGGTCACCGAACTCGTAGAAACAAGGTTGGGGCAATCTCCACAACTTAATTGGAGGCTCCCAATGACACCACTAAGCTTCACCACAATGGACTGTGGTTCCGAGATGTCCTCGAATTCTCGGGGAAATCTCCACAACCTAATTGGAGACCCCGAAGCTTTCCCGGAGCTTTACACCACAATGATTGAGCTCCGAGGCACCACCAAGCTTCTAGGATGGCAAAGCACCCAAGAAGAACAAGCTCTAAGGTACCAAGCACCCAAGAGTAATAAGCTTCTCAAACTTTACTTCCATGTATCACCATGGAGAACTCAAACCTATGCACCAAATCCAATGGCAAGGGCACATGGAGTGCCCAAGTCATTCTCTCCCTAATCCCACCACAACAACTAATGTTATGGTGCAAAATGAGAGGAAGAACAACGAGGAATACCAAGAACTCCAAGAACTAGATACAAGGGGTTCCCCTCACATAGAGGAGAAAGTGATTGGTGGAATTTTGGATCTAGATCTCCTCTCTATTTACCCTCAGGAAGGAGCAAGAATCATTGGAGGGATTGAGAGTTAGCAAGCTCTAAGAAGGTCAATGATTGGGGGGGGGAAATCTCAAGAGTTGGGGACCATTGGGGAAGAAGACCCCCTTAAATAGGTTCCCACAAATCTGCCCGTTATGTGCAGAATAACACGGGGGCGGTACAACCGGTGAGTTGGGCGGTACAACCGGTAAATGTAATATAGCGGTACAACCGGACCACAACCGCCCAAGAACAGCTCCAAAACAGAACCTAGTCCAGTGGAAGAGTGGTACATGGACGGTACAAACTCCGCACAAATTCTGGAGGAGTACAACCGCTCCAAACACCGGTTGTACATGTCGAGCGGTACAACCTCTCTTAGGGGAGGTACAACCTCTCACTGAAAAACACGTAAGACAAAAACAACCATAACTTTCACATACGATGTCCGAATTGAGAAAACTCAAGCTTATTGGATAGCAGACGACAAGTACTATCCAAACAAAAAATGGTTATAGAAAGAAGAGGTAGTAGAAAAATGCAAATGATAAAGAGATTTGAAACCACTATGAATCAAGAACGGGCAAAAACTTCAACATCGAAAACATCATAGAAGATGCACATGAACTCCGTTTTCGATGTACTCGAGCTTGTCATAAAGATGGCCATAAGCTCTAAAACTCACAAAGAGAACAACGAAACAATAACCAAGAAAGATGATGCAAGGATGCAAATGGTTTGAGCTCTCAACGAGCAATACGATCAAGATACTCACTTGAGAGCCCCCCTTGACACTACGACAATCTATCCTAAAATAGAAAAACCTATCAAGGGCAAACCTATACCTTGCACCTATTACACTTGATCTAGATGATGATGATGTTAACTTCTTCAAGATGGACCACCTTTTTTGATTGCGTTGACTCGATGAAGACTTGTAAATTTCTCCCCCATACTCTAGTATGGGTGAGCCACTCTTCAGCACATCTTCACAAGTCCATTGCCACCACAACGGACGACAAGCTTCAAGCATGATATCTTCATGATGCTCCACTTGAACTTGCACACCACAATCTTCCATGGGTTGAATGTGATCTTCCTCTTGAGAAAAACCCATGGAAACACACCTAACCCTACATAGAACTCTCGCGAAGACCATGGGTTGGTACACAAAGCGTAATGGACAATGCTTGCCATACCATGGGATCACTTGATCCTTCCTGGTCCAACTTGTACGCTTTGTGTGTTGATCAACTAGATTACTATTTGACTTAGTCTTGATCAACCTTGTGTCTTTATGAAAAATATTTAGATAAAACCTTGAATACCACCTTGGTCATCATATAAACTCCTTGAAACCAACAGATGGACTTTACGAAGTGCATATGGAAAAATCCTACAAATATAACTGAAGGCAACCATTAGTCCATAGGGATTGTCATCAATTACCAAAACCACATATGGAGGAATATGCTCTATCACAAGGGTATATACTTGCTGAACACAAGAAGAGTAAAATAAGTAAGCAAGCATATGAGACATGAGATCTCACAACATAGATATAATAGGATACTCACGGTAGCATATGTGTCACACCATACATAAGTTCACACAAGTCTTGGACACACATAAACCAAAGCAAACGATAAATGAGTTCACGAGGTAGAGAAAACACATGCAAATAAACACACTCATAACTCGAGAAGCCAAATCCCTAACTCTCCACCTTTGGCATTGAGACACCAAAAAGGGTCAAAGAGAACGAAAAGCGGGAGAAGGTGATGACAAGCCCAAAGAGATTAGTCCTCCTCCTCATCAACCTCTTCATCAGTGGTAGCAGGAACATCCTCATCTGACTCATCCCATGGACACTTATTCTTGACCCATTCCTCCTCATCAGTAATACGGTCCTCAGACCCTCTATCAATGGGTAGACCCATCTTCCTCATGATGACCTTGTCATGGATGCGAGCTTTCTTGGAGTCCACATGAGCCTTGTACTGCCCCTTGACTAGCAAGCACAAAAGGTTCTGCAACTTCGTCTTGAGCTTTGCTACCCAAGACAGAACATGCTCAAAAGGGGGAACATAGCTATCATCAGTGTAATCCGGCTGAGGCTCATCGTTAGATTCGGTGGCAGCAATTTCTGGACCACTGGTGCAATGTACCAGTTTTCCTTCACATGAAGTTTAAGGACACCATGATACACCATATGATCAGCCACCATGAGATCATTAGGAAACGTACCAGCCTAGGTATCCTCAGTGAGCTTGAACAGATATGGTCCATAGATGGGCACTTTCTAGTCAAGAACCACAGACCGAAGCTCATTCCACATGATGTGGGAAACATCCAAAGTAGAATCAGTACCTTCTTTTTGATGCACATAAGTAGAAGATCCACAAGATAGGGGTGAACCTGATCCTTGTTACCTACCCGAGGAAACAAGGTATTGTGGTAGATGCGATGCATAATATCCAGAAAAGGAACAAGCTCAGTGCGAGTACCCTTGGTAGTTTGGACAACCCTGGAATATCGAATCAACATGTTCTTGTGAATGGGCCTCTCCTGAGTGTGTGGCCTCAGCCCAATAGTATCATTCAGTCCACGATCTTCATAGCCCAAGGAGTCCATGAATGTTTTCTAGTCGGAGTGAAGAACCCTGTCACTGGTGATCCAAGTCAAGCTGTGTTTCTCATTAGCGTGAAAGTGAATGGTGGCATAAAATTGAGCCACAACATCATAGTTGAAATCCTTGTCAAAGTTGATGATTGGATCCATACCCCATTGAGCACACAGAGTCCGGGCCTCAGCAAAGTAGGCAGTGTGACGCTTGCTGCCCATGTGCTCTATGGCGATGGACTTGACATCAGGCACAAACACGTTGGTTTTGTTCTTCATAATACCTCTAAGAATTATAGATTGTTGCCCATGTGCTCTATGGCGAAGTTGATGACGACTTGATGGATATACTTCTCGCCCCTCGTTGGTTACCCCAAGTGGAAGGTGGAGATGTAGTCAGCAGCAGATTTCCCTTACACGAAGACTGTAAGGTTTATCGAACTAGGAGGACTCCTAGGCTCAACAAGTAGGTGTCTTTCACCCTGGCGCTAGCAGAAGACGTGGACCTGCAAACATAACAAATAACTTTTCTCCCAACGAGTACACAGAGGTTGTGAATCTCTCCGGTCTTGTAGTTTGCAAAGGATCAAAACACAAGCGGGAAGGTAATAGTGATTGCAACAAAAAAGTAAATGAAAGTGGTAAATGATGGAGGTATAAACTATGATGGTGATATGGAACGGAGTCACATGATGTTCACTAGTGATGTCTCTCTTCCAAAAGACGATAAACAACTATGCTTGGGTAAACAAATCATAGTTGGGCAATTGACAGAATTATGATCGCACCGCAATGTTAATTATGCTACTTGATAGTTAGAGGTTCAATAGTAATGGGAGTATGCAAAGATAAGTAGACTGTTTATTCATCAGCATTTACTTACTAATCATCCACCTTGATATATCTATCCAAAACATCTCGCCGGTATTAAGTTGCGAGCCCCACCCAAAGTGTAAACTCAAAATCAACGAACAACTGCATTAACGAACTATGCGTAAGGTAAACAATCCTTGCAACCATGGTCACAAGCACCGTTGTTTTGTCCCTGGTGGCAACAAGCACATCCCCTAGTCTCATGTTTCTGTCACTCAAGCTATAAGTCGAGGGGCATGAACCCACAATCATGCAGAATGCTCCCTCTTGGAGTTACAATCTACTTCTCGGCCAAAGCAATAAATAGCAACCGAGAACATGCATGAATCACTAAGGAACATAATATAAAAGGATAATCAAATATATAACTCATAACAATCTGAACATAATCTCATAATCCATCGGATTCCACCAAACCGAGCATAGCAAAAGCAAGAGAACTACATAGATGCCTTGATCATGTAGGGCACCTCACAAGGACTAACCATTGAAGCATAAGATTGGAGACAATACATCACATAGCTACTGGTCATGGACTCATGGTCCAAGCAGGACTACTCATGGCACGTCCGGGAAGCGTCCATGGCAATGTAGAAGCTCTTGGAGGTCAATTCCCCCTCCGGCAGGGTACCGGGAAGAGGTCTCCTGACACTCCCGATCTCGGAAGCGCTGCGGTGGCAGAACGATGGAGAAATTCGCAATTCCAGAAGTTCTGTAAGGGTTTCCTCTCGGGACTTTAAATATAGGCCAAAGGAAAGCACCGAAGGAGGTGGGACCCTCCCATGCGACCTCCTGGGGCGGCCTAGGGCCTGGCCGTGCTAGCAGGCCGCCTGGGAGGCCCCTGGCCTCCCGCTGGCCCATCTTCGGTGATCCCGAAGCTTCTGTTTCGCTGATTTTTTATATATTTTTTCTGGAATTTTTTGTGCTTCAAAAAATTGGGTAAAAGCCCTTGCAAAATAGACATCAGCAGACACAAACTGGCACTGGGTGCACTAAGTTAGTAGGTTAGTCCAAATATGTGTAAAATGATATAAAAGTGTAGCAAAACATATAACAATGTCACCCAAAAGATCGTGGAACAAGCAGAAATTATAGATACGTTTGGGATGTATCAACGACCAACCATGTTCTTATCCTGAGTAAGACGGTATGGGTTCCGCTTGCGAAATTCCACAAATTCAGCATTGGTCATCTCATAAGGGCCTTTGGGAGCCTTTGTCTTGCAAATAACCCGCTTCACATGTTCCTCAGGTTGCATTGAACTGCCACTGGCTTCCGCAGCGACAGTCGAACAGAACCTCTTGGAACAGGCCCGACTAGGATTCACGCCACAAGGAGGTACAGAGTCAGCATCACCTGGAACTCGAACCAAAAGGCGGAGAAGAGACAAGACACAAGTGAATACCAAGCATCAACCTAGAAAACAACAAAATATAGAGACAACCCTAAAGAAGAAGCAAATAGAAGAGATGTATGTAGTACCAGCAGTAGTACCGTGCTTTGTGAGCGGTACTTCCGCTTGCGTGGTATTACCGGCCACCTAGCAGCAGTAGTACCGCCCGGGTGGCGGAAAACAGATTCTGCGGCACTACAGATCTCGTGCAAAAAGACTACACCTAGAAGGACTACAAGTTCAGGATGACAAATGCCGACTTCCATATGCCAAAACTCCATTAAATAATGTAGAAACACATTGCATGTAGATCCCTAAAACGAGATGAGAGAAGCCCAATACAAACAAATGGAAAAGGAGATGGGAAATACCGGAGTCCATGGTGCAAGCAGGGAGGGAGGGGGAGGAGCCGTGCCGACCAGAAGATCGAGGAACGGACTAGTGGGGGAGATCCAGAGCCGGCCTCCACGAGGGTTACAGACTCTAGTGAGAGGAAGAACACGAGGTAGGAAAAGAGAATGGGTATAGGGGAAGTTAATGCTACCTCTTGAGCTTGCGTTCATTTTTCCCTTGAAGAGGAAAGGGTGATGCAGCACAGTAGCGATAAGTATTTTCCTCAGTTTGAGAACCAAGGTATCAATCCAGTAGGAGTATCAAAATGAGGCACCAATGTACCTGCGCAAAAACAAACAAACTTGCACCCAACGCTATAAAGGGGTTGTCAATCACTTCACGGTTATTTGCAAGGTGAGATCTGAAGGCGAAAAGTGCAACAAAGTAATCGTGTAGATCTGAAAATATGATGTGAAGTAGACCCAGGGGACATAGTGTTCACTAGAGGCTTCTCTCATGATAGCAAGTATTACGGTGCGTGAACGAATTACTGTCGAGCAATTGGTAGAATCGCGCAAAGTCATGATGATATCTAAGGCAATGATCATACATATAGGCATCACGTCCGAGACAAGTAGACCGATACTTTCTTCATCTACTACTATTACTCCACACATCGAACGCTATCCAACATGCATCTAGTGTATTGAGTTCATAACAAACAGAGTAACGCCTTAAGCAAGATGACATGATGTAGAGGGATAAATTCATGCAATATGATATAAACCCCATCTTTTTACCCTTGATGGCAACAACAGGATGCTTGCCTCGCTACCCCTTCTGCCACTAGGTGAGGACACCGCACGGTATGAACCCAAATCAAGCACTTCTCCCAATGCAAGAATTAGAAATCAAGTTGGCCAAACGAAACCCACAACTCGAAGAGAATTACAATGATACGAAATCATGCATATAAGAGATCAGAGGAGACTCAAATAATATTCATAGATAATCTGATCATAAATCCACAATTCATCGGATCTCAACAAACACACTGCAAAAGGAAGTTACATCGGATAGATATCCATCAAGATCATGGATAACTTTGTATTGAAGATCCAAGAGAGAGAAGAAGCCATCTAGCCAAAGTTGTGAGAATTGCGATTCTGAATTGAATCGGAGCTCCGTTGCTAGGATCGTGAATCGTAGAATGTTAACTATCAGGATCGTAGAAACTTAGATTCTATGAGAAAAAACGTAGAATCGGAGGGGCTAGTATAGATCGTATGATCATAAGATTCTAAGACTTGATCATGATTCTGACAACTTTGCATCTAGCTACTAGCTATGGACCCGAAGGTCTGTGGTGAACTACTCACACATCATCGGAGAGGCAATGGTGTTGATGAAGAAGCCCTCCGTGTCCGAATCCCCCCTCCGGTAGGGCACCAGAACGGTTCCCAGATGGGATCTTGCGGAGACGGAAGCTTGCGGCAGCGAAAAAGTATTTTAGTGGCTCTCTCTGGTGGTTTTGGATTCTTAGAGAATTTATAGGCAAAAGAGGTAGGGCAAAGGAGCCACGTGGGGCCCACAAGCCTGCTAGGCGCCCCCCAGACCGCGGCTAGGGGGCTTGTGACCTCCCCCGAGGTCCCCTGTCTTGGTTCTCAAGTCCCCTGCGTATCTTCTGTTATGGAAAAAAAATCATTCCACAGGTTTTATTCCGTTTGGACTCTGTGAAATATTCTTCTCTGAAAAAGGTCAAAAACACGGAAAAAACAGAAACTGGCACTGGCACCGAGTTAATAGGTTAGTCCCAAAAATAGCATATTCATGCATATAATACATCCAAAGTTGACAAGATAATAGCATGAAACAATCAAAAATTATAGATACGTTGGAGACGTATCAAGCATCCCCAAGCTTAACTCCTGCTCGTCCTCGAGTAGGGAAGTGATAAAGACCGAATTTTTGATGTGGAATGCTACCTAACATGTTTGTCCTTTGTAACTTCTTTTTTGTGGCATGGATGTTCAGATCTGTAAGATTCAAAACAATAGTTTACTATTGACATGAAAACAATAATACTTCAAGCATACTAGCTAAGTAATCATGAACTTTTGAAATAACAAGGCCAAAGAAAGTTATCCCTACAAAATCATATAGTCTGGCTATGCTCCATCGTCCCCACACAACCCCGGTATTGGCCAAGTAATTGTTTTCGCACTCTTACTTTCTCAAACTTTTTCAACTCTCACACAATACATGAGCATGAGCCATGGATATAGCACTATAGGTGGAATAGAGTGCGGTGGAGGTTGTGAGGCAAAAATAAGGAGAGGGTCACATTGACTTGGCGTATTAATGGGCTATGGAGATTCCCATCAATAGATATCAATGTGAATGAGTAGGGATTTCCATGCAACGGATGCACTAGAGCTATAAGTGTGTGAAAGCTAAAATTGAAAACTAGTGGGTGTGCACCCAACTTGCTTGCTCACGAAGACCTAGGGCAATTTTAAGGAAGCCCATCATTGGAATATACAAGCCAAGTTACATGATGAAAATCCCACTAGTATATGGAGGTGTCAAAACAAGAGACTCTCTATCATGAAAAGCATGGTGCTATTTTGTAGCACAAGGGTGGGAAAAGATAGTAGCATTGTCCCTTCTCTCTTTTTCTCTCATTTTTTGTTGGGGCTCTTTGGCCTCTTTTTTTCATATTTCGGTGGGCATCTTTGGCCTCTTTTCCTTTTTTTATTTCCTCACATGGGACAATTCTCTAATAATGATGATCAACACACTTTTATTTACTTACAACTCAATACTTAGAACAATGATGACTCTATAGGAAATGCCTCCGGCAGTGTACCGGGATTTTCAACTATCTAGCTTAGCGTATGACGTTGAAACATCTCGCTAGCTATATTATGATCATGCAATGGCAATATGAAAGTGATGGCTCATGTCATGAGACGGAACGGTAGGAGTTGCATGGCAATATATCTCGGAATGGCTATGAAAATGCCATAATAGGTAGGTATGGTGGCTGTTTTGAGGAAGGTATATGGTGGGTTCGTGCACCGGCGAAAGTTGCGCGATACTAGAGAGGCTAGCAATGGTGGAAGGTAAATGTGCATCTATACCATGGACTCACATTAGTCATGAAGAACTCATATACTTATTGCGAAAGTTTTATTAGTAATCGAAACAAAGTGCTAAACGCATACTCCTAGGGGAAGGGTTGGTAGGTGTTAACCATCGCGCGATCCCGACCGCCACACAAAGGATGACAATCAATAAATCGATTATGCTCCCACTTCCTAACATAGCGGTTCACCATACGTGCATGCTATGGGAATCACTAACCTCAACACAAGTATTTCTAGATTCACAACACCCTACTAGCATAACTCTAATATTATCAAAACCATATCTCAAAACTAATTGTGAGGAATCAAACTTCTCTTACTAATCAATGCACATGAATATGGAAGTTTTTATTATATCCTCTTTGGATGCCTATCATATTTAGGACTAATTTCATAGCACACGCCAATTACCAAGTTACTTAGAGAGAGCACTCTCAAAAAGATACAAGGGAAGATAGAGAGTTTTTATTTCTTAAAAATATGACACCTTCGTGCTCTAAAAAGATTTAAGTGAAGCACTAGAGCAAAGTTATCTAGCTCAAAAGATATAAGTGAAGCACATGCGAGCTAAATTGCTTAACTCAAAAGATATAAGTGAAGCTCATTGAGTATTCTAGAAAATTCACGATGAGTGCATGTCCCTCTCAAAAAGGTGTGCAAAAAGGATGATTGTGACAAAACAAAAATAAAATACTCCTATAATACACGACGCTCCAAGCAAAACACATATCATGTGGTGAATAAAAATATAGCTCCAAGTAACGTTACCAATGGATTGAAGACGAAAGAGGGGATGCCTTCCCAGGGCATCCCCAAGCTTAGGCTTTTTGGTGTCCTTGAATTTGGCTTGGGATGCCTTGCGCATCCCCAAGCTTAATCTCATTCCACTCTTTATCCCATTGTCCATGAGAACATGACCCAAAACTTGAAAACTTCACAACACAAAACTTAAACAGAAACTTGTGATATCATTAGTATAAGAAAACAAACCACCACTCTTTAGGTACTGTAGTAAACTTGATTTCTATTTATATTGATGTTATATTACAGTATTCTCACTTTTCCATGGCTAGTGCCCCCCGATACTATCCATAGTTTCATCAAAATAAGCAATCAACACAAGAAAAACAGACCACTCTGTAGCAATCTGTATACTTCGTATACCTCTGGTATCCCAAAAATTCTGAAACATTATGAAAATTAGGGCAATTCGCATATCAACCAGCATCAAAAGAATTAACTCAAAAGCTCTTTCTCGATAGGAATTAAAAATAATTTGGTGAGCGCAAAGTTTCTGTCTTTTTCAGCATGATCAAACAACTATCACCAAAATTAATCATAAAGGTTTTACTTGGCACAAACACAAAAAGAAACATAAAAACACAATCATAACAGAATTATGATGGTGTGGAAATAACAAAACAAAAAGAAAAAAAGCAAAGATAAATTCATTGGGTTGCCTCCCAACAAGCGCTATTGTTTAACGCCCTTAGCTAGGCATAAGGCGATAGAATCAAGTATCGTCGTCTTTTGTGCTGAAACCATAAGTAGCCCTCATCATGGATTCATAAGGTAATCTTATTTTATTTCTAGGAATGTGTTCCATGCCCTTTATTTAATGGAAATTGAAATCTAATATTCCCTTCCTTC
Source organism: Hordeum vulgare subsp. vulgare (assembly GCF_904849725.1). Classification (NCBI taxonomy): domain Eukaryota; kingdom Viridiplantae; phylum Streptophyta; class Magnoliopsida; order Poales; family Poaceae; genus Hordeum; species Hordeum vulgare. The sequence continues at coordinate 171,908,983 of NC_058521.1, forward strand.
ATATTGATAACAGCACCAATAGTCCTAAGGAAAGGTCTACCAAGAATGATGGGACATGTCGGATTGCAATCAATATCAAGCACAATGAAATATACGGGTATATAGTTCCTATTTGCAATAATAAGAACATCATTGATCCTTCCCATAGGTTTTTTAATAGTAGAATCTGCAAGATGCAAATTAAGAGAGCACTCATCAATCTCATTGAAGCCTAGAACATCACATAAAGACTTTGGAATAGCGGAAACACTAGCACCCAAATCACACAAAGCATTGCATTGATAGTTTTCAATCTTGATTTTGATAGTAGGTTCCCACTCATCATGAAGTTTTCTAGGAATAGATAACTCCAACTCAAGTTTCTCTTCAAGAGATCTCATCATAGCATCAACGATATGATCGGTAAAGGCCTTATTTTGGCTATAAGCATGTGGAGAGTTTAGCATGGATTGCATCAAGGAAATACATTCAATCAAAGAGCAACTATCATAATTCAATTCCTTGAAATCCAAAGTAGTAATTTCATCACTACTCAAAGTTTTGATATCCTCTACTCCACTTTCAGTGCTTTTAGCATCAAGATAGATCGACTCCGAATCATTGTGGCGTTTCTCAACCAAAGTGGATTCATATCCAGCCCCATCATCATTAGGATTGACAGTAGAAAACAAGGATTCAATAGGAGTCACACTAAGCACTTTAAGATCTTCGTGATTCTCATCACGAGAACACGCCTTTTTAAGCCATTCATGTCTAGCACGAATTTGGGCGGTTCTTTCTTTACTCTCATTCATGGAAACACGCATAGCTTTCAAAGTTTCATCCATATTAATCTTGGGAGCAGCACATCTCAATTTCAAAGCATCAATATCAAGAGACATTATATCAACGGTCCTAGCCAAGTCATCAATTTTGAGCAGTTTTTCTTCTATGGACGCATTGAAAATCTTTTGCGAGTTGATAAACTCTTTAATATGACTCTCAAGATCAGAGGGTAATTTATTGTAATTTCCATGAGCATTGTTGTAGGAATTGCCAAAGTTATTAGAGGGATTACTAGGAAAAGGTCTAGGATTAAAGTTACCTCTATAAGCATTGTTGTTGCCAAAATTATTCCTACCAACAAAATTAACATCCAAGCTCTCATTGTTATTATCAATCAAGGAAGACAAAGGCATATCATTTGGATATAAAGGAGAACTTTTACTAGCAAACAATTTCATTAACTCATCCATCTTAGCACTCAAAGAGTTAATTTCTGCTATAGCATATACTTTTTTACTAGTAGGTGACCTTTCAGTGTGCCATTGAGAATAGTTTGTCATGATATTATCTAGGAGTTTTGTGGCTTCTCCTAGTGTGATTTCCATGAAAGTTCCACCGGATGTGGAATCCAAGATATTTCTAGAAGCAAAATTCAAACCAGCATAGAAGATTTGTATAATCATCCAAAGTCTCAGGCCATGAGCGGGACAATTTCTAATCATCAATTTCATTCTCTCCCAAGATTGTGCAACATGTTCATGATCTAGTTGCTTGAAATTCATGATATCATTACGGAGAGAGATAATCTTAGCCGATGGAAAATACTTGTAAATATAAGCATCTTTACACTTGTTCCAAGAATCAATACTATTTTTGGGTAAAGATGAAAACCAAGTTTTTTCTCAATCTCGTAATGAGAATGGAAATAGCTTCAATTTAATCACATCATTATCCACATATTTCTTCTTTTGCATATCGCATAACTCAATGAAGGTATTAAGATGGGATGCGGCATCTTCACTAGGAAGGCCGGAAAATTGCTCTTTCATAACAAGATTCAGCAAGGCAGCATTGATTTCATATGATTCCACACTAGCGGCGGGAGAAATCGGAGTACTAATAAAATAATTATTATTAGTTTTCTAGAAGTCACACAATTTGATGTTTTCAGTCATGGCGACTTAGCAAGCAGACAAGCACACAAGCGAATAGAAAACAAGCGAAAGAAAGGGCGTACGAAAAAGGCAAATATTTTTATAAATTTTTTTTTTTCAGAAGTGGGGGAGAGGAAAACGAGAGGCAAAAGGCAAATAATGTAAATGCAAGAGATGAGTTTGCGATAGTCACTTGGATATGCTTCACTTTGAATACTCCCTGGCAACGGCGTCAGAAATCCTTCTTGCTACCTCTTGAGCTTGCGTTGATTTTTCCCTTCAAGAGGAAAGCCTGATGCAGCACAGTAGCGATAAGTTTTTCCCCCAGTTTGAGAACCAAGGTATCAATCTAGTAGGAGTATCAAGATGAGGCACCAATGTACCTGCGCAAAAACAAACAAACTTGCACCCAATGGTATAAAGGGGTTGTCAATCCCTTCACGATTATTTGCAAGGTGAGATCTGAAGACGAAAGTGCAACAAAGTAATCGTGTAGATCTGATAATATGATGTGGAGTAGACGTGGGGGCCATAGTGTTCACTAGAGGCTTCTCTCATGATAGCAAGTATTACGGTGCGTGAACGAATTACTGTCGAGCAATTGATAGAATCGCGCAAAGTCATGATGATATCTAAGGCAATGATCATACATATAGGCATCACGTCCGAGACAAGTAGACCGATACTTTCTTCATCTACTACTATTACTCCACACATCGAACGCTATCCAGCATGCATCTAGTGTATTGAGTTCATAACAAACAGAGTAACGCCTTAAGCAAGATGACATGATGTAGAGGGATAAATTCATGCAATATGATATAAACCCCATCTTTTTACCCTTGATGGCAACAACATGATGTGTGCCTCGCTACCCCTTCTGTCACTAGGTCAGGACACCGCACGGTATGAACCCAATACCAAGCACTTCTCCCAATGCAAGAATTATAGATCAAGTTGGCCAAACGAAACCCGCAACTCGAAGAGAATTACAAGGATATGAAATCATGCATCCACAATATTCTAAGATAATCTGATCATAAATCCACAATTCATCGGATCTCGACAAACACACCGCAAAAGAAAGTTACATCGGATAGATCTCCATCAAGATCATGGAGAACATTGTATTAAAGATCCAAGAGAGAGAAGAAGCCATCTAGCTACTAGCTATGGACCCCGAAGGTCTGTGGTGAACTACTCACGCATCATCGGAGAGGCAATGGTGTTGATGAAGAAGCCCTCCGTGTTCGAATCCCCCTCTGGCAGGGCACCAGAACGGTTCCCAGATGGGATCTTGCAGAGACGGAAGCTTGCGGCGGCGGAAAAGTATTTTCGTGGCTCTCTCTAGTGGTTCTGGATTTTTAGAGAATTTATAGGCGAAAGAGGTATGGCAAAGGAGTCACGTGGGGCCCACAAGCCTGTGAGGCGCACCCCCAGGCCGCGGCTAGGGGGCTTGTGACCTCCCCCGAGGTCCCCTGCCATGGTTCTCAAGTCCCCTGCGTATCTTCTGTGATGGAAAAAATCATCCCGCAGGTTTTCTTATGTTTGGACTCCGTTAAATATTCTTCTCTGAAAAAGGTAAAAAACACGGAAAAAACAGAAACTGGCACTTGGCACTGAGTTAATAGGTTAGTCCTAAAAATAGCATATTCATGCATATAAAACATCCAAAGTTGACAAGATAATAGCATGAAACCATCAAAAATTATAGATACGTTGGAGACGTATCAATTAACACCTCCCCTTCCCATCTCATAACCCTGAGGCAGTTTCCGAAGCGGTAGTACCACGGACATGCACGGTAGTACCGGCCATGCCAAAGCGGTAGTACCGCTTGTTCACAGGATGTGCCCACCCCCAAACTATGAAGAACAATACCACAAGAATTCCAGAAAATTCAACCCAGATAAAAGATGAGAATAAGCTCCAGGGAAATGTAGCGACCCGACTCAAGACGAGTCAAGCCTCTGGTGTTTCCGTACCATCCCAAGATCATGCTGGTACACACTCAGTACATAATGTATATATTCAAGAGTTCAATCACACAACTTTATTAATCGAAATCTCATAAAGAGTACTTTATTACAATAAAGGATTACAATAAAGTGGCTGAAGGCCATCTCATGAGATATCTAACGAAGACTAGCGGAAGCATCAGGTAGACGAGTCCATCCAACTCCAGGGCATGTCGCTGAGCGTAGATCGTAGCCTCACTCCTGGTCGGAAAAGTACTCTGCAACATGATACGTTGCAGCCGTGTAGGTCAGCATATGGAATATGCCGGCAAGTCATCAAAGAGAGGGGTAAAATAATAATCAACTATCTCTACATGCATATTTGGCAGGTGGGGCTATAAGTTTTGCATAAAGCCAGTTTTATCCTACAACAAGAGAGGCTGGAAGCAAAATATTACAACATTGTTTGTTGTTAACAAGATGGTTCCGCCAACCAATTCTCGTACCCGAATAGTTGTTAACACCCACATCATTATTAAGTTGTGTCGAGAGTTCGGGGGAATTTCAATGCCTTCGGCTCAAGTTGTCCATGACCGTGGACACGGCTAATCGATTAGGTTGGCCACTCTGCAGAGTTTTGCACATGTTCCCCACAAGATTTGATCGCCTCCGTGTTTGTCCTCGCACTTCAGGGTGTTTGAAGACCGGATGATCAAAACATGGTCTTTCAACGGGTCCCTCTGAATCCCTGTCAGTGCCCATCCATTCCTACCGTTCTTCTACATCTGCTAGCGCCGCCTGTCCAGAGTCGCCGCGTTGTCCAACCAAGCCAGAGCCCATAATGACTTGTGGCTGTGCAAGTAAGCCTTGAGTCTTGAAGTCTCCGTCCGTCTCTTCGAGCCTGGGTGAAGCTTTCCGCAGGATGTCATGGCCGTCTCCAGCATCCCGGGCCATCCACTGGTTTCTCCAGGGAGCCGATCAACCGTCCTTCACCCAGAGTTGCATTGCGTCCGAGGTCTTGAAAATCTTGTCTTAACCGGTCTTGATTATTTAATCAACCTCGCATCACTCGTGTTATGCACTCAACCGAAAACCCGTCTACTCAAGCATAGCAATAAGAAATTTGTCGTCCAGGGGCCAAGTATCGGGGTTGTTGTGTGCCTGCCACATGATACTACAAACTATACTAAAATTTCCAAGTACCTAGGCAGCATGCAATTGGGCAAAGAAAGGTGAAACTACCATGCATCGAAAACATAGGAAATAGAATGATCAAAATGACTTGCCTTGATGATAGTTGTCTTGATCGAGTGCTTCTAAGTAACACGCTTCGCACTCCGGGTGATCTACCGATACAAACAAATACACACCATAAGGACTACAATCAATCAACAAGTAAAAATAACATGAAAAGTAAAAGTTTGCTATGGCCTAAGTGAAAGAATTTAATACACGTCACTAGGGCAGAAACTTGTTTCTGCTAAAACCTCAAGTAAAAAATATTTAAAAAAATTGAAACTTCTACCACAGTAATATATAATCACTAGGAAGCAGTAGCAAACAGAATCAACTCAAAATCATTTTTTAAACTCCTGGAATAAGAAAAACAAGGTATAAACTAAATCTGATCTAATTCATATTTGAAAATTTCAAACATAGACAAATTATATGTTTTTAAAAACTACAGAAAAATTGGGATCTACTGGAACAAGAATCAATATCATTGACTTCGGGATCAAAAGCTATGGTCAAAACAAAACCGAAACTTTGCTGTTTTTGGAACTAAACAAAAAAAGAAAAATAATTGCTAACAGACAGGGGGTACACGTGGCGCTCTGTGAATGGCTGCGGGGGTGTGTGTTGCTAGTGTTGGGAGGAAACGGCCGAAGCATAACAAGAAACCGCTGGCTAAAAGGTAAGTTAAATAAAAACCGAGCGGTTTTCTTAGAAAACCGAAGGGGTATCTAGGAACTAATCTAGCGCGTCGGTGAAAGATCCAACGGTTACTGAGGAGGGGTGGGGTGTTCACCGGCGGGATGAACTCCGGCAGGAGCTCAACGGCGGCGGCGGCTCGGGCGTGGGCTCGAGTTTTAGGAAAGGGGAGGAGGGAGATGACCGAGGGGAGGGGCAGGTCGGGCGCTGGGGCCTACCTGGCAGGGAGAGGGAGGGGGCGCTGGGGTGTGCGGGCGGCCGATCCGAAAGGGAATCGGATCCCGGGCTCTGGGGGATTCGGCCCACTCTAAAACGCGCCGGCTGCGGTTGCCTTTTAAAAAAAACTTGCTTTCCTATTTTAGTCTTTTTTCCGAAACACAAATTAAAAAGGTATAAAAAGGAAACAAATAAAATATTTAATATGGGGTATTATATACCAAAAAAAATCAGAAAAATATCCTCTACTCGAATAACATTTTTCCAAAGTAAAAATAAAAACTTTTCAAAAAATGTTTTTTTTACGAAATTCCCTAAATGCTTTATTTTCTTTTTGCAAATATTTTCGCAAATAAACTTTGGATTTCTTGGCTCCAAATATTTCAAAAATGCCCGCACTTTGGAGGGTCATTTTCCTCCGCTCTCTCTCTTGCGTGCAAGAGAGTATTTTCCCGGCATTTCTCGTGTGAGGAAAAATGGTAATGCAAAAACAAAAGTCGAAAGAATTCAAATGCCAACTTTATTTAAATCAATATGCATAGATGCTTAGCTACAATGTAAAACATTCCCAATTAGGAAAATTGGGATGTTACAAACCTACCCACCTTAAGATGAATCTCGCCCTCGAGATTCGGGTTGGCTAGAAAATAGGTGCGGGTGGTCTCAACGAAGATCCTCTTCTCGTTCCCAGGTGGCTTCTTCCTCGGTGTGATGGCTCCACAACACCTTGCAGAACTTGATAATCTTGCAGCGGGTAACTCTGTTGGCAGTCTCGAGAATCCTGACGGGTTTCTCCTCATACGTCAGATCACTGTCAAGCTGTATGGCCTCTAGGGGCACTGTATCTCTCAACGAAGCATCGGCCATCTCAGCGTGGCATTTCTTCAACTTGGAAACATGAAAGATATCATGAACTTCGGACAATCCTTTCGGCAGTCCCAGTTTATATGCAACTTCGCCTCTATGCTCAAGAATTTTGTAGGGGCCAATGAATCGAGGTGCTAACTTTCCTTCACACCAAATCTCTTGATTCCTCGAAGTGGAGACACCCGAAGATATGCTCGGTCTCCCACTTCGTACGTTACTTCCTTGCATTTGCTGTCAGCATAACTTTTCTGCCTGGACTGAACTATCTTGAGTCGGTCACGAATTAGCTTGACCTTCTCTTCAGAATCTCGGATAAGGTCAGGACCAAAAAGTTGTCGGTCACCAACTCCATCCCACATCAACGGTGTTCTGCACCTCCTTCCGTATAGAGCTTCGAAAGGGGTCAACTTCAGACTGGTCTGGTAGCTGTTGTTGTATGAGAACTCGGCATAAGGCAAATTGTCATCCCAACTAGACCCATAGTCTAGTGCGCAAGCTCTCAACATGTCCTCTAGAATCTGATTGACTCTCTCGGTCTGTCCATCTGTCTGTGGGTGAAAAGTTGTACTGAACTCCAATCTCGTTCCCAAGGTTGCATGCAGTTGGTGCCAAAATTTTGATGTGAACTGAGTCCCTCTATCTGACACAATACTCTTTGGTACTCCGTGCAGACATACGATCCTCGTCATATATATCTTGGCCAACTTGACACTCGTGTAAGTAGTCTTCACCAGAATGAAGTGAGCTACCTTGGTCAAATGATCGACCACAACCCAAATAGAATCATAGCCAGAACGGGTCCTGGGTAATCCTGTGATGAAGTCCATACCAAGGTTTTCCCATTTCCACTCGGGTATCGGTAGAGGTTGGAGCAAACCTGCTGGCTTCTGATGCTCGACTTTTACTCGCTGACAAACATCACATATTCCTGTCCACCAGAAACTTTCTTTCAGATCCAGATACATCTTGGTGTTGCCGGGGTGTATCGAGTACGGGGAATCATGGGCCTCCTGCAGTATCAACTTCCTGAGTTCGGGATCATTGGGCACATATATGCGATCCTCAAACCATAAAGTTCCGTGTTCATCCTCACGAAAACCTTTAGCCTTCCCGTCTTTCATTTTCTGCTTAATCTCAGCTATCTCCTTGTCTGATTTCTGTACCTCGCGGATCTTTTCTGTCAAAGTGGACTGAATTTCTAGTGTGGCAACAAATCCTCCTGGAACTATTTCCAATTTGAGCTCTCGGAGGTCATCGGCTAACTCCTGGGGTAATCCTCCTGCTATGAGCGTGTTCACATAGCTCTTACGGCTCAACGCATCGGCTACAACATTTGCCTTGCCTGGGTGATAATGCAATCTCATGTCATAGTCCTTGATCAACTCTAGGCATTGTCTCTGTCTGAGGTTCAACTCCTTCTGCGTGAAGATATATTTTAGGCTCTTGTGATCAGTGTAAACATCACAACTATTTCCGATCAGGAAATGTCTCCAGGTCTTGAGAGCGTGCACTACGACTGCTAGTTCCAAGTCATGCGTGGCATAATTCAACTCATGGGGTCTGAGCTGTCTGGATGCATAGGCTACAACTTTACCTTCTTGCATGAGCACTCCTCCGAGTCCTTGACGAGAAGCGTCACAGTAAACTTGGAAATCGTTCCGAATGTTCGGCAATATCAGCACTGGGGCTGTAACCAGACGTTTCTTCAACTCTTGCAAAATGATTTCACATTCCTCAGTCCAAACATACTTGGACTCCTTCTTCAATAACTCTGTCATGGGCTTGGCGATCTTTGAGAAATTCTCAATGAACCTCCGGTAATATCCGGCAAGTCCGAGGAAACTGCGGATTTCCTTGACTGAAGTGGGTGCTACCCATTCGGTGACTGCAGCGACCTTGGCAGGGTCCACTGCTATTCCTTCTCCTGAGATGACATGTCCGAGGAATCCGACTTCCTCCAACCAAAACTCACTTTTGGTAAACTTTGGATATAACTTATGCTCTCGGAGCTTCTCCAGAACTAGACGCGGATGTTCCTTGTGTTCCTCTTCGTTCTTGGAGAATATCAGTATGTCATCGATGAACACCACGACAAACTTGTCCAAGTATTCCATAAATACCTTGTTCATCAGATTCATAAAATATGCCGGAGCATTAGTTAGTCCAAATGACATGACCGTGTACTCATACAAGCCGTACCGAGTGGTGAAGGCTGTCTTGGGTATATCCTGTTCACGAATCTTCAACTGATGATACCCGGACCGAAGATCGATCTTTGAGAATACGCGAGCTCCAACTAACTGATCAAACAAATCATTGATCATTGGCAAGGGGTACTTGTTCTTGATGGTCACCTCGTTCAATGCACGATAATCGACAACCATTCTCAAGGACTTATCCTTCTTTTCAACCAAGAGCACTGGGGCTCCCCAAGGTGAAGAACTTGGGCGAATATACCCTTTGTCCAACAACTCCTTAATTTGCTTCTTGATTTCTACCAAGTCATTTGCGGGCATCCAATAGGGTCTCTTGGATATCGGGGCTGTTCTGGGTAATAGCTCAATCAAGAACTCAATCTCTCTATCAGGTGGCATGCCCGGCAATTCCTCCGGAAATACATCTGGGTACTCCTGTACAATCGGTACTTCCTCCTGGACTACTCCCGTGAGAGAGTTTATTCGTTTACTCCGTGTCGGGCGCTGAGACACGTACTTAATCCGCTTCTGCTCGAGGGTGGTGAGCAAAATAGACTTAAGGGCACAATCAATATTCCCTTCATACTTGGCCAACCAATCCATGCCTAGGATTACATCCAATCCCTGGGACTCTAATACGATGAGGTCGGTGGGAAAATTATGGTTCCCGATGTTGAGACTCAAAGCATGGCATCCTATCCCGGTTGTCATCATGCCTCCTGGGGAACTGACCTTAATAGGCTGGCTGAGGGTTCTAGTTGGCAAACTATACATTTCCACAACCACCCTTGATATGAATGAATGCTTTGCACCAGAATCAAAAAGTACCAATACCGGACGTGAATTTAGCAAAAACTTACCAACCACAGTATCGGGGTGATCATAGACCTCTTCAACATCAATGTGATTCACCTGAGCTCGAGGAAAAGGATTGGGCTTCTTTGCTGCAGAGTTGTCGTTGCCGTTTCCATTTCCCTGCTTGTTCTGGGGGCATTCAGTGGCATAGTGTCCCATCTTCTGATACTTGAAGCACGTGATGTGGTTCAGATCCTTCTGAGCTGGAGCTGAATGCTGCTGAGTGCCAGTACCGCCATTCTTGAAGTTGTTGTTGTTGCGGTGGTTCCCATTTCCTCCATGGTTGTGGCCTCCATGGTTGTGCACTGGGTGGTTATGCTGGATGTGTCCTCCAAACATACCGGATCCAGTCCCGGTATTCCCTGAATAGGGGGTGTAGCGAGGCTTCTGCTGAGTGCCGGAGTTGAGCTTTCCAATCCCATACTTCCGCTTGCGGTTCTCCATCTGCTGGTGTTTCCCCTCCAAGATGAGGGCCTTATCCACCAACTCCTGATAGTTCTTGAAGGTGGCTACAATCAGCTGAATGCTCAGCTCATGATTGAGTCCTTCCAAGAACTTTTCGTGCTTGGCCGCATCATCGGCCACATCTCCAGGTGCATAACGGGCGAGCATGCTGAATTCATCGACATACTGAGCTACAAAGCGATTCCCCTGGCGTAAGTTGCGAAACTCACGCTTCTTCAGACTCATTGCACCAGCTGAGACATGTGCAGTACGGAAGGCTTGCTTGAACTGCTCCCAAGTGACTCCGGCAATGGGGTATGTGGTGGTGTAGTTCTCCCACCATGCAGCTGCAGGGCCTTCAAGTTGATGCGCGGCAAAGCGCACCTTCTCAGCTTCAGTACAACCAGCAGTGATAAGTTCACGCTCCATCTTGCGGAGCCAATCATCTGCCACAATGGGCTCAATGCTGCTGGAGAAAGTTGGAGGGTTCAACCTCAGGAAACGGGTGAGATTGTCGGCCTGGGGTGGATGACGATTGTTGTTATTGTTCTGGTTCTGGATGATCAGCTGCATCAGGGTGTTCTGTTGCTGGATCAACTGGGTGAGTTCCGGCGGAAAGTTGGAGGTAGGGGCACGTCTCGGAGGCATCTGATGTTTGTAGAGGGGTGAGATTAGCATAGAACAATGGTCTAAGAGTAATTACATTACCCACATGAAATGCAACAAACAAGTATCACACCACACATTTTATTCAATACCATCACAAGGTTCACACGGGGATACAAAAATTCGATAATCCTAAACATCGGCCTAAACGTTTAACGATAAAGTAAATTTGGTGGTCTAGTCTAAATGTCCTCCTCAGAAAAGCATGGTGATGGGTCCTTCGGTGGAGCTTTCTTCATAGTCCTCGTCATTGCTGATCAAGGGGGCTACGTCGCCTTCAGGATGAAGGTTCTCGCCCATGTCCAGTTCCTCCTCCAATTATGCAACTCGAGTCTTCAGCTTCTCGATCCTCTCCAGAAAGTCCTTCACCTCCAGTTCGTGCTCATAGTGGGCTTCCCGGGCTGCTTTTTCGAGTTCGAGTTCGCGGAGTGACAGTTGCTTCATCTTCTTGGCGTCCTTGATCACACGATGCTCCAGAGTCCCGCTATGCTTCTCCAAGGTCTGGGCATAAGACAGGAGAGCGTCCTTGGTCTTGCTTGAGATGATTTCTCCGTCTTCGCTTCTCCGGGATACAATGAATAGGTCTGGTGAAATAGGGCAGCCTTTGTACTCTTCCTTGATACGTCTGAGTGCATAATGGACCGCCATGTCCCTTCCGAGAATCCAGTTGGGTGCGATGAACTTGAAATCCACCGGCTCGGTGCGTGGCTCGAATGTTCTTCCGGGAACGTGCACCTCGATCCTGTAGCGTGAATCCTCCGGGTAAGACGAAGTCGGCTTCCCTGTGATGGTCGGCAGAGCAATCCTCAAGTCCTTGGTGATCTGTACCAGCTCCTTTCCGAAAGTCATAGTGACGTCGGGCTAGCAAAACTCCGTGAACTTAACGGGGATGAAGGTGGCCATCTAAAACATTGGAAAATCGGAGAGAAGTCAGAAATGATCAGAAGAGGAAATAGAAGATTTATAGACATAAGAGAAAATAGTTTTCTTCCTAAGGCTTTTCCATTCCTACAGGTTACGTCCTATGGTCAGCGTGTGCTCTGAATACCATTTCTGTAGCGACCCGACTCAAGACGAGTCAAGCCTCTGGTGTTTCCGTACCATCCCAAGATCATGCTGGTACACACTCAGTACATAATGTATATCTTCAAGAGTTCAATCACACAGCTTTATTAATCGAAATCTCATAAAGAGTACTTTATTACAATAAAGGATTACAATAAAGTGGCTGAAGGCCATCTCATGAGATATCTAACGAAGACTAGCGGAAGCATCAGGTAGACGAGTCCATCCGACTCCAGGGCATGTCGCTGAGCGTAGATCGTAGCCTCAGTCCTGGTCGGAAAAGTACTCTGCAACAAGATACGTTGCAGCCGTGTAGGTCAGCATATGGAATATGCCGGCAAGTCATCAAAGAGAGGGGTAAAATAATAATCAACTATCTCTACATGCATATTTGGCAGGTGGGGCTATAAGTTTTGCATAAAGCCAGTTTTATCCTACAACAAGAGGGGCTGGAAGCAAAATATTACAACATTGTTTGTTGTTAACAAGATGGTTCCGCCAACCAATTCTCGTACCCGAATAGTTGTTAACACCCACATCATTATTAAGTTGTGTCGAGAGTTCAGGGGAATTTCAATGCCTTCGGCTCAAGTTGTCCATGACCGTGGACACGGCTAATCGATTAGGTTGGCCACTCTGCAGAGTTTTGCACACGTTCCCCACAAGATTTGATCGCCTCCGTGTTTGTCCTCGCACTTCAGGGTGTTTGAAGACCGGATGAGCAAAACATGGTCTTTCAACGGGTCCCTCTGAATCCCTGTCGATGCCCATCCATTCCTACCGTTCTTCTACATCTACTAGCACCGCCTGTCCAGAGTCGCCGCGGTGTCCAACCAAGCCAGAGCCCATAATGACTTGTGGCTGTGCAGGTAAGCCTTGAGTCTTGAAGTGTCCGTCCGTCTCTTCGAGCCTGGGTGAAGCTTTCCGCAGGATGTCATGGCCGTCTCCAGCATCCCGGTCCATCCACTGGTTTCTCCAGGGAGCCGATCAACCGTCCTTCACCTAGAGTTGCATTGCGTCCGAGGTCTTGAAAATCTTGTCTTAACCGGTCTTGATTATTTAATCAACCTCGCATCACTCGTGTTATGCACTCAACCGAAAACCCGTCTACTCAAGCATAGCAATAAGAAATTTGTCGTCCCGGGGCCAAGTATCGGGGTTATTGTGTGCCTACCACATGATACTACAAACTATACGAAAATTTCCAAGTACCTAGGCAGCATGCAATTGGGCAAAGAAAGGTGAAACTAACATGCATCGAAAACATAGGAAATAGGATGATCAAAATGACTTGCCTTGATCATAGTTGTCTTGATCGAGCGCTTCTAAGTAACACGCTTCGCACTCCGGGTGATCTACCGATACGAACAAATACACACCATAAGCACTACAATCAATCAACAAGTAAAAATAACATGACAAGTAAAAGTTTGCTATGGCCTAAGTGAAAGAATTTAATACACGTCACTAGGGCAGAAACTTGTTTCTGTTAAAAACTCAAGTAAAAAATATTTTAAGAAATTGAATCTTCGACCACAGTAAGATATGATCACTAGGAAGCAGTATCAAAAAGAATCAACTCAAAATAATTTTTTAAATTCCTGGAATAAGGAAAACAAGGTTTAAACTAAATCTGATCTAATTCATATTTGCAAATTTCAAACATCAACAAATTATATGTTTTTAAAAACTACAGAAAAATTGGGATCTACTGGAGCAAGAATCAATATCATTGGAATTCGGGATCAAAAGCTATGGTCAAAACAAAACCGAAACTTTGCTGTTTTTGGAACTAAACAGAAAAAGAAAAATAATTGCTAACAGACAAGGGGTACACATGGCGCTCTGTGAATGGCTGCGGGGGTGTGTGTTGCTAGTGTTAGGAGCAAACGGCCGAAGCCTAACAAGAACCCGCTGGCTAAAAGTTAAGTGACATTAAAACCGAGCGGTTTTCTTAGAAAATCGAAGGGGTATCTAGGAACTAATCTAGCGCGTCGGTGAAAGATCCAACGGTTACTGAGGAGGCGTGGGGTGCTCACCGGCGGGATGAACTCCGGCAGGAGCTCGACGGCGGCGGCGGCTCGGGCGCGGGCTCGAGTTTTAGGAAAGGGGAGGAGGGAGATGACCGAGCGGAGGGGCAGGTCGGGCGGTGGGGCCTACCTGGCAGGGAGAGGGAGGGGGCGCTGGGGGGTGTGGGCGGCCGATCCGAAAGGGAATCGGATCCCGGGCTCTGGGGGATTCGGCTCACTATAAAACGCGCCGGCTGCGGTTGCCTTTTAAAAAGAACTTGCCTTCCTATTTTAGTCTTTTTTTCCGAAACAGAAATTAAAAAGGTATAAAAAGGAAACAAATAAAATATTTAATATGGGGTATTATATACCAAAAAAATCAGAAAAATATCCTCTACTCGAATAACATTTTTCCAAAGTAAAAATAAAAACTTTTTCAAAAATGTTTTTTTTTCAGAAATTCCCTAAATGCTTTATTTTCTTTTTGCAAATATTTTCGCAAATAAACTTTGGATTTCTTGGCTCCAAATATTTCAGAAATGCCCGCACTTTGGAGGGTCATTTTCCTCCGCTCTCTCTCTCTTGCGTGCAAGAGAGTATTTTCCCGGCATTTCTCGTGTGAGGAAAAATGGTAATGCAAAAACAAAAGTCGAAAGAATTCAAATGCCAACTTTATTTAAATCAATATGCATAGATGCTTAGCTACAATCTAAAACATTCCCAATTAGGAAAATTGGGATGTTACAGGAAATAACAATACACATAAGGAAGATTTAAAAAGAGCAAAGGTCTCACAAGGAATGGGCGGTGGTGGATGCCACCTATGTTTTATTAAAATGGTATGGCACCACGAAGATTTTAACCTTGGGCCCATGATCAAGACTCGTCTTTGAAGCACTTGCACCAAAATGGTCAAAGTGAAAGACTTGATTGATTTATGCATAATAGGGGGAGGGGGGTTCATCGAGAGACCAACACTCCCCCTAAATCCATGCCTACACCTAAAGAAGATAAACTGATGAGAGTGGTGGGGTGTTCCTAGTTTCAATCCACATTGCTCAAATCAATGATATTTAGCTCATGCATTAACTCGCGAAATCTTACTTCATTGAAAGGCTTCGTGAATATATCTGCAAGTTGATCTTTAGTGTACAGATAAAGGGATCAATTTCCCCATGTTTGATATGCTCCTGGATGAAATGGTGGCGAATACTGATATGCTTCGTCTTGCAGTGCTGAACAGGGTTGTTGGAGATTGAAATAGGTCTAATATTATCACAAAAAGACGCACTTTATCACAAGTGACACAGTAATCCTTTAAAGTTCGCCTCATCCAGAGCTACTAACACACAACAACTCGTAGCAGCTACATATTCGGCATCGATGGACGAGAGAAACACAATTTTGTTTCTTTGAAGACCAACTTACTAGAGAGCAACCAAGGAATTGGCAACCTCCGAAATTTGACTTCCTATCCATACGGTCTCCCACTCAATCCGAGTCTGAATATCCTATGAGATCAAATGAAGCACTTTTGGGATACCATAAGCCAAAGTTTGGGGTCTGAGCCAAATATCAAAACATTTTCTTTACCGCCACATAGTGGCTTTCCTTAGGTGTGGATTGAAATAGTGCAAAAATTCCCACACTCAACATAATATCTGTTCTAGATGCACAAAGGTAAAGCAGAGAACCGATCATAGAGCGATATACCTTTTGATCCACGGCTTTACCATTGGGATCGAGGTTATGATGGCAGTTGAGAGGCATGGGAGTGTTCGCCTTGGCCGGTTTGAGATCATCCATCTTGAACTTTTTGAGCATGTCTTGAGTGTATTTTTCTTGATTGGTGAAGGTTCCTTGACTTCGTTGCTTGACTTTGAATCCAAGGGAAAACTTCAACTCTCCCCTCATAGACATATCAAACTCTTTAGTCATTAGTGTGACAAATTCTTCATTAAAAGCTTTGTTAGGAGAACCAAAGATAATATCATCAACATACAGTTGGCATATGAACAAGCTCCCCTTGACCTTCTTAGTAAAAAGAGTGGGGTCAATTTTCCCAACTTCAAATCCACTATCATGTAACATCTTTGTAAGGTGCTCATACCACAAACGTGGGGCTTGTTTAAGGTCATAGAGTGCCTTATCGAGAATGTACACATGATTAGGGAACTTGGGATCCTCGAACCTGGGGGTTGCTTGACATAAACCAACTCCTTAAGGGGACCATTAAGAATGCACTCTTCACATCTATTTGGTATAATTGGAAGTTATGATGAGAAACAAATGCAAGCAACATGCGAATAGATTCATGGCGAGCAACAGGAGCAAAGGTTTCACCGTAGTCGATGCCCTTGAATTGGGAGTAGCCTTGTGCTACCAATCTTGCCTTGTTACGAGTGACGACACTGTTCGCATCTTGCTTGTTCTTAAAGATCCACTTTGTCCCAATGGCATTGTAGTTCTCTTTTGGTCTAGGCAGCAGTCACCACATTTTGTTGCGCTCGAAGTTGTTGAGATCTTCATGCATGGCTTCAACCCAATCCATGTCTTTGAGAGCCTCTTATACCTTTAGTGGTTGAATGCAAGAAACAAACGCATGATGGGCACTAAAGTTTGATATTTGACGACGAGTGGTTACCCCTCTTTGTGAGCTGCCATATGCATTCTCCAGTGCATGAGAATTATTTTTGAGCGTTTTGGCATTCTTAGCCGCATGTCTTTCTTGAATCTTCTTAGGGGTAAGTTGAGGAGCCTGTTTGAGACTTTTACCGCCTTTGCGAGTTTACCCTTGATCTTTAGCTTGGTTTTGTTCGTGATCTTGCTCTTGATCTTGGACTTGGTCTTGAACTTGAGCTTGGTATTGATCTTGAGCATCCTTGGAGGGGTGAGCTTGATGAAGGACATCACTTGGTGCAGGACCATCCTGAGGTTGATCTTCTCCTTGATCAAGATCATGGGGTTGAGAGCCTTCAGAGTGTTCTTAGGAAGCATGTGGGTCTTGCGTCGTTGATGTTTCCACGGGAGTGGAACATTGTCCTTCTCCTTCATCCACAAGGGGTTCCTCAATAGGCATGAAGTGTCCTACACCCATTCTTCTTATGGCTTGGGGAGGAATTCCATCACCTATCTCACAAAGACCACTTTTCTCCACTTGGGAGATATTATTCTCATCAAAATCCACGTTACATGTCTCCTCAATGAGTCCTGGGGACTTGTTGAGGACACAGTAAGCGCAAGAGTTTGTAGCATAACCAACAAATATGCCCTCTTGAGCTCTAGGTTCAAATTTAGACAATCAAGCACCTTTCTTAAGAATGAAACACTTACAGCCAAACACCAGAAGTACTTGAGGTTGGGCTTGTTGCCGGTAAGAATTCCATACATGTTCAAGCCTTTGCGAAGGTAGAGACGATTGGATGCATGACATGCGGTGTTGATGGCTTCGGCCCAAAGTTTGTACGGAGATTTAAACTCCTCCATCATGGTTCTTGCCGCATCCATCAACGTCATGTTCTTCCTTCCTACCACACCATTTTGTTGAGGAGTGTAAGGAGCAGAGTATTGATGCTTGATTCCTTCATCACTCAGAAATTCATTTAAGGTGTAATTCTTGAACTCGGTGCCATTGTCACTTATAATCATCAATATCATCAATCATCACTTGAGCTTCATTAGCAAAGTCGATAATGGTTTGTTGAGTCTCACTATTTCTCTTGAAAAAGTATAACCACGTATATCTTGAGTAATCATCCACTATCACCAAGCAATACTTTCTCCCCCCAAGACTATCATGGGATGGATTACCAAAGAGATCCAACTTGAGGAGCTCCAAGGTCCTTTTTGTATAGATGATAGCCGTGGGGCAGTGAGCTGTCTCATGAATCATTCCTTCAATACACGCACTACGCGCATGATCTCGGGATAAACTCACATTTGTTAGTCCAAGAATGTGATCCCCTTTGAGGAGACTTTGCAAAGATCTCATATTGACATAGGCTAGCTGATATGTCCCATACGTATCTATAATTTCTGCTTGTTCCATGATCTTTTGGGTGACATTGTTATATGTTTTGCTACACTTTTATATCTTTTTACACATATTTGGACTAACCTACTAACTCAGTGCACCCAGTGCTAGTTTCTGTCCACTGATGTCTTTTTTGCAGGGACTTTTACCCAAATTTCCAGAGTCCCAAAAATCACGAGAAAAAAATAAAAATCAGCATGACGGAAGCTTCCGTGGCGTGGGCCAGGCGGCCTCCCTGCTCGGCCTGGCCCCTGGCCGCGCCCACAGGTCGCCTGGGAGGGGCCCACCTCCTTTGAGGCCCTCCTTTGGCCTATATTTACCCCTCCGATCAGAAACCTTTCCATCATATCCAGAATCGCGAACTTCTCCATCGTTCCCCCCCCCAGCGCTTCCGAGATTGGGAGTGTCACGAGACCTCTTCCCGGCACCCTACCGAAGGGAGGATTGACCTCCGGGAGCTTCTCCACCGCCATGGACATTTCCTGGACGTACCGTGGGTAGTCCTCCTTGGACCATGAGTCCATGACCAGTAGCTATGTGATGTCTTCTCTCCAATCTTGTGCTTCCATGATTAGTCCTTGTGAGCTGCCCTACATGATCAAGGCATCTATGTAATTTTCCTGCTATTGCCATGCTCGGTTTGCTGGGATCCGATGGATTATGAGATTATGTTCAGATTGTGATGAGTTAAATATTTGATTATCCTTTTATATTATGTTCCTAGGTAATTCATGCATGTTCTCTGTTTCTTTTTACTATTGCTTTGGCCGAGTAGTAGATTGTAACTCCAAGAGGGAGCGTTATGCATGATTGTGGGTTCATGCCCCTTGATGTCTAGCTTGAGTGGCAGAAACATGAGACTAGGGAATGTGTTGTTGCCACCAGGGAGAAAACAACGGTGCTTGTGACCACGGTTGCCAGGATTGTTTACCTTATGCAAAGTTCATAAATGCAGTTGTCCGTTGCTTTGAGTTTACACTTTGGATGGGGCTCACAACTTAATACCAGCAAGATATTCTAGATAGATATCTCAAGGTGGATGGTTAGTAAGTAGATGCTGATGAATAAACGGTCTACTTGTCTTGGAGTACTGCCCATTACTTTTGAGCCTCTAACTTTCTAGTAGCATGATTAGCATCGCGGTGCGTTTATAATTCTGTCAATTGCCCAGTTGTAATTTGTTTACCCAAGCATAGTTGTTTATCGTCTTTTGGGAGAGAGACATCACTAGTGAACATCATGTGACTTAGTTCCATATCACCACCATTGCTTACACCTCCATCATTTACAACTTTATTTACTTTTTCGTTGCAATCACTATAACTACTCCCGCTTGTGTTTTGATCCTTTGCAAACTACAAGGCCAGAGAGATTGACAACCTCTATGTACTCGTTGGGAGCAAAGTTATTTGTTGTGTGTGCAGGTCTACGTCTTCTGCTAGCGCCAGTGCAGCGGACACCTACTTGTTGATCCTTGGAGTCCTCCTGGTTCGATAAACCTTACAGTCCCCGTGCAAGGGAAATTTGTTGCTGACTACATCTCAACCTTCCACTTGGGGTAACCAACGAGGGGAGAGATGTATATCCATCAACTTATCATCAAGCAAGTTTCTGGCGCCGTTGCCGGGGACTCCAGTCTTCAAGATAGGGGAGTTGCACTCTATCTTTTACCTTTGCCTTTTAGTCTTGTTAGTTTGCTTTCTAGTTTTTTCTTTAGAGTCTTATACCAAAAACCATAAAAAATAGTTTCTTTGTTCTTTCCTGTTTGCTGCTGCTACGGGTTCACTGAAAACACCAAGTTGTGTGACTTCACTAGTCACAACAACAATGACTTTATCTGCACTCCTATTGATGCTACCTCCACTAGGGCGACCTCCTATGAGATTAAACCTGCTTTACTGAACCTTCTTATGAAAGATCAATTCTCCGGTGCTGGAGATGATGCTCCTTTGCACTTGAATAATTTTGTTGAGCTTTGTGATATGCAAAAATATAAAGAAGTAGATGGTGATATTGTTAAACTTAAGCTTTTTCCTTTCTCCTTGAGAGGAGGAGATCATGTGTGGCTTCAATCTTTGCCTAGAAATAGCATAGATTCTTATGATAAATGCAAAGATGCTTTTATTGGGAAGTATTACCCACCTGCTAAGATTATCTAGTTAAGAAGTAACATTATGAATTTTAGGCAACTGGATAATGAACACATTGCTCAAGCTTGGGAACGTATGAAATATCTTGTTAAGAATTGCCCTACACATGGTTTGACTACTTGGATCGTTATACAAATTTTCTATGCATGATTTAACTTTACCTCGCGGAATCTGTTAGACTTGGTGCTGCCACGAAACTATTAGACGAGATGATGACAAATTATTCTCAATGGCACACCGAGAGATCTCCAAGAGGTAGGAAGGTAAACTCTGTTGAGGAGATCTCCTCTCTTAATGATAAGGTTGACATGATCATGACTTTACTTACTAAGCAAGCCCCTATTGATCCTCATGATGTTCCTTTAAATTCTTTGGTTGCTCAAGAAAGAGAGGAAGTTGATGTTAATTTTATCTCTAGGAACAACTTTAATAATAATGCTTATAGGATTAATTTTGGTAGCAATCCTAGACCGTTCCCATCCAACAACTATGGGAACAACAACACTTATCCTAGCACCAAGAACTCCACTTCTGAATTAGAGAGCATGCTTAAAGACTTTATCACTTCTCAAAAAGCCTTCAAAAGAGTGTAGAAGAGAAATTAGAAAAATTAGATAGTCTCTCTTTGAAGGTAGACAACATAGCTCACGATGTAGAGATGCTTAAAATTAGAACTTCCCCCCTTGAGGAAAGGAACACCACACCCATGAATTATATCCAAGTGCAAACTAATGAGAACATAAGAATGCTAGCCAAACTTAAAGACATATGGGCTAGAGAAAAAGAAGAGGAAGATAGGATTAAGAGCCTTCCTACACATACTACCATTGCTACTATACAAGTTGTTGAGGATCTCAAAACTTTTAGCACCCATCACACCCCTAGTCCCAATGGGCCTATTAATGGTGATTCTAATACCTCAACTATAGGACAAGAAGGTCCTTTGAAATTTGAGACTACCAAAAGGATGAGCTTAGATGACATTACCACCACTTTAATTAATGGTAGTAATCTTGATTTTGACAATTGTAGTCTTTTTGAAGTTATCACCTTTTTGCAAAGAATAGCTAAAGACCCCCACACTAGTACACTCAATATTGCCTTCACCGAGCATATTACCAATGCTCTTATCAAAGCTAGGGAGGAGAAGCTTAAGCTAGAGACTTATATTCATAGAAAAATAGAAGATGATTGGGATTCTATGGTCAAGATTAAATTAAATAATATCTATTGCTTTGCTTTATGTGATGTTGGACCTAGTGCCTCCGTTATGCCCAAAAGAATGTATGATATGCTTGATTTAAAACCTTTTTATCAATGTTCATTTGGTGTTGGTCTTGTTGATTATTCCATAAAGAAACCTTTAGGGAGAATTGATGATGTGCTTATTGTTGTCAATGATAATTATATGCCCGTTGATTTTCTTATTATGGACATTGAGTGTGATCCCTCATGTCCAATTATTTTGGGACGTCCTTTTCTCTGCACCGTTGATGCTATCATTGACATGAAAGAAGGGACCATTAGATTCCAATTTCCCCTTAAAAAGGGAATGGAACACTTCCCTCAAAAGAAGATTAAGTTACCTTATGAGTTTTTTATTCGGGCAAGTTATTCTTATGGAGTTGATAATACTTGATCATTTTGCATCATGCCTAGATCAAAGGCATAAAAGAAAGTGCTTGTTGGGAGGCAACTCAATTTGTTTTTACTTTCAGTTTTAGTGGTCTTGATGCTTGTTACTACTGTAGCAACATCATTGTATCTTTATTTTCAAGCTTTGTGCCAAGTTTTAGCCTCCGATTGGAAGAAAGTTCAAAAGTTGTGACATGATGTCCAAAAACAAATTATGTCTCCTTGACGGAAACATTCGCCAAAAATCACAAAATCATCTTTTTTATCTTAATGTTTTCGAGAGTATAAATGCTCTCTATAATTGTCTTTATCGCATTTGTTCTGAGTTTTTTGATTTGAGTTGCAGAAGTGCCAAGTTTTTCGTTTTCATCGTTTTGCAAATCTTAAGCTTGCTTTTCCTTTGCAACAACCTTTTGGCAATCATGAGAAACAGCAGCTTTTCATGAAAATGATTATTTTTAGTAGGGAATAAATTATTTTATTAAGGGTACTAACCACTCTAATCAGCTTATGATGAGTTTCGTATGAATGGAGTTTTCAAGTATGCGATGGAAGATGATGAATGTAACATCCCTCACACCTTAAGCAAGTTAGCTTTGTGCTCAAGTTTTCTTTGCATTGCATCTAGGAAATTTTCAACAAGAATAAAGTAAGTGGTGAAGGAAAACTCAAAACCCTAGCCACTTCTTAAAATAAAGGAAATTTCAAACTATTTAAAATCAGTGAACCCAAAATGGCCTCAAGAAAAGTTCAACTTTTCTGATAATTCTTGGAAACAAATAAGCAATAAAGGAAACCATTTATTTTATACTCTTGGCATTTTAAATAAATGCAAAAGCTACTAGTTTCAAGTTTTAAATTTGAAATCAGAAATTTTAAGCTTTCAAAAATGTTGAAAACTTTAGGAATGGTTGGAAATATACCAACCAATATTCTGGGGTGTTCAACATAGTTTTTACAAACTATTTGGGAGCTGAAATAAATAGTAAATCAACGAAATAGCAAAACAGAAACAAAATAGAAAAAAAAATAGAAAAGAACTACCTCTCGCTCAGCTCAGCCCGGCCCAGTAGCACTGTCGTCTTCCTCCTCGCCAGTAGGAGCAGGAGGTGGCCGCTGCATCGCCGCGCGCCTCCACGCAGCTCCCTGCCTGCCTCGCCGCCACTTCGCGCTGGCAAGCATAGGGATAACCTCCCCGATCGCGTAGCTATCCATTCCCGTGCTCATTCTTCCCCCTCTCCTCTCGGTTCTTCCGATCCCCTCTGCCGCCATTGACAGGAGCTCGAGCTCGAGCTGCCCGTGCCCCTAGCCATAGGAACTTCCTCCCGAGTGTGGCTTTAGATCCGCCTCGACGAGCTGGTCCTCCCTGCAGAAGCCAAAGCCTCCCCGAGCCCTGCGACGCCTATGGCACCGTCGTCTTCAACCTTCGGCCGCTCGATTCGTCGCCCTCAATGCTTCCCCGAGCCGTCTAAGCCCTCCTCTGCACTCCTCGTGAGCTTGCGCATCTTTCCCCTAAGATCTCCCCGTCGATCCCCTCCTCTAGGCCTAGTTCCATCGGAGCCCGACAAGGACCGCCGCTGCAGCTCGTCGCCTGTAGCCCTCCAGTGAAGGGTTGGTCCATCCGAGGCCACCAGCAGCCTCAGGACATCACGTAGATGCTTTAGGAGCCCAGCCCCGCGCGTTTTGACCCTGTAATCGATGGCTTCGACGATGGCCGAACTTGGTCGCCGCCAAGCTCGTCGCCGGCGTTGATTCCGGCCCCCCAGCCCCTAGGGTTTGTCCCATCGTGCGCGCCGTCGAGTGGCCGTTCTCCATGTGGCCTCTGCCGTGAGTTTGGACGTCGGAGGCGAGTTTCCGATGCCCTCCACCGTACTGGTGGTCGCCGGAGGCTCCCCGCCGGCGAGGACGACCTCGCCGCCGGTGGATCTCAGCTGGCCTGAGCCACTGACGTGTAGGGCCGACCTCTGGATAATCTGGAATAGTAAAAATAAAACCAAATAATTTAATAAGTCACTGAAATGTGGGTCCAGTGAGATTAATTAGCTAATTAAGATTAATTCTAATCTAAAACTGACCAGAGACACTAACCAGTGGGTCCCACTGTTCAGGTTTGACCTGAACAGGTCAGTTGACCTGCTCATGTCAGGCTGACGCAATAAAAAGGTTTTCCAGTATAAAAATTATTCCAGAAATGTTTAAAACTTCAAAAATTCATAGAAATTAATCTGTAACTCCAATGAAAATAATTTATATACGAAAAAGTATCAGAAAATTTCAAGGAATCTGAATATGCCATTTTCAAACATGTTTGAAAATGTTACAGCACCCAAACATGTAGATTAATGAATAAGTTAATTCTTATAAATACTTTATAAACAGAATTTGGAAAATATTTAAATTTCACTATGAATGACATGATCAAACACTGTTCTAATTACAAACCAGCAACCTAACATGTCATCCCATGCATGTTAAAAGCAAGTTGATCTGGGCATCAGGTCGAATCAATTAAAATGGTATCCGAGAATACCTCGTTTGAAGTGATATTTGAATTTGATTCAAATCAACTTAAAACCTACTAAATGTTAGCTAGCATCGTCATGCCATGCTCATGCATCATCTTCATTGCATATGTTTGTTATTGATTGTTGTCATTCCTTTCGGTAGGCTCCGCTCCCCCGGATCCCACCGAATATCCGTCTGACGGATATTGTCACTCCTCTAAGCAACAAGGCAAGCAACCATTTTTGATCATCCCGATAAATCCCATGTTCTTGCTCCTGCACTTACTTATTGCATTAGGATCAAATGCTTCAAATGCTTTTGCCACCTTAGTTGAACCCACTTCCTTTGCATGACCTATCCTTGTCACAGTAAATAGCTGAACCTTGCAACCTAGCATACCTGGTAGTTGCTTGAGCCATGATGTGCCTTATCCTGCTATGCATGCTATGCTTAGAGTTGTGTATGGTCTGTCATCTGGGAGGTTAACAGAATTGTGAGAATGTGTTCGGTAAGCAAAGGTTGTGTGTTGAACCTGATTTGGTAAAGGTACCGGTGAAAGGCTGTGTAGGAGTACATGGCGGGTTGTTTCATTGGAACCGTCCTTAGGAACTGAGTTCCGTGTATGTAATCCAAGACGAGATACTACCACATGCTGGCCCCTAAAATATGACCCCGCTCGACTTATTAATCGCTTAGTACTCGGTCCAGGAGTTGCAAGTAGTTTCTGGTGTTTATAGTCATGCTGGAGGTCGTGCATGGTGCTGACCTGAGAGGGGGGCTGTGATGCGGTAGGCAGTGGCACGATGTACCAAGTGGCACTCGGATGGTGGGCTTGGGAACCCTGCGCACGTCGCTTGGGAAACCTCGGCCGGACTTCTGTACGGGTTACTCTTAGATAGGCGATAAACCTGGACTAGGTACTGGTGTGGTTGACGGTCGTGGCTGACTCCCTCGCTGGGCTTCCGCTTGAAGGTTGCCGAGGTGCATGACGTGCACATGGCGATAAGTGGCGAGAGCGTGTGTGACGAAGTACACCCCTGCAGGGTTATGATCTATTCGAATAGCCGCGTCCGCGGATATGGACTACTTGGAGACATATGTTGTTCATAGATAACTTCAATGGCTACTCATAAAATTGTCAAGATAAGCGTGAGTGTCATGGACGGCATTTCCGTATGGAGACGGAATGATTCCACGATGGAGTATTGTTGTGGTGTTAGTGGACTCGTGTGCAAGAAATCAAGTTGTCAAAATTATTTAAAATTGCAAGTTGTCTAGCCACGAGTCAAATGTTGGCTTTCCGCATGAAACCCCACAATACCTTATTGATACATTGCATGAGTAGATAGTTATCCTAAAGTCTTGCTGAGTACCTTCGTACTCATGTTTGCTTAATAAATGTTGCAGAGGTTGCTAATGACCCTAATGGAGGGTTCTTCATAGACATCGACAACGACGAGTAGCTGGTGTCCCAACTACGATCTGGCCTAGGTTGGGTCTGTAGTATAGTCAGGCCATGTGCCTTATAGTTGCACCTGTCTGTACTCAGACAGTTTTAAACACTTCCGCTGGCTTGTAACTGAATGACTGCTATTATGGGTCGTGAGACCCTTACTGTGTAATATTATGTGTGTGGCTCTTCTGAGCCTCTTAAATAAAGCTTGTATGTTTATGGTTATGTTGTGATGCCATCGATGTATCTATACATATCGGTATGCCATGCGTACGTGTGTCGTACTTGATATGTATGGGGTTCGATTACCTAGCCGTGAACTTTAGTAGCACTCCTTACAGGGAAATGCCCCTTTGTGATCCAACGAGCCATGGTAGCTCGCTACTGCTCCGGACACATTGGTTGACCGGCATGTGTCCTTCTTAGCTGCTATGTTTGTCCCCTTTGGGGAAATGTCACGCGATGTAATGGAGTCCTTGTAGCTTGCTACGACTCGTCTACACTCGCCGGTGACCGACACCTGCTTTGTTGGGTCATGTATGCATGTCCTTGTGCGGTACTTTCACTTTTGTTTATGACTAGACTTGTCGATCCGGGTTCTTTGACATTGGAATGCTAGTGACACAATTGCATACGTGAGTCAAAAGGCGCAAACGGTCCTGGCTAAGGTAAGGCTGCAGCTGTGGAGCTAACCGTGCGTGAGACCGCAAAGGGATGCGATGTGTTACATGCTGGATTCCTATGGCTTAGGATCGGGGTCCCGACAGCGTTGGTATCAGAGCCTGACTGACTGTAGGATTACTAAGCCAAACTGGTCGAAGTTGAGTCTAGAATTGCTTTAGTTATATATAAGGAAATTGTTTGTGGAAGGGAACGTAAGACTCTTATTCTCTCCTCAAGTTATTCTATTCTGGTCATCCTCGTCTTTTCTGCGGGAATTAAGGACTAGGTTACTCATCTTCTTCTAGGCTCGTGTTTCTGATCGGTAGATTATAGGACTACGGGTCAAGAGATATTTGGGTTTCTTTCATTCCTAGGAAAAAGGAAGTAAGTTTGATGATCAGAGAATTGAACTTGATAGCTGAGTGGTTACGCTATTCCATTTTGGGTTGTCTCAAAATTTGTTTATGAGCATTTATAGCCATTATGCTGCCCAATTTTATATTCGGAGCTCTAATGCTTTTACATTACTCTCTATTTACAGATGCCTGGCCGTCCTTCTCGTCAGGTGGTACGTCTGACCAGGTGCATTGATGTGCCGGGTCATAAGGCCATGCTGGTCAGGGTGATGTCGGTGTGCGGTTACCGCTGGTACCCCGAGTACAAAGTGGAGGAACAGTACCGAGACTTCAACCAGAGCCAGTATATCTGCACTGTTAGGGTATTTCCAGATTACCCTGGAGCTGAGGAGCCAATCCATTGGTCCTATGGGTTGGGAGTCACTGTTGACATGGCAGTACAAGATGCTGCCTATTCAATGATGACCATTATGAGGGCGAGTCACGCACTGCTGCAGAATACAGAATTCTGCTATGTTCCGGCCTCTCAGCCTGGTGAAGAGGGATACCTCAGCGGAGTCTATTTTGATTCTTCTATGGAGGATCCACTTCTGCAGTCCAATGTTGAGATGCTAGAGAACACAGACAGGGATGCTCGTGCTCTCCGCATGGAGCTTTATGCTACCCGTGCCCGTCTATGGACGGCTTTGACGCAGCTGCCACCGGTAGTCCAGACAAGGTACGGAGATATGGAGATGCTGAACCCTGTTAGGACCCATCTTCCGGCCCACGTTGACTGGCCAGCTATAGGAGGAGTCACCCCTCTTCGGGGACCCCTCTTACCACCAGTCAGGGGACCAAGGCCACATCCGTGTCCTTATGGATCCCAGGGATCTCAGGCTAGAGTGTTTCCTGATCCGCAGGTTGAGCTTCCAGGTCATGAAGGTAATCTCTATGAGATGTTCTATGCGGGTGCCTGAGCTGTGAGCGGAAGGATAGTATGGTAGTAGTCGTACGTTCACAGTCCTGCGTGACTTGTGAAGTATGCCTATGATGTGAAATGAATTCCGGAGGCCTAGATAAATAATGTATAGGAAGCTTGTAAGCCTCTGATGAGTAGTTTCATAATTTCAGTAGTTTGCTCTTCGGATAAGGTTGTACCGAACTATGTAAGGGTGTGTATGAACCATGGTGTATATATAGCAGTTACTTGTTACCATGCTGTTTGGATATTCATTTCCGCATTCCGTGTGTTCAGTACATTCTTAATCCATAGCTAGTATTGATATGATATTGGTCTAAGCTGTGAGTTTGTTTGTTAGGATGGTGTCCACCAGGTTGAACCGTGCCCCTACTCATGAGCAAGGCGAGGGTACTAAAGCGTCGCAGGAAGACCTGCCTCACCCGCCATCTCTGGCGGAAGTTATGCTTGAGGCAGAGAGAAACAAAAGGGAGACCAACCGACTGTTAGAGCGTATTGAGCAGAATACGGCTCGTCAGCCTAGGAATGTTGCAGTGTCCCTCAACGACTTTGTGAAGCTGAATCCTCCAAAGTTTCATCATTATGTCGATCCCCTTGACGCTGATGATTGGCTGTGCAGCATCGCACGCAAGATTCGCTCTGCAAATGTTTCTGAGGCCGACAAGGTGACCTTTGCGGCGTATTTCCTGGAAGGACCCGCCAATCTGTGGTGGGGGAACTTTGAAGCTATGCATCCTGCTGAACCAGTAGCCACATGGGCAGACTCCAGTGCAGCCTTTCGTCTGCACCATATTCCAGAGGGCCTGATGGACAGAAAGAGAGAGGAGTTCTGTGCTTTCACCCAAGGCAAGTTGACCGTGGATGCCTATAGCCGCGAGTTCGGTAGCCTCGCCCGCTATGCAACAGAGGAGGTGTCTACTGACGCCAAGAAGCAAGCAAGATTCCGTAAGGGTCTGAGCCCTGAGCTTCGTCGTGATCTGCGCCTCCACGAGTGTGCAAGCTTTCAAGCCCTGATCAACAAGGCGATCAGTGCCGAGACTGGTCATACTGACTTTGAAGCCACAAGGAAGCACTCCCGTGACTTTGGCTCGTCTTCTGGTTCCGCGTTTCCAAAACGCAGGCTGTGGGTTTCGAATAGTTCTGTGCCACCAAGATACACTCCGAGGCCATCCTACGTGGCGCCTCAGACGAATCAGCCCAACCCTCCAGCAAAAACCTATGGTGGTCCAGCTACCAATGCTGCACCACGTGCCAACCAAGTGATATGCTACAAGTGTGGAGAACCAGGGCACAACTCCCGTGAGTGTCCTCAAAATGTGGGTGCCAAGCAACCCGGAAAGTCCATCGGGCAAGGCAAGTCGGGCAAAGCTTACTATGTGAAGCCAACTCCTGCATGTGGTCGAGCGAACTATGTCTCAGCAGAAGAAGCTACAGAGGATCCCGACGTCATACTGGGTACGCTTCTTGTTAATCATCACCCAGCGTCTATTCTCTTTGACACTGGGTCTTCTCATTCCTTCATTTCAGAAAGTTATGCACAGTTGCATAACATGTCTTTTTGTGATATGCCAATTCCATTGGTTGTCCAAACTCCTGGTAGTAAATGGCAAACCTCTAGGATAACATATGACAATGAAATTCTAGTAGACATGCTAGTTTTTCTAGCCTCATTGATAGCCTTCAAATCTTCAGATATTAATATCATCTTGGGTATGGACTGGATGTCAGCTCACTATGCCAAGATTGATACTCATTCTAGAAATGTCCAGCTTACCCATCCCTCGGGTGAGATAGTAAATGTCTCTACTCGAGTTGAAGAATGCCAACTCTATTCCCTAAATGCCAACCCTCTTCCGGAACTTGAAGACATTCCGGTAGTCCGTGACTTTCCGGATGTTTTTCCAGAGGAACTGCCAGGAATTCCACCTGACAGAGATGTAGAGTTTGTGATAGATCTTGTTCCTGGAACTGTTCCAATAGCCAGAAGACCTTATAAAATGGCACCCCTGGAGCTAGCCGAACTTAAGAAGCAACTAGATGAGGCCTTGAATAAAGGTTTCATTCGTCCTAGCTCTTCTCCTTGGGCTTGCCCCGTCCTATTCGTCAAGAAGAAAGACGGAACGGATCGGATGGTTGTAGATTACCGACCAGTTAATCTGGTCACCATAAAGAACAAGTACCCGCTCCCCAGGATCAACGATCTGTTCGATCAGCTCGCTGGATCCTCAGTCTTCTCCAAAATGGATTTGAGGTTGGGATACCATCAAATCAAGATCAAGAACGGGGACATTGCAAAAACGGCTTTTGTTACTCGATATGGCTAATACGAGTACACCGTCATGTCCTTCGGTTTAACCAATGCCCGAGCCACCTTCTCTCGTCTGATGAATTCAATCTTCATGGAGTATTTGGATAAATTCGTCATGGTATACCTCGATGATATTCTCATCTACTCGAAGAACGAACAAGAACATGCCGAGCATCTAAGGCTGGTATTGATGAAACTTCGAGAGCATCGCCTTTATGCCAAGTTTTCAAAATGTGAATTTTGGTTACCTCAAGTGACCTATCTAGGTCACGTAATCTCTGGTAAGGTTATTGCTGTCAATCCCGAGAGAGTTCAAGCTGTCCTTGATTGGACTCAACCTGAATCGGTTAAGCAAGTTAGGAGTTTTCTTGGTCTAGCGAGCTATTGTCGCCGCTTTGTCGAGAATTTCTCCAAGGTTGCAAAGCCTCTAACTGAACTCCTCAAGAATGATAAAGAGTTCGAGTGGACACCATAGTGTGAGCATAGTTTTCAGGAGCTGAAAAGACGCCTGACTTCCGCACCTGTGTTGCTACCACCAGATTTTTCTAAGGACTTTGTTATCTATTGCGACGCCTCGCGACAAGGATTAGGTTGCATTCTCATGCAAGATCGTCATGTGATCGCATACGCATCTCGACAGTTGCGTCCACATGAGGATAATTATCCCACACATGACCTCGAGCTTGCAGCTGTGGTCCATGCACTAAAAACCTGGCGACATTACCTTCTGGGTAATTGTTGTGAAATATTCATCGATCACCAAAGTCTGAAATACATCTTCACCCAGCCGGATTTGAATCTCAGGCAAAGACGGTGGGTTGAGTTGATCTCGGATTACGACCTAGGGATAACTTACACACCGGGGAAGGCCAATGTTATGGCCAATGCACTAAGTCGTAAATCTTATTGTAACAATTTGATGGTACAACAAGGTCAACCACATCTCTATGAGGATTTTTGGAAGTTGAATCTTCATATTGTTCCTCAAGGATTCCTTTCTACCCTGGTGGCGAAGCCTACCCTTAAGGATCAAATTATAGCTGGCCAAAAGCGTGACAAGGGTATATCACGGATCAAGGAGAATATCTTTAGCGGAAACGCTAAAGAATTTTCCATGAACGATCAAGGTGTGGTGTTCTTCCAGAATCGTCTAGTGTTTCCTAAGAACCCACATCTAAGGAAGTTAATGCTTAAGGAGGCCCATGATTCTCCTCTCACCATTCATCCCGGTAGTACTAAGATGTATCAGTACCTACGCCAGAGGTTCTGATGGACTAGGATGAAGAGAGAAATAGCTGAGTTCGTTGCTAACTGCGACGTTTGTCGTCGAGTTAAGGCAGAACATCAAAGGCCTGCTCGCACCCTTCAACCTCTAGCTATTCCTGAATGGAAATGGGATAAAGTTAGTATGGATTTCATTACTGGATTTCCCAAGACCAAGAAAGGAAATAATGCTATCTTTGTGGTCATTGACCGTCTTTCCAAAGTGGCTCATTTTCTTCCCGTTTGTGAGAGTATAACAGCTAGCCAGCTAGCAGAGTTATATATCTCTCGAATAGTGTCTCTTCATGGTGTTCCCTTGGAGATTAACTCGGACCGTGGGAGTATCTTTACTTCTCGCTTCTGGGAAAGTTTTTAGAATGCCATGGGGACTCACTTATCTCTTAGCACTGCTTTCCATCCTCAATCAAGTGGTCAAGTAGAAAGAGTGAATCAAATCCTAGAAGATATGCTCCGAGCTTGTGTTATATCGTTCGATATGAATTTGGAGAAGTGCCTTCCATTCGCCGAATTCAGTTATAACAATAGTTATCAGTCAAGCTTGGGCAAAGCTCCTTTTGAAGTTCTCTATGGACGAAGATGTCGAACACCTCTTAATTGGTCAGAAACCGGAGAGAGGCAACTCTTTGGCCCGGATATGATCCAGGATGCAGAAGAGCAGGTTCGCTTTATTCGTGACAAGTTGAAAACAGCCCAGTCTCGTCAAAAGAGACAATATGATCGTCATCATAAGGCTGTGACCTTTGATGTTGACGAGAAGGCTTACCTTCGGGTTACACCTTTGAAGGGTACCCATCGATTCGGTATCAAGGGCAAGTTGGCTCCTCGTTACATTGGTCCTTTTCGTATTCTTGCCAAACGAGGAGAAGTTGCCTACCAGTTGGAACTTCCTCTGCATCTTTCCAAGGTTCATGATGTTTTCCACGTCTCGCAACTCAGCCGTTGCTTTGCGGATCCTATCCGTGAAGTGGACCACGAAACACTTGATCAAGCTGAGCGTACCACTCGACGTCGAAACCTCAAGTTTCTTAAAGTTCAATGGTCAAATCATTCTGAAAAGGAGGCAACTTGGGAAAGAGAGGATCGTCTCCGACTTGAGTATCCTGCGTTATTCCCGACGACTTCTAAATCTCGGGACGAGATTCTTTTGAGTGGGGGTGAGTTGTCACATCCCTGACACCTTAAGCAAGTTACCTTTGTGCTCATGTTTTCTGTGCATTGCATCTAAGAAATTTTCAACAAGAATAAAGTAAGTGGTGAAGGAAAACTCAAAACCCTAGCCACTTCTTAAAATAAAGGAAATTTCAAACTAGTTAAAATCAATGAACCCAAAATGGCCTCAAGAAAAGTTCAACTTTTCTGATAATTCTTGGAAACAAATAAGCAATAAAGGAAACCATTTATTTTATAATCTTGGCATTTTAAATAAATGAAAAAGCTACTGGTTTCAAGTTTTAAATTTGAAATCAGAAACTTTAAGCTTTCAAAAATGTTGAAAACTTTAGGAATGGTTGGAAATATTCCAACCAATATTCTGGGGTGTTCAACATAGTTTTTACAAACTATTTGGGAGCTGAAATAAATAGTAAATCAATGAAATAGCAAAACAGAAACAAAATAGAAGAAAAAAAGAACTACCTGTCGCTCGCCTCAGCCTGGCCCAGTAGCACTGCCGTCTTCCTCCTCGCCAGTAGGAGCAGGAGGTGGCCGCCGCGTCGCCGCGCGCCTCCACGCAGCTCCCTGCCTGCCTGGCCGCCGCTTCGCGCTGGCAAGCACGGGGATAACATCCCCGAGCGCGTAGCTATCCATTCCCGTGCTCATTCTTCCCCCTCTCCTCTCGGTTCTTCCAATCCCCTCTGCCTCCATTGACAGGAGCTCGAGCTCGAGCTGCCCGTGCCCCTAGCCATAGGAACTTCCTCCCGAGTGTGCCGTTAGCTCCGCCTCGACGAGCTGGTCCTCCCTGCAGAAGCCGAAGCCTCCCCAAGCCCTGCAACGCCTACGGCACTGTCGTCTTCAACCTTCGGCCGCCGGCGAGCTCTGCTCGATTCGTCGCCCTCAGTGCTTCCCCGAGCCGTCTAAGCCCTCCTCTGCACTCCTCGTGAGCTTGCGCATCTTTCCCCTAAGATCTCCCCGTCGATCCCCTCCTCTAGGCCTAGTTCCATCGGAGCCCGACGAGGACCGCCGCTGCAGCTCGTCGCCAGTAGCCCTCCGGTGAAGGGTTGGTCCGTCTGAGGCCACCAGCAGCCTCAGAACATCACGTAGATGCTTTAGGAGCCCAGCCCCGTGCGTTTTGACCCTATAATCGATGGCTTCGATGATGGCCGAACTTGGTCACCGCCAAGCTCGTCGCCGGCGTTGATTCCGGCCACCCCAGCCCCTGGGGTTTGTCCCATCGTGCGCGCCTTCGAGTGGCCGTTCTCCCCGTGGCCTCTGCCGTGAGTTTGGACGTCGGAGGCGAGTTTCCGATGCCCTCCACCGTACTGGTGGTCCCCGGAGGCTCCCCGCCAGCGAGGACGACCTCGCCGCCGGTGGATCTCAGCTGGCCTGAGCCACTGACGTGTGGGGCCGGCCTCTGGATAACCTGGAATAGTAAAAATAAAACCAAATAATTTAATAAGTCACTCACATGTGGGTCCAGTGAGATTAATTAGCTAATTAAGATTATTTCTAATCTAAAACTCACCAGAGACACTGACCAGTAGGTCCCACTGGTCAGGTTTGACCTCAGTAGGTCAGTTGACCTGCTCATGTCAGGCTGACGCGATAAAAGGGTTTTCCAATATAAATATAATTC
Source organism: Hordeum vulgare subsp. vulgare (assembly GCF_904849725.1). NCBI lineage: Eukaryota > Viridiplantae > Streptophyta > Magnoliopsida > Poales > Poaceae > Hordeum > Hordeum vulgare. Next base: position 171,943,248 of record NC_058521.1, read on the forward strand.
TAGAAATGTTTAAAACTTCTAAAATTCATAGAAATTAATCTGTAACTCCAATGAAAATAATTTGTATATGGAAAAGTATCAGAAAAATTCAAGGAATCTGAATATGTCATTTTCAAACATGTTTGAAAATGTTACAGAACCCAAAAATGTAGATTAATTAATAAGTTAATTCTTATAAATACTTTATAAACAGAATTTGGAAAATATTTAAATTTCACTATGAATGACATGATCAAACACTGTTCTAATTACAAACCAGCAACCTAACATGTCATCCCATGCATGTTAAAAGCAAGTTGATCTGGGCATCAGGTCGAATCAATTAAAATGGTATCCGAGAATACCTCGTTTGAAGCGATATTTCAATTTGATTCAAATCAACTTCAAACCTACTAAATGTTAGCTATAATAAAATACCACCTTGCATCCTCATGCCATGCTCATGCATCATCTTGATTGCATATGTTTGTTATTGATTGTTGTCATTCCTTTCGGTAGGCTCCGCTCCCCCGAATCCCACCGAATATTCGTCTAACGGATATTGTCACTCCTTTGAGCAACAAGGCAAGCAACCATTTTTGATCATCCCGATAAATCCCATGTTCTTGCTCCTGCACTTACTTATTGCATTAGGATCAAATGCTTCAAATGCTTTTGCCACGTTAGTTGAACCCACTTCCTTTGCATGACCTATCCTTGTCACAGTAAATAGCTGAACCTTGCAACCTAGCATACCTGATAGCTGCTTGAGCCATGATGTGCCTTATCCTGCTATGCATGCTATGCTTAGAGTTGTGTATGGTCTGTCATCTGGGAGATGAACAGAATTGTGAGAATGTCTTCGGTAAGCAAAGGTTGTGTGTTGAACCTAATTTGGTAAAGGTACCGGTGAAAGGCTCTGTAGGAGTACATGGCGGGTTGTTTCATTGGAACCGTCCTTAGGAACTGAGTTCCGTGTATGTAATCCAAGACGAGATACTACCACATGTTGGGCCCTGAAATATGACCCCGCTCGACTTATTAATCGCTTAGTAATCGGTCCAGGAGTTGCAATTAGTTTCTGGTGTTTATAGTCATGCTGGAGGCCGTGCATGGTGCTGACCTGAGAGGTGGGCTGTGATGCGGTAGGCAGTGGCACGGTGTACGAAGTGGCACCCGGATGGTGGGTTTGGGAACCCTGCGCACATCGTTTGAGGCCGTGGCGGAAACCTCGGCCGGACTTCCGTACGGGTTACTCTCAGATAGGCGATAAACCTGGACTAGGTACTAGTCTGGTTGACGGTCGTGGCCGACTCCCTCGCTGGGCTTCCGCTTGAAGGTTGCCGAGGTGCATGACGTGCACATGGCGACAAGTGGCGAGAGCGTGTGTGACGAAGTACACCCCTGCAGGGTTATGATCTATTCGAATAGCCGCGTCCGCGGATATGGACTACTTGGAGACATATGTTGTTCATAGATAACTTCAATGGCTACTCATAAAATTGTCAAGATAAGCGTGAGTGTCGTGGACGGCATTTCCGTATGGAGACGGAATGATTCCATGATGGAGTATTGTTGTGCTATTAGTGGACTCGTGTGCGAGAAATCAAGTTGTCAAAATTATTTAAAATTGCAAGTTGTCTAGCCACGAGTCAAATGCTCGCTTTCCGCATGAAACCCCACAATACCTTATTGATACATTGCATGAGTAGATAGTTAGCCTAAAGTCTTGCTGAGTACCTCCATACTCATGTTTGCTTAATAAATGTTGCAGAGGTTGCTAATGACCGTAATGGAGGGTTCTTCATAGACATCGACGATGACAAGTAGCTGGTGTCCCAGCTATGATCTGGCCTAGGTTGGGTCTATAGTATAGTCAGGCCATGTGCCTTCTAGTTGCACCTGTCTATACTCAGACAGTTTTAAACACTTCGGCTGGCTTGTAACTGAATGACTGCTATTATGGGTCGTGAGACCCTTACTGTGTAATATTATGTGTGTGGCTCTTCTGAGCCTCTTAAATAAGCTCGTATGTTTATGGTTATGTTGTGATGCCATCGATGTATCTATACATATCGGTATGCCATGCGTATGTGTGTCGTACTTGATATGTATGGGGTTCGATTACCTAGCCGTGAACTTTAGTAGCACTCCTTATAGGTAAATGCCCCTTTGTGATCCAACGAGCCATGGTAGCTCGCTACTGCTCCGGATACATTGGTTGACCGGCAAGTGTCCTTCTTAGCTGCTGTGTCTGTCCCCTTTGGGGAAATGTCACGCGATGTAATGGAGTCCTTGTAGCTTGCTACGACTCGTCTACACTCGCCGGTGACCGACACCTGCTTTGTTGGGTCATGTATGCCTGTCCTTGTGCGGTACTGCCACTTTTGTTTATGACTAGACTTGTCGATCCGGGTTCTTTGACATTGGAATTCTAGTGACACAATTGCATACGTGAGTCAAAAGGCACAAACAGTCCCGGCTAAGGTAAGGCTGCAGCCGTGGAGCTAACCGTGCGTGAGACCGCAAAGGGATGCGATGTGTTACACGCTGGATTCCTATGGCTTAGGATCAGGGTCCCTACAATGAAAGAAGATCCAAGAGTGTCAAGCTCTCAAGCTTGGGGATGCCCCCATGCACCCCCAAGAAATATTCAAGGAGACTCAAGCGTCTAAGCTTGGGGATGCCCCCCGTGGATCCCCTTCTCTATCAACAAACATCAGTTCGTCCGTCTCCATGCTATATTTTTATCCCTTCATATGTTATGTGCTATGCTTGGAGCTTAACATTCTTTACTTTTTAGTTTGTTTTAGTTTTGCTTGCTATTCATAAGAAGTCATAACCTAGCCTTCTTTGTTAGGGAGAGAAACACGCTCCACTCCACCCTAGAACACAACATTGGTTTTCATGCTTATCTTTTTGTGTGTTCTTTATCTTTTCATAGCTGTTATCATGCTTAGCTCTTAGTTTTCATGCTATATCTTTTTAAGAGCTTTTATTTAGGTTGCTTTTGGAACTCTCTTGATCTATCATGCTTATCTTGTTTAGAGAGTTGGGTTGTTGCACTGAGTTGTGTGTCTTGCATGAGTAGGTAACTAAGGTTGCTATTTAAGTATAGTAGTAACTTGCAATTGTTTTGAGGTATTGATTTGAGTAATGTTTGGACTATTCCTGCCAAGAGCTTGACCTATTAGTGATAGGTGTCGTATTTTGGGAAATTCATGTGTTTTTCAAAAACTAAAAGTTAGTTGAGAACTCTAGCTACTAGATTGATTGCTAACCCCTAGAGGGGTTCGGATATATAGAATACCCTCACGTTACAATGGGTCGAGTATGCGCAAGGATAACCAAGCCCCCAAACACTCCTCCTTGGGGTACTTGTCTCTTTGTGAATCTCCTAACTAGATAGAGAGTGGCCGATAATAATTGTATGAGTTCTTCGGACTAATGTGAGTATTCGATTGTTGGCACTTCCACCATACATATTTTGCTAGCCTCTTCGGTACCGTTCAATGCATGATTGTGGGTTCATGCCCCTTGATGTCTAGCTTGAGTGGCAGAAACATGAGACTAGGGAATGTGTTGTTGCCACCAGGGAGAAAACAACGGTTCTTGTGACCACGGTTGCAAGGATTGTTTACCTTACGAAAAGTTCGTTAATGCAGTTGTCCGTTGCTTTAAGTTTACACTTTGGGTGGGGCTCACAACTTAATACCAGCGAGATGTTCTGGATAGATATCTCAAGGTTGATGATTAGTAAGTAGATGCTAATGAATAATTGGTCTACTTGTCTTGGCGTACTGCCATTACTTTTGAGCCTCTAACTTTCTAGTAGCATGATTAGCATTGCGGTGCGTTTATAATTCTGTCAATTGCCCAACTGTAATTTGTTTACCCAATCATAGTTCTTTATCGTCTTTTGGTAGAGAGGCATCACTAGTGAACATCATGTGACTCAGATCCATATCACCACCATTGCTTACACCTCCATCATTTACTTCTTTATTTACTTTTCCATTGCAATCACTATCACTATTCCCGCTTCTGTTTTGATCCTTTGCAAACTAAAAGGTCGGAGAGATTGACAACCTTTGTGTACTCGTTGGGAGCAAAGTTATTTTGTACGTGTGCAGGTCCACGTCTTCTGCTAGCGCCAGAGCAGCGGACACCTACTTGTTGATCCTCGGACTCCTCCTGGTTCGATAAACCTTACAGTCCCCGTGTAAGGGAAATCTGTTGCTGACTACACCTCAACCTTCCACTTGGGGTAACCAACGAGGGGCGAGAAGTATATCCAACAACTCGTCATCACTAGCCGGCGATGCCAAAGCCATCCCACATCAACTTTAGCCATTAGGCAAGTCGCAGTCTTAGTGGGTCGCTCCGAAAAGTTAACCACATATAGAACGTTCTTGACATGCCCAACAAAGGCTACTTTATGAGTCTTGGTCCACAAAAGGGCCACAGAGTCAATGCTAAAGAAAGTAAAAAAGCCCATAAGTGCAAGTTGGTGAACGGAAAGTAAATTGTATGCAAGGGTCTCAACAAGCACAACCTTTTCATTGGTAAGTTCCAAAGAAATTACCACCTTGCCGAGACCCATTACCTTGGAAATCACATCATCACCAAAGGAGACTTGGGTGGAAATGATTGGGTCGGGATGAATGTCCACCACCAAGTCCTTTCTTCCGGTCAGATGATTTGTGGATCCACTATCAAGCAACCATGATACCCCACTGGAAGAAAACTCATGCATGATATCAGTGCTTGAATGGGTCCTCTCAGGTTAGTAACAAGGGTCTTAGGAACCCAAATAGACCATTCAATGTACTCATCACAAGAACCAACAAACTTAGCAAAAACATTCCCATCACTGGCACGACAAAAAACATAAGAGGGGTTATAGTCGCTGGCTGTGTTGGGTACAGGGGTTTTTCCCTTCTTGGCATGACCACCCTTAACTTGGTCCTTTTTCTTCTCATGAGCACCCTCCCCAGATTTAACAAAGGTTTCCATAAGCTAGGGAGGTTGCTTGGTCTTCCACTTCTTGTTCTTCTTGGACATGGGTGCAAATCCAACTCCTTCCTTTGCAACCACTTCCTTTTGACTGCTCAAAATTTCATTAAGATTATTTTCACCTTGGATGCAAGTCACGAGGCCTTTCTCAAGATGCTCTGTTAATTTGGTGTTATCCTCCACAAGATGTGCATGCTCACAACAGGGGTTAGTAGCATAGACATTATCAATTAAAACAAATGGAGAGCAAGTGGCTATTTCCTTAGTGAGTTTTACTTGGAGTTGAGCATCAGACTTTTTTAAAGAGACATGAGCACTTTTCAAGTCCTTGTGAGCCTTGTCAAGTGTTGCAAGCTCTTCCTTGAGTATAACATGGTCAAGCCCAAGTGCAACCTTTTCGGATTAAAGTGCACGAGTAAGAACAAGAGCATGATCAAGATCTTCCTTTAGCTTAGCAAGGTCATCGTTATGTGACTCCTTAAGAGTCAAACGAAGTACTTGCTCTTGTTTGAGAGCAATAGAAAGACATGTAATCTCATCGTCATAGTCACGACTATGTCCTTGTAATGTAGAGATAGTTTCTTCATGAGATTCAATGAGGTGAATAGCCACTCCAAGTTGTTCCAAGAGAGCAACAAAATGCTTCCTGGATTTACCCTTGAGTTTTCTCATGAATTGATCAAAGGAGTTTTCCTCCTTCTCTACCTCTTCCTTTTCATCACCACTAACATAGGTAGTGGAAATGGTAGCATTGATATTGAAAGTTTGAATGTCAGATTTTACCTTGTCCGATGCCTTGGCCATAATGCACTTGGCAATGTGGTTCTCGTTGGGGGCGTTGAAGAGGGACACCTTGCTTGGACAGGAGGATGCAATGGCAATGGTGTCCATCCCCATCACTTCACCACTTGCATCATCATCCTCATCCTCATCGGAGAGGTACTCCTCATGAGCCACCAACACCTTTCGGGGCTTATTCTTGAAGAAGTTGTTCTTATTGGCGAAGGGCTTGGCTTTGTCTTTCTGAATGAGTTTTCCACCATTGTCTTCCCTCTTGTCATAAGGACAATCAACCACAAAGTGACTCACATTGCCACAGTTGTAGAAAGTCCTCACATGTTGCTTGCCTTTGGGCCCATTTGAGTTTTTCTTGGAGAAATTTGGCTTTGAGTTTCTCTTATTACCCCAAAATTGTATTGATGCAAGAGCCATATGCTCGTGATAAGCATACTTGGTGTCTTCGGGGCACACATCCTCTTCTTGTTCCTCATCTTCCTCCAATTCATCCTTGGCCTTGAAGGAAATTTTGGGAGAGTCTTTTCTTGACCGTTGAACACGAGAAAGAGCATTGTCAACGGTCTTGTTCAATATGTTCATGGCAATGAACTCATCCAACACATTGCTTGAAGACAAGGACTGAAAGTCTGAAATCTGACGGATGACGGAGGACATGACTTAGTTGAAGGGCATAATAGCCTTGAGAAACTTACGACGATCCAATTGTCATCCACATCCTTGCTTTGATGATCTTGAAGAGCGAAAGCAAGAGTCATCACCCTTCGGTATAGCTCACGAGGATATTCATCCTCAATCATAACAAATTCATCGGCCTCATCAAGTATCATTTCATGGTTTCACCGTTGAATACTAGAACTTCCCTTGTACATGGAAATGATGTGCTCCCAACAATCTTTGGCATGAGTGAAGGGACACAAACGTGCAAGATCTTCAATAGGAATAGCTTCTTGAACGATGAACAGGGTTGAATGATTGAGATGATTTTCAACCTATTCTCTTGGAGTGAGATTTCTTGCATCATGAGGGTAGTAGCCTTGCTCGATGTTTCTCCAAAGTTTGTGTTGATCTTTGATTCAAATGAGCCTTTATACGAAAAACCTAGTTAGCAAAATCATGTTGGGGAATGTTGCATGGGAAACAAAAAAATCCTACGCACACGCAAGACCTATCCATGGTGATGACCATCTACGAGAGGGGAGAGTGTATCTACATGCCCTTGTAGATCGCTAAGCTGTAGCGTATATAACGCGGTTGATGTAGTGGAACTTCTTCGCGATCCAAATCGCATCCCGTCCCGTGATCTCATCATGATCCATCCCGCGATCTCATCATGATTCATGCTGCGATCTCATCATGATCCTCCCAGATCTAGTGTCGAACTGGCGGCACCTCCGCGTTCAGCACACGTACAAGTCGATGACGATCTCCGCCTTCTTGATCCAGCAAGAGGGGCGCAGAGGTAGATGAGTTCTCCGACACAACGGCGTGGTGGTGGTGCTGGTGAAATAATCGAGCACGGCTTCGCCAAGCTCTGTAGAACTAATCTAGACGAAAAAGATGATTTGTGGAGGAGAGGCCAACACGTGGCCTTTTATGGTGTTCACTAGCCCCAAAACCTCCACTACGTATAGGAGGAAGATGATGGAGGACTGCCTTACCTCCTCCTCGAAGGAGACGTTGTGCCGAGCCAACAAGGGAGGAGAGTCCTCCAATTCGGTTTGGTGGAAGACTCCCTTCCTAGTTCGTTTCCTCCTTCCCTCTTTCTTCTCTTTTCCATTTTCTTTTACACTTGGCCGAAATAAGCTTATTGGTCTGGCCACACCAGTGAACTAGGGGCAGATGCACCACCCTTAGGCCTATTACGTCCTCTCCTGGGTGGGTGGCCCCTCCCGGTAAAACCCGAAACCGATTCATCACTCCCGGTACTTTACCGGTAATGCCCGAAAACTTTCCACAAGGCAAATTCAAGTTTCCTATGTATCAATCTTTACCTCTGGACCATTCCGGAGCTCAACGTGACTTCCGGGATCTAATCCGGGACTCTGAACAACTTTTGGTCACCAACATACGTAACTCAATAATACTGATATGTCACCGAACCTTAAGTGTGCAGACCTTGCGGGTTCGAGAACTATGTAGACATAACCGAGACACTCTGTAGTAAATAACCAATAGCGGGACCTTGATTTCCATATTGGCTCCTACATATTCTATGAAGATCTTTATAGGTTGAACCTCTATGTCAAGGATTCAGTTAATCCCGTATACTATTGCTTTCTCCAGCGGTATGCTACTTGCCCAAGATTCGACGTCGATATCTCCATACCTAGTTCAATCTTGTGATTGGCATGTCTCTTTACTCATTCTGTAATACAAGATCACGTGACTAACTCCTTAGTCACATAGCTTGCAAGGCTTATTGTAATGTTGTATTACCGAGTGGGCCCTGAGATACCTCTCCGTCACACGGAGTGACAAATCCCAGTCTTGATTCCCACCAACCCAGCAGACACCTTCGAGATACCTATAGAGCACCTTTATAGTCACCAGGTTACGTTGTGACGTTTGATACACACAAGTTATTCATCCGGTGTCCGGGCGTTGCATGATCTCATGGTCATAGGAACAGATACATTGACATGTAGAAAACAGTAGCAATAAACTGACACGATCATATGCTACGTTCATAGTTAGGGTCTTGTCCATCACATTATTCTCCTAATGATGTGATCTCGTTATCAAGTGACAACACTTGTCTATTGCCAGGAAACCTTGACCATCTTTGATCAACATGCTAGTCAACTAGAGGCTCACTAGGGAGAGTGTGTTGTTTATGTATCGACACATGTATTTGAGTTTCAAATAAATACAATTCTAGCATGGATAATAAACGATTATCATGAACAAGGAAATATAATAATAACCAATTTATTATTGCCTCTAGGGCATATTTCCAATATTCTCCCACTTGCACTAGAGTCAATAATCTAGTCCACGTCACTATGAGATTGTAATGAATCCAACACCCATACAACTATAGGGTTTGATCATATCTTGCTTGTGAGAGAGGTTGTTAGTCAAAGAGTCTAAAAATTCAAATTCATGTGTACTTTACAAATCTCTTTGTCATACTGTAGATGTTGCTACTATGCTCCATTTGGAACAATTCCAACTGGCTACTCCACTATACGAATCATGTTTACTACTCACAATCATCAGGTTTAGTGTAAAAGCTTGCATCTACGTAACACTTTACGGCGAAATCTTTTATCACCTCCATAATCGATAAAAATTCCTTAGTCCACTATTTAATAAGGACAAATTTGACTGATGTTCAGTGATTCAATCCTTGATCACTCTTTGTACCCCTTTGACAGACTCAAGGCAAGGCACATATTATAGAGCCAACGGCTAAGGCATAGGGGACGACCTTCGTCCTTTATCTTTCTTCTGTCGTGGTCGGGTTTTGAGTCTTACTCAAATCCACACCTTACAATACAATCAGGAACTCCTTCTTTGACTGATACATTTTGAACTCCTTCAAAATCTTGTCAAGGTATGTATTCATTAAAAGTTCTATCAAGCGTCTTGATCTATCTCTATAGATCTTGATGCTCAATGTTAAAGTAGCTCAATCCAGGTTTTCCTTTGAAAAACTCCTTTCAAACAACCCTTTATGCTTTCTAGAAATTCTACATTATTTCCGATCAACAATATGTCAACCACATATACTTATCAGAAATTCTACAGTGCTCCCACTCACTTTCTTGGAAATAGAAGTTTCTCATAAACCTTGTATAAACCCAAAAACTTTGATCATCTTATCAAAGCATATATTCCAACTCCAAGATGCTTGCTCCACTCCATAGAAGGATTGCTAGAGCCTGCATACTTGTCAGCATCCTTAGGATTGACAAAACCTTTTGGTTGTATCACATACAACCTTTTCTCAAGGAAACCATCGAGGAAACAATTCTTTGACATCCATTTTCAAGATTTCATAATTGGAAAATGCTGCAACTGCTAACATAATTCCAACAGACTTTAGCATCGCTACAGGTGACAAAGTCTCATCATAGTCAACTCCTTGAACTTGTCGGAAAGCTTTTTGCAACAAGTCGAGCTTTCTAAATGGTGACATTCACCATCATCGTCTGTCTTCCTTTGAAAGATCTGGTTCTACTTAATATCCTTACGACCATCAAGTAGTTCTTCTAAAGTCTACACTATGTTTTCATACATGGATCCGATCTCTGATTTCATTGCCTTCACCCATTAGTCAGAATTCGGGCCCACCATTGCTGCTCCATAGGTCGTAGGTTCATTGTTGTCCAGCAACATGACCTCCAAGACAGGATTACCGCACTACTCTGGAGCAGTACGTTTCCTTGTCGACAAGCAATGTTTGGTAGTAACTTGATCCAAAGCTTCATGAACACCATCATTAGCTTTCAATTCGACTATTGTAGGTGCCACAGAAACATCTTCCTGCGCCCTCCTACTCATTAGTTGAAGTGGCGGTTCAATAACCTCATCAAGTTTCCACCATCCTCCCACTCAATTCTTTCGAGATAAACTCTTTCTTGAGAAAGGATCCATTTCTTGAAACAAACACTTTGCTTTCGGACCTGAGATAGGAGGTACTCCCAACTGTTTTGGGTAACCTATGAAGATGCATTTATCCGCTTTGGGTTTGAGCTTATCAGGCTGAGACTTTTTCACATAAGCGATGCAGCCCCAAACTTTAAAAAAATTAAAGCTTAGGTTTATCCAAACCATAGTTCATACGCTGTCATCTCAATGGAATTATGTGGTGCCCTATTAAAAGTGAATGTAGTTGTCTCTAACGCCTAACCAAAAAACAATAGTGGTAATTCGATAAGAGACATCATAGTGTCCACCATATCCAATAAGGGGTGGCTACGACGTTCGGACACGCCATCACACTATGGTGTTCTAGGTGGCATGAGTTGCGAAACAGTTTTCACATTGTCTCAAATGTTTACCAAACTCGCAACTCAGATATATATTTGCCTCCACGATCACATCGTAGACATATTATGCTCTTGTCACGGCGATCTTCAACTTCACTCTGAAATTGCTTGAACTTTTCAATATTTCAGACTTGTGATTCATCAAGCAAATACACATGTATCTACTCAAATACTCAGTGAAGTAATAACATAACGATATCCAGTGCATGCCTCGGCACTAATTGGACTTCATACATCAAAATGTGTTATTTTCCAACAAGTCACTTGCTCGTTCCATCTCACTGAAAACGTGGCCTTCAGTCATCTTGCCCATGTGGCATGATTTCCATGTCTCAAGTGATTCAAAATCAAGTGAGTCTAAACAATCCATCTGATTGGAGATTCTTCATGCGTTTATACCAATAGGCATGGTTCGCATGTCTCAAACGAATCAAAAACGAGTTAGCCCAAAGATCCATCAGCATGGAACTTCTTCATGCGTTTTATACCAATGTGACTCAAGTGGCAGTGCCACAAGTAACTGGTACTATCATTACTACTTTGTATCTTTTGGCAACAATATTATGAACATGTGTGTCACTACGATCGAGATTCAATAAACCATCCATTTTAGGTGCAAGACCATTGAAGGTATTATTCAAGTAAATGGAGTAACCATTATTCTCTTCAAATGAATCATTGTTTTGCAATAAACACAATCTAATCAAGTCTATGCTTAACGCAAACAACGAAAAACAATTATTTAGGTTCAACACTAACTCCTATGGTATCGGGAGCGTGCGATGTTTGATCACCTCAACCTTGGAATTACTTCCAACACACATCGTCACCTCACCCTTGTCCATTTATTCCGTAGCTATAATTTCGAGTTACTAACACTTAGAAACTGAACCGGTATCTAATACCCGGTGCTACTAGGAGTACTAGCAAGGAACACATCAATATCACGTATATCCAATATACTTTTGTCGACTTTGCCAACCTTCTCATCTACCAAGTATCTAGGGTAGTTCCGCTTCAGTGATGGTTCCCCTCGTAACAGAAGCACTTAGTCTCGGGTTTGGGTTCAACCTTGGGTTTCTTTACTAGAGCAGCAACACGTTTACCATTCATGAAGTGTCCCTTCTTGCCCTTGCCCTTCTTGAAACTACTGGTTTCACTAACCATCAACAATTGATGCTCCTACTTGATTTCTACTTTCGCAATCTCAAACATCGCAAATAACTCAGGGATCATCATCTCTATCCCTGACATGTTATAGCTCATCACGAAGCTCAGTAGCTTGGTGCCAGTGACTTTGGAGAACTGTGTTAATCACTATCTTATCTGGAAGATCAACTCCCACTCAATTCAAGCGATTGTAGTACCCAGACAATCTGAGCACATGCTCGACAATTGAGCTTTTCTTCGTTACAATGTAGACAAAGAATCTTGTCAGAGGTCTCATACCTCTCAACACGGGCACGAGCCTAAAATCCAAATCTCAGCTCTTGGAATATCTCATATGTTCTGTGACGTTCAAAACATCTTGGGTGCCTCAATTCTCAGTCGTTAAGCATTACGCACTAAACCATCATGTAGTCATCAAAAACGTGTATGTGATATGTTCGCAACATCCACAGACGGCGCTTGGGGTTCATCATACTAAGCAATGCATTAAGGACATAAGCCTTCTGCGCAGCAATGAGCACAACCCTAAGTTTACGGACCCAGTTTGCATAATTGCTACCATCATCTTTCAACTAAGTTTTCTCTAGGAACATATCAAAAATAGTAGAGCTACAACGTAAGCTACAACATAATTTGCAAATACATTTTTGACTATGTTCATGATAATACGTTCAATTAATCATTTTATTTAAGAACTCCCATTGAAATTGACATACCTCTAGTCATTCGAGTGACACATGATCCAAATTCACCAACTCAAGTCTGATCATCACGTGAGTTAAGTTGGCTTCAATGGTGAACATCTCTATGTTCATCATATCTACTATATAACTCATATTCGACCTTTTGGTCTCTTGTGCTTCAAGGCCATGTTTGTACATGTTAGTATCGTCAAGTTCAACCCGATTGTTCTGCGTGTGCAACTATTTTGCACCCGTTGTATGTGAACATAGAGTCTATCACTGATACGTCCCAAATGTATCTATAATTTCTGCTTGTTCCATGAACTTTTGGTTGACATTTTTATATGTTTTGCTACACTTTTATATCATTTTACACATATTTGGACTAACCTACTAACTCAGTGCACCCAGTGCCAGTTTATGTCTGTTGATGTCTATTTTGTAGGGGCTTTTACATAATTTTCCGAAGCCCGAAAAATTCCGGAACAATTATATAAAAATCACCGAAACGGAAGCTTCCGAATCAGCGAAGGAGGGCCAGAGTGGGGCGAGGGGCCTCCGAGGCGGCCTGCTGGCGCAGCCAGGCCCTAGGCCGCACCACGAGGTTGCCTGGGTGGGTCCCACCTCCTCTGGTGCCCTCCTTTGGCCTATATTTAGAGTCCCGAGAGGAAACCCTCGCAGACTTTCTGGAATCGCGAATTTCTCCATCGTTCCGCCGCCGCAGCGCTTCCATGATCGGGAGCGTCAGGAGACCTCTTCCCCGCACCCTGCCGAAGGGAGGATTGACCTCCGGGAGCTTCTCCACCACCTTGGACGCTCTTGGACCATGAGTCCATGACCAGTAGCTATGTCATGTCTTCTCTCCAATCTTGTGCTTCAATGGTTAGTCCTTGTGAGTTGCCCTACATGATCAAGGCATCTATGTAAATCTCTTGCTATTGCTATGCTCGGTTTGTTGGGATATGATGGATTATGAGATTATGTTCAGATTTTTATGAGTTATATATTTGATTATCCTTATATATTATGTTCCTTAGTGATTCATGCATGTTCTCCATTGCTATTTATTGCTTTCGCCAAGTAGTAGATTGTAACTCCAAGAGGGAGCGTTATGCATTATTGTGGGTTCATGGCCCTCGATGTCTAGCTTGAGTGACAGAAACATGAGACTAGGGGATGTGCTTGTTGCCACCAGGGAGAAAACAACGGTGTTTGTGACCACTCTTGCAAGGATTGTTTACCTTACGCATAGTTCATTAATGCAGTTGTCCGTTGCTTTGTGTTTACACTTTGGGTGGGGCTCGCAACTTAATACGGGAGAGATGTTCTAGATAGATGTCGTAACGTGGGTGATTAGTAAGTAGATGATGACGAATAAATGGTCTACTTGTCTTGGCGTACTTCCCATTACTATTAAACCTCTAACTATCAAGTAGCATAATTAGCATTGCGGTGCGATCATAATTCTGTCAATTGCCCAGCTGTAATTTGTTTACCTAAGCATAGTTGTTTATCGTCTTTTGGGAGAGAGACATCACTAGTGAACATCATGTGACACTGGTCCATATCCATCATTGTTTACACCTCCATCATTTACCGCTTTAATTTACTTTTCTGTTGCAATCACTATTACCTTCCCGCTTGTGTTTGATCCTTTGCAAACTACAAGGCTGGAGAGACTGACAACCTCTCTATACTCGTTGGGAGCAAATTTATTTGTTGTGTGTGCAGGTCCACGTCTTCTGCTAGAGCCAGGGTGGAAGACACCTACTTGTTGAGCCTAGGAGTCCTCCTGGTTCGATAAACCTTACAGTCTCTGTGTAAGGGAAATGTGTTCTGACTACATCTCCACCTTCCACTTGGGGTAACCAACGAGGGGCGAGAAGTATATCCATCAACTCGTCATCAATCACACCCGATCATCACGTGGTGTCTCGAAACGACGAACTGTTGCAAGGTTGCACACTCGGGGAGAACACAATTTTATCTTGAAATTTTAGTGAGGGGTCACCTTGTAATGCTACCGTCGTACTAAGCAAAATAAGGTGCATAAAAGGATTAACATCACATGCAAATCATAAGTGACATGATATAGCCATGAACTTGTGCTTCTTGATCTTCATCACCATAGCACCAGCTTGATCTCCATCATCACCGGCGCCACACCATTATCTCCATCATTGTGCTGCCATCGAGGTTGCCGCGCCACCTATGTTGTTACTACTAAAGCTAGTGAACTACAATTAAGTGAAGCATCACCAGGTGCAAAAAATAATTAAAGACAACCCTATGGCTCCTCCCAGTTGTCGATATTTAACTATTACACCATGATGATCTCATACATCAAATATATCATATCATGTCGTTGTCCATATCACATCACAACATACCCTGCAAAAGCAAGTTAGACGTCCTCTACTTTGTTCTTGCATGATTTACGTGGTTGTTATGGGTATCTAGTATGATCTCATCTTACTTACACAAAACCACAACGATGATATGCAACTTGCTATTTAACCTTCTCCAAGGACCACCTATGTCAAATCCGATTCAACTAAAGTTGGAGAAATAAACACCCGCTAGCCATCTTTATGCAACAAATTGCATGTTAGTCGATGGAACCAGTCCCTCGTAAGCGTACGAGTAAGGTTGGTCCGAGCCGCTTCATCCAAAAAATACCGCCGAATAAAGAAAAGACTAAGGAGGGAAGAAATCTGAAGATCAATACCCACAAATTCGTTTGTGTTCTACTCGAGATGTCTTCTATGCATAGACCTAACTCATAATGCCACTGTTGGGGAACACTGCATGGGAAACAAAAAAATTCCTACGCACACGCATGACCTATCCATGGTGATGACCATCTACGAGAGGGGAGAGTGTATCAACAAACCCTTGTAGATCGCTAAACGGAAGCATATATAATGCGGTTGATGCAGTGGAACATCTTCACGATCCAAATTGCAGCCCGTCTCGCGACCTTATTATGATCCGTCCCGCGATCTCATCACGATCTATCCCACGATCTCATCACGATCCTTCCCGATCTAGTGCCGAACGGGAGGAACCTCCGCGTTCAGCACACGTATAGCTCGATGACTATCTCTGCCTTCTTGATCCAGCAAGAGGGGTGGAGAGGTAGATGAGTTCTCCAGCATGACGGCGTGGTGGTGGTGGTGGTGAACTAATCCAGCAGGGCTTCGCCAAACTCTGCAGAACTAATCTAGACGACGAAGACGATCTATGGAGGAGAGGGAAGCATGTGGCCTTTTCTGGTGTGTGCTAGCCCCAAAGCCTCCACCATATATAGGAGGAAGAGGAGGGAGGGTTGCCTTGCCTCCTCCTCCAAGGAGAGGTTCGACCGAGCCAACAAGGGAGGAGAGTCCTCCTCCAATTCAGTTTGGTGGAGGGCTCCCTTCCTAGTAGGTTTCCTCCTTCCCTCTTTCTTCTCTTTTCCTTTTTCTTTTGCACTTGGTCGAAATAGGCTTATTGGGTTGGCTGCACCAGCCCACTAAGGCTGGTGCACAACCTTTAGGGCTATTAGGTCCTCTCCCGGGTGGGTGGCTCCTCTCGGTAAAACCCCGGAACGCATTCATAACTCCTGGTACTTTACCGGTAATGCTCGAAAACTTTTTGGAAGCCAAATGCAACTTTACTATATATCAGTTTTTACCTCCGGACCATTTTGGAGCTCCTCGTTACTTCTGGGATCTCATCCGGGACTCCGAACAACTTTCGGTCACCAACATACATAACTCAATAATACTGAGACGTCACCGAACCTTAAGTGTGTAGACACTGTGGGTTCAAGAACTATGTAGACATGACCGAGACACTCTCCGGTCAATAACCAATAGCGGGACCTGGATATCCATATTGGCTTAATACGTGTCCGTCGTATCTACTTTTCCAAACTCTTTTGCCCTTGTTTTGGACTCTAATTTGCATGATTTGAATGGAACTAACCTGGACTAACGTTGTTTTCAGCAGAATTGCCATGGTGTTGTTTTTGCGCAGAAATAAAAGTTCTCGGAATGACCTGGAAATTTACGGGGATTTTTGGTGGAATATATAAAAAATATTGGCGCAAGAATCAACCGGAGGGGTGGAGCTGAGAGCCCACAAGCCCACCAGCCCCCCCCCCCCGGTCGCGCCTGGCAGGCTTGTAGGGCCCACGAAGCTCCGCCGCCTCCAATCTCAGCTGTATTTAGTACCTTTCGTCCAGAAAAAAATCAAGGAGAAGAGTTCATCGCGTTTTACGATACGGAGGCGCCGCCACCTCATGTTCTTCCTGTGGAGGGCAGATCTGGAGTCCGTTCTGGGCTCTAGAGAGGGGAGATCGTCACCATCGTCATCACCAACCTTCCTCCATCGCCAATTCCATGATGCTCTTCACCGTTAGTGAGTAATCTCATCGTAGGCTTGCTGGACGGTGATGGGTTGGATGAGATCTATCATGTAATCGAGTTAGTTTTGACGGGGATTGATCCCTAGTATCCACTATGTTCTGAGATTGATGTTGCTACTACTTGGCTATGCTTAATGCTTGTCACTAGGGCCTGAGTGCCATGATTTCAAATCTGAACCTATTATGGTGTTTCTTGATCCTATCATGCAAGTTGTGTTCACCTACTATGTGTTATGACCCGGCAACCCCGGAGTGACAATAGCCGGAACCACTCCCGGAGATGACCATAGCATGAGGTGTTCATGTATTCACCAAGTGTTAATGCGTTGGTCCGGTTCTTTATTAAAAGGAGAACCTTAATATCCCGTAGTTTCCATTAGGAGCCCGCTGCCACGGGAGGGATGGACAATACATGTCATGCAAGTTCTTTTCCCTAAGCACGTATGACTACATACGGAATACATGCCTACATTATATTGACGAACTGGAGCTAGTTACATATCTCTCCGTATTATAAATGTTGCATGATGAATACCATCCGGCATAATCATCCATCACCGATCCAATGCCTATGAGTTTTTCCTACTGGTCCTTGCTACGTTACTTTGCCGCTACTGTTGTCACTACTACTACCGTTACTTTGTCGCTACTGATGTCACTGCTGCTAGTGTTACTCTGTCGCTACTGCTGTCACTTTGCTGCTACTGGTTACTGTTGCTACTGTTGCTATCACACTATTCTGCTACTGATACTTTGCTGCAGATACTAAATCTTTCAAGTGTGGTTGAATTGACAACTCAACTGCTAATACTTGAGAATATTCTTTGGCTTCCCCTTGTGTCGAATCAATAAATTTGGGTTGAATACTCTACCCTCGAAAACTGTTGCGATCCCCTATACTTGTGGGTTATCATGGCTCCTGCATATTCTATGAAGATCTTTATCAGTTGAACCTCTATGTCAAGGATTCAGTTAATCCCGTATAATGTTCCCTTTGTCCATCGGTACGTTACTTCCCCGAGATTCAATCATCGGTATCTCCATACCTAGTTCAATCTTGTTACCGGCAAGTGTCTTTACTCATTCCATAATACAAGATCCCGTGACTAACTCCTTAGTCACATGTATTGCCAGCTTTATTGTGATGTTGTATTACCGAGTGGGCCCTAAGATACCTCTCTGTCACACGGAGTGACAAATGCCAGTCTTGATTCACGACAACCCAATAGACACCTTCGGAGATACCTATCGAGAACCTTTATAGTCACCTAGTTACGTTGTGACATTTGATACACACAAGGTATTCTTCCAGTGTCTGAGAGTTCCATGATCTCATGGTCATAGGAACAGATACATTGACATGCAGAGAATAGTAGCAATAAACTGGCACGATCATATGCTACGTTCATAGTTTGGGTCTTGTCCATCAAATCATTCTCCTAGTGATGTGATCATGTTATCAAGTGACAACACTTGTCTATGGTCAGGAAACCTTGGCCATATTTGATCAACGAGCTAGTCAACTAGAGGCTCACTAGGGACAGTGTGTTGTCTATGTATCCACACATGTATTTGAGTTTCCAATCAATACAATTCTAGCATGCACAATAAACGATTATCATGAACAAGGAAATATAATAATAACAAATTTATTATTACCCCTAGGGAATATTTCCAACAAATCATTCTTAACAAGCTTTGGTGGAGGACCGAGATTAATAATATGCGGTGGGTGGACCGGTCCTCCATAGACCATGGGAGGAGGAACCGAGGCAAAGGTAGTTGCCCCGCATGTTCCGAGAGGCGATTTATCGTTTTCATTACTAGCATTTTACTTTTCGGAATTGGCCCCCGTGTCCGAAATTGTGGGATTATCCACGAACAACGGGTTGGTAGACGGTTTGTAAATATCAAAGAAATCTTTAAGCATGTTCTTGACTTCGAGAGCCACTCGGGATTTAAATGTGGACATGACCTCAATTAATTCCTCTCGGGTGACCGAGTTCGCAACAGCTCACTCGGACACCTCCTGAACCCAGTCCTCTTCGCCAACCATACACTTTGGGTGATAAAACCCTTAATGAAGAGACGAGGCTCTGATACCAATTGAAAGGATCGATATTGTTGACTACAGGGGGGTGAATAGGCAACAAACAAAGTTTAAAAGTTTCTTTAAACAAATTAGGTTTAGCAACAAATAGGTAGTCTAGATATGCAACTAGGTGAGCAACCTATAAGATGCTAACAAGAATAATAATAATCAATAAGTAAATACAAGTAAAGGTAAGAAATAACCAAAAGTGGAACAGATGAAGACGAGGATGTGTTTCTGAAGTTCCTTCCCTTTTAGGGGAAGTATGTCTCCGTTGGAGCGGTGTGGATGCACAATTCTGCCCAAGATGCCACAAAGGCCATCATATTCTCCTCACGCCCTCACACAATGCGAGGTGTCGTGATTCCACTAAGTGGTGACCTTGAAGGCGATGATCGAACCTTTACAAACAAGGTTGGGGTTATCTCCACAACTTAATTGGAGGCTCCCAAGAAGACCATGAAGCTTCACCACAATGAAATATCTCTTCAAGGTGACATCAACCGTCTAGGGTGCTCAAACACCCAAGAGTAACAAGATCCGCCAGGGAATAGTGGGGAGGAATCAAATTTCTCTTGGTGGAAGTGTATATCTAGGCCCTCTCAACCAAACCCTAGAATATCAACAAGTTTTGTTGGCTAGGGAGAGAGATCGGGCTTAAATGGACCTTGGAGCAACAATGGAGCTTTGGGGGAAAAAGGTGAGTCTCCATGGGGAAGAAGACCCACTTATATAGTGGAGGAACAAAGTCACCGCTTTCTTCCCAAAAACTGTGCAGGAGCGGTAGTACCGCTCAGGGGAGCGATACTTCCGCTTCCACGGAAGAAACTGGTCGGGAAGCCAAACTATTGGAAATTTGCCCTAGAGGCAATAATAAATTGGTTATTATTATATTTCCTTGTTCATGATAATCCTTTATTATCCATGCTAGAATTGTATTGATTGGAAACTCAAATACATGTGTGGATACATAGACAACACACTGTCCCTAGTGATCCTCTAGTTGACTAGCTCGTTGATCAAAGATGGTCAAGGTTTCCTGGCCATAGACAAGTGTTGTCACTTGATAATGTGATCACATCATTAGGATAATGATGTGATGGACAAGACCAAATCTACGAACGTTGCATATGACCGTGTCAGTTTATTGCTACTGTTTTCTACATGTCTATGTATCTGTTCCGATGTCCATGAGATCATGCAACTCC
The DNA here is from genome assembly GCF_904849725.1 of Hordeum vulgare subsp. vulgare. Taxonomy (NCBI): domain Eukaryota; kingdom Viridiplantae; phylum Streptophyta; class Magnoliopsida; order Poales; family Poaceae; genus Hordeum; species Hordeum vulgare. The sequence goes on from NC_058521.1 coordinate 171,963,596, forward strand.
CGGACACAGTAGGAATACCTTGTGTGTATCAAATGTCGCAACATAACTGGGTGACTATAAAGGTGGTCTACAGGTATCTCTGAAGCTGTCTGTTGGGTTGGCATGGATCAAGACTGGGATTTGTCACTCCATGTGACGGACAGGTATCTCGGGGCCCACTCGGTAATACAACATCGCAACAAGCCTTGAAAGTAATGTGACTAAGAAGTTTGGCACGGGATTTTGTATTACAGAACGAGTAAAGAGACTTGCTGGTAATTAGATTGAACTAGGTATAGAGATACCGACGATCGAATCTCGGGCAACTAACATACTGAAGGACAAAGGGAGCAACATACGGGATTAACTGAATAGTCGACATAGAGGTTCAACCGATAAAGATCTTCTAGAATATGTAGGAGACAACATGGGCATCCAGGTCTCGCTATTGGTTATTGACCTCGGAGTGTCTCGGGTCATGTCTGCATAGTTCTCGAACCCGCAGGGTTTGCACACTTTAGATTCGGTGATATTTTGGTATAGTTGAGTTATAGGTGTTGGTGACCCAAGATTGTTCAGAGTCCTAGATGAGATCCTGGATGTCATGAGAAGCTCCGAAATGGTCTGGAGGTAAAGATCGATATGTAGGAAGTCCTGTTTTGGTCACCGGAAAAGTTTCGGGCTCATCGGGAGTGGCGGCAGGGTACCGGGGAACCACCAGGAGGGGTGTGACAACACAAAGGCTTCATGGGCTGTGAGAGGAGGTACACCAGCCCCTAGTGATCTGGCCTAAGCCTCGTCTAAGGGCCCATGCGACTGGAGTGGAGGAAGAAGGCAAAAAGGCCAAAGGTGGAAAGAGTTTCCAAGTGGGAAGGAAGGAATCCTAATCCTACTAGGATTGGAGGAGGACTCCTCCTCTCCTCCCCACTTCGGCCGATCCAAAGGGGCAAACCCAAGGGCACATCGTCCTCCCTCCCTCCTCCCATATATACTAGAGGTATTGCGGGTTTTTGGACACATAGAAATAAGCCACGGCTGCCTCTCTCTCCCTCTAGATCTGTTTCTCCTCCAGTCTAATTCGGCGGTGCTTAGGCGAAGCCCTGCTGGATTAGATCACCACCACACCACCACCACGTCGCCGTACTAGAGAACTCATCTACCTCTCTGCCCCTCTTGCTGGATCAAGAAGGCGGTGATCGTCATCGAGTTGTACGTGTGCTAAACGCGGAGGTGTCGTCCGTTCGGCAATAGCTTGGGATGGATCAAGATGGGATCGCGGGACGGATCGTGATGAGATCACTGGACGGGCTGCGATTTGAATCACGAAGATGTTCCACTACATCAACCGCATTATATACGCTTACGCTTAGCGATCTACAAGGGTATGTAGATTCACTCTCCCCTCTCGTAGATGATCATCACCATGGACAGGTATTGCGTGTGCTTAGGAAATTTTTTGTTTCCCATGCAACGTTCCCCATAAGTGGCATCATGAGCTAGGTTGATGCCTAGATGATATCTTGAGTAGAACACAAAATAGTTTGTGGGCGTTGATGTCCAATTTGCTGCACTCCTTAGTTTTTTCTTGATTCAGCGGCATTGTTGGATTAAAGCGGCCCAGACCAACATTACTCGTACGCTTACGAGAGACTAGTTTCATCGACTAACATGCAACTTGTTGCATAAAGATGACTGGCGGGTGTTTGTTTCTCCAACTTTAATTGAATCGGATTTGACCGAGGCGGTCCTTGGAGAAAGTTAAATAGGAACTTGCATATCACCGTTGTGATTTTTGGGTAAGTAAGATGCGATCATACTAGATACCCATAGCAGCCACGTAAAACATGCAACAACAAATTAGAGGACGTCTAACTATTTTTTCAGGGTATGCATGTGATGTGATATGGCCAAAGTCATGATATGATTTATTGGATGTAGGAGATGATCATGTTGTAATAGTTAAATATCGACTTGCACGTCGATGCTACGGCAACCGGCAGGAGCCATAGGGTTGTCTTTAATTATTTTTGCGCTTGGAGATGCTTTGCTTTATCGCTAGTTAGTAGCTTTAGTAGTAACAACATACTTAGCGCGACAACCTCAATGGCAGCACAATAATGGAGATCATGATGATGGAGATCTTGGTGTGGCACCGCTAGCGATGGAGATCATGTCGGTTCTTTGGTGATGGAGATCAAGAATGTCCATATCATGTCACTTATGATTTGCATGTGATCTTAATCTTTATATGCACCTTGTTTTGCTTAGGATGACGGTAGCATTATAAGGTGATCCTTCGCTAAAATTTCAAGAAAAAATTATGTTCTCCCCGACTGTGCACCATTGCGACAGTTCGTCATTTCGAGACAACACGTGATGATTGGGTGTGATAGACTCAACGTTCACATACAACGGGTGCAAAACAGTTGCACACGCAGAACACTCGGGTTAAACTTGATGAGCCTAGCATGTACAGACATGGCCTCGGAACACAAGAGACCGAAAGGTCGACCATGAATCATATAGTTGATATCATCAACATGCAGATGTTCACCATTGAAACTATACCCAACTCACGTGATGATCGGACTTGAGTTAGTGAATTTGGATCATGCAACACTCGGATCACTAGAGGGATGTCAATTTGCGTGGGATTTCTTAAATATGATTAATTGAACTCATTATCATGAACATAGTCAAAAGGTCTTTGCAAATTATGTTGTAGGTTGCAATGTAGCTCCATTGTTTTTTGATATGTTCCTAGAGAAAACTTAGTTGAAAGATGATGGTAGCAATTATGTGGACTGGGTCCATAAACTGAGGATTGTCCTCATTGCTGCACAGAAGGCTTATGTCCTTAATGCACCACTCCATGTGCTCAACCCCGAACGTCATCTGTGTATGATACGAACATCTGACATACACGTTTTTGATAACTACATGATAGTTCAGTGCATAATGCTTAAACGGCTTAGAATTGAGTCGCCGAAGACGTTTTGAACGTCACGGGACATACGAGATGTTCCAAGTTATGAAATTGGGATTTCAGGCTCATGCCCGTGTTGAGAGGTATGAGACCTCCGACAAGATTTTTTGTCTACAAAGTAAGGGAGAAAAGCTCAATCATTGAGCATGTGCTCGGATTGTCTAAGTACTGCAATCACTTGAATCGAGTGGGAGTTAATCTGCTAGATAAGATAGTGACTGACATAATTTTCCAAAGTCACCGTCACCAAGCTATAGATCTTCGTGATGAACTATAACATATCAGGGATAGAGATGATGATCCTTGAGTTATTTGCGATGTTTGACACCGCAAAGGTAGAAATCAAGTAGGAGCATCAATTGTTGATGGTTAGTAGAACCACTAGTTTCGAGAATGGCAAGGGTGAAAAGGAATACTTCATGAAATGCCAAACCAGTTGCCACTCTAGTAAAGAAACTCAAGGTTAAACCCAATCCCGAGACTAAGTGCTTCTATTATGAGGGGAACGGTCACTATAGCAGAACTTCCCTAGTTACTTGGTAGATGAGAAGGCTGGCAAAGTCGACAAAAGTATATTGGATATACATGATATTGATGTGTACTTTACTAGTACTCGAGTAGCACCAGGGTATTAGATACCGTTTCGGTTGCTAAGTATTAGTAACTAGAAATAATAGCTACGGAATAAATGGATACTATCAAGGGTGAGGTGATGATGTGTGTTGGAAGAAATTTCAAGGTTGATGTGATCAAACATCACACGCTCACTCTACCATCAGGATTAGTGTTGAACCTAAATAAATGTTATTTGGAGTTTCCGTTGAGCATGAACATGATTAGATCATGTTTATTGCAATACGATTATTCATTTAAAGAGAATAATGGTTATTCTATTTTCTTGAATAAATACCTTCAATGATGCATTGAATCTCGGTCGTAGTGATACACATGTTCATGATATTGATGCCAAAATATACAAAGTAATAATGATAGTAACACTTACTTGTGACACTGCCACTTGAGTCATGTTGGTGTAAAATGCATGAAGAAGCTCCATACTGATGGATCTTTGGACTCACTTGTTTTTGAATCGTTTGAGACATGCGAACCATGCCTATTGGTGTAAACGCATAAAGAAACTCCATGCAGATGGATCGCTTGGACTCACTTAATTTTGAATCACTTGAGACATGCAAATCATGCCACATGGGCAAGATGACTGAAGTCCTCGTTTTCCAGTGAGATGGAACAAGAAAGTAACTTATTGGTAGTAATACATTTTGATGTATGCAGTCCAATGAGTGCTGAGGCACGCAGTGGATATCGGTATGTTCTTACTTCACACATGATTTGAGTAGATACTAGTATATTTACTTGATGGTACAAAAGTCTAATTTATTGAAAGGTTCAAGTAATTTCATAGTGAAGTTGAAGATCGTCGTGACAAGAGGATGAAATGTCTATGAGTATGATCGTAGAGATGAATATCTGAGTTACGAGTTTGGTACACATTTAAGACAATGTGGAAATTGTTTAACAACTCATGCCACCTGGAACACCATAGTGTGATAGTGTGTCCAAACATCATAGCCGCGCCCTATTGGATATGGTGCATATTATAATGTCTCTTATCAAATTACCACTATACTTTTTGGGTTAGGCATTAGAGACAACCGCATTCACTTTAAAGAGGGAACCATGTAATTCCGTCGAAATGACACCGTATGAACTATGGTTTGGAGAAACCTAAGCTGTCGTTTCTTAAAAGTTTGGGGCTGCGACGCTTATGTGAAAAAGATTTAGCATGATAAGCTCGAACCCAAAGTGGATAAATGCATCTTCATAGTATAGCCAAGATTGTTGGGTATATGTCGGGACCCCGATCCTAAGTCATAGGAATCCAGCCTGTAACACATCGCATCTCTTTGCGGTCTCACGCACGGTTAACTCCACGGCTGCAGCCTTAGCTTAGCCAGGACCATTTGCGTCTTTTGACTCACGTATGCAATAGTGTCGCTAGCATTCCAATGTCACAGAACCCGGATCGACAAGTCTAGTCACAAACCAAAGTGGCAGTACCGCACAAGGACAGGCATACATGACCCAACAAAGCAGGTGTCGGTCACCAGCGAGTGTAGACGAGTCGTAGCAAGCTACCAGGACTCCATTACATTGCGTGACATTTCCCCAAAGGGGACAGACACAGCAGCTAAGAAGGACACATGCCGGTCATCCAATGTGTCCGGAGCAGTAGCGAACAACCAAGGCTCGTTGGATCACAAAGGGGCATTTCCTTGTAAGGAGTGCTACTAAAGTTCACGACTAGGTAATCGAACCCCATACATATCAAGTACGACACACGTACGCATGGCATACCGATATGTATAGATACATCGATGGCATCACAACATAACCATAAACATACAAGCTTTATTTAAGAGGCTCGGAAGAGCCACACACATAATATTACACATTAAGGGTCTCACGACCCATAATAGCAGTCATTCAGTAACAAGCCAGCGGAAGAGTTTAAACTGTCTGAGTACAGACAGCGCAACTAGAAGGCACACGGCCTGACTATACTACAGACCCAACCTAGGGCCAGATCGTAGCTGGGACACCAGCTACTCGTCGTCGTCGATGTCTACGAAGAACCCTCCATTAGGGTCATTAGCAACCTCTGCAACATTTATTAAGCAAACACGAGTACGAAGGTACTCAGCAAGACTTTAGGATATCTAACTACTCATGCAAGGTATCAAAAGAGTATTGTGGGGTTTCATGCGGAAAGCCAGCATCTGACTCGTGGCTAAACAACTTGCATTTTTTTTAAATTGACAACTTGATTTCTCGCACACGAGTCCACTAACACCACAACAATACACTATCGTGGAACCATCCCGTCTCCATACGGAATTGCCATCCACGACACACACGCTTATCTTGACAATTTTATGAGTAGCCATTGAAGTTATCTATGAACAACATATGTCTCCAAGTAGTCCATATCCGCGGATGCGGCTATTCGAATAGATCGTAACCCTGCAGGGGTGTACTTCGACACACACGCTCTCACCACTTATCGCCATGTGCACGTCATGCACCTCGGCAACCTTCAAGCGGAAGCCCAGCGAGGGAGTCGGCCACGACCGTTAAACACAATAGTACCTAGTCCAGGTTTATCGCCTATCTGAGAGTAACCCTTACGGAAGTCCGGCCAAGGTTTCTGCCACGGCCTCAAACGATGTGCGCAGGGTTCCCAAGCCCACCATCCGGGTGCCACTTGGTACATCGTGCCACTGCCTACCGCATCACGGCCCACCTCTCAGGTCAGAACCATGCACGGTCTCTAGCATTACTATAAACACCAGAAACTACTTGCAACTCCTGGACCGAGTACTAAGCAATTAATAGGCCGAGCGGGGTCATATTTCAGGGCCCAGCATGTGGTAGTATCTAGTCTTGGATTACATACACGGAACTCAGTTCCTAAGGACGGTTCCAATGAAACAACCCGCCATGTACTCCTACACAGCCTTTCACCGGTACCTTTACCAAATCAGGTTCAACACACAACCTTTGCTTACCGAACACATTCTCACAATTCTGTTCATCTCCCAGATGACATACCATACACAACTCTAAGCATAGCATGCATAGCAGGATAAGGCACAACATATCTCAAGCAACTATCAGGTATGCTAGGTTGCAAGGTTCGGCTATTTACTGTGACAAGGTTAGGTCATGCAAAGGAAGTGGGTTCAACTAACGTGGCAAAAGCAGTTGAAGCATTTGATCCTAATGCAATAAATAAGTGCAGGAGCAAGAACATGGGATTTATCGGGATGATCAAAATGGTTGCTTGCCTTGTTGCTCAGAGGAGGGACAATATCCGTCAGACGGATATTCGTTGGAATCCGGGGGTGCGGAGCCTACCGAGATGAAGGGCAACAATCAATAACAATCATATGCAAACAAGATGATGCATGAGCATGGCATGAGAATGCAAGGTGATATACTAATATAATCAACATGTATTAGGTTTGAAGTTGATTTGAATCACATTCAAATATCAATTCAAACGAGGTATTCTCGGATACCGATTTAATTGATTCGACCTGACGCTTAGATCAACTTGATGTTAGCATGCATGAGATGTCATGTTAAGGTACTGGTTTGTTATTAGAACCATGTTTGATCATGTCAAACAAGAAGAAATTTAAATACTTTTCATATTCTATTTATAAAGTATTTATAAGAATTGACTTATTCATTAATCTACATGTTTGGGTTCTGTAACTTTTTCAAACATGATTGAAAATAGCATATTCAGATTCCTTGAATTTTTCTGATACTTTCTCATATATAAATTATTTTCATTGGAGTTACAGATTAATTTCTATGAATTTTTGAAGTTTTAAACATTTCTGGAATTATTTTTATACTCGAAAATACTTTTGTTGCATCAGCATGACATCAGCAGGTCCATCTGGTCGTTGAAAGTCAAACATGACCACTGGGACCCACTGGTCAGTCTCTCTGGTCAATTTTAGATTAGGATTAATCTTATTTAGTTAAATAAACTCACTGGACCCACATGTCAGTGTCTTATTTATTAATCTGATTTATTTTTATTATCTCTAAACTATCCAAAGGCTGGCCCCACCCGTCAGTGGCTCAGGCCAGCCGAGATCCACCGGCGGCGAGGTCGTCCTCGCCGGCGGGGAGCCTCCGGCGACCACCAGAATGGCGGAGGGGCTCGGAAACGGCGCCCAAGGGGCCAAAAGCTGCGCCGAGAGCACCAGAAGAACGACACATCTCCCGCAGCTCCATTTCTGCACTTAGCCGGGGCTGATCTGGCCGGAGATGACGCCGGCGACGAGCTTGGCGGCGGCCAAGGTTCGGGCGTCATCGAGGTCATTGATACAAAGAGAACTACGCACGGTTCTTAGCTCCTACAGCATCTTCCGGCGGCCTGAAGCTGCTGGTGCCCTCGGAAGGACGAGCTGATCACCGGAGGGCTACCGGCGACGAGCTGCAGCGGCGGATCTTGTCGGGCTCCGGTGGAACTAGGCCTAGAGGAGGGGATCGACGGGGAGATCTTAGGGGAAACAACCGCATGCTCACAGGGAGTGCAGAGCAGAGCTTAGACGACTCGGGGAAGGGCTGAGGGCGACGAATCGAGCAGAGCTCGCCGGCGGCCGAAGGTTGAAGACGACGGTGCCGTGGGCGTTGCAGGGCTCGGGGAAGCTTCGGCTTCTGCAGGGAGGACCAGATCGACGAGGCGGAGCTAACGGCGCACTCAGAGAGGGGATCCTATGGCTAGGGGCACGGGCAGCTCGAGCTTTGCTCGGGCTCCAATGGCGGCAGAAGGAGGGAGGAGAGATCCGAGAGGAGGGGGGATCTGGCGCTGGGAATGCATAGGGTCGACCACGGGGAGCTTATCCCCGTGCTTGCCAGCACGAAACGGCGGCCAGGCAGCCAGGGAGCTGCGTGGAGGCGCGCGGCAATGCGGCGGCCACCTCCTGCTCCTACTGGCGAGGAGGGAGACGACAGGAGGAGCTGGGCTGGGCCAGCTAGGCGACAGGTAAGGTTTTCCATTTTTTTTCTGTTTTTGTTTCTGTTTTGCTATTTCACTGGTTTTCTATTTATTTCAAATCCCAAATAAATTGAAAAAAACTATCTTGAGCACCTTAGAATATTTGTTGGAATATTTCCATCGATTTCCAAGGTTTTCAACATTTTTTGAAAATTTAAAGTTTCTGATTTCAAATTTAAAACTTGAAACCAGTAGCTTTTTGCATTTCTTTAAAATGTTTAAAGTGTCAAGAAAATGGTTTTCTTCATTGCTCATTTACTTTCATGATTTATCAAAAAGTTTGAACTTTTCCTGAGGCCATTTTGGGTTCATTGATTTTAACTAGTTTTGAGATTTCCTTTATTTAAAGAAGTGGCTAGGGTTTTTGAGCTTTCCTTCATCACTTCCTTTGTTCTTGTTGAAATTTTCTTAGATGCAATGCAAAGAAGACATGAGCACAAGACTAACTTGTTTAAGGTGTCAGGGATGTGACAATATACCTCCTATCTCAGATCCAAAAGCAAAGTGTTTGTTTCAGGAAACGGGTCATTTCTAGAGAAATTGTTTCTCTCGAACGAATTGAGTAGGAGGATGGTGGAAACTTGATGAGGTTATAGAACCGTCACTTCAACCGGTGTGTAGAAGGGTGCAGGAAATTGTTCTTGTGGCCTCTATGCCAATTGAAGTGGAAGCTGATGATAGTGATCATTAAGCTTCAGATCAAGTTACTACAAACCTCGTAGGTCGATAAGGTCACGTACTGCTCCAGAGTGGTACGGTAACCCTGTCTTGGAGATCATGTTGTTGGACAACAATGAACCTACAAGCTATGGAGAAGCGATGGTGGGCCCGGATTCCGACAAATGGCTGGAGGCCATGAAATCCGAGAGAGGATCCATGTATGAGAACAAAGTCTGGACTTTGGAAGAGCTGCTTGATGGTCGTAAGACTGTTAAGTACATATGGATCTTTAAAAGGAAGACACATGATGATGGTGAAAAGTCACCATTAAGAAATCTCGACTTGTCGTAAAGATGTTTTCGACAAGTTCAAAGAGTTGACTATGATGAGACTTTCTCACTCGTAGCGATGCTAAAAATCGATTGGAATTATGTTAGCAATTGTTGCATTATTTATGAAATTGTGGCACTCCGCCTAATTACCACTGTAGCTAGATGGTCGCCGTACACACCAGCCCAGGAAATTACTCTGGCATGCACGTTTACAACAAGTATCATGAACACACGCATTTCTATTAATGAATATAAGAGTTTTACATGATGAACTACAAGGTGATGGCAGCGGGAAAAGCTCTATCTAAGGCAGCATGGTCCAGGTGCGGCTCCAATCCAGAGGGATCTGACTCGGTTACGCTCCTAGCCCGCGAATGCTCTGGCTTCTCGCTGACCGACAACGGATCCTTATGTGAACTTGGCCATGTTAAAAGTCGTTGAGTACTTTTGAATGTACTCGCAAGCAAACCAAAACTAACATATACACTAAGAAAATCAATCTATGGCATTCAAGCATGCATTTGTTATTAGAGCAATATGCATGATTATAATCTAGCATACCTATCTAGCAATATCAATTATCAAGGTATAACAGGATTATTCAGAAAGCTAACTTCTAAAGTAAATGCGATAAGGTAAAGCATATTAGGTAAATGATTTATACTCCGAATATTCTCATGATCCGGTCTGAATCTGATACAGATACAATCCAACTCATGTGGTCATCCGACCACTTATCTCATAGCCATCACATGGCTAGCATGTCATATACGGGACATCTTCTGATGTCTGCATAAGACGAGTTCTTCCATCATTATTATCGCTGTTATGGTTGACCACCTACTGAGGTCTGGTCGGGCTGTCCAATACCATGGACTCGGCTATTCGAATAGGTTTGACACTCTGCAGAGGTTGCATGCTTTACCCACATCATGGAGCACTGACCTCGTGATCCCATTCGGCTCGACCAGTGTTGCTCCGACCAAACCTGCCTGATCCGTGACCCTTTCATCGTACCATCGGCATTCATCCTTCTGCGGAGTCCTGCCCTGGATGGCCCTGTGTCCTCATGACACATGCCACCGTCGTGGCCAAACTAAACTGTCACACCCGGGGACGGGTACTGTTGGGGATATTACCTACGTTGTAACCCGCCCTAGCTGGTCCAGGTCACTAAAGGGGCGACTCATTTATTGGTAATACAGGCCTTGGACCAAGGGGCCCAGGAGCCGGATGGCGGTTAAGGAGCTATATAGACGATAGACCGTCAAGGAGGTTTCCAGTCTTGGGAAGCACGGTGACTTAGAGATGGGGAAAGCTACGATCTGTAGCATAGTCAGGACTCTTGTAAATCCTAGGGCCTCGACCTGTATGTAAAGGCGAGTCCCTAGGGAAGATAGGTGCAAGTTAGAAATCATCGAGAGCTAGGTCAGGCGAGTTACACCCTCCTTGTAATTGAAACCATCATCAATCTACACAAAGCAGGACATAGGCTTTTACCTCCACACGAGGGGCCAAACCTTGGTAAATCTGAGTCTCGCTTTCGCTCACCCCCTTTGAGTCGCCACCAAGGTGCGATGGCTCCATCCTTCAGTCCTTTCACGAGGGTATCTGCCGTGACAAAACCACGACAGTTGGCGCCCACCGTGGGGCTAGCGCACGGTGGAGTTGAGTTCTCAAAAGGAGCCCTACCAGGCTCAGAAAGCTATGCGGTCGGCATCATGACGAAGAGCCGTCGCGGAAGGTACTACATCGACAACTCGCTGTGGGGGCTAGAAGCCGATTCAGTCGAATCTGGTTACAGAGTCCCCTTCGGAAGATCAACATCTTCATCGGCATGATTGGAACACCCGTGCCTGAGCCGTACACCTCCACCAACAACGCCGAGCCGGCATGGTACATCCTCCCCATCACACGATAGGACAGGAGACGACATGTTTTTATCGTTTTTAAGCAGGAAGCCAGCGTACAAGACAAACCGGCAATCCAGGAGGTCACCCCCGTCAATTATTACGGCGAGTCATCCATGGGCGAGATATATTCAATTCATCCTTTTCACGAAGGACAACTTGGAGGGTTGTCACTGGCAATGGACCCCGAGATTCTTGAAAGATCCCGTCGACAAATTGCCATCTATATGGCAGGGGCGGCACAACCTCAGCAAAACCCGGCCGGCAACAATGAGACCGGCGAGACGTTGAAAACCCTGGCTCAAGTCGTGGCGGACTTAACGGCGGAGGTCACGAGGCTCATGAAAACCGCTGTGATGCCACAGAATGAGGAATCGATCAACGCCGAGTTGGCGAAGCTGCGGGAGGCAATGGCCAAAGCCCAGCGAGACGTGGACGCGGAAGCCGCCAGGATGGCAACGCAGCAGGACATGATTGCTGCGGAGACGGAACGGATGAACACAGAAGGTTGGCGACTTGAGAGACAACAACGCGCGTCCGATGCTATTCACCAAAGGAGGCATCATGGATGCCTCTCGGCCGACTTACATCCAACTCTCCACTTTGACACCCCGCGCACTCCTGGGGCGGCACCTGAGCGACATTTGCAAACCGCTCCAGGGGGGGTCCGGTTCAACCACCTAACCCGCCATCGCCTCAACCGATGAATGTCCATGCAACTCGCTTCCAGACACCATGAGGCCACTTCTCAAATCTCGTGGATAATGTGTTGGCTGCAACCCGCCACATGGAGTCCCTCCCCATCTACGGAAACTCCCCGGTCGAGGTAGAAGCAAGAAACGCCATAGAGATGCTGAAGACAGCAGTGGTCCAACATGCGCAATACTCACACAGCCTTGACCGGTTACACTCCACGCCCCAGGCGAGTCACACCAGGAGTCGCCACGAGGACCAACCCGCAGTGACCACCGGGAAACAACGTTTTCCTCAGACCAACCCGCTCAGGATGCCCTATACGCGAGCCCAAGACATTGTGGATGGAGACGGCAGCCGCGGCGGGTGAGGGTTATCCGGCTTATACCCAGACACCTCGCGCACTGCTAGATGCCGGAGGCAAGCACATTGGGGTGTCGTGTCTCATGCCCACTCTACGCAATGAGCGGATGCCTAAGGATTTCAAAGGACCAAGTAAGGTACCCAATTACACACGAGATCTCGAACCAGGGTCATGGATTGAGACTTACGAGCTGGCCATGGACATGCTCGACGTAAACGAGGAGGTTTGTGCCAAGTATTTCACTATGATGCTCTAAGGTATGGTGTGTACATGGTTGAAAAACTTGACGCCTAACTCCATCAACACTTAGGCAGAGTTAAAGGAGCGCTTCATCAAAAAATTAGAGGGACTTGCAAACGCCTGATGACCATCGTCGACTTACAACACTGCGTCCAGCGGCCGGATGAGTCGGCCCATCACTGGACTCAGCGAGTCGCAGAAGTTATTCATTCATCAGATGGCATCTCGGCGGCTCAGGCAGTGTTGATTCTGGAGAAAAATTGCCATTACGAGCCTCTAGTGTTGAAGCTGGGGCGACTTAAGCGTAAAGTGCAGGACATGGGCGAGTTGATGGATTCCCTCACCAGATATGCTGAGTCAGATGACACCAAGGATCCTGAAGAGGACGACGACAAGGCTAGCACCGCCAGGAGGGGCGAGTCGTCGAAGGGGCACTCTCAGTTTGAAGGCCGGGGTAACCACCACCATGGTGGGCAAGGTAAAAAGAGACAACAGGAAGGTCCCACATATTTTGCTAACACCAATACCGGCAATGGAAACTAGTGCCAGTAGAAGCGGGGTTTCAGTGGGAAGAAGCAGCGCAACTATCATGAGATGCTCAAAGGCCCTTGCCCACAGCATGCTACGGCTGAGGGGCCGGCGACCCACTCTTGGGAGGATTTCTACGTGATGCAGGAGTTCTGAGCTGAGGACATCAAGAAAGGCCAAGGAGGTGATCAGGGCCAGTGATAGGAATAGTTCGGCGTGCCCGGGTCATGCCAGGGCCCACTCGGCGGTTTTCCTAACCCAGGTCCACAGGGCGATTCACAGCCCAATAGCGGGCAGTACCAAGTCACAACCAACAGCAGTATAACCCGCCATGAGTGTTTCAGCAACCATCCCCGCAAGTGGATCTCCAGCAACAGGATAATCGTAGCGGTTTCCAGAATAACCCTAAGCAGTTGAAAAGCGGGCACTATCATGTGTTCACCACCAGCACCTGCAAACGGAATCAGAAGGTGAAACATAGAACTTTCAGCGTGGCTGAGCCGGAGCTCCCCAGGTACCTTCACTGGTCTGAACAGCCCATAACCTGGAGTAGGGAGGATCACCCGCCCCGAGTTGATAACCCTGACGACTTAGCTTTGGTCGTGGCTCCCCAAGTCGAAGGATACACCCTTTCCAAAGTCCTTATGGATGGAGGCAGCAGCATTAACTTCCTATACTTCGATACCTTTCGAAGGATGAATCTCTTGGAGAAAGACTTGATGCCATCATCCACGGTTTTCCACGGCATTGTTTCGGGTAAGTCGGCATATCCAATTGGGCAGATTAAACTTAATGTGGCTTTTGGCACAGAGTCTAATTACACGAGCGAGTCACTCATGTTCGAGGTGGTCAAAATCAAAAGCCCTTACCATACATTTTTTGGAAGGCCGGCTTACAACCGATTCATGGCTCGCCCATGTTATGTTTACCTCGAGCTCAAGATGCCTGGTCCTAAGGGGCCTATCACAATTAACGGGGACAGGAAGATAGCCCAAGAGTGCGAAGAAGGAGACGCAGCTTATGCCAATGTTGATCCGGCAGACATGACGCCACTCAAGAGGCCAACAATCGACTCTGAGTCGCCCCTCAAGTTTAAACCAACGGATAATACCAAGGTTATAGACTTCACGCCTGGCGACTCAACCAAGTAGTTCACTATTGGGATGGGTCTGGATCCCAAATAAGAAAGCGCGCTCATTGAATTCATCCCTGAGAATCGTGACATCTTCGTGTGGAAACCTTCTGACATGCTAGGTGTACCAAGAGAATTCGCTGAGCACCATCTTAATACTGACCCCAAAGTAAAGCCAGTTCAGCAGTACCTTCGCAAGTTTAATGAGGAGAGACGTAAGGCGATTGGAGAGGAAGTCGCTCGGCTATTGGCCGCCGCGTTCATCATCGAGGTTTTCCATCCTGAATGGTTGGCTAACCCGGTCTTGGTGCTCAAAAAGAACGACACTATACGTATGTGCATCGACTACACCGACCTCAACAGAGCTTGTCCGAAGGATCCTTCTCCCTTCGCCGCACTGATCAAATCATTGACTCAACGGCGGGTTGCGAGCGTTTGTTTTCTTGGATGCTTATTCAGGATACCACTAGATCAAGATGGCGGTGGCAGACCAGGAGAAAATGTCCTTCATAACCCCCTTCGGAGCCTTTTGTTATGTGTCTATGACATTTGGGCTCAAGAGTGCAGGGGCGACTTATCAGCGTTGCATCCAAAATTGTTTGCATAACCAGATCGGTCGTAATGTCCACGCTTATGTGGACGACATCGTAGTCAGATCTTAGAAGAAAGAGTCGCTCTTGGAGGATCTCAAGGAGACTTTTGACAATTTGCGCGTATACCAAAATTGAAGCGGTTACTTCGCTAGGAAAGTCGGCTAATAGTAACCAAGTCCAGCGCATGGCGGGTCGTATCGCTCTTCTAAATTGTTTTATAAGTCACCTTGGGGAGAAGGCCATCCCTCTTTATAACCTTCTCAAGAAAACTGATCAATTTGTATGGACAAACGAAGGCAATAAAGCCTTTGCATCCTTGAAGCGACAATTGGTTAAACCGCCAGTGCTGGCGGCTCCGACGGACAAGGAGCCTATGCTTTTGTACATGGCAGCCAAGTCTAAAGCAGTGAGTGTGGCAGTGGTTGTCGAGCGGAAGGAAGAAGGAAAGGAATACCCGGTTCAGCGACGAGTATATTTTATCAGCGAAGTCCTGACCCTCTCCAAACAACGCTACGCGCATTGGCAGAAGATGGTCTTTGGAGTGTTTATGGCGAGTCGGAAGCTGAAGCACTACTTCCAAGAGCATCCCATCACAGTAGTCAGTTCTGACCCCTTGGTGACATTATACAAAATCAAGAAGCAACTGGGAGGATTGCTAAGTGGGCCATTGAGTTGGGGCCTCATCACGTGCGATATACTCCCCGTACGGCCATTAAGTATCAAGCACTAGTGGACTTCATCAACGACTAGACCGAGTTGCAAATTCCAGAGGATAGACCCGATCATACATATTGGACCATCTATTTTGACGGATCCAGGCGGTTGGAAGGCTCGGGGGCTGGTGTGGTGATAACCTCGCCTCAGTGTGACAAACTTTTCTATGTCCTTCGGCTCATGTTTCCATGTACCAACAATGCAGCACAGTATGAAGCCTTGCTCCATGGGTTGCGAGTCGCCAAAGAGATGAATCTCACGCAAGTCAGGTGTTTGGGCGATTTAGATCTGGTGGCACGGCAGGTTTCTAGCACCTGGGATTCTAGAGATCCCTTGATGGCGGCTTACATGTGAGCTGTGTCGGACGTAGCGGGTCATTTTCATGGTTTTCAAGTGGATCACATCGATCGGCGACTCAATGAAGCAACAGATGCACTTTCCCGTCTTGGTTCACAGCGTAAGCTGGTTCCTCCCAATGTCCTTTTGGATGTATTACATAACCCTTCGGTGAGGCTACCTTCAGAGGAAGATTTGGCGATGCCGGACCCCGAGTCTCAACTTGTGGCGGCTCTTTGTGCCACCCCGGATTGTGTGATTCCCTATATGGTGTATATCACACGAGGCGAGTTACACGCGGATGAATTATTGGCTCGCCAAATCGTTTGTCGGTGCAAATCCATGGTCATACACAACGGCGAGTTGCACAAGCGAAGCACTTCAGGGGTATTTCAAAGATGTGTCTCTTCTGAGGAAGGATGTATGATCCTCAATGAAATTCATGCAGGTGACTGTGGTCATCATGCCGAGTCACGCTCCTTGGTTTCTAAGGCCTTTCGACATGGGTTTTATTGGTTGACGGCTCATGCAGACGCGGAAGAGATAGTTCGCCGATGTGATGGACGTCAAATGCATGTGCCGGCTCACGAGTTGCGGATGATCCCAATCACTTGGCCGTTTGCAGTCTGGGGCCTGGACATGGTTGGTTCTTTCAAGATGTCGTCCAATAAAAAGACTCACCTATTGGTGGCGGTTGACAAGTTTTCTAAATGGGTTGAGGCAGAACCCGTTAGTAGCTCTGATGCAGATACGGCTGTCAAATTCTTGAAAAAAACTGATTTTTCGGTTTGGATACCCTCATAGTATCATTACTGATAATGGTACTAATCTATCAAAGGGGGCAATGCAAGAGTTTTGCGGTCGAGAGCATATCCGGCTTGACGTTTCTGCAGTCGCACATCCCTAGTCTAATGGGCAGGCAGAAAGGGTGAATCGGGAAATACTGCAAGGAATCAAGCCTCGACTTATGGTGCCTTCGGAGCATACACCAGGATGTTGGGTGGAAGAGTTGCCCCCCGTATTATGGAGCATCAGGACCACCCCCAACCGCTCCACGGGTTTTACTCCTTTCTTTCTGGTCTACGGGGCAGAGGCGGTGTTGCCAAGTGACATCCGACACGATTCACCGCGAGTCGTCGCCTGTGTGGAACAGGACAACGAGTTGGCACGACAAGATTCATTGGATGCTTTGGAGGAAGAGAGAGACTTGGCTGCATCGCGATTGGTGATCTATCAACAAGACTTGCGACGCTACCATAGCCGCCGTGTCAAGAGCCGGACTTTTCAAGAGGGCGACTTAGTGCTCCGGTTGATTCAGGATCACACTCGTATGCATAAGTTATCACCTCCATGGGAAGGACCGTTTGTCATCATCAAGAATCTTCGAAACGGCTCGTACTACTTGGTGGATCTTCGCCTAGATCGGCCAACTACAGAGGTCGAGACAACTCGCCCCTGGAATATAGCCCACCTGCGGCCTTACTACACCTAGAGCCATGGGCTCCTTTCTTTTTTACAAAGCTCAGAACTTGTAATATTTTATTTATAAAGCAATAAAGCCGGCACCCACGAACTTCGGGGTCCTTTGCCGTTTCAGCTTCTGGAAAGCATGAGTCTTTATTGTTCTATGAGTCGTCCAAACATGGACGCTATTAGTGCCAAAGAGCATAAGTCGCCATGCTACACTTATTTCAAAACTGGGTACTGATAAGCCAAAGAGGACCAGTCGCCATGTTGCATGGTTCAAACATGGGCGCCTTATACGATTTTGAGAATTAAGCCGGTTTACTCGGGGGCTACATGTTCCCAAGTCGTTTTGCAGTAAGAGAGTACACGCTTCTGCAATCCTATGCCCGAATTTTCCCTAATCATAGGCCACTTGGGGGCTTCCACTCACTGAGTTCAGCCTGAATACTCTCTTGGCTAGCGAAAAATTACCGCATTACAAATGGTTATACTGGACTATGTGTTGGACAAGTCGCCACATGAACCTATGAACTCTAGGCGAGTCAATCCATTATTTGGACCCTGAACTCGCCTTGGTTAAAACATAAAAGGTACCGGCCGAAGCCACACATGGAAAATAGAGAAACCATTGGTTCACTGAACCTGCTTCACTGAAGCTTGACTCGTGCCTGGTCAGCCGGTCTAAACAATATGGGCTATTGCAAAAGCCTTCTTGGGGTAACACTAGAGTTTTGGAAACTCGTCTTATCCTATCGCAGCTCATTGAGACGACGAATTTTATATCTTGGTGGCACGGCCGCAAGGTTTAATAACACCCTTGTATAACTCGCCGCGACTCATTGAGCCGGCCTTTGTTCATAACTCGCCGCGACTCATTGGGCCGGTTTTTAACTATTATTTGCCATGACCCAGGGGGGCTAGTTTATCTTCTGCCATAACTCACTGAGTCGGCCTGTGGTGTTTTTTCCTCACACACAGGTTGAAGATTTTTATGTAAAACTATGACACTTCCTCGCTTATCAAACAGAAGGATTGTAAAAGGTGATTCACGATTCGCATAAAGGATAAACTATCGAGCAATGTCAAGCAAAAGGCATGGGCAGAAGACTGTTTTCCTACAATCTAACAAACTATTACATGGCTCACACGACCAAGTCGGGCGTCATCTCCCGATCAAGAAAAGATCAGATTGTTTTTCTTAAAGCAATGGTTACATCCTACAAAGACTCAAGCTTCCTCCGGGTCGCCTTGCCTCGAGATTTCTCCACCTTCAATTTGTAAGTCGTCCAGCTTCCAGTTACACTTGGCCAAGGCGACGAACTCATCTTCATCGTCAAGGAAGGTAGATAGATCTGCTTCGAAGTCAAAGGGATTCTTGGGACGGCGAGGAGTCATGCTGGTAGTTTCATACCACAGAGGAGTCATCTTCTTGTTATTATCATCATACGCAGCTTGGTATTTGTTTAAATCTAAGCCGGCTGCTAGTTGAGTCGCCGCAAAGCGGGACTCTTCGATTACTCGATGGTAGTCTTCTTCGGTGAACTCCGACCCGTCGTATTTCAGTTCAGGATAGCCAGCAGTTACCTCCTCTGGTTTCAGCTCGGGGGCATAGGCCAGGCACCGGCTTAAGGTATTCAGGGCTCCCTTCTGGGCGGCTGATCTCTTCAGCTCCTCCACTTGAGGAGGAAACATAGATAGGTATCCAAGCATGCTCTTGATGGTCTTAACTCGCTCTTTGTTGCCCATCACTTCTTTTATCGTCAGCACGCTCCCCGTATACAACTGCTCGGTGAAGGTATACATCGCCTTTAGTTTCAGCATGCAGTCGTCTTGGAGACTGGTGGCTCTTGGACCTACAAAGGATAAATCCGTGTTTGTTAGTCTTGGCAAACTAGACTGATTTTTCGATGAAGGGAATTGATCCTTACCAAACATGGCTTGAGTCATGTTGGAGAGGTTTTTTTAAAGACGGAGAGCTCTTGCTGGGCGGCTTCTAGTTTCTCCTCGACTTGCTCAGCCCGCTTCACGATGGCGGCTTGGTCAGCATTGGTTTTCTTTTCAAGCTTCTGGTGATCAGCCTTCATTTTTTCTATTTTAGCTAGGACCACCTTGTACTTCTTCTCAGACTCAGACCGAGAGTTCTGCTGTTCATCTAGATTTTTCTTTAAATCAGCTAGGGATGACTCGGCCTGGGTCACAGATTCCTGCAAAACAAAATTTGGGGAGACAAGTCTCAATGCTATTGCAAGCAATATTCCTGACACTTGGGGGCTAATGTATGATTCTATTCGAAGTCATACAAAATACAAGAACTGACTCATCTTTCAAAAGATGACCCGACCCTTGGGGGCTACAGGTTGAAGTTTTTCTCTAAATACAAGACCCGGCTCATCTTTGAAAAGATGACCCGACCCTTGGGGGCTACAGGTTGAAGTTTTTCTCTAAATACAAGACCCGGCTCATCTTCCAAAAGATGCTTGGCCCTTGGGGGCTACAGGTTGAAGTTTTTCTCTAAATACAAGACCCGGCTCATCTTTCAAAAGATGACCCGACCCTTGGGGGCTACAGGTTGAAGTTTTTCTCTAAATACAAGACCCGGCTCATCTTTCAAAAGATGACCCGGCCCTTGGGGGCTACAGGTTGAAGTTTTTCTCTATATACAAGACCCGGCTCATCTTTCAAAAGATGACCCGGCCCTTGGGGGCTACAGGTTTAGATTCTTAACTATATTCAAGACCCGGCTCATCTTTCAAAATATGACCCGACCCTTGGGGGCTATGGACAGATACGGGTCTAACAGATATTGCAACAAAAATTATTTCATCAAGCAAGATTAGTCTATTGGAAGGCTAATGGGTGGAAGAGAATACATAATATACGTACCTCATATTTGACTCTCATCATGTGGATCAAGCTTTTATTCATTTCATAACTCGTCTCTAGGCAACTCCCGAAGCTAGAGCGGAGTTGGTCAAATTCGAGCTTCTCATAATGAGGAAGATTCAACTTACTAACATCTTGATCTTCGAAAGGATGAGGTTCTTTTGAGGTGTGTTTGGATAACACCGCCGCTGCAGGTTTGGAGTAGCCAGTACCAGTGACAATGACGGCCTCTGGATCCTCAGTCACCTTGGAAGGGCTCGGCGGGTTAACATTGTCAGCGGTTTCCTTTAAGGAGCCTGGCGAGTTTTCCCAGACGTCAGGGATGTCATCCGCAGGAACATCATGAGCCGCCATTTTTTCCTTGTCAAGCTCTGGGACAGAGGTGCTCATGCCTAAGACCTCAGTCGTCTTAGGAGCGGAAGACGAGTCGCCAGTTTTTCTCTTCTTTGCTTGTGCTCAGAGATGAAGACATCAAAGTTAGGGCAAATATCATTATTGGGAAGAGAAAGGGTTAATAAAGGAACTCACCCTTGTACGCAATCATTGGCGGAAGAGCTGACATCGCTGAGTCGCCAGATGAAGGAGGAGAAGCCTGAAAGAATAAAAGTTCAAAGAGTGAAGGAGTTGTGAATCACATTTTTTACAAGAGATTGTGTTTAACAAGAGTATACCTCACTTGAGCATTTTCGACCGGCTGTTTTCTCAGGTAACCCGGCAATTAAGTCGCCAGAACGGCTTCGGGTTTTACGCTTGGGAGTATACCTCGCCCTCTTCAAAAGGAAATCAGGGTCCACACAAGCATGTGGGTGAGACATGGGAACTTTTCCACAAATTCGCCTGGCCGGCCTAGGAGGATAGGAAGTTGTGTCGGAAGAAATAGAAATTATCTCGACTACGTCATCTAGGCTCTCATAGCCATCATCCTACGCACCAAAGTAACAGGATATAAGCATAAAATCGGAACATGGTAATGACAAGCAAAAAAGGTAAATTTTTACCTCTGAATGTTGTTCGCCGGCTCAGGACTCGCCGGCAACGGATGAATCCTTGGTGGCGGCTTTGCCCTTGCTCTTCTTCTTCTTCTTCGGGGCGGTTTAGTTGCTTTTTGGGCAGTCACCTTTGTCCCCCTTTGCCAAAAGGGATTACCTTTCAGGTGTATAGAATAAAATTTCAAACCCGGAGCATTGGCACGTATATTTTAAAGGTAAAGGGAGGCGGCTTAGATTGTTCCCGGTGGAGCCGGGTTGGAGCGACAAAAGGGCTTGAGCCCGATTTTGGCACAGTCTTCCAAAGACTCGCCCCTTAACTTCTTGATTATCCCAACAATGTCCTTCTCTGAGAGTTTCTTGTGGTGGAAGCATTGCGGATGGTTCACGCTATCATCATATTCGCACATCAGACCATTCCGGTGACTCAGAGGAAGAATGTTCCATTCCACCTAGCAACGGAATAGATCAACCCCAGTGAGACCCTTACTAGTCAAGGACCGCAACTCGGATAAGTGAGGGATGAATTCTGATTCTTCTTCTTCTGTAAGCTTATCGGGCAGTTTGAAGTCCATGGGCAGGCGATCTTCTCTATAACCCAGAAGTGGGTTCTCACCAGGAGGAGAAGTGTCACGACAATAAAACCAAGACTCGACCCAGCCTTTGGGATGGCTGGGCAGAAGGACAGGAGGAAACCCATGTTCGCGGCGCCGCTGGATGTTGACTCCTCCGAGTTCCAGATTGGGCCCGTTAGAAAATTCGGTCTGGCGATTCAGATGGAAGAAGTTCCAAAATAATGGAATTGTGGGCTCTCATTGCACGTATACCTCGCAAAATACTTGAAACTGGCCGAGGTTACTCATGGAGTTAGGTCCTAGGTCCTGAGGATGAACGTTGAGGAAATGCAGAGTGTCTCTAAAGAACTTTGACCCGGGCGGTTTGAAGCCTCGTTCAAGGTGATCAGTGAAAATGACTACTTCCCCTTCGTCGGGGTTGGGGATCACCTCGCCTGGGGCGGTTCGCCAACCAATAACTTCCTTACTGTCGAGATGACCCGACTTGACAAATCTCTCAATAATAGCGTCATCAATCTTGGTTGGTAACCAATCGCATTTCGAGACGATGACCATGACTACAAAAAGAGGAAACAAGGCGGCTCAGTGAGGACCATGAAATATGGTAACTCGCCAGTTGGAGATCTACGATGTGTGTGTAAAGACCTTAGGACTCGCCATTAGGTGACTAAGAATATGGATATGAAGGCATTCTAACTCGCCAGATGAGCGATTTATGGTATGTCTACGAAGGTGTTATGACTAGCCCCTCGACCGACAAAAGGCGTATCTATGGTGATAATCTAACTCGCCGTGGTGGAAGAAGGTGAGCGGCGACTCTCAAAGGATTTTTTTTCCTTAGGAATATTCCCGGAAGAAGGATAAACATGTTTCTAAAAGCGAGCAGTGAATTACGGATCTACGGGTGGATCGAATTAAAGATATAATACTTGGCAAATTGCGAAGGCTATGAACGCAAGAATGCGGCAGTGATATCATCTCGATCTATGAAGTAAAACCTCAAATGGCCGAGAGATGCAACAAAACTACCGTGGTTTGCTGTTACAAAGGACCTACTGCAACGTATTAAGCAAATCCAGAGTAAAGAGGGGTGTTCGTTGTATCCCGGAGCTAACTTACAAGAACAATGGGGTCCTCAGTCTAATCCCAATGGAGAAAGGTGTTTACCTGAGAGAGGAGGACGACGATGGAGATGGACACGGAAAGTTCGCGCCTTCGATTAGCCCAGAGACGCCCAGGATGCAGCGGCTGGCGACGGAGCTTTGGAGAACGGCGAGGAGGTCGAGACGCTGGCACGAGGAAGACGAAGGACGCGAGGAAGCCAAAGTTGGGGTAGGTGATGGTGCCCCCACTCCCCCCTGCGATTATTTAAAGGCCTGGAGCTGGAATCGAGGCGGCAAGGACGGGAATAGAGGCGACAAACTGAAAATTTGCAATGATGGCGCCTGGATTTTTGGGATAAGTAAATGGCGGTGCAAAAGATCCGTTGGGTGGTTACGGCATTGAAACACGGAAATTGAAGGGATAAGGTGATGTCACCAAAGAGCGCATGGAGACTCAAACAATTCATGATGGATGGCGGCTTGTCATTCGTCAAAAGGCAGGAGTGATACAAGTCGCCCCAAAATGAGTGAAAGTTTATTGGCGTGAATAAATTCAAGACAATCTGGGGCCTAATGTTGGGGATATTACCTGCGGTGTAACCCGCCCTAGCTGGGTCGGGTCACTAAAGGGGCGACTCATTTATTGGTAATATAGGCCTTGGCCCAAGGGGCCCCGGAGCCGGATGGCGGTTCAGGAGCTATACGGAGGATAGATCGTCAAGGAGGTTTCCAGCCTTGGAAAGCACGACGACTTAGAGATAGGGAAAGCTATGATATGTAGCATAGTCAGGACTCTTGTAAATCCTAGGGCCTCGACTTGTATATAAAGGTGAGTCCCTGGGAAGATAGGGCAAGTTAGAAATCATCGGGAGCTAGGTCAGGCGAGTTACGCCCTCCTTGTAATCGAAACCATCATCAATCTACACAAAGCAGAACGTAGGCTTTTACCTCCACACGAGGGGCCAAACCTGGGTAAATCTGAGTCTCGCTTTCGCTCACCCCCTTTGAGTCGCCACCAAGGTGCGATAGCTCGATCCTTAAGTCCTTTCACGAGGACAACTGTCGTGACAAAACCACGACAGGTACCCAAACAACTCAACTGGGCTCACAGGATTATCACCGCATACCTTATCAGGGTAGCACGCGTGCATAATCCTCCCTCTTTGGAGGTTCCGGTGAATGGTCACACGATCAGCCCAAGTCACGGCCGTCCCATATCAGCAAATGTGGTTGCACGGATAAGCCCGGGCAGGTGACTCGAGATCAACCCAATCGGTTTGGTTTTAACAACATATTTATCAAGTATGGTTGTTGTCAACAATGTCTTAACATGATGATAATTATGCATGAAATAACAACGGTAGAAACACCACAACCTACCTTTATATTATGAGTCATTAATAAGACAGGATGTAAATGACAAGTTATTACTTTACAAGCTCTAACCGTAAATTAGACCCAAGGAACCCTCGCAGAAAACCGGCAAATAAATCGGTAACCACCAGAACGCTCTTTACAACACAGATCTGGGACATCACCGGAATAATTCAACCCCGACTCAAGACGGCTGGAAAGCAGCACAGAGCATGAGGTGGTGTTGATAAGAAGAACGTAGCAGTTCCCTAAGATGGCCGAAAACAGCTCAGAGCATAGGGTCACTGCTACGGAAAGAAATTCAACAACTGCCCGCGATGGTTGAAAAGCAGCTCAGAACAAGGGCCAGTTGCTGACAAGAGAAACTTAAAGTCGGCATCCACCCCGGACGGACGAAAGCAGCTCAGCTCAGGCGTGGTACCGTCATCGAAGAAAATGCGAGCAAGGGTTCGTCAGAGTCACATACAGCACCTTACTATACATACAATCACAAGCATATTAACTAAACATGAAGGAACAACATAGAGCAAAGCTTTAGGGCATATGTCAGGTGGTCGGCTTGCCAGGGGTCGATGAATACTCCCGGAAGAGGTGCGGAGAGTCCGCGGAAAGGATCGCCGGATACTGATCTCTCTCGAAGGTGGCTGATTGGAGACAAGGGCAAAAGGTTCATTTTCACAGTGCAACCACCTTGTGAAAATAATACCAACAAGACGGGCTCGACGAGACGAAGACGTGGGCTTTGGAATCACCCCAATCGGAGTCCCGAGCAAAAAGATATAAGCATTTGAAGGAAAATGACCAATCTGCAATAATAATAATTGCCATCGGGTCCGTGAGAGAACAGCCGCCGGCGCCTTTTCTAGGAATACGTTTTCTTCAAGAGAAAATCTACTATAGTGGATTCCGTCTCCACTTATCCACGATGGCGGTCTTCTCTCACCGGCAAGTGGGGTCGGGGCCCACGTGTCGGGTCCCTTCTCTCTCCTCTCTCTCCTTACGCGTGGGGTCCACCTCCTCCTCTCTTTCTCTCTCCTCCCACCTAGCCGTCGTCTACCTCGCGCTGGGCAGAGGAGATCAGGGTGCCGGCCAGGCTGCTGCCTCCCTGCGCCAGAGGGCTAGCCGACGAGAGCACCTGCTACGGCTACTCACGCCGCGCCCGCAGGCAGTCGAGGGGAGGCTCGGGCCGGCATGCCACGTCCTCGCCACGGTAGGTGTGCCATGGCCGGAAGCCTTCGTGCAGAGAGGCGCCAGAAGGACCTACCCTTCGGAGCTAAAGGCGGCGGCGGCTTCGCTAGAGCTTGGAGATACTCCGACCGAATTTAGAGAAGAGAGGGAGGGCTCTGGAGCGGACATTGCCATGGGGGTCCGACGATGGGGTCTCGGCAATTCTCGGCTCGGGAGCACTAGAGCACTTGGGGAGGGGCATGGGAGGTTGCTCGTCTTGCTGGAGAGGGAGAGGGACTCAGGAGGTACCTTAAATAGGCTCGGAGGAAGGATCTAAGCATCTCTCGCCGGCGACCGAAGCTCCAGGAAGATTGGCATCGCTCCGGTGGTCGGCAGAGGCGTCCATGGCGAGGAATAGAGGGGGGGAATGACTGCACAATCACGAGCTAGCTACTGGGCATGGATGGGACGCGAGAGGAAGAGGAAGCGGACAAGGCTGAGGGCCCAAATGCATAGAGCATGCATTTAGAGCGCTCTGCCTCTGGTCACCGCGTGCACCACCATCTCTGGCACTTTCCTGCATTCCCAATCATGTCCAACAGCTCACTCACTACTAAAATGGATGATATCAGGGTCTGGAATGCGCTGGGAGGCTCTAGGATAAGAGAAATTTGCACAAACATGATTTGACAGCAACCTGTTTGTGTTCTTTTCGGGAATATTTGCTAAAGAGAATATGCTGAAATTTGGTGTGTGGCAATGGTTTGCTAAGTCGAGTCCCTTGGCAAAGTTTCAAGCCAAATAACCCATCCTAGCTTGCACTTCCTTCACACCATGACAAACTAGACAGAAACAAAGATGAAGAAGCTGGCGCCAAATGGCTACATGGATTTGGCTCAAATATGGTGTGGAGGGTTTATATGAATATATGGAAATGCTGGAAAAATTTCAGCTTATTTAGGAATGCCTACATGGTACTTCCTTCACAAAACTTCCAAATAGGCAGAAACTGAGGAAACTTTCTTGGACTAAATTGATAAACGGGTTTTGAGCTGATTTTCTGTATTCATAATTGTTTAACAATGTAAACCACCCTGAAAAGTTTCAGCTCAAGGAAATAAAGGAATCAAGCACTTACTTTGCACATTGCCCAACTGGACAAAATTTGCAAATTGATGTTGTGCTTAAAATTTGAACTATGGAACTTGGGATCTTGATGGAAATGGGCAAGATATGGATATGAGAAGCTCCATAATAAATTTGGGATTTTTCCTGGCTACCAAAATGGTAGTTCCTTTAGAAAGTGCCCAAAATGCAATATTGGCATTAAATAGGAAAAGGCAATTTTCCTTTATTCAATGATGGCCAATATTTTATGGGAGCTCAATATGATCACAAAGAATATCTCCACAAGTTTTCATAAGCTTTGGAGATGGATAGCTATTTTCCTGGATTTAATTCCTTCATCTGATAGAAAAAGAATTAATTGTAGATGATAAATATTGAAAATGACTTAGCAACATTTCTGCATATCCAGTGTTTAAAGACATGGGATGATCATTGGGAAAAGGTTTGGGAGGAAACAGGGCAAAAGAAATTGGGGTTCCTTTGAAACTGACCAGATTAGGGTTTCCCTTCCGGCAATTCGGAAGGCAGGGTTTTGACGGCAAAACCCTGAGAAAAGATCTTGGGTGGAAAGGTTGGACTGGTGAAAATTCTTTGGTTGGATAGGGAGGGCAAGGCTAGATGACCATCTTCACATACCCAGGAGTGAAAGAAATCCGATAACACCGAGAAAAAGAACGGGAGTCAAATCTTGCAAATGAAAAAAAACAGGGAGTGAAAACGAGGGTGTTACAAACCTACCCCCCTTAAGAAAAACTCATCCTCGAGATTTCCAGGATTACCTCCTGGGGAAGCGGGACTTACTTGTGTGCGACTTGGATCCATCAGTTGTCCTGCCTTCATTGGTTCTGTGACTTTTTAACTGCCTCTTCGGAGGGACCAAGTGTTGTATCTGCACATAGCTTTCTTGAATCCTTCTCTTTCCTATCAGTTGTACTCTTTGTTCTGATAGTAGTGTTGCGGGGTGGGGTAGCGGGTACTAACAACAAACATCGTAGATCCAGGGCCTGGGAGTATCTCCTTCGGGCTTTATTGAAATGCTTCGTATCCTAGATGTCATGGGTAATTCATCCTTTCCTCGTACCAGGCTCACGTACTCGTATGTCCTCGAGTGAATGGGAGTGGCTTACTTTTTGCTGTGTCAGAATGCTCAGTTTGGTTGTGTTTTCCATTCTGATGCCTCCTTCTGGCTTATGCATCCTAACTTTGCCCTTAGGTGATCCATAACTCAAGGAGTTATCATGACCGAGCTATTGTTGCTATATCCTCAACTGCAGTGTGAGGCATGGTCACAAAATAATCATAGACAGTAATCTCTTATTCCAATGACGTCATGATGTCTATGAGTTGTTGCTACTGGTGTGCCTTGAGCTATTTGATCTTAATATCTCGTTCAGACTCTGTTTCTCGTGGGGATGGCTCTGTCATATATATAGCTTCTGTAGTTCTTGTTGTGATCACTGAGATGTGCGTAGTATGCCTATCACTTGGTGTATCTTTTCAGGGCATAGCTTCTTATCTGGGTTGATGGCCCATATTCATGATGAGTGCGGCGAACTTACTTGTAACTGCAAGTAGTACATTGTTGTGGCCGCATATGCAAGAGCCTGACAAACACTAGTAATACCTCTCTGTGTGTGAAGCTATATCTTGTTGACCTTCATGGAGGTTGTTTGTCCATAACTTCTTTGGTTCTTGGAAGTTCCTTTGATATACCTTTCACGTCATGCCAACAATATTCCTTGATTGTCTTTCTTGTTTGTTGGCTTGTTCTCACGACTTACTCTTGCATATCTTGTAGAGGTTGTTGTGCTCATATTCTTGTTTAAAATATAGAGTCGATGTTTCTCTCACATAGTTATTCCCGTGCATGAGTGGCTTGCATGAACTGATTCACTAACTGTATGTTCACAACATATGCAAGTGTAGGATGGATCCTTCCATCACCACTGGGTTCTGAGGTGAATATGTGTACGGACTAGTTCTTGCTTCTGACAAGCTTGTTGTAGGCACGATGATGTGTTGAAGAAGACTGAATTCCTTATGCTCGAAGCTTTTGCTAGAGTAGCATGCTGAAGAAGGCTGGGTACCATACCTCACAAGCTTTCCTTCATGTGGCTGGTTGCGGAAGGTCGGGTTCCTTATGCCAGAAGCTTTCCGCGGTAGCCTGCTATGGGTGTACCGTATCCCAGAAGGGTTTCTCACCGAGGGGGTGTATCGAGGAGGAGTGGCAGCAACCTCTTTTTGGTAGCTTTTGGGGGAAGGCTAAGTTACTTATTCCAGAAGCCTTTTGCTATGATGTATCGTCAGATCTGGTTCTGGTTTCCTTTTGATGTATCCGAAATTTTACCCATAGTAGAGTCACAACTTGATATATGCCATACCTTGACTGGAGATATTTCATTGGTCATGCGCATCCCTTGTCCTTCGGCTGGTTTGGTTATTGTTGTTGTAAAGGTTGCATAACTGGTGCAGACCTCATGTTGACAATTGATTCAGAAGGCCATATGTTCACACCAAGTGTTACCGATAATAAGTAGTTGACAGATGATTCCATATGGTTCAGCTGAGCTTCCAAGCATGTTAGGTGCTCCTTGATTCGGACCATCGCAAACTTATCCATATTCCTTGCAAACCTTTTTCACAGTGTCCAGAAGCTTTTATATTTTCACCGTTGAGCTTTAAGATTTTCCTTGAAATTTGTACCAACGTACCTGAGTTTTATTGCTGCTTTTGGTGCATTCGCATTCTTGAAATATGTTCTTGGTGGGTGAAAAATGATTCTTGGGTCCATGGAGAGAAGACTCAGGGTTCAACTTACTTGACTGAAATAATCTTTGTATCGCGGAATCAATAATTTGTCCCTACTCATGTTCATTCTTGGTAACTTTCCTGAATGCTTCCTTGGGTATGATCGGTTCTGAGGCCAACCCTCTTAGGTATATTTTGGCCTTGTCAGTTGCACCAGATTCTTCTTCTGACCCATTCTTCATTCTTGACAGTTCTGGTGGTAATGTTCTGAATATCGGGCGCTTGGCATGGCTTGACTTTGGTTGAAATGGGGATTATTAGGTATTATCCCAGTTGCATGCTGATCTTCTTAGACAACTCTTGCACATGGATATAGTCGGAGCGAAAAACGAAACCGACGAAAGAAACGAGAATCACGAAAAACCAAAAACAAATAAGCTCAAGTGTTGCAGACCTTAAACATGGCCAAGGATCCACTAGTATAACTAACATAGCACCCTCGATGCATCTCTAAGGATTTAGAAGCGGAACCACGCAATGCTCCTGGTAGCACTGGTGTCAGGCTCCTACTACTTCCTTAGGGAGCATCACACTCAACGTAGGACCATAGCCAAAATGGCTTAAGTCAATGTTCCTGTGGTTATTGAGGAAAGATAGAATTTATAAGCGTTTCCCAAAGGAAACTAGAGTAAGGAGAGAAATGTGATGGCTAGCAAGCAGGGGTAAGGATATCTGGTTTACCTAGGGGTTTTAGGGCTCACGGGTCATTGCCGAGTGCGGGCATTTCACACCTGAGGCAAGGGCCACGAGAATTGGGGTCTGATGGAGCCGAACACCTATGGGGTTGCCTTATGATCAATAGTAGCCATGCCAAGTGGAAAAGATGGATGAAATCCATCAGGGCTTTCTACTGAACACAAGACAGTGAGGTCTGGCTAGGGTAACCTATAGTCAGCCTGGATGCTCTGTTACCATTCGTTGTGGCACTCCGCCTGATTACCACTATAGACAGACGGTCGTCGTACACACCAGCCCAGGAAATTACTCTGGCATGCACGTTTACAACAAGTATCATGAACACATGCATTTCTATTAATGAATATAAGAGTTTTACATGATGAACTACAAGGTGATGGCAGCGGGGAAAGCTCTATCTAAGGCAGCATGGTCCTGGTGCGGCTCCAATCCACAGGGATCTGACTCGGTTACGCTCCTAGTCCGCGAATGCTCTAGCTTGTCGCTGACGGACGACGGATCCTTATGTGAACCTGGCCACGTTAAAAGCCGGTGAGTACTTTTGAATGTACTCACAAGCAAACCAAAACTAACATATACACTAAGCAAATCAATCTATGGCATTCAAGCATGCATTTGTTATTAGAGCAATATGAATCATTATAACCTAGCATCCCTATCTAGCAATATCAATTATCAAGGTATAACAGGATTATTCAGCAAGATAACTTCTAAAGTAAATGCGATAAGGTAAAACATATTAGGTAAATGATTTATACTCCTGAATATTCTCATGATCCAGTCTGAATCTGATCCAGATCCAATCCAACTCATGTGGTCATCCAACCACTTATCTCATAGCCATCCCATGGCTAGCATGTCATATACCGGAAATCTTCTGATGTCTGCACAAGACGAGTTCTTCCATCATTATTATCACTGTTACAGTTGACCACCTACTGAGGTCTGGTCGGGCTGTCCAATACCGTGGACTCAACTATTCGAATAGGTTTGACACTCCGCAGAGGTTGCACATTTTACCCACATCATCGAGCACTGACCTCGTGATCCCATTCGGCTGGACCAGTGTTGCTCCAACAAAACCTGCGTGATCCATGACCCTTTCATCGTACCACCGGCATTCATCCTTGCCCGGAGTCCTGCCCTGGGTGGCCCTGTGTCCTCATGACACCTACCACCGTCGTGGCCAAACTAAACTATCCCACCCGGGGACGGGTACCCAAACAACTCAACTGGGCTCACAGGATTATCACCGCCTACCTAATCTAGGTAGCATGCGTGCATAATCCTCCCTCTTTGGAGGTACCGGTGAAAGTTCACGCGATCAGCCCAAGTCACGGTCGTCCCATATCGGCAAATGTGGTTGCACGGATAAGCTCGGACAGGTGACTCGAGATCAACCCATTAGGTTTGGTTTTAACAACATATTTATCAAGTATGGTTGTTGTCAACAATGACTTAACATGATGATAATTATGCATGAAATAACAACGGTAGAAACACCACAACCTACCTTTATATTATGAGTCATTAATAAGACAGGATGTAAATGACAAGTTATTACTTTACAAGCTCTAACCATAAATTATACCCTCGGAACCCTCGCAGAAAACCGGCAAATAAATCGGTAGCCACCAGAACGGTCTTTACAACACAGATCTGGGACGTTACCAGAATAATTCAACCCCGACTCAAGATGGCTGGAAAGCAGCACAGCGCATGAGGCGGTGTTGATAAGAAGAATGTAGCAGTTCCCTAAGACGGCCGAAAAACAACGCATAGCATAGGGTCACTGCTATGGAAATAAATTCAACAACTGCCCGCGACGACCGAAAAGCAGCTCAGAACACGGGCCAGCTGCTGACAGGAGAAACATAAAGTCGGCATCTACCCCGGACGGACGAAAGCAGCTCAGACTCAGGCGTGGTACCGTCATCGAAGAAAATGCGAGCAAGGGTTCGTCAGAGTCCCATACAACACTTTACTATAAATACAATCACAAGCATATTAATTAAACTTGCAGGAACAATATAGAGCAAAGCTTTAGGGCATATGTCAGGTGGTCGGCTTGCCAAGGGTCGATGAATACTCCCGAAAGAGGTGCGGAGAGTCCGCGGAAAGGATCGTCGGATACTGATCTCTCTCGAAGTGGGCTGATTGGAGACAAGGGCAAAAGGGTCATTTTCATAGTGCAACCACCTTGTGAAAATGATACCAACAAGACGGGCTCGACGAGACGAAGACATGGGCTTTGGAATCACCCCAATCGGAGTCCCGAGCAAAAAAGATATAAGCATTTCAAGGAAAAGGACCAATCTACAATAATAATAATTGCCATCGGGCCCCTGAGAGAATAGCCGTCGGCGCCTTCTCTAGAAATACGTTTTCTTCAAGCGAAAACGTAATATAGCGGATTCCAGCCCCACTTACCCACACTGGAGGTTTCTCTCTCACCGACAGGTGGGGTCGGGGCCCACCTATCGGGTCCCTTCTCTCTCCTCTCTCTCCTTACGCCTCGGGTACACCTCCTCCTCTCTTTCTCTCTCCTCCCACCTGGCCGTCGTCTACCTCGCGCTGGGGCAGAGGAGATTGGGGCGCCGGCCAGGCCGCTACCTCCCTGCGCCGGAGGGCTAGCCGACGAGCGCACCGGCTCTGGCTACTCTCGCCACACCCGCAGGCAGTCGAGGGGAGGCTCGGGCCGGCCTGCCGCGTCCTCGCCACGGTAGGGGCGCCATGGCCGAAAGCCTTCGCACGGAGAGGCACCAGCAGGACCTACCCATCGGAGCTGAACGCAGTGGCGGTGGCTTCGCTGGACCTTTGAGATACTCCGACCGAAGATAGAGGAGAGAGAGAGGGCTCCGGAGAGGACATTGCCATGGGGGTCAGACGACGTGGTCTCGTCCATTGCCGGATGGGTAGAACTAGAGCACTTGGGGAGAGGCTTGGGAGGTTGCTCAGCTTGCTGGAGAGGGAGAGGGACTAAGGAGGTGCCTTAAATAGGCTCGGAGGAAGGATCTAGGCATCTCTCGCTGGCGACCGAAGCTCCAGGAAGATTGACATCGCTCCGGTGGTCGGCAGAAGTGTCCATGGTGAGGAACAGAGGGGGGGAATGACCGCACGATCACGAGATAGCTACTAGACATGGATGGGACGCGAGAGGAAGAGGAAGCGGACTAGGCCGAGGGCCCAAATGCACAGAGCATGCATTTTGCACGCTCTGCCTGTGGTCACCGCGTGCACTAGCATCTCTGGCACTTTCCTACATGCCCAATCATGTCGAACAGCTCACTCACTGCTCAAATGGATGAGATCAGGGTCTGGAATGAGCTAGGAGGCTCTAGGATAAGAGAAAATTGCACAAACATGATTTGACAGCAATCTGTTTGTGATCTTTTCTGGAATATTGGCTAAAGAGAATATGCTGAATTTTGGTGTGTGGCAACGGTTTGCTAAGATGAGTCCCTTGGCAAAGTTTCAAGCCAAATAACCAATTCTAGCTAGCACTTCCTTCACACCATGACAAACTGCACAGAAACAAAGATGAAGGAGCTGGGGTCAAATGGCGACATGGATCTGGCTCAAATTTGGTGGAGAGGGTTTATTTGAGTATATGGAGATGCCGGAAAAATTTCAGCTTATTTGGGAATCCCTACATGGTACTTCCTTCACAAAGCTTCCAAATAGGCAGAAACTTAGGAATATTTCTTGGAGTAAATTTATAAAAGGGGATTGAGCTGATTTTTGGTATTCATTAGTGATTTAACAATGTAAACCACCATGAAAAGTTTCAGCTCAAGGAGATAAAGGAATCAAGCACTTACTTTGCAAATTGCCCATCTGGACAGAATTTGCAAATTGATGTTGTGCTCAAAATTTGAACTATGGAACTTTGGATCTTGATGGAAATGGGGAAGATATGGATAGGAAAAGTTCCAGAAATTATTTGGGATTTTTTTGGCTACCAAAATGGTAGTTCCTTTAGAAAGTGCCCAAAATGCAATATTGGCATTAAATATGAAAAGGAAATTTTCCTTTATTCAATGATGGCCAATATTTTTTGGGAGCTCAATATGATCACAAAGAATATCTCCACAAGTTTTTATAAGCTTTGGATATGGATAGCTATTTTCCTGGATTTAATTCCTTCATTTGATAGAAAAATGAATTAATTACAAATGATAAATATTGCAAATGACTTAGCAATATTTTTGCATATCCAGGGTTTAAAGATAATGGATGATCATTGTGAAAAGGTTTGGAGGCAACACGGCAAAAGAAATTGGGGTTCCTTTGAAACTGACAAGATTAGGGTTTCCCTTCCTGCAATTCGGAAGGTTGGAATGGTGAAAAATCTGTGGTTGGATAGGGAGGGCATGGCTAGATGACCATCTTCACATACCCAAGAGTGAAAGAAATCCAATAACACCGAAAAAAAGAACGGGAGGCAAATCTTGCAAATGAAAAAATAACATGGAGCGAAAACCAGGGTGTTACAGAAATAATGCAGATAGGATGTCAAAACATTGTTTCCTCGACGGTTTCCTTAAGGAAAGGTTGTATGTGATATGACTAGACGGTTTTGTCGATCCTAAGGTTGCTAACAAGTATGCAAGCTCCAGCGATCCTTCTATGGACTGGAGCAAGCATCTCAGAGTTGGAATATACGCTTTGATGAGATGATTAAAGCTTTTGGATTTATACAAGGTTTATAAGTAACTTGTATTTCCGAAGAAGTGAGTGGGAGCAATATAGAATTTCCGATGAGTATATGTGGTTGACATATTGTTGATCGGAAATGATGTAGAATTTCTAGAAAGAATATAGGGTTTTTTGAAAAGTGTTTTTCAAAGGAAAACCTGGATTAAGCTACTTGAACATTGAGCATCAAGATCTATGGAGATAGATCAAAACGCTTAATAGAACTTTCAATGAAATTCATGCCTTGACAAGTTTTTTAAAGAGTTCAAAATAGATCGGTGAAGAAGAGGTTCTTGGCTGTGTTGTAAGGTGTGAATTTGTGTAAGACTCAAAACCTGACCACGACAGAATATATAAAAAGGACGAAGGTTGTCCCCTATGCCTTAGCCATAGCCTCTAAAGTATGTCATGCTATGTACTCACCTAATGTGTGCCTTGCCATGAGACTGTCAAGGGGTACAAAGAGTGATCCAGGATTGAATCACTGAACAGCGGTCAAATTATCCTTAGTAACTAGTGACTAAGAAATTTTTCTCGATTATGGAGGTGATTAAAGAGTTCTTCGTAAAGGGTTATGTCGATGCAAGCTTTGACACTAATCCGGATAACTCTGAGTAGTAAACATGATTCGTATAGTGGATCAGTCATTTGGAATTGTTCCAAATGGAGCGTGGTACCAGCATCTATAGGATGACATAGAGATTTGTAAAGCACACACAGATCTGAAAGATTCAAAACTGTCGACTAAAAACCTCTCTCACAAGCAATATATGATCAAACCCCATAACTGTATGGGTGTTAGATTCATTACAATCACAATGTGATGTGAACTAGATTATTGACTCTAGTGCAAGTGGGAGACTTTTGGAAATATGCCCTAGAGGCAATAATAAATTGGTTATTATTATATTTCCTTGTTCATGATAATCGTTTATTATCCATGCTAGAATTGTATTGATTGGAAACTCAAATACATGTATGGATGCATAGACAACACACTTTCCCTAGTGAGCCTCTAGTTGACTACCTCGTTGATCAAAGATGGTCAAGGTTTCATGTCCATAAACAAGTGTTGTCACTTGATAACGGGATCACATCATTAGGAGAATGATGTGATGGACAATACCCAAACTATGAACGTAGCATATGATCGTGTCAGTTTATTGCTACTGTTTACTTCATCTCAATATATCTGTTCCTATGACCATGAGATCATGCAACTCTCGGACACCGGAGAAATACCTTGTGTCTATCAAACGTCGCAACGTAATTGGGTAACTATAAAGGTGGTCTACAGGTATCTCCGAAGGTGTGTGTTGGGTTGGCATGGATCAATACTGGGATTTGTCACTATTGGAAATATGCCCTAGAGGCAACGATAAAATAGTTATTATTATATTTCCTGTTTCAAGATAATCGTTTATTATCCATGCTATAATTGTATTGACTAAAAGCATAAATACATGTGTGGATATATAGACAAAACAATGTCCCTAGTAAGCCTCTAGTTGACTAGCCAGTTGATCAAGAATGGTTACATATGCAAGTGTTGTCACTTGATGACTGGATAAGGTCATTGGGAGAATGATGTGATGGACAAGACCCAAATTATAAACATACCATTTGATCGTGTCATTATGTTGCTATTGTTTTCTGCGTGTCAAGTATTCATTCCTATGACTAGGAGATAATGTAACTCACTGACACTGGAGGAATACCTTGTGTGTGTCGAACGTCACAACGTTACTGGGTGACTATAAAGGTGCTCTACGGGTATCTCCGAAGGTGTCCGTTGAGTTAGCATGGATCAAGGCTGGGATTTGTCACTCCGTGTGGCGGAGAGGTATCTCGGGGCCCACTCGGTAAAATAACATCACATATAAGCCTGGCAAGCAATGTGCCTAAACTGTTAGTCACGGGATCTTGTATTACGGAACGAGTAAAGAGACTTGCTGGTAACTAGATTGAAATAGGTATAGAGATACCGACAATCAAATCTCGGGCAAGTAACATACCGAAAGACAAATGGAATGGTATAAGGCATTATATGAGTCCTTGACACAAAGGATCAACCAATAAGATCTTCGTAGAATATGTAGGATCCAATATGGACATCTAGGTCCCGCTGTTGGATATTGACCCGGGAGTGTCTCACGTCATGTCTGCATAGTTCTCGAACCCGCAGGGTCTGCACACTTAAGGTTCGGTGATGTTTCGGTATAGTTGAGTTATAGGTGTTTGTGACCTAAGGTTGTTCGGAGTCTCGGATGAGATCACGAAAGTCACGAGGGTTTCCGGAATGGTCCGGAAACTAAGATTGATATATAGGATTGTTTCATCTGGTCACCGAAAAGATTTCGGGCATTACCGGGAGTGATGAATGGGTTTCGGGTTTTCATCAGGAGGGGCCCACCCACCCGGGAGTGAGCCCAATAGTCCTAGGGTGGCACACCAGCCCTTAGTGGGCTGGTGAGGCCAGCCCAAGTGGGCTATGGTGCTAGAAGAGGAAACCAAAAGAAAAGAAAAAGAGGGAGGTGGGAAGGGAGAGGGCTCCTCCTTCCCCAAACCGAATTGGAGTTCGAGTTCGAGTCCTCCTCTCCACTTCGGCCGGCACCCTAGGGGCTCCCTTGATCCCCAAGTCTAGCCCCTCCCCTCCTCCTATATATACTAGAAGTTTTAGGGTTTTTAAGACACAACTTTGCCACATGCAACTCAAACTTATACCTCGTAGTTCTACCTCTAGATCGGATTTCTGCGAAGCTCGGGCGGAGCCCTGCAAGAATACATCATCACCATCACCGGCGCGCCGTCACGCTGCCGGAGAACTTATCTAATTCCCCGTCTCTCTTGCTGGATCAAGAAGGCGGAGATCGTCATCGAGCTGTTTGTGTGTTGAACGCGGAGGTGTCGTCCGTTCGGTGCTAGATCGGGACGGATCGTGGGACAACAGTGATTTGAATCACGAAGTTGTACCACTACATCAACCGCGTTTCTTAACGCTTCCCGCTGAGCGATCTACAAGGGTATGTGGATCCGATCTCCCTCTCGTAGATGAACATCACAATGATAGGTCTTCGTGTGCGTAGGAAAGTTTTTGTTTCCCATGCAATGTTCCCCAACAGTGTTATCAGAGCTAGGTTCATGCATAGATGTAATCTCGATTAGAACACAAAAGTTTTTGTGGGCATTGATATTCGATTTACTGCCCTCATTAGTCATTTCTCGATTCGACGGTATTGTTGGATTGAAGCGGCCCGGACCAACATTACTCGTACGCTTACGAGAGACCGGTTGGATCGACTAACATGCAACTTGTTGCATAAAGATGACTGGTGGGTGCCTATTTCTTCAACTTTAGTTGAATTGCATTTGACCGAGGCGGTCCTTGGAGAGAGGTAAAATAGCAATTTTCACATCTCCGTTGTGGTTTGTGCGTAAGTAAGATGCGATCATACTAGATACCCATAGCAGCCACGTAAAACATGCAACAACAAATTAGAGGACGTCTAACTTGTTTTTGCAGGGTATGCTTGTGATGTGATATGGCCAATGACATGATATGATATATTGGATGTATGAGATGATCATGTTGTAATAGTTAATATCGACTTGCACGTCGATACTACGGCAATCGGTAGGAGCCATAGGGTTGTCTTTAAACTAACATTTGTGTTTGCACATGCGTTTACTATATTGCTAGGTTGTAGCTTTAGTAGTAATAGCATAGATAGCACAACAAACTCGATGGCGGCACGATGATGGAGATCATGGTGTGGCGCCAGTGACAATGAAGATCATGTCGGTGCTTTGGTGATGGAGATCAAGAAGCACAAGATCATGGCCATATCATGTCACTTATGAATTGCATGTGATGTTAATCCTTTTACGCACCTTATCTTGCTTAGAACGATGGTAGCATTATAAGGTAATCCCTCACTAAAATTGCAAGATAAAATTGTGTTCTCCCCGAGTGTGCACCGTTGCGACAGTTAGTCGTTTCGAGACACCACGTGATGATCGGGTGTGATAGACTCAACGTTCACATACAACGGGTGCAAAACAGTTGCACACGCGGAACACTAGGGTTAAACTTGACGAGCCTAGCATGTGCAAACATGGCCTCGGAACACGAGAGACCAAAAGGTCGAGCATGAATCGTATAGTTGATATGATTAGCATAGAGATGTTTACCACTGAAACTACGCTCAACGCACATGATGATCGGATTTGAGTTAGTGAATTTGGATCATGCCACACTCAAGTAACTAGAGGGATGTCTATTTGAGTGGGAGTTTATTAGTAATTTGATTAGTTAAACTCTAATTATCTTGAACATAGTCTAAGTCCACTTTGCAATATTTTATGTTGTAGATCAATGGCTCATGCAGTAGCAACCCTGAATTTCAATATGTTCCAAGAGAAAGCTAAGCTAAAAGATGATGGTAGCAACTTTGTAGACTCGGCTCATAATCTTAGGCTCATCCTACAAGCTGGGAAAAAGAATTATGTCCTTGATGTTGCACTAGGAGATAAACCACCCGCTACGTCTGACCAAGATGTTTTGAACGCTTGGCAATCACGTAAGGAGGACTACTCAGTAGTTTAATGTGCAGTCTTGTATGGCTTGGAACCGGGACTTCAACGACGCTTTGAACGTCATGGAGCATATGAGATGTTCCAGGAGTTGAAGTTTATCTTTCAAAGAATGACTGGATCGAGAGGTATGAGACCTCCGATAAATTCTATGCTTGCAAGATGGAGGAGAATTCATCTGTCAGTGAACATGTGCTCAAAATGTCTGGGTACTCAAACCGTCTAGCTGATCTGGGGGTTGAACTCCCGCAAGAGGCTATCACTGACAGAATTCTTCAATCACTGCCACCTAGCTACAAGAGCTTTGTGTTGAACTATAACATGCAAGGGATGAACAAGTCACCCCGCAAGTTATTCGCGATGCTGAAAGTCGCAGAGTCGTAACTCCGGAAAGAGCATCAAGTGTCAATGGTCAATAAGACCACTGGTTTCAAGAAAAACGGCAAAGGCAAGAAGGGTAACTCCCAGAAGAGCGGCAAGACTGTTGCCAATCCAACAAAGAAACCCAAGGCTGGACCTAAGCTGGAAACAGAGTGCTATTATTGCAAGGGGATGGGTCATTGGAAACGCAACTGCCCCAAGTATTTGGATGATAAGAAGGCGGCCAACGCCAAACCAGGTATTTGTGATATACATGTTATTGATGTGTACTTAACCAGCTCTCGTAGTATTGCGTGGGTATTTGATACCGGTTCTGTTGCTCATATTTGCAACTCCAAGTAGGGACTGCGAAATAAATGAAGGCTGGCGAAGGATGAAGTGACGATGCGCATGGGAAAAGGTTCCAAGGTTGATGCAATCGCCGTCGGCACAGTGTCACTTCCGTTACCATCAGGATTAGTTATGAACTTAAATAATTGTTATTTAGTGCCTGCGTTAAGCATAACATTATATGTGGATCTTGTTTATTGCGAGACGGTTACTCATTTTAAATCAGAGAATAATGGTTGTTCTATTTTTATGAGTTATATCTTTTATGGTCATGCACCCAATGTGAGGCGTTTGTTCATATTGAATCTTGTTTGTGATGACACACATATACATAAAATTGAGACCAAAAGATGTACATGTTACAATGATAGCGCCACGTTTTTGTGGCAATGCCGCCTAGGTCATATTGGTGTAAAGCGCATGAAAAAACTCCATGCTTATGGGCTTTTGGAGTCACTTGATTTCGAATCACTTGACACGTGTGAACCATGCCTCATGGGCAAGATGACTAAGACGCCATTCTCCGGAACAATGGAGCGTGCAAGTGACTTGTTGGAGATCATACATACTGATGTGTGCGGTCCGATGAATGTGGAGGCGCGCAGCGGATCATTATTTTCTCACCTTCACTTATGATTTGAGTAGGTATGGATATATCTACTTGGTGAAGCACAAGCCTGAAATGTTTGAAAAGTTCAAGCAATTTCAGAGTGAAGTTGAAAATCATCGCAACAAGAAGATCTAGTTCCTACGATCTGATCGAGGGGGTGAATATCTGAGTTTCGAGATTGGTGCTCACTTAAGAAAATGTGGAATCATTTCACAGTTGACACCGCCTGGAACACCACAGCGTAATGGTGTGTCCGAACGTCGTAATCGTACTTTGTTAGATATGATGCGATCTATGATGTCTCTTACCGATTTGTCATTATCGTTTTGGGGTTATGCATTAGAGACAGCTGCATTCACTTTAAATAGGGCACCATCAAAATCCGTTGAGACGACACCATATGAGCTATGGCATGGCAAGAGGCCAAAGTTGTCGTTTCTTAAAGTTCGGGGATGTGATGCTTATGTCAAAAAGCTTCAGCCCGAAAAGCTGGAACCCAAAGCGGAAAAGTGCATCTTCATAGGTTACCCAAAAGAGACAGTTGGGTACACCTTCTATCTCAAATCCGAGGGCAAAGTGTTTATTGCTAAGAACGGAGCTTTTCTTGAGAAGGAGTTTCTCTCGAAAGAATTGAGTGGGAGGAAGATAGAACTTGATGAGGTTGTAGAACCTCCGCTCCCTCTAAATGGTGGCGCGGGGCAGGGGAAACCCCTGTCGAGGCAACACCAATTGACGAGGAAGCTAATGATGATGATCATGAAGCTACGGATCAAGTTACTGTCAAACCTCGCAGGTCGACAAGATCACGTACTCCTCCTGAGTGGTATGGTAATCCTGTCATATCTATCATGTTGTTACACAACAATGAGCTTGCGAATTATGAAGAAGCAATGGTGGTTCCGGATTCTGAAGAAGCAATGGTGGGCCCGGATTCCAACAAATGGCTGGAGGCCATGAAGTTCGAGAAAGGATCTATGTATGAAAACAAAGTGTGGACTTTGGAAGTATTACCTGAAGGTCGCAAGGCTATTTAGAACAAATGGATCTTTAAGAAGAAGACGTACGCGGACGGTAATGTGACCGTTTATAAAGCTTGACTTGTGGCAAAGGGTTTTTCACAAGTTCAGCGAGTTGACTACGATGAGACGATCTCACCCGTAGCGATGCTTAAGTTCGTCTGAATCATGTTAGCAATAGATGCATTTTTCGATTATGAAATTTGGCAGATGGATGTCAAAACGGCGTTCTCAACGGTTTTCTTAAGGAAGAGTTGTATATGATGCAACCCGAAGGTTTTGTCGATCCAAAGAATGCTAACAAAGTATGCAAGCTCCAGCGATCCATTTATGGACTCGTGCAAGCATCTTGGAGTTGGAATAAGCGCTTTGATGAGGTGATCAAAGCATTTGGGTTTATACAAGTTGTTGGAGAATCTTGTATTTACAAGAAAGTGAGTGGGAGCTCTGTAGCATTTCTAATATTATATATGGATGACATATTGCTGATTGGAAACAATGTGGAGTTTTTAGAGAGCGTAAAAGATTACTTGAACAAATGTTTTTCCATGAAAGACCTAGGAGAAGCTGCTTAAATATTAGGCATTAAGATCTATAGGGATAGATCAAGGCGCCTAATAGGACTTTCACAAAGCACATACCTTGATAAAGTTTTGAAGAAGTTCAAAATAGAGCAGTCCAAGAAGGGGTTCTTGCGAGTGTTACAAGGTATAAAGTTGAGTAAGACTCGGTGTCCAGTAACTCCGAAAGATAGAAAAAGATGAGTACCGTCCCCTACGCTCCAGCCATAGGGTCTATCATGTATGCAATGTTGCGCACAAGAACGGACGTCAGCCTGGCCATAAGTATGGCAGGAGGGTTTCAAAGTAATCCAGGAGTGGATCACTAGATGGTGGTCAAGAATATTCTGAAGTACCTGAAAAGGACTAAGGAAATGTTTATCGTTTATGGAGGTGACGAAGAGCTCATCGTAAAGGGTTACATTGATGCGAGCTTTGACACTAATCCGGATGACTCTAAGTTTCAAACCGGATACGTATTTATTCTTAATGGGGCTGCGGTAAGCTGGTGCCGTTCCAAGCAAAGCGTCTTAGCTAATTCTACATGTGAAGCGGAATACATGAATGCCTCGGAGGCAGCTAAGGAGGGTGTCTGTATGAGGCAGTTCATGACGGATCTTGGAGTTGTGCCGAGCGCACTAAATCCAATTACTCTGTTCTGTGACAACACTGGTGCCATTGCTTTAGCAAAGGAACCAAGGTTTCACAAGAAGACTAGACACATCAAACGATGCTTCAACCTCATCCGCGACTACGTTGAAGGAGAGGACGTAAATATTTGCAAAATGCACACGGATCTGAATGTTGCAGATCCGCTGACTAAACCTCTTCCACGAGCGAAGCATGATCAACAACAGAACTGTATGGGTGTTAGATTCATTCCAATGTAAATCACATAGCAATGTGAGACTAGATTATTGACTCTAGTGCAAGTGGGAGACTGTTGGAAATATGCCCTAGAGGCAATGATAAAATAGTTATTATTATATTTCCTGTTTCAAGATAATCGTTTATTATCCATACTATAATTGTATTGAATGAAAGCATAGATACACGTATGGATATATAGACAAAATAATGTCCCTAGTAAGCCTCTAGTTGACTAGCCAGTTGATCAAGGATGGTTAAGGTTTTCTGACCATATGCAAGTGTTGTCACTTGATGACTCGATCACATCATTGGGAGAATGATGTGATGGACAAGACCCAAATTATAAACGTAGCATTTGATCGTGTCATTTTGTTGCTATTGTCTTTTGTGTGTCAAGTATTCATTCCTATGACCATGAGATCATGTAATTCACTGACACCGGAGGAATAC
Source organism: Hordeum vulgare subsp. vulgare (assembly GCF_904849725.1). Lineage (NCBI taxonomy): Eukaryota > Viridiplantae > Streptophyta > Magnoliopsida > Poales > Poaceae > Hordeum > Hordeum vulgare. The sequence continues at coordinate 172,007,357 of NC_058521.1, forward strand.
CTTGTGTGTGTCAAACGTCACAACGTTACTGGGTGACTATAAAGGTGCTCTACAGGTATCTCCGAAGGTGTCCGTTGAGTTAGCATGGATCAAGACTCGGATTTGTCACTGCGTGTGACGGAGAGGTATCTCGGGGCCCACTCGATAATACAACATCACATATAAGCCTAGCAAGCAATGTGCCTACGAGATCTTGTATTACAGAACGAGTAAAGAGACTTGCTGGTAACGAGATTGAAATAGGTATAGAGATACCGACGATCAAATCTCGGGCAAGTAACATACCGAAGGACAAAGGGAATGGTATACAGGATTATGTGAATCCTTGACACAGAGGTTCAACCGATAAGATCTTTGTAGAATATGTAGGATTCAATATGGACATCTAGGTCCCGCTATTTTATATTGACCGGGGAGTGTCTCAGGTCATGTCGGCATAATTCTCGAACCCGCATGGTCTGCACACTTAAGGTTCGATGATGTTTCGGTATAGTTGAGTTATAGGTGTTGGTGATTGAAGGTTGGTCGGAGTCCCGTATGAGATCATGGACGTCACGAGGGTTTCCGTAATTGTCCGGAAACGAAGATTGATATATAGGATGGTTTCATTTGGTCACCGGAAAGATTTCGGGCATTACCGGTAGTGTACCGGGAGTGACGAATGGGTTCCGGGTTTTCACTGGGAGGGCCCACCCACCTAGGAGTGAGCCCAATATTCCTAGGGTGGTGCACCAGCCCTTAGTGGGATGGTGAGGCCAGCCCAAGTGGGCTATGGCGCTAGAAGAGAAAACCAAAAGAAAAAAAAAGGCGGGAGGTGGGAAGGGAGAGGAGGACTCCTCCTTCCCCAAACTGAATTGGAGTTGGAGTCCTCCTCTCCACTTAGGTCGGTGCCCTAGGGGCTCCCTTGAGCCCCAAGGCTAGCCCCTCCCCTCCTCCTATATATACTAGAGGTTTTAGAAACAACTTTTCCATGTGCAACTCAAACCTATACCTCGTAGTTCTACCTCTAGATCGGATTTTTGCCGAGCTCGGGCGGAGCCCTGTAGGAATAGATCATCACCATCACCGGTGCACCGTCACGCTACCGGAGAACTCGTCTACTTCCCCGTCTCTCTTGTTGTATCAAGAAGGCGGAGATCGTCATCGAGCTGTACGTGTGCTGAACGCGGAAGTGTCGTCCGTTCGGCGCTAGATCGGGACGGGTCGTGGGATGGATCGTGGGCCGACGGTGATTTGAATCACGAAGCTGTACCACTACATCAACCGCGTTTCTTAACACTTCCCGCTGAGCGATCTACAAGTGTATGTGGATCCGATCTCCCTCTCATAGATGAACATCACCATGATAGGTCTTCGTGTGCGTAGGAAAAAAATTGTTTCCCATGCAACGTTCCCCAACAGTCACTCCATGTGACGGAGAGGTATCTCGGGGCCCACTAGGTAATACAATATCACAACAAGCCTTGCAAGTAATGTGACTAAGGAGCTGGTAACGGGATCTTGTATTACAAAACGAGTAAAGAGACTTGCCGATAATGAGATCGAATCTCGGGCAAGTAACATACCTAAGGACAAAGGGAACAATATACGGGATTAACTGAATCCTTGACATAGAGGTTCAACTGATAAAGATCTTCTAGAATATGTAGGAGACAATATGGGCATCCACATCCCGCAATTGGTTATTGACCGGAGAGTATCTCAGGTCATGTCTGCATAGTTCTCGAACACGCAGGGTCTGCACACTTTAGGTTCGGTGATGTTTTGATATAGTTGAGTTATAGATATTGGTGAATGAAGGTTGTTAGGAGTCCTGAATGAGATTCTGGATGCACGAGGAACTCCAGAATGGTCCGAAGGTAAAGATTGATATATAGGAAGTCCTGTTTTGGTCACCGAAAAAGTTTCGGGCTCATCGATAGTGTACCGGGAATGTCGGTAGGGTGCCGGGGACCACCGGGAGGGGTGTGACGACCCAAAGGTTTCATGGGCTATGAGAGGAGGTAGGGCAGCCCCTAGTGGGCTGGCCGAAGCCTCCCCTAAGGTCCCATGCGGCTGGAGTGGAGGAATAAGGCAAAAAGGCCAAAGGTGGAAAGAGTTTCCAAGTGGGAAGGAAGGAATCCTAATACTAATATGATTGGAGGAGGGCTCCTATGGTGCAAACCCTATGGTGCAGCCTCCTCCCTCCCTCCTCCTATATATAATAAAGGTATTGGGGGGTTTTGGACACACAAAATCAGCCACGGCTACCTCTCGCTCCCTCTAGATTTATTTCTCCTCTAGTCTAATTTGGCGGTGCTTAGGCGAAGCCCTGCTGGATTAGATCGACACCACCACCACCACGTCGCCGTGCTGGAGAACTCATCTACCTCTCCGGCCCTCTTGCTGGATCAAGAAGGCGGTGATCGTCATCGAGCTGTACGTGTGTTGAACGCGGAGGTGTCGTCCGTTCGGCACTAGATCGGGATGGATCATGATGGAATCGCGGGACGGATCGTGATGAGATCGCGGGACGGGCTGTGATTTGAATCGCAAAGATGTTCCACTACATCAACCATGTTATATATGCTTCTGCTTAGCGATCTACAAGGGAATGTAGATTCACTCTCCCCTCTCGTAGATGATCATCTACATGGATAGGTATTGCGTGTGCGTAGAAATTTTTTTGTTTCCCATGCAACGTTCCCCATCAGAAACAAACAGGAGAAAAGGAGTGGAAGTTCCATTGTGGCGGTACTACCACTCCAGTCAACGGTACTACTGCTACCGCTTAGCTCAGATAGAGAAGAAACAAAGCAGAAGTACTGCATAAGGTGGCACTTCCGCTACAAACTTCCGCTCAAATAAAGTTGCTAAGCAGAATCAAATTTTTGGGAAAGTTAAGCGGTAGTTGGGGCGGAAGTAAGGAGCGGCAGTACCACGCAAGCAGTACTACGACCCAACTCTAAGCGGTACTTCCTCTCACCAAACAATTGCTAAACATAACCGAAATTTTGAGAAAGTTACGCGGTAGGAGGGGCGGAAGTAGGGAGCGGCATAGCGCACAAGCGGTACTACCGCCCAACTCCGAGCGGTACTTCCGCTTACTAGACAGCAAGAAAATGGCTCCAAAGAGATGAGAAGGAAAGGTGGTGACGGATGTGTACGTGAATGATTCTCCAAACTTTTCCAACTACGGACCCCCTCTTGATAGTACGGACTATCCAATGACTCAGGTCGACCAACACTAAATCTTACGAAGCACTCCGTATTCTCATTTAACATCCGAAGGGAAGAATAACCGTCTCGTGCCACCTGATAACCTATGAAAGCTCAAAGCACACGATTAGTCCGCAAAGGTGTTTTCATCAACCATAAAACTACTTAGGGAATATTATGCTCTTACACAGTGGTGTGACCCAAACCGTCAAGATGTATTGGCAAAGAATTGAAGATTAATACTTCGAACTCATGGCCAAGTATCCCAATAGGACAGCACAGACCTTTCGGTCACTCCAAGGTCATTGGGACATGATCAAGCTGACTTGTAGACATTGAGCAGCTTGCTTGGAACAAGTTCGCGATACTCTTCCAAGTGGAATCATGGAATCCGACAATGTGAGTTCGTTTTCACGTCTCAAGTTCAGCACACCATTTGCATCATGTGAAATGGTTCCATCATTTGACTTTGTTTTAGTTGTGCAGGAAAAAATTGCCCAACGCCGGTACAAAGACATGGAAGCTTCCAAAGGCAAAAAAATTAAACTAGAGCATTGTTGGGAAATGCTCAAAGACTGCGACAAGTGGAAGTTGATTGACACAGAATCCCCACCGAAGAGAGGTTCACTTTTGAACATGGATGAAGATGAAGATAATGATGGCCCAAGAAACTTGAACAAGCCAGATGGTGACAAGAAAGCAAAGGAGCAGAACAAAAGGGAACACGAAGCATCGAGCTTGCGGGACAAGATATATGCCATGGTGCAATCAAATGAGTTGATGCTAGCGAAGTATTTAGAGGCAAAGATAGAGTCGGCCGAGAAGAATGCACGTGCCGCTGAGAAGAGCACGTGTCGCTGAGAACAAAACCATGATCAACTTTCTTGCCGAAGATAATAGGATCATGACTTTGAACCGCAATGACATGGACGATATCACCAAAGAATAGCATGATATAACAAGGAGAGAAATCTTAAAGAGGAGGATGCTTGCGCGTTACAATGGCGGCGATGTTTTCTCATCGGGAGTTGGAACCAGTATCATCGATGATTTCGGTGTCGGAGTTGGAACAAGTGTCGATGATGGATTCGGGGGAGTCTATGGATTCGGGGGGTGGCGGTGACCTCGACGGTGCGGAGTGAAGAGCGATCAGGATGCATGAAGTCATTTTGTGTTTGTCTTCTAAACTATGCTTTCATTTTGCACGTGAACTATGTTTTATTATTTAAATTCAAACTCATTTATCAGAATCGCTGTCAAATTCGCTTATTGGGAGGTTTTTTGGTTTGCTGGTCGACGCGGCGGCGCCCGAGCAGATCATGCATTGCCGACCCATAAAAAAAACATCTTCTGCTAATATCCTTTTTTACGGATCCGCTTTGCGGGGTCTGACTGGATCCGCGCCCGCGCTGGCCCGCAAAACCCTTTTTTCTCGAACTGTGAACGACTTTTACGAGTTGGCTTCATATGAGGTCTGCTAGAGATGCTCTTAGAAAGGTCTGCAGTTTAGTTGCTGTTATCTAGCAGGACTATATGTTGAGTATTTTGTTGTGTTTATTATCATAGCGTACACCACGATTCTCAAGCTGTGAGGACTCAAAGAAATGGTACTATTGTTGTATGTTGGATAGCCGTAACAGCATGGATCTGCCAGCAAATTTACTAAGTTTCGTTTGCATTTAATTTCTGTATATACCATTTTGCAGGAAAATTCGAATTTCATAATTTGAGAAAGAAGCATTGTTCACGACAGTAACGCTGACAAGAAAATTGTAGAATGACTAAAGATGGAGACTTGGAAGCGATGGGATCAAATGGTTTATCTTAAGAGAACAGTACTGTCTTTGTCTTGTCTATTGTATGGCAAAGTATGTTACCTGTGTATGTATATTTTTTTGAGAGTGGAGTTTTGGCTCATAGGTGTATATACACCTATTATGAAATACATATAAAACACATTTCAAATGTTAAAGAAATTCAAGAAAAATCTCGCGTGTACATCCGGACATCCTATGTTTGCACACAAAATTTTGATGAACAGGGATTTTTTGTGTGGCATGTATAAAAAGAGAAAATATGCCTCATCAATAGCAGTAATCAAGCATCAAAAATTGTTTTTTTACACAAGTCATAAAAAATGTCCTTTTCCATCGAACTTGGTGCACACACATATAATGCCCGGATTTATATGCGGGATTTTTTCTCGATTGTTTCAACATTTTGAAATGTGTATTTAGACAATGGGTGCATATACATCTATGAGCCAAACTGAATTTTCGTATTTTTGTTATCGATCTCTTTTGTAGTTGAGTATCTCAACCTGATGTAAAGAACTAAAGCATCTGGGTTGCCCATCTCGGGGTAGATAATTTCTTTTTATCTATAGTTATCGTCATGAGAGTTTCTCATCTTTTAAGAAATAGCCACCATGTTTGAGTTCCAACGATGTTTCTCATCTTTTGAGACGTAGGAACCATTTTTGAGTTTAAGGAAGACAATTATTTTTTTTTGGCTTGCACGATGTTGAATTCTTCCGCAAGAACCTCCGCAAGGCGTCAAGCGATGATGAAAATGTTTTTTGCTAGGTAAATGATCTGCATGAAATACAACCTCATTTCATCCGCAAAAAAAATACAACCTCATTTGTGTCTGAATTAACTCTTTTTGTGTGTATTTATGTCATATTATGTAACGCCCAAGATGCAATACTATCCTTATTTTGGTGTGAGGGCCTCGACAGGGATAGAAGCGCATCTCGTCGTTTCGCAAGAATGGATATCGTTACAAGTACATGTACTGAAGAGGTGAGTACATGAAATTGGCTTACACTCGTCGTAAGCTACAACAATGTCACATTAATACAACAACATATTCAATCATCATGTAGAAGAGCAGGGTCCAACTACGGACGAAAACAAACGATAAAAGAACGACGTCCATCCTTGCTATCCCAGGCTGCCGGCCTGGAACCCGTCCTAGATCGATGATGAAGAAGAAGAAGAAACTCCAAATAGAACAATCATTGCGCTCACGTCAAATTATCGCTTTACCTATACCTGCAACTGTTGTTGATAGAGGCAAAGTTGTCCCTGTCTTTTGATGAGATGGTGGTTATCGTTTTTGGTGGAGTAGACTTTGACGATCCAACTACGAACGTGTGAGGACGTCGCGCCTTATCAATCGCTAAACCAACTCCGAGAGGTTATTGACCACGCCGAAGCACGATAAACCTGACCACGAGGGCATGTTTCCTGCACGCAAACGAAGAACAAGCAAGAAACTAAGATTGCAATCGGGGTATTGTGAATATAAGAGGAAAGCTTTATTGATGAAGGTGGGGTTGTGTGACGCCTTTGTCTGGTCGTGGAACACAAACGAAGAACACGAAGTTCCAGCTTTGACGAACTTGTAATCTAAACAAAACACAAGTCTAAACGGTGCCCTAAGGGCTGTATATATGAGGGAATAGAGAGGGAATTTCGTGACCGTTGGACGAGTGGTCTGAAAACAGCACTAAACTCGATTTCCCCACTCATACGGACTCGAAAAACAGCCTATACTATGCTATTTCGAAATTACATGTGCCTGGCCCAAAAATAAGGTGGCGCAACACCTAGAATAGCCTATGGACGAAATTTATAAAGTGGCGTCTTGAATATTTCGTCCAAGCCTTCATACTCTCCTTACTTCTTGTCCATGATAGGTCCTTCATTCATAAGTACAAAAAAAGTATCTAGCTTAGGTAGTATCATATGTTCATGAACATTAGAAGTATTTCCAAGAACCGGAGTACGTGATAATTCAATTGGCATGCGCGAGCTCTAGTGATTGGTCCGGTATGTATAGCAGATGGGGTTGTGGGTGTAAGAATGGTGTTGATGTCTTCATCATCCTCCCCTTCTTGAACTCAAGTCATCCTCGACGGAAGCTCATCTTCCTCACCCAAATGTGGCTTCAAATCTGCAATGTTAAAAACGGGACTAACCCCAAAATCTGCAGGTAGCTCAATTCTATATGCATTATCATTTATTTCTCTAACACTTTGAAAGGACCATCAGTACGCAGCATTTGCTTTGACTTGCGCAAATTAGGAAACCTATCCTCACGCAAATGCAACCAATCAAGATCTCCAGGTGCAAAGACAACATGTTTCCTATCCTTATCTCCAGCAAGTTTATATTTAGCATTCATGCGCTCAATGTTTTCCTTCGTTAACTCATGCATCTTTGATATCAAATCAGCACGTTCTTTAGCATCAAAATTAACTTTCTTCGAAGATGGAAGAGGTAACAAATCAATAGGTGCACGAGGTAGGAAACCATACACAACTTCGAAAGGACACATCTTAGTAGTAGAATGCAGTGAACGATTATAAGCAAATTCAGTATGAGGCAAGCATTATTCCCACCTTTTTAGATTGTTCTTCAAAGATCTATTGACTACTTCAGTTTGGCCATCAGTTTGGGGGTGACGTGTAGTACCAAAAAGCAATTTTGTCCCCAACTTAGCCCATAAACATCGCCAAAAGTGGCAAAGAAATTTAGCATCACGATCTAAAATAATCGTATTTGGCACACCATGCAAGCGAATTATTTCACGAAAGAACAAATCAGGCACATTAGGAGCAGCGTGAATTTTATGACATGGTATAAAGTGTGCCATTTTTGAAAATTTGTCCACGACAACATATATGCTATCCCTCCCCTTCCTTGTTCAAGGTAAACCTAAAACAAAGTTCATAGATATATCCTCCCAAGGAACACTAGGTACAGGCAAAGGCATATATAAACCATGAGGATTGAGTCGTGACTTAGCTTTTTGACATGTCATGCAGCGAGCAACAAAACGCTCAACATCCCGTAGCATACTTGGCCAAAAGAAATGTGTAGCAAGTACGTCCTCCGTCTTCTTTACGCCAAAGTGTCCCATCAATCCTCCTCCATGCGCCTCCTGTAACAATAAAAGGCGAACGGAGATAGCTGGAATGCATAGATTGTTAGCACGAAACACAAATCCATCATTAATGATGAACTTGTTCCATGTTCTCCCTTCATTACAATTCTCCAACACATTTTTGAAATCAGCATCATGCACATATTGATCTTTGATGGTCTCCAAACCAAATACTTTAAAGTCAAGTTGTGAAAGCATAGTATAACGACGAGATAAAGCAGCAGCAATAACATTTTCTTTACCCTTTTTGTGTTTAATGACGTATGGGAAAGTCTCAATGAATTCAACCCATTTAGCATGTCTATGGATCAGTTTTGCTTGACTATTAATATGTTTCAAAGATCCATGATCAGAATGTATGACAAATTATTTGGGCCATAAATAATGTTGCCATGTTTCCAAAGTCCGAATAAGAGCATATAATTCCTTATCATAAGTAGAATAATTCAGACTAGGCCCACTTATTTTTTTCAGAAAAGTATGCAACAGGTTTACCATCTTGTAATAACACACCTCCTAATCCAATTCAACTAGCATCACATTCAAGCTCGAAAGTCTTATTAAAAATCAGGAAGTTGGAGTAAAGGAGCATGTGTTAACTTATCTTTCAAAACCGTGAAGGCTTCTTCCTGTGCGATACCCCAAGAATAAGGCACATCCTTCTTTGTAAGCTAATTGAGAGGTGCAGCAATGGTGCTGAAACCTCTCACAAAACGCTTATAAAACCAGGCGAGTCCAAGGAAAATCCTCACTTGTGTGACCATTTTGGGCTGCGGCCAAATCTCAGTAGCTTCAATCTTGGCTTTATCAACTTCAATTCCCTGTGGAGTAACAACATAGCCAAGAAAAGATACTCGATCTGTGCAAAAGGTGCACTTTCCAAGGTTACCAAACAAACATGCATCACATAGAGCAATAAAAATAGCACGCAAATGATCCAAGTGGTCCTCCAAAGATCTACTATAAATCAATATATCATCAAAGTAGACTACCACAAATCGTCCAATGATAGCACGTAAAACCTCATTCATTAATCTCATGAAAGTGCTAGGTGCATTAGTTAATCCAAAAGGCATAACTAACCACTCATATAATCCAAACTGAGTTTTAAATGTTGTTTTCCATTCATCTCCCAATTTCATGTGAATTTGATGATATCCACTACACAAATCAACTTTGGAGAAAATTGTAGAGCCACTTAATTCATCAAGCATATCATCTAGCCTAGGAATAGGGTGATGACAACGAATAGTAATATTATTAATGCCTCTACAGTCAACACACATACGCAATGACCATCCTTTTTTAGCACTAGAATAATAGGAACAACACAAGGACTAAGAGAATCGCGTATATAAGCTTTGTCGACCAGCTCCTGTACTTGACGCATAATCTCCTTCGTCTCCTCTGGATTGGTACGGTATGGTGCACGGTTGGGTAGCGATTGATGATGAGATGATGTATGTACTTCTCGCTCCTCGTTGGTTACCCCAAGTGGAAGGTTGAGATGTAGTCAGCAGCAAGTTTTCCCTTACACGGAGACTATAAGGTTTATCGAACCAGGAGGACTCCGAGGATCCACAAGTAGGTGTCCCCTACCCTGGAGCTAGCAGAAGACGTGGACCTGCACACACACACAAATAACTTTGCTCCCAATGAGTACAGAGAGGTTGTCGATCTCTCCGGTCTTGTAGTTTGCAAAGGATCAAAACACAAGAGGGAATAGTGATAGTGATTGCAACGGAAAAGTAAATGAAAGCAGTAAATGGTGGAGGTGTAAGCCATGTTGGTGATATGGACCGGAGTCACATGATGTTCACTAGTGATGTCTCTCTCCCAAAATACGATAAACAACTATGCTTGGGTAAACAAATTACAGTTGGGTAATTGAGAGAATAATGAATGCATCGCAATGCTAATTATGCTACTTGAAAGTTAGAGGCTCAATAGTAATGGGCAGTACGCCAAGACAAGTAGACCGTTTATTCATCAGCATCTACTTACTAATCATCCACCTTGAGATATCTATCCAAAACATCTCGCTAGTATTAAGTTGCGAGCCCCACCCAAAGTGTAAACTCAAAGCAACGGACAACAGCATTAACGAACTATGCGTAAGGTAAACTATCCTTGCAACCATGGTCACAAGCACTGTTGTTTTATCCCTGATGGCAAAAGCACATCCCCTAGTCTCATGTTTCTTTCACTCAAGCTAGACATCAGGGGGCATGAACCCACAATCATGCATAACGCTCCCTCTTGGAGTTGCAATCTACTACTCGGCCAAAGCAATAAAAAGCAATGGAGAACAAGCATGAATCACTAAAGAACATAATATAAAAGGATAATCAAATATATAACTCATAACAATCTGAACATAATCCCATAATCCATCGGATCCCAACAAACCGAGCATAGCAATAGCATGAAAATTACATAGGTGCCTTGATCATGTAGGGCAGCTCACAAGGACTAATCATGGAAGCACAAGATTGGAGAGGAGACATCACATAGCTACTGGTCATGGACTCATGGTCCAAGGAGGACTACTCACGGCACGTCCAGGAAGCGTCCATGGCGATGGAGAAGCTTCCGGAGGTCAATCCTCCCTCCAGCAGGGTGCCAGGAAGAGGTCTCTTGACGCTCCCGATCTCCGAAGCGCTGCGGCGGCGGAGCGATGGAGAAATTCGCGATTCTGGATCCCGTATAGGGGTTTCCTCATCAAGGGGTAAATATAGGCGAAAGGAGGGCACCAGAGGGCGTGGGCCCCATGGAAGCGGCCTCTTGGCGCGACCTAGGGGTGGGCCGTGCCCATAGGTTGCCTGGGCGGCCCCCGACATCCCTCTGGCCCCCTTTCGTGCTTCGTGAAGCTTTTGGTGTGTTGATTTTTATATATTTTTCTTAGGATTTTTGGGGCTCTGGAAAATTGGGTGAAAGCCCCTGCAAAAAAGACATGAGTAGACAGATACTGGCACTAGGTGCACTGAGTTAGTAGGTTAGTCCAAATATGTGTACAAAGATATAAAAGTGTAGCAAGACATATAACAATGTCACCCAAAATATCATGGAACAAGAAGAAATTATAGATATGTTTGGGACGTATCAACATCCCCAAGCTTAATTCCTGCTCGTCCTTGAGTAGGTAAATGATAACACAATAATTTCTATGGTAACATGCTAATACACATATAAGAACTTCAAAGTAAAGCAAGTGAGATATGCAATTCAAGTCAAGACAATAACAAGCAAGATTTATATCTAGTAATGAAATTAGCAAAGTAAGAACATAAAGGTGCAAGAGCTCTCGCTGTCCATGACTCGAATGTCTCCAAATGGTGTTTGCGTGCAAGAAGTGGGAGATGGGTTTAGAGAATAAAATATTTTTTAATTGAGAACTCAATCTACTAAACCTCACACTTGGTCTCCTTTGGAATCTTATTTTGACTTATCCCCAAACCACTAGTCACGCACAAGTCAAAATGATCCTCTCCCTTTCGACTTTGAGCACTCATGCAATGGATGAGCCTAAACAAGATATGTTTGCACTTAGGATGGCAAATAGAATAATGATGGGGAAGGAAGACAAAAAGGTGTGAAAGGCTCACATCAATGAGGACAACCATAGGCGAGAGAAAGCCAAATGATAGATATGATGTGAGGAGTAGGGATTGCCATGCAACGGATGCACATATGAGCTAAGGTAAGATCTCCAATGGAACTAGTGGGGGTGCATCCAACTTGCTTGCTCACGAAGACCTAGAGCTCATTTGAGAAGGCTCATCATTGGAATATGCAAGACAAGTTCTATAGTGTAAGGGTCCCCACATAGTTATTCATGAATGATAATCTCTATGTAGTACAAATATAGCAATGGAGTACGAGTGTGGATCTTTCAAAAGGAATAGTAGTGTTGCCCCCTTCTCTCTTTTTATTTCTTTTATTTATTTTTCTTTTTCTCTTCTTTTATTTTTTTGTGGCCTCTTTGGCTCTTTATTTTTATCTCTCATTTGTCCTCTTTGGGATCTTTTAATTTGTCCTCTTTGAGATCTTTTCCTCACTAAAGGGCAACACTCTATGTTTTACAAGAATAAAAAGAAAATCATCACACTTCATAAGAAGTACTCAACATAAAGAACAATGAAAACTATCATGACGTATGAAAATGTATGCCTCTGCGAGTGTAGCGGGATATGCAATGAAACTAGCCCGTCATGTAGCAGTAATAAGGGCAAGGCCCAACTATCATGCGGCTCCTCGATCAAGCAAAAGCATGTATGACATGAAGATCAAGTCATGAGATGGTGGGTGTTGCATGGCAATGTATCTCAGAAAGGCTATGGAAATGTCTTAATGGGTAGGTATGGTGGCTGTTTTGAGGAAAGATATAATGAGGCTTATGATGACAGAGCGTATAATGACAAGGGTTTGGATGCAGTGGCGAAGTTTGCACCAACTCTCAAGAAGAGAAAGGGCAATGCACGATACCGAAGAGGCTAGCAAAATATGGTGTGTGGAAGTGCCAACAATCGAATACTCACAATAGTCCAAAGAACTCATCAATTATTATCGGTAACTCTCTATCTAGTTAGGAAATTCACAAAGAGACAAGTACCCCGAGGAGGAGTGTTTGGGGGTTTGGTTATCCTTGCGCATCCTCGACCCATGGTAATGTAAGGGTACTCTATATATTCCAACCCCTCCAGAGGTTAGCGATCAATTTAGTAGCTAGAGTTCTCAACTAATTTTCAGTTTTTGGAAAAACACACGGTTTTCCCCAAATACGACACCTATCACTAATAGGCTGAAGATCTTGGCACCAATAGTCCAAACATTACTCAAATCAATACCTCAAAACTATTGCAAGTTACTACTATACTTAAATAGCAACCTCAATTACCTACTCATGCAGGACAAACAACTCAGTGCAATGAGCCAACTCTCTAAACAAGATAAGCATGATAACTCAAGAGACTTCCAAAAGCAACCTAAATAATAGCTCTTAAAAATATATAGCATGAAAACTAAGAGCTAAGCATGATAGTAGCTACGTAAAGATAGAAAACACATAAAAAGGTAAGCATGAAAACCAATGTTGTGTTCTAGAGTGGAATGGAGCATGTTTCTCTCCCAAACAAGGTAGGCTAGGTTCTGATTTGTTATGAACAGCAAGCAAAACTAAAACAATCTAAAAAGTAAAGAGCGGAATGCTCCAAGCATAGTACATAACATATGAAGTGATAAAAATATAGCATGGAGATGGACGAACTGATGATTGTTGATAGAGAAGGGGGTACACAGGGGCATCCCCAAGCTTAGACGCTTTAGTCTCCTTGGATATTTCTTGGGGTGTATGGGGGCATCCCCAAGCTTGAGCGCTTGACACTCCTGGATCTTCTTTCATCATCTTCCATCGCATACTTGAAAACTCCCTTCATACGGAACTCATCATAAGCTGATTAGAGTGGTCAGTACCCATGATAAAATAATTCATTACCTACTAGAAATAATGATTTTCATGAAAAGATATTGTTTATCATGATTGCCAAAAGGTTTTTGCAAAGGAAAAGAAAGCTTAAGATTTGCAAAATGATGAAAACGCACAACATGGCAAAATCTGTGAAAAACAGAACAGCAGGTAGTAAATACTTGTTTCGGGGCACTTCTGCAACTCAAATCAAAAAACTCAAAACAGATGCCAGAAAGGCAATTATATAGAGCATGATGTCAAAAAAATCAGATAAAAAGTATGATATGGTGATGTTTGGCGAATTTTTATGTCAAGCAGACACAATGTGTTTCTGGACAGCATGTCACAACTTTTGAACTTTCTTGCAATCGGAGGCTAAAACTTGGCACAACGCTTGAAAATAAAGATACAATGATGTTGCTACATTAGTAAGAAGCATAAAGACCACTAAAACTAAAAGTAAAAACAAATTGGGTTGCCTCCCAACAAGCGCTTTCTTTTATGCCTTTGAGCTAGGCATGATGCAAAAAGGATCAAGTTGTATCAATTGAACCATCACAAAGATCATCAAAAAGCTCTTCAATAATACAACTAGTCTTAAGAGGACTCTCAAAGAGAGGCTTAGTGGAAACTCTTCTAGGAACAAAAGCAAAGGTAGTAAGACCAATTGGAATTTCATTTCTAATTCTATTTAAGAGAGGTATCTCTTCCAAGGTCTTCACAATTTCAACACCCCTAGCAATAGGTATATTTGTTTTGGGTTGAGGAACCTTGGGTACATTAACGAACCTAGGTCCCTTCCTTGTGGGGGTTTCTACCTTTTTAGTCTTGATGTAGGATGGAGTAGTTCCTAAAGTTTCAAAAATATCCTCTATCTTATCAATCCTAGAAGGATCCATATCATGGGATTTAAGGGTCTCCAAAGTTTTGTAAATTTTGTGCATGGAGCTATCAAGTCTATTTAAGTTCCCTTGAATCCTACAATCTACTTCATTTATTTTACTCATGCTTCGCATCTCTAGCTCTATTTTATCAAGTTAACTCATGATGTGAGCTAGAGTAACATTATCCTTAATGTCAACAATAGGTGGGATTCCGACAAGATTTTCCATAACGTTAAGAACCTCCCCAATGGGAGCTTCCAAGAAATTCCCTCCTATTGTTGTGTCTCGAACAAACCTATGCCAAGAAGTAATGCCGACATAAAAATTTCTAAGCAAAATAGTGGTAGATTGCTTCTTGGTGGCTCTATCTTGAGAATTTTTAATTCTATACCAAGCATCTTTCAAAATTTCTCCAACCCTTTGTATAAAGGTGAGAATCTCTCCGTCGGGTGCAACACTAGAGGCAAAGGATTTAGACATACCGTCAAAACAAAGCAAAGTAACTAATTTTTTTGTGGTTTTTGGTATAAGACTCTAAAGCAAAAACTAGAAAGCAAACTAACAAGACTAAAAAGCAAAGGTAAAGGATAGCGTGCAACTCCCCTATCTTGAAGACTGGAGTCCCCGGCAACGGCGCCAAAAAACTTTGCTTGATGACGAGATGATGTATATACTTCTCGCTCCTCGTTGGTTACCCCAAGTGGAAGGTTGATATGTAGTCAGCAACAAGTTATCCCCTACACGGAGACTGTAAGGTTTATCGAACCAGGAGGACTCCGAGGATCCACAAGTAGGTGTCCCCTACCCTGGAGCTAGCAGAAGACGTGGACTTGCACACACACAAATAACTTTGCTCCCAACGAGTACAGAGAGGTTGTCAATCTCTCCGGCCTTGTAGTTTGCAAAGCATCAAAACACAAGCGGGAATAGTGATAGTGATTGCAACAGAAAAGTAAATGAAAGCAGTAAATGGTGGAGGTGTAAGCAATGTTGGTGATATGAACCGGAGTCACATGATGTTCACTAGTGATGTCTCTCTCCCAAAATACGATAAACAACTATGCTTGGGTAAACAAATTACAGTTGGGTAATTGAGAGAATAATGAACGCACCGCAATGCTAATTATGCTACTTGAAAGTTAGAGGCTGAATAGTAATGGGCAGTACGCCAAGACAAGTAGACCGTGTATTCATCAGCATCTAGTTACTAATAATCCACCTTGAGATATCTATCCAGAACATCTCGCTGGTATTAAGTTGCGAGCCCCACCCAAAGTGTAAACTCAAAGTAATGGACAACTGCATTAACGAATTATGCGTAAGATAAACTATCCTTGCAACCGTGGTCACAAGCACCCTTGTTTTATCCCTGGTGGCAACAACACATCCCCTAGTCTCGTGTTTCTGTCACTCAAGATAGACATCAGGGGGCATGAACCCACAATTATGCATAACGCTCCCTCTTGGAGTAACAACCTACTACTCGTCCAAAGCAATACAATGCAACGGAGAACATGCATGAATCACTAAAGAACATAATACAAAAGTATAATAAAATATATAACTCATAACAATCTGAACATAATCTCATAATCCATCGGATCCCAACAAACCGAGCATAGCAATAGCATGAAAATTACATAGGTGCCTTGATCATGTAGAGCAGCTCACAAGGACTAATCATGGAAGCACAAGATTGGAGAGGAGACATCACATAGCTACTGGTCATGGACTCATGGTCCAAGGAGGACTACTCACGGCACGTCCGGGAAGCGTCCATGGCGGTGGAGAAGCTCCCGGAGGTCAATCCTCCCTCCGGCAGGGTGCTAGGAAGAGGTCTCTTGACGCTCCCGATCTTGAAAGAGCTTCATTGGCGAAACGATGGAGAAATTCGTGATTCTGGATCCCTTATAGGGTTTTCCTCGTCAAGGGGTAAATATAGGCGAAAGGAGGGCTCCAGAGGGCATGGGCCCCACCCAAGCGGCCTCTTGGCACGGCCTAGGGGTGGGTCGCGCCCACAGGTCGCCTGGGCGGCCCCTGGCACCCCTCTGGCCCCCTTTCGTGCTTCGTGATGCTTCTGGTGCGCTGATTTTTGTATATTTTTCTCGGGATTTTTGGGGCTCCGGAAAATTGGGTAAAAGCCCGTGCAAAAAAGACAACAGGTGACAGAAACTGGCACTGGGTGCACTAAGTTGGTAGGTTAGTCCAAATATGTGTAAAAACATATAAAAGTGTAGCAAAACATATAACAATGTCACCCAAAAGATCATGGAACAAGCAGAAATTATAGATACGTTTGGGACGTATCAGCGACGCACCAGGAATTAAGTCAATGTGATGCTCAATCCCTCTAATAGGTGGTAATCCTGGTGGCACATCTTGTGGAAAGACGTCAGCGAACTCCTGCAAAATGTTAATGACAGCAGGAGGCAACGAGGGTGGCATGTCCTCAAAAGAAAATAATACCTCTTGGCATAAGAAAGCATAGCAAACAGATGTAGCAATATCCAAATCAGTAATATCAGATTTAGTGGCAAGTAAACAACCACTCTTAAGTTTTATGTCAGATGCAATGATGATTTATTAGGCTTATTGTGGTGCTCAAATTCCTTTGCTACAATCTGATTTTCACTCTTATGTAGGTCCTGTTTTGCTTTACTAGCTCTAGCAATGTCATCTTCCATAATATGTTTAAGGGACATAGGAAGCAAAGTTATATTTTGATCCTTATGAATAAGAGTATACTGATTTGTTCTACCATGGTGTACAAATTTTTTATCAAATTTCCATGGTCTACCAAGTAAAACGGAGTATGCTTGCATGGGTACCACATCACAATCAACAAAATCAGAATATGTAGCAATGCTAAAATGCACACGAACAGTACGTGTTACCTTAACCTTGCCACTATTGTTGAACCACTGGATATAATAAGGATGAGGATGTGGTCTGGTGGTGAAAGACAGCTTCTCCACCATCTCCTTGCTAGCTCAATTATTGCAACTCCCTCCATCGATGATTACATGAACAGAACGTTACTTTACAACTCCCTTTGTATGGAACAAGTTGTGCCTCTCATTTTGCTCAGCATGTGTTACCTGCACACTTAAAACACGTTGAGCAACTAAGCTTTCATACCTGTCAGTGTAGTCATCAACCATGTATTGTGTCTCTTGTTCAGTATCATCTACACCTTGTTCTTCACTTGCAATAAGAGCCAGAATCTCCTCGTCATAATCACTAGCGGAGTCATATCCACCATCCTCAGTAATAATCATCACGCGCTTGGATGGGCACTCTCTCGCATAATGACCTCCACCCTTGCAACGACGATAGATAACCTCATGTATTTGCCCAGTGGATGCCATGGAGGAAGAAGAGCTCTGTGCGGTCCCGGAAGGTGTGCTCTTGGCGAAGGGTGGGGTAGGGTCCTGTTTCCGGATATCTCTAGTGGAATTGGTGGCTGAAGTAGGCGGTGCTGATGGAGGAGGATGTGTGGAAGTAGATGAGGTCTGTGGCGTCCATGAGGAAGTGCGACCTGCAGAAAAATTAGTTCTCGCCAATGTCTATTGATCCTGCACTTCACGTTCAGCTTTGCAAGCAAGACGGAATAAATAAGTGATAGTGTGATAATCCTTATATTCCAGAATAGTCTGAATATCTCTATTTAATCCACCCAGAAAATGTGCAAGTATAACTTCATTGTCCTCAACAATACCACATCTGATCATGCCAGTTTGTAATTCCTGATAATATTCTTCTACAAAAAAATCCTAGTCTTAAACGCTGCAATTTTTGAAGTAATTCACGTTGATAATATGGTGGAACCCAATGAGTATGCATAGCAGTTTTTAAAACAGCCCAAGTAGTTGGAATATTAGCATGATGTATTCGACAATGTTCACACCACCAAACACAAACAAAACTAGTGAATGAACAAACAACAGCAGCATCAACACGTCTATCGTCAGGAAATTGCAAGCATGTAAAACATCGCTCTGTTTCTAACTCCCAAGTAAGATATATATCAGGAACATATCGACCATCAAAAGTAGGAATATTCAATTTAAGTTTAGGGAGATGGTCATGATCACGTACCTGAGGGTGTGGTGCATCCCTACCATTGAGATTGTATCCATGTGAACGACCGACGGCTTGTAGTGGTGGTTGTTCCTGGTACTGATCAGGAGAAACCTATCCCTCATCATCGTAATCACCATCATAATCCTCATTCTGCTCAACCATAGATACCTCGGTAGCAGCAGCAGGAGGAGCAGCTGCAGGAGGAGCAGCAGCAGGAGGAGCAACAACACCAAAATTCTGAACTTGGCCGAGAGGCACACGCTGCGCTCGTGGTTGTTGTTGTTGTTGTTGTTGTTGAAGAGGGACATAATTTGCACCTGGTGATGGTGAACGGGCAAGCACGTCATTGAACTTGGCATTCATCTTGGTGTCGAATGTCTTCTCCATACCTTCTAGCTTGTCCATGGCCTCTCCAAAGGTGGTCACGAAATCCTGTACCTAGTGAGACATCATTTGCTGAAATTTGTCATGGAGCTCCCAGTTGGTCAGGCTCTCCCAGTCGCTATCGTCGTCGTGTGATCCTGACATGGTTAGCAGTAATAGGAACACGGAAGAATATGAACCTGCATACTACTAGGAAGTGGTGGCAGTGGTGGTGGTGGTGTGTCACAAATCCGTCAAGCAAATCTCAATTTCTTACCAATTCTTACCCAGCAGCAGGTGGTGATCGGCAACTCGTCTAGTCAACACTCTCAAAGCTTGGATAGAGCGATTGCCAGGTGGTGTCAAACACACGATGTAGATGTATGTGGAGCTGGGAAGGCTTATAATATCGTAGCAAGAAGGGTCAGCAATAATCACTTCAGAGATGCAAAGTTGAAAAGACGCTCAACGATGGTACCGTGCTGGTCCTAGGCTAGACCGTACTAGAGACGCGAGCCTAGAACACCAACAAAATCACGACGATGCACGTAATCAAGGGAAGAGTCACACTGATTTTCTTTCTCTTTTTTTATTTTTTTGCGCTCTTTTTTTCCAGAAAATCACTATAATGGCGAGTGTTTCAAAACTCTTCCGAAGGACCAAAACTAGGATAGGCACAAAAAAACAATTGACAGTATTTTTCCTGGAGCGATTCGGAGCTTTGACGACCAAAAATTGCGACAAAAATCACTATGATGGCGAATGTCTCAAAACTCACTAAAAAGCCTAACAAAATGATAAGGAATTTTTTTACCCTTTGAATTTTTGGCCCAAAAAGTGCTCCGAAAAGCATGCCAGACTCTTTTTTTCGAAACCTACTCAGGTAAGGAAACGCGATACACAAAGCAAAAGGATCTCGAAATTAACCTAAGGCGGAAAGGACACGAACTAGGATTGTGGTGGATATATGATGGTGGTATATGGCAGCAAGGATAATGGTGGCGTGGTGGTGGTATATGGCAACATCAATGATGGTAGCGTGGAGGTGGTATATGGCAGCGATGAAAGATGGTGCGGTGGCAGCGTGATAACCTGTGAATACAGCTCAAAAGTCTAAAGGACTAGACACTAAGACCAGCAACTCGACACGATGATGTAACCGCAAATTCAACAAAGCAAACTACTGAAAATACTATGTAAAGGCTCAGATTGGTTCGGATATGATGATCTAACCCTAAATTTTTTTGGCTTTTCCGTGGACTATAGGTATGAAGAACAGATGTGATCTAACTACGAAAAACTGGTAAAATCTCAAGGAGCAACCTGGAAATGCAATACCACTTGATAGAGGCAAAGTTGTCCCTGTCTTTCGATGAGATGGTGGTTATCGTTTTTGGTGTACACTTTGACGATCCGACTACGAACGTGTGAGGACGTCGCGCCTTAGCAATCGCTAAACCAACTCCGAGAGGTTATTGACCACGCCAAAGCACGATCAACCTGACCAGGAGGGCATGTTTCGTACACGCAAACGAAGAACAAGCAAGAAACTAAGATTGTAATCGGGATATTAAGAATATAAGAGGAAAGCTGTATTGATGAAGGTGGGGTTCTGTGACGCCTTTGTCTGGTTGTAGAACACAAACGAAGAACGTGAAGTTGCAGCTTTGGCAAACTTGTAATCTAAACAAAACCCAAGTCTAAACGGTGCCCTAAGGGCTGTATATATGAGGGAATAGAGAGGGAATTTCGTGACCCTTGGAGGAGGGTCCGAAAACAGCCCTAAACTCTGCTTCCCCACACATACGGACTCCTAAAACAGCCTATACTATGGTATTTCGAAATTCCATGGGCCTGGCCCAAAAATAAGGTGGCGCAACACCTATAATAGTCTATGGACGAAATTTATAAAGTGACGTCTTGAATATTTCGTCCAAGCCTTAATGCTCTCCTTATGGTGGCTTTAATGTGCAAAAATCACCAGTGGAAGCTCCATTGTTCTTTCCCGCGCGTGCACTTTCTTCTCCATGCTTGATCCCGCTCCAACGGATATCCTTCTAGTCCATGCTAGGTCCTTCATTCATAAGTACAACAAAAGTATCTAACTTAGGCAACATCATAACTTCATGAACGTTATAAGTATTTCCAAGAAACGAAAATACCTGATAATTCAATTGGCGGGCGCGAGCTCTAGTAACTGGTCCAGTATGTATAGCAGCTGGGGTTGTGGGTGTAACAATGTTGTTGATGTCCTCATTAGTTGTTGTAGTAATCTGTGAGCCATACGGACTTGGCAATCTCATTTCCAAAGGTATCAAGACTAGCAAAGCTTAATGGGTGAGGTATGATTAAGTGATGAGGCTGTAGCACGCGACTAAGCATTTATTTGAGCTGGCTAACTTACGAGTACAAGAATAAAAGGGGGAAGATCTACGCATAACGGACGTGAACTACTGATGATCAAATGAATAATCCTGAACACCTACTTACGGCAGACATAACCCCGCCGTGTCCTCGATGGAGAAGGAGCTCACGAAAGAGACAATCAGGGTTACACACTCAGTTGGCAAGTTTTAATTAAGTTTACTTCAAGTTATCTAGAACTGGATGTTAAACAAAGTTTCCAAGTTTGCCAAATAACTGCGGGCACGGCTTTCCGTAAAATTTAACCCTGTAGGGGTGCTCCAACTAGTCCATCACAAACTACCACACAATGCGCCGGAATGACCTCGATCAGGGAAAACCCGTGATCTCCTCGGGTTCCTATTGGAAAACCTCAACCTCGAGATAGCTCAAAGTATCCTCGGAATCCCACGCACGAGACGCTCGAGAAAGGTAAAACAAATCCAGCAAGGCCGCCCGTGCATGTCGACGATCCCGATAGGAGCCGCGTATCTCGTTCTTAGGACACGACGAATAAGCGAAGCGTACGGCGGCCTGATAGACATCTCCCGAGTTGCCCCGGGTTGGCCCCGCCGGTGCTCTAGTTTTGGACTAGAACCAGCAGTACTGCCCCATGTATTATGTTGAATTACTCATCGGATAGCGCTAACTCCCTATGCGGCAATTAATTATCAATATTATTATGTTGGGCAAATATAGTACCAATGTTGGGCTTTGCCGGACCAGTTTTATCCCAAAACGAAAGTCAAGGGGGTCCCCAAAACAACCCAAGCATGTTAGAAGCGCTCATTTATGAAACATAACACCGGTAGCCGATACTAACACCAGGCTAGAAGGCCAATCCTTCCACCTTTTTACCAAGTATATATGTGCATTGAATTAAATAGAAACAATATGGTGATATAACAAAGGAACCCATGTTTTCACATGAAAGCAACTACACATGTAACTAGCAATGCTATCAAAAGGCTAAGCAAGCGGTAACATAGCCAAACAGTGGTTTGCTAACAGCAAGACATAACGAAAGAAACGAGACAACTAGCATGTTATTGGTACTAATGGTATCTAGGGAAATGATCATCTTGCTTGTGACCCCGTTTGGAAGAAGAACGAATCCGTGAAGCAGATGAACCGACGTAGTCGAACGAATCCTCACATTCCGACATGCTTGCAGAACTCTAACGAGAAGAAGCAAACCGGAAACAAGAATCAAAACACGATATTCACCACGACACATGCACGATATGATGCACAACCAATTATGATGCATGTCAATTTCAATTATGCAAGGCATCGCAATTCACAACAATCAATCACTACACATTAAGTGAAGCTCAATATACAACGAGTTACATATTGATGAAACTCCACATATGAATTATTTAGTTCACTCCCATTTAGATACACGGCAATATTAAATGTTGTTAAACATGGCAAGAGGTGAAGCACAAATAACCTACCTAACTAGGCATTTTAAATGAGGCCGGAAACATCATATAACATCTCCGAACTGACCCCATGTGTTAACTTCGAAATTTGTCCAGATTTGAACTAAACATATTTTATTTTTGTTAAACGATAAAATAAAGTGGAGCACGTGAAAGTACACGTCATTCTAGTGCATTTACATATATAGCTCATCTCCAACGAAGCTACGGTTAACTAGTTACAAATTGAACCGTTTTAGCATGGCATCATGCAAAACAAAGCAAATAGCAAGGTTCACAGTTTTAAATATGCATGAAAGTTAGAAAATATTATTCTACATGAAATTCTACACGTTTTACATATATAACATATTTTGATCCGACGCACGGTTGAATTATATGAAATTTTGCGGAACTCTAAATTATTTGAAATTCTACGCAGTTTTAAATTGGAAGAAAAAACCCAAATAGACACTGGCTATGCTAGCCACTATCATTGACAAGTGGGGCTAGGGGTGGTCAACCGAGTCAATGTGGAAAGTTCAACAGGGGTCCTGGGTCCAACGTGTCATAGGCACTGCAGCTAATGCATGGAGGGAAAAATTACATGGAAAAAAAAGGGTACCTCATGCAATGAGGCTGGCTCTGCTAGCCAACACGGCTAGCTATGTGCTCATGGATAATAACATGGGCACCACTAAGTAACCTTATGCACCAGAATGGATCTAGGACTGAACGAAATTCAGTAATGCAGGAAGGTGCTCACATCGGGGATTCAGAGACTAGCGGACTAGGCACTACTCCGGCGACGGCCGCGGGCGTGGAGGCTGGGAATGGCACAGAGATATCGGCAGCATGATCTGGCACAGGAGGATGAGTCACGGGGCTGGATGGCACGGATCCGGGCAAGGGTGACTCTAGCTCCATGGCCTGCGTCGGCTGCACCTGTGAAGAAGAGAAGAGAGAGGTCTGAATATGTGAGGCTCATACCCCAAACATTGCCGACGGTTACGCAGGGCTCTCGCGATCTTGCCAGCGATGGCGGCGCTCCCCTAAATTTCCTCGGCTACGTCTGGGACGGTGATCCTCACGATCCCGTCTCTCCTTTTTCTCCGACGCTCCCGCTCTCTGGTCGTCAACAAGATGGCGGAGGAGGCGGCGAACTTTGGAGTCTCGGTTCCTGGTGGTGCTTCGGTGCCAGGGGGAGTTCTGTCAGTCCGCGATTTGGATCAGGCTGCTAAGGGTAAAGCATCAGTTGCGAAGGAATCTGCATCATCTTCTGCGGGGGACAACGCAGCGGCTATGCTTGATCGTCTCAATCTCACAACTCAGGAATCTACATCTTTTGTTCTCGAGGATGATGACGAAGATTACCATGGCTGTCCATCATGGGCGTTAGTTGGGAAGGTTCTGGCTCCTAACACTCTTCATGTTTCAACTATCAAGGCTGCTCTTAGGCCTGTGTGGGGAAACCCTAGGGGTCTGGAGTTTCATCCGTTGCGAGCAAATAGATTTCTGGCTGAATTTGGAAGCAAGGCAGATAAGGAATGGGTGAGCGAGGGATCGCCATGGACGATTAGCAAGCATTGTATTCTGTTGAAGGAATTTAACCCTGCGCTCAAGCCTAGTGAGATCTGCTTTGACACTCTTTCTTTGTGGGTTCGTATTCAGAATCTCCCCTTTGGACTTATGAATGATGATCGTGGCAAAGCTTTGGCATCCACGTTGGGCAAGGTGGAGAGGATGGATGTCGATGACAAAGGCCGTGCATGGGGTGACTACATGCGTGTAAGGATCTCTGTTGATGTCAATCAACCATTGATGCGATGTGTGTCAGTGTTTTCTCAGAAACGGAGAGTGACTGATGTTTACCACGTGAAGTATGAACGACTATCGTTGTTCTGCTTTCCTTGTGGCTGTGTGGGGCACTCGTCTGTTGTGTGTCCAATGCCACGGGAACGTGATGCTGAGGGTCTTCTTCCGTATCATAGTTCTAGGCTTTGTGCCTCTGATGACAATAAGAAGAAATATTCAGGAACTAATATGGGCCAGCATTCGAATTCTAAGAATTCCAAATCAGGGCCAAGTGATGGTGTTAAAGCACCAACTAAGGCGTCATCTAGGGCGCGTGGAAAGGAGGCTGTGGGTGAGGGTTCCAATCTAAAACAGAGGAAACCAAGGGCCAGTCGTGCAAAGATTATTGCATCTCCGGATGTACATACGCCTGTGGATGGATTGGCAGGTGCCGCGGTTTTGGGGAAGATCTTTCAAATTTCTGGGCAGAAAAGAAAGGTGTATCAGCCAAAAGTTCAGGTGCAGCACGAAGTGGAGGAGACGTCCCCGCTTCCCATGATTCTGGTAAGCAACAAGGTCACACCGGCTGCTTTTCAGACAGACGTTGTGGTTGACCATATTTCAACACAAGAGATGAATAAGAAACAGAGAATCTCATCAACATCACGATCAGCGGATCAGGCAGAGGCTGCGGTGCAGCCCTGCCAGACGCAATGAATCTACTATGCTGGAACTGTCGAGGGCTTGGGTCGGACTCGACAGTTGGTGAACTTCGCTGGTTAGTGAGGTTTTTCCGACCTTCCTTCCTCTTCCTCTCCGAAACGAAGATGAAGGATTCTAGGGTGCAAAATTTCATGTGGTCGCTTGGATATACTGGTAGCTTTGCTGTTAGCGGTGCTGGTATCAGTGGTGGTCTAGCTTTGTTTTGGCAACAACCATATACTGTATCTCTGAAGGGTTTTAATTCTCATTGCATTTATGTGATTATATCTACAGAAGAATGCATTCCCTGGCGTGCAACGTTTGTGTATGGTGAACCCCGCAGTGACCTATGCCATGTTTTCTGGAAGTTGCTATCTCGGCTGCACTCAGAGTGGAAGGGACCGTGGATTTGTTGTGGAGAATTTAACGAGGTTCTTTGCAGTGATGAACATCTTGGGGTCAATGAACGATCAAATGCTCAAATGTCTTTGTTTCGTGATTGCTTGGATGAATGCAGATTGGTGCATATGGGTTTTACTGGTCCAAAATTCACATGGAATAATAGACAAGTTGGAGATGACCTTGTGAGAGTCAGGCTTGATAGGGCTGTTGCAAATGGTGAATTTATGGATTTGTTTAACAACTACAAGGTGGAGAATGTAATCACTACCACGTCAGACCATTTTGCCATTGTAATCAAGCTTTCCACACTGGCTGAGGAGATGAGGGATACACTGGTGCAACAACAGTTTCGTTTCGAAGCGGCTTGGCTTAGAGCACCGGATTATCGAGAAGTAATGGAAAAGGCTTGGGTGGAAGGGCCAGATTGCTCTATGTCTCTGCAGTCCACATGTGATAAACTACAGCATCTCGCCGGTTCTCTTAAAAGGTGGAGTCATGATTCTTTTGGTTCTGTTCGTAAAGATATTCTCAAATTACAGCGTAAATTGATGATGCTGCGGGGATCAAATGAGGCTAATATTAACGACATACGAAGTACAGAACAATCTTTATGTGAGCTTTTTGAGAGGGAAGAAGTTATGGCACGACAACGTTCAAGGATTGACTGGCTTCGGGAGGGCGACAGGAATACAGCATTCTTTCATGCACGTGCTTCGGCAAGGAGGCGCACTAATAAAATTTCTAGCCTTTCACGTGATGATGGATCCATGTGTGATGATATGGTAGAAATCAAAGGTATGGTCCATAATTTCTATGCTCAATTATTCAGTTCGGAGCCATGTCCACTCGCAGCTTCTGTCCTCGATGCTATTCCATGCAAGATCACTGATGAGATGAATGCTGCTCTGTGTAAAGAGTATACGGATGATGAAATAAGAACTGCTTTGTTTCAAATGGGACCTACGAAGGCACCTGGTCCGGATGGTTTCCCTGCTCTTTTTTATCAAACGCATTGGGATTTTCTGCAGACCGAAATTTGTAGCGCTGTCCGGAGTTTCTTGACTGGAGGAACCATCCCCACTGGTTTTTGTGATTCAGTGATTGTGCTCATTCCGAAGGTTAATAACCCTCAACATCTCAAGAACTTTCGGCCAATTAGCCTCTGTAATGTCCTTTATAAACTCGCCTCGAAGGTACTCTCAAACCGACTTACAGTTTTTCTGCCCGAGGTGATTTCAGAGAATCAAAGTGCTTTCATCCCTGGTCGTCTCATCACGGATAATGCTCTTATTGCTTTTGAAAGTTTACATACAATAAGATCCCAAAGAGCGAAAAAACCTTACTTTGCTCTCAAGATTGATATGATGAAAGCATACGACCGTGTTGAGTGGAATTTTCTTCATGGTTGTCTATCACGGTTGGGTTTTGCTGATTCCTGGATATACTCGGTGATGAGGTGTGTTACTTCTACTCGTTATGCTGTCCGGGTCAACGGAGATCTAACAGAGCCTGTGGTGCCAACCCGGGGTATTCGTCAAGGTGATCCAATCAGCCCCTATCTCTTTCTTCTTTGTACTGAAGGTCTGTCGTATTTGCTCAAACAATAGGAGGACCAAGGTGTGCTACATGGTATTAAAAATGGTCGACTTGGTCCTGCTATCTCCCATTTACTATTTGCAGATGACAGTATTTTCTTTGCAAGAAGTGACAGGAGGAGTGTACAAGCTTTGAAAGATACCCTTCACCTATATTGTCAGGGCTCTGGACAAAAGATTAATTTGGATAAGTCTTCTATCTTCTTTGGTAATGGTTGTCCGGAGGTGATCAAGAATGAGGTTAAACATATCCTTGGTGTTTTCAATGAGTCTCTACAAGATTCTTATCTTGGCATGCCAACAGAAGTGGGGTGATCACCTACTATGACTTTCAAATTTTTGTATGATCGCATGTGGAAGCGTATCAATGGAATGTCTGATAGACCATTGTCTAGGAAAGGAGTGGAGATTCTTTTAAAATATGTGATTTAGGCGATTCCAACATACATTATGAGCTGTTTCCATCTTCCCATTGGTACTTGCGAGCAAATGAGGAGAATTATTGCGGATCAGTGGTGGGGTTTTGCTGATGGTAAACGAAAGATGCATTGGCGTTCATGGGACTGGTTGACATGTCCGAAAGCTATGGGTGGACTTGGTTTCAGAGATATGAGTATGTTCAATCAAGCTATGTTAGGCAAGCAATGCTGGCGGCTAATCACAGAACCAAATATATTATGTGCTCGTGTCCTTAAGGGACGTTATTTCCCAAATACAGATTTCTGGAGCGCAAAATGTCCACGGTCTGCTTCCTATACTTGGCGAAGTATTCTTCATCGCATGGAGCTTGTCAAGAAAGGTGTCTGATGGGGTGTGGGTAACGGTGCTTCCATTAGGATTCATGATGATCATTGGATTCCTGGTGTCAATCCACAGTTTTTACATCTGCTGACTCCTATATCGGCTGGACAGAAGGTTAATTCGCTCTTTGCTGGTGATGGCCTCACTTGGAATACTCAACTAGTCTGATCTGTCTTTGAGGAGTCGATTGCGGATCAAGTTCTACAACTTCCCATCAGTCGGTTTGGGGACACTAACTTTGTGTCATGGCCACATACACGTTCTAGTACATACTCGGTCCGATCTGCCTATCATTTGGCAAGGATGACAAATATGATCGTATCCTGCAGCATGTCAGGTCGTGGTTTGTCTTCTAATCTACAATGTGAAACTATTTCTTGGAACAAAATTTGGGCAATCAAGGCTCCGGGAAAGATGTTGATAACTATTTGGAGATTCGCTCATGATTGCTTGCCGTCAGGAATGCAACTTCACCGGCGACATATCCCTGCTTCTAAGGTTTGTGTCCATTGTTCTGCAGATGAGCACATAGAACATGCATTGCTATTTTGTCCTTATGCAAAAGCGGTTTGGTCTGATGTTAAAGCCTACTTCAACTTGCATCTTTGTCGGAAAGGATTCAAAAATTGCAAAACATGGATCTTTGAGTTTTTGGCAAGTTGCGATGATCTTTCTGCCACAGTTCTTGCAGTCACGTGTTGGCATATTTGGGATGCTAGAAATAAACTACGAGAAGAAAATATTACTCGGCATCCTACTAGTCTGGCTCTGAAAGTTAAAGCTTATGTTGACATGATAGTGCAGCATTTGTACATTACTTCTACCAACCATAGGCGTGAACCCTCTGCAATAGCATCCTGGGTTCCGCTGCCAGCAGGTAAGGTGATGATAAACGTTGATGCTGCCATTTTTACACATGATAAGAGCTGGGGGCAGGTGTGGTGATGCGAGAACATTCAGGTTCTTGCATCATTTGTTATGGTATTGGTGTTCCTGATGTGATCCTTCCTGAGTTAGCGGAGGCCATTGCAATTCAGAGAGGATTGCAATTTGCATTGAGTGAAGGAATTCAGGAAGTCTTACTTGGTTCTGATTGCTTGACTGTTGTCCAGCGTGTCAACTTACTGGACCAAGATCGATCTATTTGTGGTTCTGTGATTCAGGACATTAAGCAACTTAAGGCTTTGTTCACTACTTGTTCTATCTTTCATGTGCGTAGGGAGCAGAATGTTGTTGCACATCTGTTGGCTCGATCTTGTAATCAGCTAGAGTGTCGCGTTTGGCGTGGTGTGTCCCCAGAATGTATCCGGGATGCTATTTGTATGGACATTATGCCATAATCTATAAAATGGGTTTGATATCAAAAAAAAGAGAAGAGAGAGGTTGAGGAAGCAGGATGGAAAACATGAAGGGGAGAGGAGGAAGAGGGCACGGGCATGGGACGGTTGGCGGAGCGCTCGGGAATGGGCGTATCTTGTGAGGGTCGGCCGGATCCGTGGCAAAGGACTCCTGTAAAGCAAGAGAGGAGAAGATGATTTGCTGCACACCGATTCTCATTGACATATCATGGTATTTATACATGTACAAGGAGAGGATAAGCTGCACTAACTGCCCTAACAAACCCGAGCTAGAAGGAGGGGGAGTGGCGAGTGCTGCAGCTAATCCTACGCATGCGATAACAGACGGCGACTGGGCTCTGTCGTGGGCGAGTGCAGGATTCTTGCGTGCATGCTATGATGGCGAAGGAGTAGGCGGTCATTGGATGAGGTTGTTTCAACACCCCCCCCCCCCCCCCCCCGCAGACGAAGTGTCGGTGGAGACGCAGAGGCTGGAGCGGAATTCCTCGAAGACCGTCACCGGCAGCCCCTTAGTCATAACGTTGGCGAATTGCTGAGAGGTTGGGACATGAAGAATACGAACATCCCCGAGCGCGACCTTCTCCCGTACGAAGTGTATGTCGAGTTCGATATGTTTAGTCCGCCGATGGTGTACCGGGTTGGCGGACAGGTAAACGGCGGAGATGTTGTCGCAGTAGACGACGGTGGCACGACGAACGGCGCAGTGGAGCTCTCCAAGGAGCTGCCGGAGCTAAGATCATTCGGCCACAGTATTGGCCACGGCACGATACTCGGCTTCGGCGCTCGATTGGGACACCGTTGGTTGCCGTTTGGAGGACCAGGAGATGAGTGAGGAGCCGACGTAGACGCAGTAGCCGGAGGTAGAGCGTCGAGTGTCGGGGCAGCCGGTCCAGTCTGCATCGGAGTAGGCGACGATGTCGACCAAAGAGGAGGCGTGAAGGGTGAGCCCCATTGACGGAGTGCCATGGATATACCGTAAGATCCGCTTCACCAAGGCCCAGTGCATGTCCCGCGGCGCATGCATGTGCGAGCAGACCTGTTGAACGGCATAGGTCAGGTCGGGGTGGGTGAGCGTCACGTATTGGAGCGCGCCGACGATGCTGCGGTAGAAGGATCCATCAGGAAGAGGAGTGTCGTCAGTCGCCGAGGTATTGGCCTTGATGTCGACGGGAGTGGGAGCAATCCTGCAATTGTCCATCCCAGCGCGCTCGAGAAGCTCGTGCGCGTACTTCTCCTGGCACAGGAAGAAGCCGTCGGGACGCCGCGTGACCTCGATGTCGAGGAAGTAGTGGAGGGGTCCCAAGTCTTTGAGCGCGAACTCACTCCGAAGAAGATCGACGAGGTGGCGAAGCAGGCGGGCGCTGCAGGCTGTGAGGACAATGTCGTCGACGTAGAGTAGAAGATACGCCATGTCACCACCGTGCTTGTAGACGAACAAGGAAGCGTCGGACCGGGTGAAGATGAAGCCGAGACGGATGAGGTAGCCGGCGATCCTCTATTACCACGCGCGTTGGGCCTGTTTGAGCCCGTAGAGCGAGCGGGAGAGGAGGCAGATGACGTCAGGATGATCAGCGTCGATGAAGCCGGCAGGTTGCTCACAGAGAAGCGTTCGGCGAGGTGGCCATGGAGAAACGCATTGGAAACATCGAGCTAGTGCACCGCCCAGCCGCGCGAGAGGGCGAGATCCAGAACACAGCGAATGGTGTCAGGTTTGACAACGGGCGCGAAAGTGTCCGTGAAGTCGATGCCAGCACGCTGGCGGAAACCCCGCACCACCCATCAGGCCTTGTAGCGTTCGAGCGTGCCGTCGGAGCGGAGCTTGCGACGAAAGACCCAGCGGCCACTGATCATGTTGGCACCGCGGGGCCGCGGCACGAGATGCTAGGTGTTGTTCCAAAGGAGGGTGTTCAACTCCTCGCGCATGGCGGCATGCCAGCGGGGATCACGCAAGGCGGCATGAACGAAGGTCGGCACGTCGTCAGTGCTGGAGGGAGTGGTCGATGTAGCGAGGACATAGTCGTCCATGTAGTACCGCTGACTGGGGCGACGGACGCCCGCGCGAGCACGGGTGAGGACGCGAGACCCCCCGGAGCGTCAACAGGGACGCCCGAGCCGGCGGGCGACACGGGAGCAGCAGGCTCCCCCGAGCCGGCGGCCGGAGGAGCCTCCACATCGACGGCCGCAACCGTACAAGAGGCAAGCACCGACGAGGCGGCCACGGAGGAGGGCGATGACGATGCAGACTGCCAGCTGTCTGTGTGCGGCGCGTCGGGCACGGCGGACGCGGGAACAGGCGATGGTGGGGTAGCACGATGGAGTGGACGGCGCGGGTGCGCAGCGGGCACCGGCAGGAGCACCGGAACATGCGTCGGAGACGGCGGCGCCTGGGAGCTGTCGGCGATGGAAGACACCTGCTTAAGAGGGAAGACAGTTTCATCAAAGTAAACGTGCCTGGAGATGATCACGCGATTGGAAACAGGATCGTAGCATCGATAGCCCTTAGTGTTAGAAGGATAGCCGAAGAAGAAACAGGGAATGGATCGCGGGGACAATTTGTGCGGGGTGGTGGCGGTGATGTTGGGGTAGCAACGGCAGCGAAACACACGCAGGGCATCGTAGGAAGGAGGGTGACCGAAAAGAAGATGGTGGGGAGAGAAGTTGTCGCGGGGGCGACAGGGCCGAACATTGAGGAGGTGCGTGGAGGTGGCGAGAGCTTCGGGCCAGAAGCGGGAAGGGACACCGGCGTGGAACAGGAGAGTACGAACGACCTCATTGATGATGCTGATGACTCGATCGGCGCGGCCGTTCTGTTGAGATGTGTACGGGCAGGTGAGGCGCAAGATGGAGCCTTGAGAAGCAAGAAGACGGTGGACGCCAGCGTTATCAAACTCACGGCCAGTGTCGGTCTGGAGATCGAGCACAACATGCCCGAACTGGGTATGAACGAACGCAAAGAAGGAAGTAAGAACGGCGAGCACATCGGACTTGCGCCGGAGGGGAAACGTCCAAACGTAATGAGAAAAATCGTCAAGCAGCACCAAGTAATACTCAAAACCAGAATTACTCTTTATTGGGGACGTCCATACATCACAATGCAAGAGTTCAAAGGGAAATGTAGAAACACTAGAGGAAGAAGAAAAGGGGAGGCGTGTGTGCTTGCCGAGACGACAGGACGAGCAAGAGTGCTAGGTTGTCTTATTACAACAGAAAGAAAATGGACGAGCAGCTGGTGCAGGGCAGAGGCGCCAGGATGGCCGAGAAGGGCATCCCAAAGGTCGAGGCCGACGGTGAGCGCGATCGGAGCAGGAACTATGGGCGTTGGTGGGCACAGCGGGTACAGATCATTGGGACTGTTACATCGGAGGAGCACCGTCTTGGTGTGCACATCCTTGACAAAGAAACCAAAAGCGTCAAACTCGACACTCACGGGGTGTTGCCGCGTGAGAGCACGGACAGAGATGAGATTAGTGATCAAATTAGGAGAAACTAAAACATCATATAGGTGAATAGGGGAAGAAGAAGAAGGGGGAATGGAGAGGTCAGCACAGTGAGTGATGGGGAGAGAGGACCCATCACCGACCATGATGGGAGTGGCCGTGGGATAGGGACGGGAGGAAGTGAGAATACCGGGGTGAGATGCCATGTGGGAGGAGGCATCGGTGTCCATGAACCAGTCCCCGTTGCCGGAATAGGCACCGGGGGAAGGAGCCTGGTGAAGAGCGGCGAGGAGGGCGGGGTCGTGGTTGCTCGAGGACGCACTATTCCAGGTGGGAGGGGGCGAGGCGGCCAGGGCGACGGAGCGAGCCCGCCGGAATGGGGCGCGGCCAGGAGCGCTTGATGACCCGTAGGGTGGGCACCAAGGATGCCGTGGCGTGGCGCATGAGTGGGAGGCATGGCCCAGGCGTGCACAACCCCAGACCAGGGATTGACGCCGCCGAACCATGGTGCTGGTGAGGTGGGCGCGACGGGGGGTGCCGGAGCGTGGGGCCCGCCTGAGGACGGGCTGGCGTTCCGAGGACGCCCGTCATTGTTGTGCTTCTTCTTGCGGGTGTTTCCTGGAGGAGAGGACGCCGGGACGGGAGCCGGTGGTGCAGCCGGCACCGGAGGGCGGACAGTTCCGACGGCGAGAGCCATTTGAGAACGTTGCAGCGAGGCCTGCCGCATACGACGTTCCTCAAGGCGCAGGTAGTTGACGGCCCGCGCGAAGGTAGGCTCGGTGAGAAGGTTGAGATTGGAGGCGGCGTTGGCATAGTTGGGCCCGAGACCACGGATGAGATTGGTCAGTATCGTAGCATCGGAGACGGGCGCGCCAACGTCGCGCAGCTCATCGGCGAGAACCTTGAGATGCACGCACTAGTCGAACAGCCCCATGCCCTCCTGCATGAGGCTGTAGAACTCCGTCGTCAGCAACACCTGGTGCTGTAGCTGGTTGTCCGGGAAGAGCTGACAGATGGAGGTCCAGGCGCCGAGCGCCGTGTCGTTCTCGCGGATGACCTGCGGGAGGATCTCGCGGCTCACCGTGCGGTAGAGCCACTTGATGATGGTGGCATCCATCGACAGCCACTAATCGTCGCCGAGCATGGCGAGGGCGTCCACCGTGCCATCCACATGATCAAGAATGCCAAACTCGCAGAAGGTGAGGGAGAAGTAGATGCGCCAGGTGGAGAACGACGGGGTGTGGAGATCGAGGGTGATCGGGACGTGATCCTGGATGTGGAGTAGACGGAGAGAGGCGGGGTTGACAGGATCAAGGCCAAAGCGGTTGAGTTCACCGGAGACGGCAGAGCTGGGCGAGGCCATGGCCGGTGATAGGGAAAGCAGAAGCGAAGACGATCAAGGATGAGCGTCTGATACCATGTAAAGCAAGAGATGAGAAGATGATTTGCTGCACACCGATTCTCATTGACATACCATGGTATTTATACATGTACAAGGAGAGGATAAGCTGCACTAACTGCCCTAACAAACCCGAGCTAGAAGGAGGGGGAGTGGCGAGTGCTGCAGCTAATCCTACGCATGCGATAACAGAAGGCGACTGGGCTCGGTCGTGGGCGAGTGCAGGAGCGATTCCTGCGTACATGCGATGATGGCGAAGTAGTAGGCGGTCGTTGGATGAGGCTGTTTCAACAACTCCATCCCCGACAACGAGGGACCTCCCGGTGGCGCGAACGGGAGACTCCACAGCGGCGACACCATGACTGGTTTTCTGCAAGGAGAAGAATAGAGAAATGAGAGAGAGGGAGAGGGAAGGAGAAGGAAGGGACACGGGGTCGGGCGTAGCGGCTCGGGAGGCTTAACCTCTGGCACTTGACTGAGGTGTGGCTCGCCTGAGGCGACGGAGGAGGTCGCAGGGACGAGGGTCCACATGCAGGCGCGATGGAGGTCGTGCCGCGGGCACAGGGAACGGACGCGCGGAGCGACAGCGGCCGATGGCCCTCCGGTGACCGGCCGATGCGAAGTTGCGGGGGCTCTTGCTGCTGCTGCTAGGGAGACTGGGGCTGCTTGGTTGTCTAGCCAGGGGGAACTCGGGCATGGGGATCGAGGAGAGGTGCCTCTGGTGGAGGTTGCAGGTTGGCTGGATTGGATCCGAGACGATCCCGATGAGGGAGATGGGACAAGGGGGCATGTAGCTAGTGGACTAGGTTTAGGCTCATCTCGATCCTCTGATTTTAATCGGATGATCGAGAAAATAGGTTAGGAGAGTTCAATGGACAAATCGATGACGGTTTGTGGTAATACGGGGTTGATCCGTACCCAACGGTCACGACCGTCGGGTTCGGGTCCGGGGGGAGTTTTCGGACTAGGTTGTGGGCAGGTCGATGCACTGTGCACAGGGACTAGACGGAGATGAGAGGGAAAACGGACACCCGGTGACAGAGTTTTTATAAACCGAAAACGTCCAACGAAATGACCGGCTATAGTGCCACTATAGGTTTAATGGATCGGGTCTCAAACGAACTCCAATTGCGATGAAATTTGGCAGGCAGCCTACCTACACTATATTAAGACCGCACACCAAGTTTCAACCCAATCCGAAAAAGGTTTATAGACAATTTTAAAACAAGATTAAACGATGTCGCGGGTGAGTGCGTGTGTGATTGGTCTCAAAACGGTCAACGACAAAAACGGAGAGAACCGATAACTAATAACAGATGCAATTTTTGAAAAAATGACGGCAACGGAGTGCCGATGCAATGCAGATGATGCGAATGATAGGATGATGAATGGGTCAAACAAATAACCACATGGAGACAATGGAATAAAAGGGAAATTTTCTGGAGCATCGGTCTCATATTGTTACATATTATTAGAGTACTTAGTTTATGCAGAAAACAAGGCCCTCTGGTGGTTTAGCATGACGTTTCGTCTTGGTGACTCGGAGAAGGAAGAAGTTTTACTTGACTGGAATGAGGTCACAGAAAAAATTGGTACGTGCTTTGCTACATAGAGAAGTTTGGTGTGATCTCCATATTCTCACGTATACTTATATGAGCTTCAACAGTATAGTTTAATATAGTTTGATTATTATATTTTCTGCAATTAATTTTGTACATTGCTTATTTGCTTACTATCATCGATATCTTGCTAAGAGGACATTTTATTCTGAGTGAATTCCGCTTTTTACTCTGTAGTTGTACATTTATGACACATATTACCCCCATTCAGTGGAACTAGTTGGGCGCACGTGCGTTGCCACGGGACAACAAACTCTGACATAGAGAACAAACTTTGACATCGAGATATTGATCAAAACATCAAATAATTTGGTGACATAGAGATATTGAACAGACAATCATGTAAGGCCCTGTTTGGTTCATAAGTCCTAAGACTTTTTTTAGTCCCAACTTACAAGTCTTAAGTCTCTAAAAAGTTCCTACCTGTTTGGTTTTTAGGACTTAACATGGACTAAAAGACCATATTACAACTATAAATGCCTATAAGACTCTCCTTAAGAGTCTTATTTCATAAGTATCAAATGCCCACTTTAAGTCCCTATAAGTCCCTCCTGTTTGGTTTAGATGGGACTTAAAGGGACTTATAAGTTCTAAGTCCCTAATAAGTCCCTGTAACCAAACATCCCCTAAGTCACAATGTGTACTCCACGCACACGACTCATGAGTATTGCGATAAATATCATCTTATATACCTAAAAATTAAACAAAATAGAGGCGACTCATACTCAAATTTCAGGGTAACATATTTATCGTCACGGAGTTATGTTCATGCCCACATAACTAATATTTCCACATCTAAAGATAAATAATCGTGCAACTCCATTATCAGGTACGCCCAAGACAACCTTCAATAGAAGGCCACTGCCTGATCACCTCCCTTTGCCCCCGTGGGCGACTCGGGAGGCGACGTCAAATCCCGCCGCGGGCAGCCTACCCTTCCTCCCTCCCGCCTCTGCCACATGTCGGATCTGCCAGGGCAAAGCCCCTCACGGTAGCTGGCGGTGGGGGCTCTCCTCTCCCCATCTTGGTAGTGGTGAGTGCGGGGCTGCCACCCTAGGCGGTGGCGTCAGACATGCATGGGGCCGACGGCATGGTGGCGCTTTCTCCGGCCGACGGCATGCGGCGATGCGACGGTGTTGAGAAGGGTACTTGGCCACACAGTGGTTGTGCCCTATGGTGGCTGTTCGGGTCTGGCTTAGGGCATCCGACGGCTCCGGGTGTGGCTTCTTTCCTTCCCCATCGCGGGCGCGCGGTGGTGCTCCTCGACCAACGACAGTTCCAACGACGGCGCAACTCGAGATGGTGTGGAGGTGGTGGCAAGGCAACTTGGCAGCGGGCTGGTGCCCTCCCGACCTAGACCTGGGCCCAAAAGGGCCTCATTTGGGTTTGGGCGGGCCTTGCTCAGATTCACCTGCAACGGCTTCGACGGAGGAAAGTGCGGCTCGTACGAGGGGTTGCGGAGACGGCAGCTCACCCACGAGATCTTCACGAGCCCCTTTCGGGCTTGACCGGGCCTTGGGGACTGGTGTGCTCCTTTTGCTACGTCCGGTCGCCACTGTCGATAGAGGTGGAGGTTGTCCCCTCCCACGTGGCTGCTGACGATGTCGCTCCTCCTTCCCGTCTATTCCCGCTTGGACCCGTCGGTCGCGCTTCATATACCATGGTGAGACGATGGTGGTGATTCCAAGACCATGGTGGTGCATGTTGGTGGGCTACGAGTTTGGTGGAGCGCGATGCATCGGCTGGGGTTGTGGGTGGTTGGCGGATAGGAGAAATCCCTTTCGGCGTGGCCGGCACCGACGCGGTGATGCACATGGGCGCCAGTGTTCCTTCTCCACGCCCGTCCGTGTACCGGGAAAACACTTGGATCAGTGCAAGTAGTAACGTCCTCATTGTCATGTTCCTTCCTGGTGGGAATTCTCCGAGGGCGCATCGGTTGCGGGTCATCATCGTTTTTGTCGATCCGACTCAGTTGTCATTAGTTTATTTTTTGTTTCACTTTTATTCCTTTTGGACGTGCTTGTGTTGTTTGCCCATTGAACTCACAGCTGTATTGGGTGATTGTTATATTTAGATAGCAGGGCGAAAGCAACTCCATTATAAATGCTCACACTCATTATACCCTCAGGCCTAGAATCCTATTGCGATAAAAACTAAACATGAGTCAGAGTTGTGCTCTTCACTCCACTATGAGAGAATGGCAACACCTTCGCCTCAAGCTGAACCTAAAATACAGCACCAGACCAGAATTTATGATGCACTATAAATTGTGTTACTTCCATCCTAAAAGGCTGCGAACTAACATGATCAACATTACAGCTGACAACTTGTGGAAAAAAAATCGAAATACAACAAGCTAGGTTCAATTATAGAAACCTTGCAGACTAACCTCATCATTTGCGTTTTCCCGATTGACATAGAGATGCATGTATTACTACCACTTGTGGCAACGAAGCAATGGCTATAACGCAACCACAAGTAAAAGGAAGACACATGCTCAAATGCCAGATTGGTGTTTGTGAAGGTTGCAACTGTATTTATTTCAGAAAAATGTCAAATAATTTCTTAGGTTCTACGTACCTGACTACGCAAAAGCACTCTTATGTTAAATAGGACACCCTAAATCATGTCATATGACCCCCCCCCCCCAAAGATAATATATGGAGTCCGCTAGCCCACAAAAAATAGCACCTGACATGATACAATGGGACAAAGATTCAATGAGAATTTTTTACATAACTCTCAGTTCTAATTCTCGTACTAGCAAGTATATTTTGTTCCCATTTTCTGAATCTAAAATTTTATGAACATATGCGAGTACACAGTACAATCCTTGAACTGAAATTATTAGGTCAGTTTGGTAAGTACACCCAAAAAAAGAGTTTCTATATTAGACGAATCAACTAATGTATAGAACAACTGATGTATCTTACTAATTCAAACATTGGAGTAACGAGTAAGAACAAGTTCATGCAGTTAAGTGTAAGGTTTCAGAATTCAGATAGGAAAAAAATACCTCACTCATTTGATTCAACATTGGAGCAGCTGTCATCAACTCGACCAACAAGATTAGACAACGGTCACCTGTTGGGATGTTGTGCAGGATTTGGGCCACGACTCTTGGTCAGTTGGTTGTGAATCGCCACATCTCAATACATTGCAAAGGGCAAATCACATATGAAATCACCAAGAGAAACCACATCACAAAATATTTTACCGGAGGCGGAGAGGGCATGTCTAAAGGTCTCCAACCTGTAGCTGCCGGAGGCCGTCAGTAGTGTTGCTAAACGTAGTTGTCAACTCCTCCTTAGAGTTTGTCGTCACCACCGTGGCGTTTTCTGTGTGACTCTTTTGTATGTGAGAATCGAGCGACGGGTACGAGGATCGAATGAGGGGGAGGTTGTACGAGGTTGAAACATCACGACGACAGATCCCCCTTTAATAGTATAGAAGTTTTGAACATGTTAGAGAGGCATCCTGACATGAACCTTTAGCCAAATTACTACAGGGTACGACCAATAGTGAAGGTAAATTTGATACCTAAAGTAGGGGAATGAGATAGTAACTGGTTTTATTTTCTTTACACATAAATAGTTCTCAGATAAAAATAAAACATGCAATAATGATAAATACGCTAAAACAAAATGACTGGTCTATCACATACCATGTATTAGTGCATAGGAATACTTTGTACGCCATGTTCCTAGAATGGAGATGCCATGTATTAATGCCTAGGAATACTTTGTATACCATATTCCTACACTGGATATGTGATGATTGTATACATTTTCATAGGACAAGATATAATTAGTGGGAATGTTTCTAGGCTGAATATATAATTGTTTTATTTACTTCCATAAGTGCCCCTTATAATAAAGGCGAATGGAAGAGAAAATGTTTGATAGTATCTTACCTGCGTCTAAGTCGCTATAACTTGAGCTTGCTCATGTACACAACATGTGAAGGGAAAACATTAATATAGGTAATCAAGGGGGACTTGTGATATATCCCTGCAACCCACACTAAGTAATTTGAACAAATGTGCAATCAAATTTATCTCATGCTTCACGCCAACCAATGCCTCAGTGAGGGTGAAGGGTTTAGGAAGAAGTTTAAAATGTAAACATAAGTATATCGACCGTGCTCCGATCGAGATTTCAAGACAAAGTTATAAACATGCTTATATTAAAAAAATAAGTTTTAAACATGTCAGAGAGGCAGCATGACATGAACCTTTAGCCAAATTACTATAGGGTAGCACCAATAGTGAAGGCAAATTTGACACCTAAAATAGGGGAATGAGATAGTAATTCGCTTTATTTTCTTTACACCTAAAAGTCCTCAGATAAAAATAACACATGCAAAAATGATAAATACGCTAAAACAAAATGACTGGTCTATCAGATACCATGTATTAATGCATAGGAATACTTTGTACGCCATGTTCCTAGATTGGAGATGCCATGTATTAATGCCTAGGAATACTTTGTATACCATATTCCTACACTGGATATGTGCTGATTGTATACACTTTCATAGGACAACATACAATTAGTGGGAATGTTTCTAGGCTGAATATATAATTATTTTATTTACTTCCATAAGTGCCCCTTATAATAAATGCGAATGGAAGAGAAAAATGTTTGATAGTATCTTACCTGCATTTAAGTTACTGCAAATTGAGCTTGCTTATGTACACAACACAATCGACAAGTCAATAACAAAACGGGACTACAATTCTGAGAAATAAAATAGTTATCTAATGCGATAAATATTACTCAAACCCATAGGGATAATCTGGTATATAACGAAATTTGGGTATACATGACGATAAATAATCGAACAGGTATAATTAGTCATGTGCATAATACTGAATCTAAGATCAATTTCCACCTTTGTTTAAAGATTTAATCATAAATTGAACACACATGTCAGC
The DNA here is from genome assembly GCF_904849725.1 of Hordeum vulgare subsp. vulgare. Taxonomy (NCBI): domain Eukaryota; kingdom Viridiplantae; phylum Streptophyta; class Magnoliopsida; order Poales; family Poaceae; genus Hordeum; species Hordeum vulgare. The sequence continues at coordinate 172,048,178 of NC_058521.1, forward strand.
ATTGTCTGGCAAAATTTAACAATGCACACACATACTCAACAGTAACAAAACAGCTCACTTCTATGACACATCGACAACAAAAAACCAACACCATATTTTTGGTCCGGTGTGGTGACCCAAAGGTATCTTAGAATTGTTCTCTCGGTACCACCATGCTAATTTGTACGGTCTAGAACATGTATATGGACCGATTATCCCCCGCAAAAAAATATACCGATTATGAGGCTACAAAAAAGGAGTACAATGGGTCGTTGTACACCTAGGTATCTAAATATCTATTATTAAAGGTGAATTTGGCATGTTATTCATAGTTAAGAGGAGAGGAATAGATCTGTGAACAGCTACAGAAAAATAAAAATTCAGTACCGCTAATTATCTCCGGAACCAGTTTGGTACCATGACTTATCGCTAAGGCCAAAGGTTATTATTGCCCACCGCCACACTGATGCTAGGTCCATGTTGTTGATCGACACTGAGGAACATCCACACAGTGGCGCGCTACAGACCTTTGGCAAGGTAACATAATTTTTCTTTTAGTATGCCCCATCTCATAATTCGTCACTTTCTGTAGGCTGTACGGCTCTTTGTAGGCTACAATATGATAGCATATAGTGACATGAGAATTAATGGTATTGCCTAGCTCCTACTTCAAGAAGCTTGTTTCTATTGTCTCATCAAAACATCCAAAGAACAGTTATCATTAATAATTGTTATTCTTATTGTACCCTTCACAAAGATGGAAGTATGCCTATAATCAAATTAAAGAACAAAGGAGTTGCTTAATCGATTATCTTCCAAGCCCAATTCTTACCAACAATGTTCAATGGCTTCGCACCTCTGAAATTGGTCACAACCATCTGCAGTCACCTGATGGCAGAAGAACACAAGAATTAGTACTATAATATGGGGGGCTATGGATCTTAAAAGTTACGTGTAGCCAAATTTAAGGCATAACAAGCTAAACCAATTATGTCCACTCCACTTCCAATTACAGATGGATTACAAGTCCAGTCTATACAAATCTCACCCCTCCCTACTAAAAATTCGTTGAAATCATGGTACTCGTAGCAGAAAAATGCACTATTGATCGCACTAAGCCTATGACTAACTCTACTGGTTGGCAGAAACCACTGAAATTGGCATAACAAAATTTTGTCCCAAGCAATCCTTTGAACTTGTATAGAGAAAGATCCACTGTATTAGTGAGGCTGCTGGAAGGGAAACTAATGCATAATTCAGTTTGCATGCTTTACCAAAAGTGCACCGTTTAACACACGAACAATGGCAGTGGTGTTGCTTACAGAGAAGCTAATGCAGAATTCATTATTCAGACTAATCAGTCTTGATCCATATTTTTGCTAATCTCTAATTAGTGCCGTAAAAAAGAATCTTTAGAGAAATATATACCCTATCTGCAGATTATGTCTATCATGCGAGAAAGAGCGTGAAACTGTTCTCGATCCGACTGTGCTCGGTACCTCGGTGATCCGGTTGCCGCAGAGCACATACCTCTCCAGTCTCCACCTCCTCCTAGGCCTCCCGGCCTGCTGCAGCTCCCGCAACATTCCTCCTTCTCGACATCTGTCACTGTCTCTACTTCCATGATATTGCGTCGTGGTCATAGCACACATGTACTCTCATAGTCCCTTCTGCTCTCTTACGCTGTAAACACAGCAACAACATCTCCGACTAAATCATAGGAGAAATATAATAAAAGGAGTGGCCTTACCTAGTGGTTGGGTGCCTGATGGATGTAGAACTGGGTGCATGGATCTCGTGGTTCGCTGGTGGGTGGACTGGGCGGCGATGGTGGCTACCGACTTGATGCAACGACAAACGGTGTGATGGACTTTCATCCTTGGACCATGGTCGACGGCGAGCGCTGTCAGCCCGTGCGGCCTGGGCCCCTGGGCTACAACGCGTACATGGCGGAAGGGCACTGGGAAACGGCAGGGCCTTGACCGACGTGATTGAAGCGTCCTTCGGGAGGTCGAGAATCAATGAAGGCGGTGACGACCATCGCAGGAGCGGTGTGTGCGCGTGCGGAGAGAGGGCTATGGCATGGGTGGGACTGGGACATGCGAAAAAGGAGGTGGGTTCAGTTGGCAAAAATCCAGGAACGAGTTCGTGGGTTTGTTTTTTCTTTCTTTGGCTGGTTTCTCGAGCAGGGATAGAGGGAGCGGTCGATAGTTTTTTTTCATACAAAGGGTGAGGTCGAGGGGGTGGGGGCATAGCTGTAGGTCGAACCATCACGACGGCAGATCCCCCTTTAATAGTAGAGACTTTTATCGAAAATATCAGATTTGAGTGACTTTTAACACGGTATTTCCTCACATTTACATTTTTCTTGTTTATGTATGATAGGATCGGCATGTTGCGTTAATGATTTGTAGAAAAATCTGTAAAGATCAAAGGACATCGTTGACGATCATGTCCAGACTTCTCTTGTCCATCTGTTTCATTCCTAATCGTCGTTCATATATTTTTGGACCCTGGACATCACACCATACATTGCCTGATGGACACGCATCAGAAAACGAATGTCCAAAGCTTTCAAAAAGGATATTATAGACGAATTTTTACTCGATGGGGTAATTAGTGTCATAAATGTACAACTACAAGGTAAAAAGCGGAATTCATTCTTTTATTTTCTTGAGCCTGAAAAGTTACGGGTGGATCATTTTGTAACTTGTGTAGGTCATGTGCATGTTGAGAGTTGTCGAATATGACCTAATCGTTTTTTTTTCATATACTCTCAAGTAGAACTAACCTACAAAACCAATGTAGGCACGTGGCCGTCTCGAGTACTTTGGAAATTTGGGAGAGATGATGCCACTCCTTTATTGTTTAAGGTTATTTCTCTTGATATCCAGGGCCCTCTTCAGGAATTCGAGACCCCGGTGCGAAAAGGAAAATAGAGCCATAACATTTTTTTAAAACAGAATATAACTCAACATAATTACTTAATTACATAATTTAACTTTATTTTTATTTCATACAATGTTTAGAAAATTCTAAGTATGAATGCAAAATACTACAACCAATACATTGACCTCATGCTCAGAATTAGTTTGGGGTTCTTTCACAATAAATTTATCCATGGCACTCCTTTGAGATCGAGCATCTTCTTATTTTTGTTTCTTCTTTCGCTTTATGGCACTAGGATCATACATTTTTCTAGAACTAGAATTCATGATTGTTTCTATTAATGAACTAAACAAAAATAATATGAACGAATTTAAACTCATAAATTCTATGAATTATAGGCTTGTAACTTGTATAGATAGTTCTTTTTTAAACCAAGGCAAAAGATTTGCCTCATTCATTAATTATGGGAGAAAGAGTTTAAAGTACATCATAGCCCAACAGTGATAGAAGATACATCCGAGATTACTTTCGCGGCTTGATGTTGCTCAGTTGTCTAGCTCCCGCCGTGATCCGTAGTTGTGCCTCGTCTTCTATGAGCTTGAGAATATGGAAGGGCGGTATGGGCTTCTTTCTAAAGACTCGAGAATTTCTTTCGTTTCAAATAACCCAAGTCGTTAGGGATGACATGGCTTTCCGATTCGCAGTGTTGGCCTTCGACATATTGGTCCATCAAATGTTCGTGTTGCGCTCTACCGCCCAAGTATTAATCTCGAGTGCATCTAGCTTCAACCATTGCTTGACCATTAGACTAGAAAAGGATAGAACCTTAATTTAGCAGTTGGACGAGCAAGTATTGAAAATCTCAAATCTACGACAACTTCTGAACTTCAATAACAAGATAAAAAAATGTTCCATCACATATTAGTAATTAGTAAACTGTTGTACAACTTCGTAGGTTAGTTTGTACCAAAAAATCAAAATTAGTTGGAGAAAAAGGGAGGACCGTAGGGCATCGCACCGGTTGGCCAGTTCCGTGGCACCTTGGCAGCGTTGACCGGCGCAGCGGTTTCCGACACCGCTGCAGTTCCGCTTCCGGCTTGCATTGGTTGGTTGTAGAAGCGACCGCCGCCGAATCACTGATTCAGTCGAAGCCAAGAGATGAGAAGCGAATTAGCGAAGGGATTAGGGGAGGAAACGACAGAAGTCAATGAACGTATGTGCGTTACGACCCGTGTTTCGTCTATCCATTTCGTCTATCCATCAGATGGATCCATGCGACAACAGGTAGCATATACGTGTATGGATTGAGCGGACGAAACCCAAAAGAAGTGCTTCACGTGATAGAGTAAACGTTGGCCCAGAACTGACATTTTGCTACCAATACATATAGTATATGGACCCTATGTTGGGGCCCTTGGATTTTGGGCGCCCTGTGCGAGCGCACAGGCCTTTCAACGCCCCGTTGATATCATTGTCTTCATTTTACTGGTTCTGCTTTTTTGCATTGCAATTGAGAACCCCCTCTAGTAGACATGTTTATTTGCTTTTTTTTAAACGAGGCAAGAGACTTATCATTTCACTAATTAAGGACAAGGTTTAGACAGTAGCCACAAAGCGGCAAAAATAAAAGATTACTCTTGTGACATAAGTGCACTCATATGTTTAGCTCCCGCAAGCACCCAGAGGCAGGCCTCCTATTTGATATTAGCGATAATAATGATGGCCGGCGAAGCCGTGTTGCAAAAAACTCGCGCATTTCTTTCCTTTCAAATTTCCCACATGACCAACATGAGAATCAAGACTAAAGCTTTCTTGAGGTGTCCTCGTGAGTTTATTTGCTTTGTGTCATAGTCTTCAGCCTTGATTCTTGTTCTCCTCCAATTTATGTTCACATTTCATTTGTTTCTCAGGTTGAGTGTTTTTCTTGGCTCAGAAGATATTATGAGCTGGACACATATAGTGAGCCGATCTATTGAAGTTGCTGCCAAGATGCTTGGTGTTGTTCTTATGATGATGTAGGGTGCTCGCTATTGTTAAGTGCTCGGCCTTGATGTAATGGCTCAACACAGTATCGCTAAGTGCATTTGGACTAAACAGACGACAAACTAGTGCTTTGAGAGCGAACTGTCTTTACGTGCTACTAAATTTGTACGTCATGTGTCCAATCAATTTTTTAGTATAGTGTTATTGTTGGACTAAGCATTTCAACTACTTAATGTTACTAGTAAGTACGCACGTGCAACGCACGTCTCAACTAATATTATAACCATACATGATAATTATGAAAATACTCTCTACATTCACAAATATAATATATGTTTTAATATTTCAATGTAGACTACATACGGTCTGAAATAAGTGAGGAACTTCTTCCATCCTTGCTTGAAGAATATAAGACCATCGAGTGGGGTGTCATATTCGGTCCTATGTTGCACTTGAAGCTAATTGAACTATGTACGACAAAATACAAGACTAAATGGGGAAAAGGACACAACAAATATGTCCCAAAAAAGGACCAACTACTATGTGAACCGAGTTCCAAAAATAATTGACAACTCTGAAACTTTCAGCTAGAATACAAACTAATGGACACATTATGACAACACGAAAGATGAAATTAGTTCTAGGATAGGTGAAGAGCGGAGAGCGGGTATCTAGCTCTGAGCATAAAACTCGGTCACAAATTCCTATGTGTATCAATCTAGTATGGAACACCACCCTATTCTGAATTTCCATCATAGCAAAAGCACCACTATGTTTTCGCAAAAATCTTCTCAAGCTAAAATATGCCCATCGGAAAGCGGCAAGTATCCAGTGGAAACACATATCATAGCTGATAAAAAAACATGTCATTTTGTCTACTAATACATTCAAGGATCACTTGAATGGAAAATTGACAATAGAGAGGATGACAAGAATGGTAAATGAATAGTCATTTCTCTTAGTTCCTCTGAGGCTCATCTGGTTTGACAGGCTGACAAATGAGTAGTTCCTCAAAATCAGTAATAGCGAACACATATCCATCTCATCGTCCTGATGCACGAACATGGAGCATGCCAACTTACCTCGGGAGAGAAAAAAGAAAGGAGAAAGATGCATGTCAAGGGAAGGTTCCAGTTGATGCTGATGGAAATAGGCTTGATCTCCTTCAGTGTAGTCGAGATGGCAGTGCCAATCTGTTCACGTGCAACATCCATATTGCTCGACGATGCCTACAAATTATGGAATGAGATCATATAGTTGAAAAAAAACAGACTGAAGAACGAATACTGTAAGGACAGATTGTTTTCTAGGTAATATGACCAAAAACACTGATTGACAAAGAGAAAGGAATAAAACAAGAGGGTCTGAAGACCTATACTCCCTCCGTTCCTAAATATAGGGTGTATAGTTTTTGGCACAGAAATTAAAGAATGCATGTGAAGGGAAAATTTCACAAGTTTTGGGTGAGATTACACGTGACTAATTGACATCAGAAGATAGAGGAGTTTGCATGATGTAAGGAAATGTAATCAGATCCCTAAGAAATTATCCAAATGAGTGGTGCAACGCAATATACCTTATATTTTGAATATTTTTCTCAAAAATATATACATCTTATATCAAGGAACGGAGGGAGTATATAACTAAGATCTCAGCACAAAAAGACTGAAGAATGATGTATTTGTTGTCTCAACACTTCTACATTCACTTCTGGAAGTGTTCTTATATCCAGATACAACAGATGGATTCCCTGTCCCCGCAACATGCGTTCCTGCATGTCGATCTGTAGTGATGGCATTGCTGCCATGACCATCCCTTCTGTAGATCCAACTTTTCATAGACGTATTCGTGCAGATCGAGATCACCGTTACCGGATCCGTGCACATCGAGGTCGTGTTCACGAGACCCGTGCACATCCAACTCTCGATGGGCCTCTTGACAATGGTATAAATTATTGTCCTTTTCTGATTGTTTTTCTGGAGCACAACATTTAATTATATCCTTGTTGTCAAAGTGAAACTGCAGATTATTCCTCTTTTATATGCATTCCTAACAGTTTAGACCGGCCTTGTTATTCTCCTTGTAAGTATAAGAAATATGTTTAGTCTTGCAAGTTACTCTTTCCCAACACACAACCGCGCTGGTATGAATATTTACTTGCTTCATATACCATATATTTTCTTTTTCATAATGCAACAACTGTTTGTGTTGTAACTAACATGTTTGAAGCAAAAAATATTGTTTTCCATGCACCCATTACTAACATGTTTGAAGCACAAATTGTTGTTTTCCATGCACCCATTACAATTTTCTCACACTAATAATATTTTATATTGCGCATGAATAATAAAATTGGATAGAATTTACATATCTATGTGAGAACAGTGTCATTGACTACTTGTTTTTCACACTGGATCAATTATTCCTTGTCTTGCATCTATTCTTAAATATTGCAACATAGTTTGTTGGTTCCTATGTTTCTAGATTGTGTTAGAAAAATTTCAACATGTATCACTGGTATTGCTGCAGAGTCCATTTCTATCCTATAAAGCATGCATTCTAAAGGGTAAACATGCATTTCCTTACCCATCCCGCTCTTGGCCATCTATGAGTTGGGTGCTTGCATGCATGGGACCGAGGCCACGCACCCCACATGAACAACCTATGGCTGTTGTTGATTTAGGTGATTTCTCTGCATAATTTTTTTGTCCAGACTGTAACTTTTTGTTGATTCATTCACCTTTATAGCTGCATAGAATCGATGCACTTAGGGCACTAATAGGTTTCTCCTCAATTAGAATGTTCGGACCATCAAAATAGAGAATGAAAAGCTTTATAAGCATAAACACAAACACTTGGTGGTCCAATTTTTTATTGGATTATTCTATTTATGCTAGATCTGAGGCATGAATCAACAAAAAGTATGCAGGATCCCAGCTCATTCCATGGGATGGAATAGTGGGCGAGATAATTTATTAATCTTCTATTTGCTTCAAAGGAAAAAAAGAATGATGTTACTTACCTTTCTATGGCCATCGGGCTGAGGGCAAGGTATATATGGTGGTGTGCATGTCCAGTGGCGGGAGAAAGGAGTTGGTATCAGGGACCACAGCGACAGCAGAGAGCCCCATGTCGAGGCATGTCGGAAGCGGGAGGAACGCATCGCCTTCATGCACACGCCCTGGCACCGTCGCGCGCCCGCGCCATAAGGGTCGGCTCCCGCAGCTTCACCGCCAGGCCCCGCACCCAGCGTTGTCCCTGGCCGCCCATTGCATCTCGCGTTGCCGTCGATGGTCGATAGAGGAGAGGGACCCCGTAGTCGCCGACGAAGGCAGAGCCTGATGCGTCCCGCATGGTCGCCGCTGCTCGATGGAGGAGAGAAACCAAACCGCCCATCGACGTAGGCCGATCATGCTACACCCCGCTCTGCTGCCGCTGCTCGATGAAGGAGGGTTGTGCGCCGCCGGGCATGTGGGTTCTTTTTTAGAAAGGGACGGCGGCGATAGGTGCGAGGAGGCAGGGGCGAGAAGAGATGTGGTCATCCTCCGCTGATGGAGTACGGTCAGTCGTTGGAAATTGCTAAATGCACACCTAAAACTATTAAATTAGTGATGGCTGTTAGATTAAGATTTGTCGGGCTAATCATACGGTGTTGATCGGTCGTGCGGTGTTGTGAGAAATTTTACTGGATGCACGTAGGAAAGTTCTTGTTTGCTTGTTTAATCGTAGTAGAGATTTGATACTTGAGTCTGTATCTATACTACTATTAAAAAGCAAACATAAATTCCTTTAGAGCCACACATTAAATTGTACACGGGATAATCAAGACCGTTTAGTCAAATCAATTTAGACGGATCCTAATGTCTATATTACGTCCTTGGTTTGTCAGCGAGATCAATGAATGAGATCCAATGTTCTGCCGAGCAGACGGCTCTCTGGTGTGCCCATCGTTCGCCTTGGCGTCCCCCCATTTCCATGCCCCACCGCAACACGACCATAATTTGTGGATAAGTTAAATGTATACACCCCCCTCAACTTTCAAATTTCAACCACATCACCCCCCAAACTAAAAAACCAGTTACTTAATCCCCCAAACTTCACAAAGCCAAACAAAACACCCCCTAGAAGCCACCAAGCTGGTTTTTCCACTTGTTTTACCCACGAGGCAAGCTCACCATTATTTATTCGTTGACTTATTCTCCCACCTCATTCCATGCCCCACATGTAAGTTTGATTAACTACAGAACAAACACGCCCTCGCGACCACTCCGCTTAACAGAAGCAGATGCATACCGGCGTCGGTCTCTCCGATGACTCTATCGCGGGCCCTCGCGACGTGGTCTCCTCTTCGCCATCGCCTCATTCCACACGAGCGCCTGCATGAGGGCTCGAGGAAGGCGTACGTTTGCTCACTCTCGAGGCTGGTAAACCATTACTTCATGGCGGCCTAAGCTGCTGCCACAAGTGCGTCTGTCGCTGACGAGGAGGTGAGAGCGTAGAGAAAGATTTGTGCATCGATAATTTGTTGGGAAACGTAGCATAAATTCAAAAAAAAATCTACGCTTATTCAGATCTTCCTATGGAGAGACCAGCAACGAGAGAGGGGTGAGTGCATCTTCATACCTTTGAAGATCGCTAAGCGGAAGCGTTACTAGAACGCGGTTGATGGAGTCGTACTCGCGGCGATTCAGATCGCGGTGTGATTCCGATCTAGTGCCGAACTACGGCACCTCCGCGTTCAACACACGTGCAGCCCGGTGACGTCTCCCGCACCTTAATCCAGCAAGGAGGAGGGAGAGGTTGGGGAAGAACTCCAGCAGCACGACGGTGTGGTGTCAATGGAGAGACGAGGTCTCCCGGCAGGGCTTCGCCAAGCACCGGCGGAGAGGAGGAGGAAGAAGGGCAGGGTTGCGCCGAGAGAGAGAGAAAACCGTGTGCAAAACAGCCCCGAAACCTCAACTATATATAGGGGAGAGGGAGGGGGCGCAACCCTTAGGGTTCCCACCTCCAAGGGGTGCGGCAGCCCCATATGGGAGAGGGGCGGCGGCCAGGGCAGGGAGGAGGGGTGGCGCACCCCTCTGGTGGGCCTTAGGCCCACCTGCACTAGGGTTCCCCCCCCCCCTCTCCCCTCTTCCTGCGCCATGGGCTGAGTGGGGGGCGCACCAGCCCACCTAGGGGCTGGCTCCCTTCCCCACTTGGCCCATCTAGCCCTCGTTGCCCCCCTTCGGTGGACCCCCGGGGCCACCTCCGGTGGTCCCGGTGGTCCCGGTACGTTACCCGTGATGCCCGAAACACTTCTGGTGTCCGAAACCATCCGTCCTATATGTCAATCTTTACCTCTGGACCATTCCGAAGCTCCTCGTGATGTACGGGATCTCATCCGGGATTCCGAACAACTTTCAATAATCTCGTATAACAATTCCCTATAACCCTAGCGTCATCGAACCTTAAGTGTGTAGACCCTACGGGTTCGGGAGACACGCACACATGACCGAGACACCTCTCCGGCCAATAACCATCAGCGGGGTCTGGATACCCATGGTGGATCCCACCTGCTCCATGATGATCTCATCGGATGAACCACGATGTCAAGGATTCAATCAATCCCGTATACAATTCCCTTTGTCTGTCGGTATAGAACTTGCCCGAGATTCGATCGTCGGTATACCTATACCTTGTTCAATCTCGTTACCGGTAAGTCTCTTTACTCGTTTCATAGTACGTCATCGTGTGACTAACTCCTTCGTCACATTGAGCTCATGATGATGTTCCACCGAGTGGGCCCAGAGATACCTCTCCGCCACACGGAGTGACAAATCCCGATCTCGATTCGTACCAACCCAACAGACACTTTCAGAGGTACCCGTAGTGCACCTTTATAGTCACCCAGTTACGTTGTGACGTTTGATACACCGAAAGCACTCCTGCGGTATCCGGGAGTTGCACAATCTCACGGTCGAAGGAAAAGACACTTGATATTAGAAAAGCTTTAGCATACAAACAATACGATCTAGTGCTATGCTTAGGATTGGGTCTTGTCCATCACATCATTCTCCCAATGATGTGATCCCGTTATCAATGACATCTAATGCCCATGACCAGGAAACCATGATCATCTATTGACTAACGAGCTAGCTAACTAGAGGCTTGCTAGGGACACATTGTGATCTATTTATTCACACATGTATCACTGTTTCCTATTAATACAATTATAGCATGAACAATAGACGATTATCATGAAGAAGGAAATATGATAATAACCATTTTATTATTGCCTCTAGGGCATATTTCTAACAGTCTCGCACTTGCACTAGAGTCAATAATCTAGTTACATTGTGATGTATCGAACACCCATAGCATTATGGTGTTGATCATGTTTTCCTCGTGGAAGGGGTTTAGTCAACAGGTCTGCAACATTCAGATCCGTGTGTACTTTACAAATATCTATCACTCCACTCTGGACATGGTCCTGGATGGAGTTGTAGCGGCGTTTGATGTGCTTCGTCTTCCGGTGAAACCTGGGCTCCTTGGCTATGGCAATGGCCCCAGTGTTATCACAGAAGAGTGTCATTGGACCCGACGCACTTGGAATCACTCCAAGGTCGGTGATGAGCTCCTTCATCCAAATTCCTTCATGAGCCACTTCTGAAGCAGCTATGTACTCCGCTTCACATGTAGATGCTGCCACGACTTCTTGCTTGCTGTTGCACCATCTCACTGCCCCACCATTCAAAACATATATGTATCTGGTCTGTGACTTAGAGTCATCCGGATCTGTGTCGAAGCTAACGTCGACGTAACCCTTTACGACGAGCTCTTCGTCACCTCCATAAACGAGAAACATTTCCTTAGTCCTTTTCAGGTACGTAAGGATATTCTTGACCGCTGTCCAGTGTTCCATACCGGGATCACTTTGGTACCTCCCTACCAAACTTATGGCAAGGTTTATATCAGGTCTGGTACATAGCATGGCATACATAATAGAGCCTACGGCTGAAGCGTAGGGGACAGAACTCATCTTCTCTCTATCTGCTGCCGTGGTCGGCGACTGAGTCTTACTCAATCTCATACCTTGCAAAACTGGTAAGAACCCTTTCTTTGAGTTTTCCATATTGAACTTCTTCAATATCTTGTCAAGGTATGTACTTTGTGAAAGACCTATGAGGCGTCTCGATCTATCTCTATAGATCTTGATGCCTAATATGTATGCAGCTTCTCCAAGGTCCTTCATTGAAAAACTTTTATTCAAATAGGCCTTTATGCTCTCCAACATTTATGTATTGTTCCCCATCAATAATATGTCATCCACATACAGTATGAGGAAATCTACAGAGCTCCCACTCACTTTCTTGTACAGACAGGCTTCTCCGTAAACCTGTATGAACCCAAACGCTTTAATCACCTCATTAAAGCGAATGTTCCAACTCCGAGATGCTTGCACCAGACCATAGATGGAGCGCTGGAGCTTGCACACTTTGTTAGCACCCTTAGGGTCGACAAAACCTTCTGGTTGCATCATATACAACTCTTCCTTAAGGTTCCCGTTAAGGAACGCTATTTTGACGTCCATTTGCCAAATTTCATAATCATAAAAGGCGGCAATTGCTAACTTGAATCGGACTGATTTCAGCTTCGCTACGGGAGAGAAAGTCTCTTCGTAGTCAACTCCTTGAATTTGTCGAAAACCCTTTGCGACAAGTCGAGCTTTGTAAACGGTTACATTACCGTTTGCATCAGTCTTCTTCTTGAAGATCCATTTATTTTCTGTGGCTCGCCGGTCATCGGGCAAGTCCACCAAAGTCCATACTTTATTCTCATACATGGATCCTATCTCGGATTTCATAGCTTCAAGCCATTTGTTGGAATCCAGGTCCGTCATCGCTTCTTCATAGTTCGAAGGTTCACCGTTGTCTAACAACATGATTTCCATCACAGGGTTCCCGTACCACTCTGGTGCGGAGCGTGCCCTCGTGGACCTTCGCGGTTCAGTAGTAACTTGATCCGAAGCTTCATGATCATTATCATTAACTTCCTCTTCAGTTGGTGTAGGCGCCACATGAACAACTTCCCGCGCTGCGCTACTATCCTGTTCGAGAGGGGGGGTGTAATTACCTCATCAAGTTCTACCTTCCTCCCACTTACTTCTTTCGAGAGAAACTCTTTCTCTAGAAAGGATTCGTTCTTAGCAACAAAGGTTTTACCTTCGGATCTAAGATAGAAGGTATACCCAATAGTTTCCTTAGGGTATCCTATGAATACGCATTTCTCCGCTTTGGGTTCGAGCTTTTCTGGTTGAAGTTTCTTCACATAAGCATCGCAGCCCCAAACTTTAAGAAACGTCAACTTAGGTTTCTTGCCAAACCATAGTTCGTACGGTGTCGTCTCAACGGATTTAGACGGTGCCCTATTTAAAGTGAATGCTGCAGTTTCTAATGCGTATCCCCAAAATGATAGCGGTAAGTCGGTAAGAGACATCATAGATCGTACCATATCTAATAAAGTGCGATTACGATGTTCAGACACTCCATTGCGTTGCGGTGTGCCAGGCGGCGTCAGTTGTGAAACGATTCCACACTTCCTTAGGTGTGTGCCAAACTCGTGACTCAAATATTCTCCTCCACGATGAGATCATAGACACTTAATTTTCCTGTCACGTTGATTCTCGACCTCACTCTGAAATTCCTTGAACTTTTCAAATGTCTCAGATTTGTGCTTCATCAAGTAGATATACCCATACCTACTCAAATCATAGGTGAGAGTGAGAACATAACGACAGCCACCGCGAGCTTCAACGTTCATTGGACCACACACATCAGTGTGTATTATTTCCAATAAGTCGGTTGCTCTCTCCACTATTCCTGAGAATGGAGTCTTAGTCATCTTGCCCATGAGGCACGGTTCGCATGTGTCAAATGATTCAAAATCAAGAGACTCTAATAGTCCATCAGTATGGAGCTTCTTCATGCGCTTAACACCAATATGACCAAGGCGGCAGTGCCACAAGTTTGTGGGACTATCATTATCAACTTTACATCTTTTGGTACTCACACTATGAATATGCGTAACATCACGATCGAGATTCATCAAGAATAAACTATTCACCAGCGGAGCATGACCATAAAACATATCACTCATATAAATAGAACAACCATTATTCTCTGACTTAAATGAGTAGCCGTCTCGCATTAAGCAAGACCCTGATACAATGTTCATGCTTAAAGCTGGTACTAAATAACAATTATTAAGGTTTAAAACTAATCCCGACGGTAGATGTAGAGGTAACGTGCCGACCGCGATCACATCGACCTTGGAGCCATTCCCGACGCGCATCGTCACCTCGTCCTTTGCCAGTCTCCGCTTATTCCGCAGTTCCTGCTTTGAGTTGCAAATGTGAGCAACGGCACCGGTATAAAATACACAGGAGCTACTACGAGCGCTGGTAAGGTACACATCAATAACATGTATATCACATATACCTTTAACGTTGCCGGCCTTCTTGTCCGCTAAGTATTTGGGGCAGTTCCGTTTCAAGTGACCCTTTCCCTTGCAATAGAAGCACTCAGTCTCAGGCTTGGGTCCATTCTTTTTCTTCTTCCCGACATCTGGCTTACCGGGCGCGGCAACGACTTTGTCATCTTTCTTGAAGTTTTTCTTACCCTTGCCCTTCTTGAAACTAGTGGTCTTGTTGACCGTCAACACTTGGTGCTCTTTCTTGATTTCTACTTCTGCAGACTTGAGCATCGAGTACAACTCGGGAATGGTCTTCTCCATCCCTTGCATGTTGTAGTTCAGCACAAAGCCTTTGTAGCTTGGTGGGAGAGATTGGAGGATTATGTCAACTATAGCATCATCCGGAAGTTCGACTCCAAGTGAAGTCAGACGACCGTGTAACCCAGACATTTTGAGTATGTGCTCACTGACAGAACTGTTCTCCTCCATCTTACAGTTAAAGAACTTGTCGGAGACTTCATATCTCTTGACACGGGCATGAGCTTGAAAAACTAGCTTCAGCTCTTGGAACATCTCATATGCACCGTGTTGCTCAAAACGCCTTTGGAGCCCCGTTTCTAAACTGTATAACATGCCACACCTAACTAGAGAGTAGTCATCACTCCGCGTTTGCCAGACGTTCAGAATGTCCTGGACTGCTGCGGGAGCGGGAGGGTCACCTAGCGGCGCACAAGGACATAAGCCTTTTTAGCTCCTTCAAGGATGAGCTTCAAGTTGCGAACCCAGTCTGCATAGTTGCTACCATCATCTTTCAGCTTGTCTTTCTCTAGGAATGCGTTTGAAATTGAGGTTGACGTTGGCCATCTACAATATTTATAAAGACAACTTTTAGACTAAGTTCATTTAATCAAATTAAGTATGAACTCCCACTTAAATCAACATCCCTCTAGTCATCTAAGTGATACATGATCCATGTTGACTAACCCGTGTCCGATCATCACGTGAGACGGACTAGTCACCATGGTGAGCAACTTCATGCTGATCGTATTCAACCATACGACTCATGTTCGACCTTTCGGTCTCTTGTATTCGAGGTCATGTCTGTACATGCTAAGCTCGTTGAGTCAACCTAGGTGTTTCGCGTGTGTAAATCTGGCTTACACCCGTTGTATGCGAACGCTAGAATCTATCACACCCGATCATCACGTGGTGCTTCGAGACAACGATCCTTCGCAACAGTGCACACTTAGGGGAATACGTTCTAGAAATTTTAAGAGGGATCATCTTATTATGCTACCATCGTTCTAAGCAATAAGATGAAAACATGATAAACATCACAATGCAATCATATAGTGACATGATATGGCCATTGTCATCTTTGCTCTTTTAATCTCCATCTTCAGGCATCGCATGATCATCATCGTCACCGGCGTGACACCATGATCTCCATCATCGTGCCTCTGTGAAGTCGTCACGCCAACTACTACTATCACTACTACTATAGCTAACCGTTAGCAATGAAGTAAAAGTAGTAAGCACATGGCATTGCATCTCATGCAATAAATTAAGACAACTCCTATGGCTCCTGCCGGTTGTCATACTCATCGACATGCAAGTCGTGAAACCTATTACAATAACATGATCATATCATACATCATACATGCAACATCACAACTTTGGCCATATCACATCACATGTCAAATCCTGCAAAAACAAGTTAGACGTCCTCTAATTGTTGTTGCAAGTTTTACGTGGCTGATTTGGGTTTCTAGCAAGAATGATTTCTTACCTACGTGACAGCCAGAACGATGATATGCCAAAGCTATTTACCCTTCATAAGGACCCTTTTCATCAAATCCAATCCGACTAGAGTAGGAGAGACAGACACCCGCTAGCCACCTTTATGCACGGTGTGCATGTCTGTCGGTGGAACCAGTCTCACGTAAGCATACGTGTAAAGTCGGTCCGGGCCGCTTCATCCCACAATACCGCCGGAAAAGAATAAGACTAGTAGCGGAAAGCAATTGACAAATCATCGCCCACAACCTTTTGTGTTCTACTCGTGCATGGAATCTACGCATAGAAAACCTGGCTCGGATGCCACTGTTGGGAAACGTAGCATAAATTCAAAAAATTTCCTATGCATATTCAGATCTTCCTATGGAGAGACCAGCAACGAGAGAGGGGTGAGTGCATCTTCATACCTTTGAAGATCGCTAAGCGGAAGCGTTACTAGAACGCGGTTGATGGAGTCGTACTCGCGGCGATTCAGATCGCGGTGTGATTCCGATCTAGTGCCGAACTACGGCACCTCCGCGTTCAACACACGTGTAGCCCGGTGACGTCTCCCGCACCTTAATCCAGCAAGGAGGAGGGAGAGGTTGGGGAAGAACTCCAGCAGCACGACGGCGTGGTATCGATGGAGAGACGAGGTCTCCCGGCAGGGCTTCGCCAAGCACCGGCAGAGAGGAGGAGGAAGAAGGGCAGGGCTGCGTCGAGAGAGAGAGAAAACCGTGTGCAAAACAGCCCCGAAACCTCAACTATATATAGGGGGAGAGGGAGGGGGCACAACCCTTAGGGTTCCCACCCCCAAGGGGTGCGGCAGCCCCAGATGGGAGAGGGGGCGGCGGCCAGGCAGGGAGGAGGGGTGGCGCACCCCTCTGATGGGCCTTAGGCCCACCTGCGCTAGGGTTCCCCCCCTCTCCCCTCTTCCCGTGCCACGGGCTGAGTGGGGGGGGGGGCGCACCAGCCCACCTAGGGGCTGGCTCCCTTCCCCACTTGGCCCATCTAGCCTCCCGGGGTCGTTGCCCCCTTTGGTGGACCCCCGGGGCCACCTCCGTTGGTCCCGGTGGTCCCGGTACGTTAGCGGTGATGCCCGAAACACTTCCGGTGTCCGAGACCATCCGTCCTATATATCAATCTTTACCTACGAACCATTCCGGAGCTCCTCGTGACATCCGGGATCTCATCCGGGACTCCGAACAACTTTTGATAACCTCGTATAACAATTCCCTATAACCCTAGCGTCATCGAACCTTAAGTGTGTAGACCCTACGGGTTCGGGAGACAGGCAGACATGACCGAGACACCTATCCGGCCAATAACCATCAGCGGGGTCTGGATACCCATGGTGGCTCCCACCTGCTCCACGATGATCTCATCGGATGAACCACGATGTCAAGGATTCAATCAATCCCGTATACAATTCCCTTTGTCTGTCGGTATAGAACTTGCCCGAGATTCGATCGTCGGTATGCCTATACCTTGTTCAATCTCGTTACCGGTAAGTCTCTTTACTCGTTCCGTAGTACGTCATCGTGTGACTAACTCCTTAGTCACATTGAGCTCATGATGATGTTCCACCGAGTGGGCCCAGAGATACCTCTCCATCACACGGAGTGACAAATCCCGATCTTGATTCGTACCAACCCAACATACACTTTCAGAGGTACCCGTAGTGCACCTTTATAGGCACCCAGTTACGTTGTGATGTTTGATACACCCAAAGCACTCCTACGGTATCCGGGAGTTGCACAATCTCACGGTCAAAGGAAAAGACACTTGACATTAGAAAAGCTTTAGCATACGAACAATACGATCTAGTGCTATGCTTAGGATTGGGTCTTGTCCATCACATCATTCTCCCAATGATGTGATCCCGTTATCAATGACATCTAATGCCCATGACCAGGAAACCATGATCATCTATTGACTAACGAGCTAGCCAACTAGAGGCTTGCTAGGGACACATTGTGATCTATTTATTCACACATGTATCACTGTTTCCTGTTAATACAATTATAACATGAACAATAGAGGATTATCATGAACAAGGAAATATGATAATAACCATTTTATTATTGCCTCTAGGGCATATTTCCAACATAATTCTATTGATCATGCACATGGCATATATATATAGGTACAGGGGCACTCAAGTCTTGTCTCCCAAGTTACAAATACGTTACAAGGAGAGGGAGACGTGACAGGTGCACACACACAACATGGACCTATACAATATATTCAACACCCCCGCAGTCGAAGCGGCGCCGGTGACGCAAAGACTGGACCGAAAGCCCTCAAAGGTCGAAGTAGGTAGTCCCTTTGTCATAACGTTGGCGAACTGCTGATCGGTGGGTACGTGCATGATCTCGTAGGCATACTTCTGCTGATGGAGGTGAAAACCAGTAGCACTGCGAGTGACCTCAATGCCAAGGAAGTAGTGAAGAGCTCCCAAGTCCTTGAGGGCAAACTCAGTGCTAAGGCGACTGGTAATCAGCTGAAGTAGTGCTGGCGAGGATGCAGTCAGGATGATGTCGTCGACGTACAGGAGAAGATACGCAGTGGCGGCGCCCTGGTGGTAGACGAACAGAGAGGCATCGGACCGTGTGGACCGGAACCCCTGCTGTTGGAGAAATGCCGCAATCCGTTGATACCACGCCCGGGGAGCCTGCTTCAGCCCGTAAAGAGAACGGGCAAGCAAGCATACGTGATCCGGATGAGCGGGGTCAACGAAACCAGTGGGCTGCTGACAGAACACCTGCTCGTCGAGATGGCCATGCAGGAAGGCATTGGACACATCGAGCTCGTGAACTGGCCAGGTACGAGAAGCAGCAAGCTGGAGTACGACTTGTATCGTGCCCAGTTTGACAACCGGGGCGAAGGTGTCGGTGAAGTCCACGCCGGCACGCTGGTGAAAACCACACACGACCCACCGCGCTTTGTAGCACTCGAGGGAACCGTCGGGGTGAGTCTTGACGCGGAAGACCCACTTGTCGGTGATGACGTTAGCACGAGGAGGCCGCGACACAAGCTGCCACGTGCGGTTGCGCTGTAGAGCGTCGAACTCCTCATGCATCGCAGCGAGCAGTTCGGATCCCGAAGGGCTACGCGTGCGAAAGTGGGGAGTGAAGCTGAGGCCGAGGTAGAGGCGGCGCATGCGTACTCGTCGGCACCGTAGCGCGTGCTGGGACAAAGCGACCCAGTCCGAGCCCAGGTAACCACACCGTGAAGGGGCGCGGTCGCAGCCGGCTAAACCGGCGAGGGGGACGTCGAGCCGACCTCCATGGGCGCCAAGGAGGCGCTAGCGGGTACACCGGGAACTTCGACAGCAACACCGGACACCGAGGGTGCACCAACAGCCATACTAGGAGCCGCAACAGCCACACCTGGGGCCGTGGTAGCGGGGGCGACGTCGGGGGCCGGCGAGGGAGCCGCAGCCACGGGGTTGGCCACGACAACCGGGGCGCCAGGAGGGCCTGGCGGGGGCGCGGGCAGGGCCAGGGTGGCGCGGCGCGGCGTGTAGGGCAGCTCGCCAGGGGTGGTAGCAGGGGCGAGCCGCACCGTAGAAGGCGCCGAGGTGGAGGGTACCTGCTGAAACGGAGTAGGTGGAGGCGTTGGAGGACATGGTGGTGGAGAGGGAGATGAGCGGCGGCGGCTAGGGTTTTGGAGATGGGGTGGCGGCGGCGGCTAGGGTTTTGGAGATGGGGTAGCGACGCCGCAAGAGGGAGAGAGGCGTGGCGGCTAGGGTGGGGAAAGAGGGGGTGGCAACGGCCAGGGGCGGCGGCGGCAGCCGGAGGGTGCGGCGGCGGCGACCCGGCTAGTGTTGGGCGGAAGCGGGATGGTAGAGGATCGTAGGGAAAACTGATACCATGTAGAGAAAGATTTGTGCATCGATAATTCTATTGATCATGCACATGGCATATATAATATAGGTACAGGGGGCACTCAAGTCTTGTCTCCCAAGTTACAAATACGTTACAAGGGGAGGAAGACGTGACAGATGCACATACACAACATGGACCTATACAATATATTCAACAGAGGGAATAGAAGCAGAGTGTGATTAGCGTTTCTATGGGTTGAGACTTGAGAGTAACGTGTTGGTGTAGACTCACTCAGTCACTCGAATAGAGGAGAAGGCAGATCTGCACATAGGACGGTGACGCATCGCCAAGACAAGTTCTATCTGCCAAGAACACGTATGCGTATGGCTTTCAGGCAAGACACAACACAAGTATACGAGCAAGCACCTTGACTGATCCGGAGTTGGCATACACATACATACGAATGTAGTCAAGCAGTTGCATCGATTCCTAGTTAGGCTAGCTAGCTAGGGCGCTTCTAGCCGGATGGAAACTAGGAATTCTATAGCAACAAGTGCAAGTCGCGCCTGAGATTTTTAGTACCCCCGATCTGATTTTTACAGGTGATCTCATTCTCTTCTCAAGTGTAGGAGACACGACCGATGCAGCACCGAGAGCTGCATGGTCCTGGTGTGCTTGGACCGTGGCGTGGCATAGGACTAGTGTGACTCTGCGAGCGACAGGGTGATGGAGGCATGGCGCCGTCGTTGCACGCATGTCGGGGACGACCCGGTAGCTCCGAGCGCTGGACACGGTCACCAAACCGATTGCTGTGCGCACACTCCCTAGTTGGTGTTCCAGCATGGATATGGGATTGGAGCTGCGGAACTGCAGGTCCTCCATCTTGTCTCGCTGCATGACGCCGGCGTTTGGGCCGAGCAGGGACGCATTGATCAACATGTACGTGGAGGGTGACCTCCACATGGGTGCACATGAAGCGTCAACAAAACCACCATCAGAAACCAGTTAGGCCTTGTTCGCTTACTTCAAAATTAAAGGGGTTTAAAGGGGATTGGAAGAGATTAAATCCCCTACGGCCTCGTTTGGTTAAGGGGATTGGGGAGATTTTGAGAGGAAAATCCCCGGGGGGCCCAGAAACCCACAGATCTTCGGGCGCCCATTTGATAAGAGGAGTTTGCTTAGCCCAATCCCCTCCGTTCCCCTTCAATCCCTTCCTATCCATGTGTTTTGAAACCCTCTTCGGACAACTAGTGGAAGCAAAACCCCGGGGATTTGAGAGGATTGGGTGGAACAAAGGGATTCACCCAATCTCCTGAAATCCTTCCCTCTCAAAACCTCTCCAATCCCCCTTAACCAAACGAGGCCTACAAATCAAATTCCACCTCAATCCCCTCCAATCCTCTTTAATCCCCTCCTCGATGGGATTAACCGAACAAGCCCTTAGGCCTTGTTCGGTTAATCCCACCGAGGAGGGGATTGAAGGGGATTGAAAGGGATTAAGGTGAAATTTGACTTGTAGGGGATTTAATACATCTCAATCCGCTCCAAACCTCCCCAATTTTAAAGCAACCGAACAATTCGGAAGGTGTTGGGGGGTGTTTTGTCCTGTATTGCAAACTTGAGGGGATTAAGTAACCGGTTTTTGAGTTTGGGGGGTAATGTGATCTAAATCTGAAAGTTCAGGGGGTTATGTACATTTAACTCATTTGTGGATCGATCCACCCGAATTGTGTCCCTCTTCATTCTCCAGGATGCAGGTCGAGAGTCGAGACGGGGGATCCGCGGTAAACCATGCGCCGCCACTCCTCCTTCCCCTCTTCCTCGCGTCGCCCCTCTCCGTGAGCTTGCAAGGATGGCCCTCTTTCTACGTCACCACTCCCCATCGGCGCCCTCGGCGGACTGGCCTGTAAGGACGCCCGCCGACGGCATCCTCTCGTAGACACCGACGCGCTAGGATTCTCCCACCGCCGCCTGCATCCCTCCAGTGCCCCCTCACGCCGCGGCCTCCTCCCCTTCCTTTTAGCATCGTTGACGCACCCCACGCCGAGGTCCCAGCCGAACGGCCACCACTGCTGTTGCTGTCATTCGTCGCCGCCGAGTCCGTCCCACCGCAAGCACGGCCGCACTGCGATCTACTCGCTCCTCCCTTGCTGCAGGCATGTAGATGGTGAGGAACCTTAATCCCTAGGTGAGTTTCCTTTTGCCTTTAGTCGATTTGGCTGTGTATTTGGGCACCTGCCCACGTCGTTTCTGTGCTACACGTGATCATGACTCGAGGACTGTGTTCTCTAAATTCTAAACTAGAGTCGCATTAGCACGAGGTTGTTCTCTAATATGTAGGACTGCTGCCAAACATTATTCAAATTTTTGGAAATGTCTCCGCACGTTCTGATTTCCAATGCATAGACCATTAGAAGTAGAACCCAAGCATATGCTTTCTGGATGTCTAAGTTACATGGAACATGTGTTAATTAATTTAAATTTAGCATGTTTCCTTCTTGACCAAAAGGTGCTCGAGTTCTTTGTCTAATGTGGGTACTGAATCTTTTCTGAATCTTGGCCTAGCACATGAAAGGAGCCTTTGACTGTTGCCGATTCCACACCATTATTGGATCATTTATCATGATATATTAAAGAATTTTACGGTATGGTCTACAAATATTCCTTAATTTCACTACAGGTGATCTGCTGCCAGATTGTTCACACAACGTGACACATTCACTCCCATTGGGTTGGCACGTGCTCGCTTGTGAGATGAATGCATGGTAAAATATTAAAGATCTGCCATGTGAGAGGCTCCTGCTACTGGAAGACGAGGAACTTGTTGATGCCCAGCTCCTCAAGGGGAGGCGCCAGCCACCGCCGACGCTGGCGTTGCCATGGCCATCCATCCTCGCCGTCTGATGGAACCGCCCATGCCATGGTCGTTGTCAGAATTGTCCGAGTTGATGTACTGAAGGTATGTTTGGCAGACCGTTAATCTTTTTAGCAATTGCATCAAACAAGGAGTATCCCACAACCTATGTTCTTGCAATTTCAAAGTTTTGAATCCTCTCTAAATAAGCAAAAGTTTTATTTGGAAGTTTGCTTGGACTTATATTGTAATCATGGTATATGGCTTGATTATCTCATATGTGGGTGTTTGCATTGTATGTGTGATGATTTTTCTGAAAGGCTGATATTGTATCATGCTATGTTCTTTCAATCTGCGTGTAACATTTTAATGTAAGTGATGGCTTGATTATCTGATGTGTGTGTGTGTGATGATTTCCAGAAAGGCAGATGTCATATCATGCTATGTTCTTTCAACCTGTGCTTAACATTTTAATGTAAGTCACCTGGTGCAGAGGACTTCAACAACATGCTCTGTTTGAAGAGCAAGCAGGTGGGGCACCGTAGCGAGTAGCGACATGATACAACAGATTTCCACAAATTATCGTGGTCAATGATTCCAATTATAGCATCTAATAATGTGATGTGCAATTACTTATCTTGTCTATATAGGTCAGCAGATTTAACTTCCATTTGTAATCATTTCTTCGGAAATTTTCTGAACCAGTACAAGTTCAGTTTTTTTGGACTAATAATACATTTGTGTGATTATGATAGTGAAATTGTTGGTGCCTGATCTGGTTTTGTGGGCGGTAGTCTTGCTTTCAAAAATATATGACATCACACATCAAGTTTTACCTGGTATGAACTCAAATTCTCACTCACATCATGTGGTGGCTTTTGTATGGACAATGCGTGCAGCATTTAGAAAATGACTCTGTAAACTTAATAGAATTACTCCCTCCGTCACGGTTTAGAAGGCACGCTTGAAAAAACTCTGGGACCAAGGTAGTCGTCGATTGGTTGTGAGATGTAGCATGTGTAAATGCTAATGCGTCTAATCAACTGAGAAAATACTAGTACTAATATGTGAGCAGCAAATTGAGAGGGCGCATGCATGAGTAGTACTAGTACCAATTAATAGGAATAATTGCTTTCGTGCCTTAAACCTTGTCTATTTTGAAAATGCACGCAAGTTTAACTGTGCCTTCTAAACCGTGACGGAGGGAGTACTAACTTTTCTTCATGATGCATAATAAATACATGTGGATTAGTTGATTGTTCTCGAGCATATGCAAAGAAGTTAATAGAGCTAGGACAATGCAAAGGTCAATTAATACTTCACTACCACAACATATCTGTTAAACTCTGTGTAAGGCGATTGATGTGTGCTACCCAGTTAAATTTCTTTCTTGCAAAATGATTTGCTGCTATTACTTCAAACGCTACAATGTTTGGTTTTATTTTGAAACCTTCCGTAGGTTGACAATATCAAGGTTTACAATAACGAGGAAGCAAAAATTACTTGTGGGGCTAGGCTCGGCTACTGCTTGTAGGTATTGTCTAAATTTCACTGTTGTTCTTCTAGAAGATAAATTTCATGATTTTTTTTGTTCAACAATTTTCTTGGTGCTTCCACGTGAGAGCATAATGAATTTCTTGTGTAGATCATGGCGTCTTTGCAGAAGAATCAAGGCAACCGTGCAAAGGAGGTTGGCGGCAATGAGCAACTTAGGAAGGAGACGACATCCGTGGGGTTGTATTATACACCAAGATCAGGCTCGCGTTGGAGCTCATATAATCTTGCTTGTTGAAGTTCACATCATGTACACCAACCTCATGATGTGATTAGCAAGTGGCCCTGATTATACCAAATGCATGTCCGAGTAGAGTAATATTTCTTTCTTCAGGTGCATTGTTGCATTTCTTATTTTCTTAATGACTGTTCGAGTGTAATATTTCTTTGTTTTCCAAATACATGTTCTAATTCAGATAATAGTCTGTAACCTGCAGGTTTTAAATTTTGACTTCCAATGAAGTTGTAAAGCTTTTTGAAAAAACAAATACTTCCTCCGTCACAGTTTAGAAGACATGGTTAAATTTACATGCATTTCCAGAATAGACAAGGTTTAGGGCGCATTGCATTTACTCCTAGCAGCTAATTAGCACTCCATTGTACTACTTCTATATGCATGCGTAGTGTGAATGCTATTTTTCAGTCCATCTCACAGCCAATCAATAACCACCTAAGTTTCAGAGAATTTGCAAGAACACCTTCTAAACCGTGACGGAGGGAGTATGAAGTTCCAATGTTTGGTGCACATAAACTTTGGAACTTTGCAGCATGATAATGAAGTGAATAAGGAAAAGAAGGAAATCACAGCCTACAAGCCATTAAAAGGGTAAGGACTCGATCTAAATTTATTGCACCAGTAAATATACGAATTGACCTGTTAGGAGTGGCTTCGCTAAAATTAAGGTCTCAAATGTTTGAATTATGCAATTAATGGAGTTAATGTTTTTTCACTTTTGTTCCTAAAGATATCCTGATGCCTACTTTGCTGGTACCAAATCCCATTAGTAATGCAAAGCTTTCAATTTAGAACAAATATGTATATTTGGAGAACATGGTTTTCCGTTTATCCAAATACTTTATTGTCCGTAATCTTTCTCAAGGCCCATTATATTTGCAGATACACAGTTTTTGTTCCTGTACCACCTAAGAAAATAGATCATACAATATTGATTTTATTTTCGATTCTTATTTGCCTATTGATCGTACATGTACAGTATGTAGTTCAATAAAATTTATGTATCGGTAACTTTTGCTGGCATATTGTTTGTCTGCTTTGTCATCTATGAGATCATTACTGACTTTTTTGGTACTGTTTACACATGTTAAGATCTCTTCAGTAAGCAGATTCATTCAATGTATTAGTTCACACATCTTAATTGTGTGACTATTGGAGCGTTATATATGACATTGTCTTGTTTGTATCATGTGAGAGTATAAGAGGCAACTAAAAATGGTGCCATGTGGAAGCTACCCGATATTGTCACATGTACATATGATCGTTATGTTGGGGCAGGTAGTTTGTTTTGGTGGAAGAACCAAGGGAGAAGCATCCATTTGACAAGCTCAAAGTCATTGGTTAGCATCACCATCTTTGTAAATATCTTAAACCAAGATCTAGGAGTATTTAACCAATCATGCTCTAAAGCCAACGGAGAATGTGAGAGAAAATATTTGTAAATGATGGAGTCTCCATATGAATGTGTTTAATTTTACTTATGCTCATTGTGTAAATCACAAGTGAACTATGCAATGAGGTTCTTGTCATAAGTGTGAGGATAGTGCACTATTTGCGTATTGTTTTCTCAATAGTGAAGCACTAGACCCTTCTTGTTCTCGTCAAAGAGCAAGACTGTCCTACCACTACGGCTACCAGAGCCAGTGCAGGGTGACTAAGTGAAGCCGCCGTCAATGGAGGCGGTAGAGATGGCGAGCATCCGACAAAGAGATGGAAGAGTGTGTCGAGGTTTGAATGCATGGGTGCTTCATTGCTTCTAGCATTATTAAATAGATGAACATGAGGCTGAATTACAATTTAAAAGATTTTGGTAAAGATATTCATGAATAGACATCACACATCAGTACATTCAGTTACCTATTGGATTGAATTTTCTGAATATTTCAATTGATCAATACATGGTAATTTTTAAGCTTATAACCGTTAGAGGGAATTAGATTATTTTGTTTAATTATGTGTCTACTTACTTGAGTGAAAGAGAACTTTTCATGTTATTAAGTGGACATAACACTAATTAAATTACTTGAGTGAAAGCCGGCCACGAAGACCGAAAAGAGTCCACGTGTCCGCATTACACTAATTAAACATAAAAAAACTAAAACTCCTAGGCGTTGTCGGAGCCTGTGAGGTCAACCAGCATAGGTGCAGGGTCAGCCTAGGGGAACGCAGTGTTCTAGAGCGCAGCTGCCTGCGCCTACGTCGTTTGCCTTGTCGGCGTGGGCTGTGCTGGTGGTGGTGGCAACGCAACAACAGGTGCTCCTCCAACTCCCGTCATTCCTCCTCCGCCTCCTTCTCCAGCTCCATCAGCCGAAGGCCTTCGGCGCGCTTCGCCCGCAGGTGCCGCGTCTTCCAGTGTTCGAGGTAGGCGTGCTCCTGCTGCGGTGTCGTGCCTAGCCAGATGGGCGGCAACTGATAAACTCGTTGACATGTGGGTCCACTGGTAGACTTCCCGCGACTCCGTGGGTTCGGACTTCGGCCGAGGTGGCATGATGCAGTCGCCGGCAGCCGACAGCGCGATGGCCTCCGCGAGCTGTTGTTGGTACGCCGCCTCCTCGTTGACCCTGCGTCGCGCTTCCTCCTTGCTTCGCGGAGAACAACTGCTAGCGCCGCCTGGTAGGCGGCCTCAGCCTCCTGGTCCTCGTCGCTGACGATAGGCGGGGGTGACGGACGGCCTCTTGGTTGCACGTCGCGCACGCCACAACGGCACTGCTCGTCGTGCTCTATCGCAAACCAGAGCTCCCAGTTGGGGGAGTCGGCCGCGTATGCAGGGTTTCGCCGCTGCTCCATCATCGGCACACGTCGATGGCAGATCACCTCCTCTACATGCACCCTCGCCGACCGCGGCACGATCGACACCAGGATCCTCTCTGGATCCTCATGCCAGCCGTGCAGCAGGGTGACGTCGGGGTAAGGGAGCGGCACGCGGTGCTCCCAGTGCCACTGCGCTTGGTGCATCAGGACGCTCACACGCTGGCGAGGCTGACAGGAAGACAGCGGTGGGGAGATGACGCGGGGGTAGAGCAGGGCCTTGCTCTTGTTTGGAAGCTGCCGACTATGGTGCTAGGGTTTTGGTCGCCGAGGAGGTGGCGGGATGGGGACGAGCGGGTTCTGGAAGCAGATGGCAGAACCCACCGTAAGCTCGGATTAAAAAAGATCACAACGGTCGCTGACGCGTGAACCCGAGGATGACGGCCGTCATTAATAATGTTGACCACGGTGGTTGGGGACGGACATCGAAAGGACGCGCGCTTCCGCGCCGACGCATTTCAGTCCCAATTTTGAATCAGAAATGGGTTGACACGGACGTGGAGCGGACGTGTTTTGAAAATGGATCAACATGTTAGGCCATCTTTTTCGTCTGAGCCGACCTAAACGGACAACGGCTGACGAAATAAATCGCCCCGTTCAAGTTGTTGTTGAAGTTGCTCTAACCAACGCATGCATGGGCTTCAGATTGCATGTACGCCTCTAATGTCCAAGGTGGATGATTGGACGATATTTGGATGGATTCTATTCCTTGATATTCTGGACAACATGTAAACATTCTGTTGCCTCCTGGACGCTTGATACATTCAAAACCTATAAGGCTGCTTACAGTGGAGAGTAACATATAGTAGTATCATGTATATGTTAATATTGTACTATTACAAATGCCCGTGCGTTGCATCGGGCTACAAAAAAGTGCAGAAAGGGGGGAGGGTGTTAAGCAAACCTTCCAAACCATATCCTGCAAGGGTGAACGGAGATGTTATGAAAACTGGGCCTTGTAAGTCGACGATGCAGTCTAGGTCCCCTTTCTCTCCTCCCCTTCTCCCCTCCGAAACGGACTGAGGTCCAACGCCTTGACAGAGCCAAGGCAACGGTGAACAGTGTGGTGCCTTGCCCCTCATTTCTGTCCGTTGAATTGAGAATCGATGGTCGTATGAACATCAAATGCTCTTCTATACCCGAACAGTAAATTCGAAAAAAATCTTCAAAAAGTTTTGAAATTATTTTTACGGTAAACTTTGATAAAATGTCTAATAGGTCGCAAAATTTTAGTATGAAATCACATTTGTGGAAGTCATGACAAAAGAAACAAAAATGATGTTCGAAAATGCTTTGCCAAGGCAATCCGTATATTTCTTGAAGATGGACACCAAATTGGATGTGCTCAGTCATATGCAAAGAACATGGGTCTTTATGGACAAAGAGCGGGATGTCTGAGGTATCCTATTAACCACTTCTAGTTACCCTTGAAACATATATCATGATGTGCACTGATATCAACTTGCTGAAGTAAGCACATGATGATAGCATCTTCTATTTAAGCATATGCCCAGTCTTAAGTGGCAGAGAACCTCGTCAATAGATTTACAATTGTGTTAAGCTGTTTATGAACAAAATTCAGGAACAGTATATATATACGTTCAGGTGGTGCAGAGTTGTAAGAGCCTCATAATGTCCTAGAAAAAAATTGAACGCAAAAAACTAAAAAAATAATCCTACTATTCATCGTAGTCATTTTTTTTCTCTCGTGAGTAGTCCAGACTCCACACATAGCTATCGTTCCTTGATCGTATATCTCATCTATCAACTTCTCCCGATCCCTCCGGCATGCCATCTCCACGCACAACACATCATCCTCTTCATCTTCTCTCTGACACCTCTTGTCGTGGGTATAAGCCTGACAGTAGATGTGTAGGGTACGAATGAGATGGGCAGAGCCCTAGCTACGGCGAGGTTGTATGAGTTCAGGCCCCTCTGCAGTGGAGGTAACAGCCCTACGTCTCAGTGCTCTCGGAGCTTGTTACCGAGTGTAATATGGAGTACAGTGATTCGCTAACCCTTTTACCAGTGGGGGAGGGCGGCTTATATAGAGTGTGCTGCCCTCCACAACGGTTCTGATTCAGGGGTGGAGTAGTGGCGATTGAATGTGTGCGTTACAGGTAACATATGCTCTAAATGCTAATAAATGCACCCGGAAACGTATGGCAGTTTCCCTCCAGAGAGGTTACGGTGTACCGAGTGTATCCAGTCGGTTAGCCTGGTGTCCTCCGAATGCTAGTCTCCGACTGGATGATTCAGGGCCTGTTACCGACTGGATGATGGGGATTCCTTATTCCAGTCGGGGCAGACTTAGGGTCCTGTTCTTTGTGTGGGGTAGTCCTAGGGTAGGACACGTACGGCAGGCCTATGACCCTACCCTAGGACTATGACCCCATCATTAGTCCCCGAATGGATTGGGGTTGAAACACCGAAGCGGTGCTTGAGGTTCGGATCCGACTGGATTAGATTCGGCTTGGGCGTTGCTTGCCCCTATCCATTTTACCTTTTCTGACCAACGATCCGAGTGGAAGTGCTTGCGAAACCGACTGTTGGGAGCCGAGTGTTTCCGCGGCATCTTTTGACGCGATTGGTCAACTGACAGCGGCGGATTTTCCGAGATCTCAAATTTCGGGTTCCGCGCGCTCAGCGGGGACGACGTCAGCGCGCTCGAGTAGCGCCTGACTCCTCGATTCTCGTGCCTTCAACTCCTCCACTGATATCGCCGCGGCCGGTCGGGCGGATAAGATTTCGGGCCCACTCGCAAGCGACCCAGTCGGCGCTCTATTTAACTCTGGGCGACGAGACTCCTCGGTTACGCTCGCCGAAATTTTTGCTCTCGCCCGCTCCGTCTCCCTCGCCACTCCCTGTGCTCATACACTCCTTCCTTCTCCTCCTTCTCAAGGGCTCGCCGTCGCCTCCATGACCAAAGGTCAGACCAGCAAGATGGAGGCGAGGAAGAAGAACAACAAGGCGGCGGCTGCTCAACGGCGGCAGCGGCCGTTGCCGGCGGGGTGGATCCAAGGAGACTTCCTCCCCTCCACGGTGACGGAGGGAGATCTGCTGGAGCTGGTGGAGCACGGAATGCTCATGCATGTCCTGGAGGCTGCCGGCGGATGACGAGGTCGAGCCGGCGCCACGGGAGGGGAGCGCGTCTTGCTCCTCAGCCATGTTCACAGAGGTTTTTCTTTGCCCCCGCATCCCTTCTTCAAAGGCATCATGAATCACTTTGGTGCTCAACTCCATCACTTTCCTCCGAATGCCATCGCCCATCTTTCTACCTTTATCGTTTTGTGCGAGTGCTTTATCGGTTCCCCCCCCCATTGGGGTTTGTTCAAACACATCTTCTCCGCCCGCTCTCAAACCATCAAAGGTCTTAGTCAGTCGGACGATAAGACGCACCTCCTCCAGCTCTGCGGGGGTTTAGGGTTCCAGAAGAAGAGTCGGAGCAGCTATCCTGCTCTCAAGTTGAGCGAGTCGGTTAGGAACTGGCAGTCGACGTGGTTCTACTGCCAGGACATCACCTGTCCGAATGCATCGACTGGGCTGCCTCCATTTAGTCTAGACCGGCCCGCTCCACCTAAGCAGTTCGCGCTCTCGAAGGCCGAGAAGAACGACATCCAGCCTTTGGTCGAGGCACTCGTGGATGTCGTCAGGAGGGGAGTCACCGGCATAGACCTGCTGGAAATCTTCCTTGGTCGGCGGATCCATCCGCTGCAGGCTTGCGACCACACTATGTGGCACT